>NC_137981.1:60807310-61407310 GCF_963924665.1 Micromys minutus | reverse complement strand
ACATCAAGAAGGAACTAGAGAAATGTCCCAGCAGTTAGACTATGTACAGCTCTTCCAGGGAACCCAAGTTCAGCTCTCAGACCCCACATCAGGCAACTGGGAACCATCTCTAAGTCCAGATCCAGGGAATTTGAGGATCTGGGCCTCTGTATGTACCTGCATGCATGTACATATACTCACAATTAAAGTAAATCTTTAATAAAAAAATTAAAATTAAAATAAAAAAGACTAAAGTACTTAGGAATGTGTTTAAGTAAGGAGAAAGACTTAGATGCTTAAAACAGGAAAGAGACCTATATTCATGGACTTGGATTTAATATTGATAAAATGTCCATACTCCTAATGCAATCTATGAAATCAATGAAATCGCTGTCAATGCCCCAATACTAACTTACAGTTATATATAAAAAAAAAAAAAAAACAACTTTCAGAGTCATTTGGAATCACAAAGGGTCCCAAACAGACAACAGTCTTGGACAGTTACTAACCGGGTGCAGCACAGTTGCTGGTTTCAAAATCTATTTCAAAGCTGTGGAAATTAAAACCATATGTTAGTATTAAACTTTTGTTATTACTGTCACATAGATGAATGGAACAGAATAGGCAGCCCAGAAACGAACTCATCCATATGTGATCAATCAATTTGTAAAAAGAGAACCAAGAATGCCAAATGAGGAAAGAATTGTGTTTCCAACACATTATGATGCAAACATTTACAGAACAATGGGACTGTCCTGGCTTATATTTTTTGTTGTTCTCTTCAGACACACCAGAAGAGGACATCTGATCCCATTACAGATGGTTGTGAATCACCATGTGGTTGCTGGGAATCAAACTCAGGACTTCTGGAAGAGCAGTCAGTGCTCTTAACCGCTGAGCCATCTCTCCAGCCCTGAAGGCTATTTTTTAAAGCCAATAAAGAAAACTCAAAATACTAAAATGTATTTGGGGCCCTAGGGAGAAAAATCAACTTAAAGAAAATTAAAAACAATCGGTTTTTAAAGAACATCTAAGTTATGAATATATGGAGGGATTTAACAAATAAAATATATTTGTAGATGTTTAAAAATACAATGTGGTAAAAATCCCAATATCCATGTTCAGGGGAGGGATCACAAAAAGGACCCTTAAGGTCATCAAAACCTGAAGGCTGACACTAAAAAGCTGGGTGTAATGGTGTGAGCCTTTAATTGCAGCACCTGGGAAACAGAGGCAGGTGGATCTCTAAGAGTTTGAGGCCAGCCTGGGCTTACATGGAAAGTTCTAGGCCAGCCAACCAGAGTTACATGGTAAGACCTTGTCTCAAAGAAATAAACAAACTGATGGAGCCTATGTGGGCCATTCTCATTCTCTATAACCCAGAGGTATAGGTAAGGAAACTAAAAATGGGCACAGGAGAGTGGGAAATGGAGTTCTTACAGAAGCAGAGAGAGGAAAGAGTAACAGTACCCATGTTATGTGAAAGTGTAAGGGGCTGTTAAGGGCAAGGAGGAGAGACAGCAGAAGAGAGAAGTGGAAGGGAATCCATGAAACAAAGGATTATGGAAACGCAATAATGAAAGCCATACTTTACATGCTAATTATAAATAATTGGAATTTTAAAAAAATGTCTAATCTCATAAACCAGACCGATAAAGCATTTTCCTCATATGTAGAGTCTAGATTTAAAAGATAAAAGTAGATGGATGGATGACTCTTCCGGTAGAGGAAGGGACTAGCAGAGGAAGGTGAGTGAATAAACCAAAGCACATAATGTAATACCCTCCTGTACCCATTACTGTGTATAATAAATTGAATACACATTTTAAAAGATCCAGCTTCCAGGTAAGATAGCAGACCAGAGGCTTCCTGTGTGATAGCTGTGAAGGAAAGGATCTGCATAAGAAAAAAAAATGGACTTTATCCCAAACACATAAAGAAATCCACAAAGAAAGTAAAAGGTACATTGAAAGACCAGAAACTAAAACATGCCACGCAGAGAAGCTACCCAAACATAGCCTTAGTCATGCAGTCCCCTATGTGGGGAGGAGACTCAGAAGTCACTTCTGGAACCTGGACAGGCATGCTTGTTTGTGTTGCTGCTCTGAAGAAAAAGGTTTGCCCTACAGAGGGTTACAGATCTGTTCGGCTGGGAAGGGGTTTCCAGAGGGATAGTGTAGCAGTTCTGCTCCAGTGAAAAGCCTTCCGGCTACAGGAAATCATGTCACACAAATAACCTCACATTGGGAGGACAAATTCCAGGAATGGCTACCTCTGCCACAGGGAAAAGCAGCAAATGGAACAGTAGGCAAGTCTTATATAAGATTTCTTAGGGAGCAGAGCTTTCTAGAGCAGAGATTTCCAGAGTGAGGGTTGGTGGAATTTCAAATCCTGAGCTTGGGGAGTTCAGGGATTGGTGGCTTTTTTTTTTTTTTTTTTTTAATCTCCCCCGTCTTTACTGCATTTGGCTCATGGAGTCACTTGAGGAGGCTGGAGAGGAGATGCTATGGCCATGACACCTCACAGGGCAAAGACAGTGGCAGTCCCTGTAGAGTGCCACCCAGGGACTACAGTGCCTTCTGGAAAAGCCTACAGCCTTCAAAACCTCAAATCTGGCTGTGGAGGTGGGGTTGGGGGAAGGGGCTGGTAAGATAGTGAATAATTCTTCCAACCATTCCAGTGCTGTAGTCACATTAGTGAACCTGAAGACAACGATTAAACACCATCCTGAGAGAGGCTATTGCTAAAAAACTGAGCTACCTCAAGAGACTAAGAACAGGGGAAAATCTACAGACCAAAAAGCCTCAGTCTGACCTGATGTTGTTGCCTGTTGGAGTGATGCTTTTGTATACTGTGAAGATGTGTCTCTGTCCTTCCTTGCCTGCCTAAGCCACCTCTGGTTGACTTAAAAAGCCTATGCCTATAGCAAAAGGCAGAATACGTAAGATGGGGCTTCCAGACACAAAGAGAAACTCTGGGAAAGAGTCAGGTAGGGAGATTCAGCCATATGGCAGAACTTAGATTAGTATAAATGGGATAATTGAGCTGTGTGCCAGTGAGAAACAATGCCTAGCAGTAAGGCCAAAGCATTATAAAGAAATATAGTCTCTGGGTCATTACTCAGGAACTGGGACAGATATAGAAAAGCCTGTGGTTACAGTTGCCCACAGGTGAGGCATGGGCCTAGTGAGGCAGCGGAGAACAAGATGGGTGGGCTAACAAGCTGAGGAAACTCAGGCAGCACAAGCCAGGTCTAAGGAGGGAAAGCCTCACAAAACAGGTTTCAATGTAACTTTTACTATTCCTTTATTCAAAGGAAGTTGCTTAGCAATGACTGTTCCGAGAATATTTCAAATTTCTTTCTGCCTCTATTATTATATTTGTAAACAATTAGATATTGTTATACTGAGATTTCAGAACCTCAAAATTTTAACACTGATTAATAAAGTTTTAATAAGCTGGTAAAACACTATTAGTCATAAACTCAAGATTTTAAATTTCTTCTAGTTGCCTTTTAAATATGGACTTAAAGATGCTTCTCATCATGCTATAAACATCTTTGCCCAATTTATGTATCCAGCTCTCAGGACAAAAAACAAAATAAAACCAATGTTCATGCTTTTGCTATGACTCAAAGGTATGAGTTTACTCCAGCTGTTTTGCAGATACCAGTTAGCTGCTTTTTCTACAATATGGATTTCAATACAGATTACAAACAATGGTAATGTAAGCTTCAGGGAATCAAAAACAAAAAATAAGCCTTAAGACTTAGAACCACTTCTCACAGGTCAAATGGACTTCAGATAAGTGCTCCTGTCAATCAACAACCTAAGCGTCCCTGCCTACTGCCTATTCCTGAGGGGGAGGTTTCAAATAAAAATTTACTTTAAGTTCTGTAATGTTAACTTCTGTCCCTGGTCTGTATCTGTCTCGACAGAGTTCTATTTGACTAGTAGACACCATCCAGCATCAGCCACAGAGTACAACCTGCTCCAAAAGTAGTCTACTCCACACTAGCCCCAGGTAGTTCTACAAAACTAAAAAGCCCTGGACTTGCTGAAAACAGATGTAGGGCAGTCCAATCAATATTGCTCCCTGTCTCTTCAGTTGGGTCAGTTTACAAGAAGCTTCTGATGAAAATCTCCTTGCCCTAATTCCCCTCTTGGCCCTTGACTAACATTCCTGCCTTCCGGGGTCCTGACAATGGCATCCTAATTTTAGTTAAGAAGCAGTTACAGAGGAGAATACAGCATTCCTTTTCCTCAATAGAAGGCTGGGATATTATGAAAAGGAAACTCCCTAAGAAATAGGACTAAGTAAAGACTTATTCATTCTATACAAACAAAACAGGTATAACATGAAGGGGTCATGCATCTTTTGATGCATACACACTTTGTTCCAGCTAAAAAATGCTAAGACTCTATCAAGGATTTGACAGGAGCACAAAAGACAATGAGCATGGGGAGGAGGATGATAAACCAGCCTGCCTCCTTCTTGGTCTTGAAAGCTAAAGCTTGGTCATATAGTAAAGACAAACTGGGTTCCTCCCTATTCATGTCTAAATTTGTTTCTCCAAGATTGGGCTATGCCTCACCTGTAACATGGTTCTGGACTGCCTGTTCCAGGAAATGAAAATCACAACTTTGTTTCAACACGTTGATATGACCACCTTGTTATGCCCATCTTGCAAACATGTCTTTGTTTTAGGAGGTTGTTATGACCAACTTCTGTTGCCCTGCCTGTTAGCCTTCCAAATCCCCCATTTGTATGCCAACTACTCCTAATAAAAACCCTTATCTTCCTCATGTCCAATGCTTAGCTCTTGAACCCTACCTTAGAGAGAGAAGCCCATGTAACAGGAATAAAAAAGCTTGCTTTAATTAATTTGGCCAGGATTTGGGTCAGTGGTCTTTCTCCTTGCAACTGTGGAATTAACATTTTGGAGTTTCAAAGGCTCCACATACCCCCATTCTCCCCCCCAACCCCCCCTGCAGCTAACAGATCAAATGTGAGTCTCAGCTACTGCTCTGGCCTCATTCCTGTTTGCCTTCTCCCATGTTCCCTGCTATGATGCTCATGGACTGACCCTCTAATGACACTGTAAGCAAGCCCCCAATTAAATGTTTTATTTATAAGTTGCCTTGGTCATGATGTCTCTTAACAGCAATAGTAACCCTAACTAAGACAGAAGTTGGTATAAGAAGTTGGGTATTGCTGTGATAGGCCTGACCATGCTGTTTATTGGAGGACTATAAAAGACTTTGGGACTCTGGACTAGAAAAGCAGTTAAATGCTTTAAGCAGAGCCATCCTAGTAGGAGTGTGGAAGACAATAATGCTAAGGCCTTGTGGAGTATGGTGGCCCAGCTCAAGGTGTTTCATTAGAGAACAGTAACAGCGAGTGTAGAGCTCATTCCTGTAATATTTTGGGAAAAAATGTGCCTGTTTTTTGTTCTTGTCCAAAAAGTCTACCAGAAGCTAAGTTGAAGAATCTTGGAGTAGTGTCATTGGCAGAGGCGGTTTTAAGACAGCCTAGTATTGACTGTATTGTGTGGTTATCAGTGATCGCTTTCATTCTGACTGACAAAGAAAAGGTATAAGCAGGGCAAACAGAATACAAAATGCAGAGTTTAGGGAGAAAAAAAAAAGTATTGGAAAGTGTAATGAAGCTCTTTCCTGTGCTCAAGAAGATCAGAAACTAAAAAAAAAGAAAAAAAGAATCCTGACACTAACAAGAAATAAAGGGAGCAGTAACCTCAGGGCAAGACGTTACCCAGCTAATCCTGCAACCTGTGAAAGAGAGAGAGAGAAAGAGAGAGAGAGAGAGAGAGAGAGAGAGAGAGAGAGAGAGAGAGAGAGAGGAGAGAGGGGAAGGAAGGAAGGAAGGAAGGAAGGAAGGAAGGAAGGAAGGAAGGAAGGAAGGAAGGAAGGAAAATACCTGGAAGATTTCCTAGGCCTAAACAAAAGAAAGCTTATGAAAATGCAATCCAAAGAGTGGTCCAGATTTCTGTCCTGTAGGCAACAAAACTTGGCAGCTTTGGTCATGGGGTTCCAGTTTTATCAAGGATAGCAGAGTAAAAGGACTGAGAATCTTCCTCTATGGTTAAGGAAAGCTGCTGAGGCCGGGCATATGGAAAGGGAATCCTTGCATGGAGGGAGTCTCAGAGAAACCACTATGTGAAGCTGTGAAGGTGGATCCTAGATTGCCTTGGAGACCCCAAGATATTGGAGAGGCCAGAGCCATGAGATACCTGGCAAGGAAAGCTGCAGAGGATGTGGAACCATCCCAAACAAGAGAAGTATATAGCAGTCAGCAAAGCTGGAAAGGAGTTAGGAGATATGAAGAACCATCTCACAAGCCCTTTAACATCAGACATAGAGATGTGGAATTTGGAATTCCCTGCTGGGTTTCAGAATTGCTTTGGTACAATATTTTCTCATTGTGCTCCCTTTCCTCATATTTGGAATGGTTCTGTATATTCTCTGCCATTGTATGTTGACATTATCTGCTTTTTAAATTTTTTCCTTTACAGGTTGTTACCCTAAAAATATTAGCTTGAGTCTTAGAAGAGACTATATAGACTTGTAAGCAGTCTTGAGATTGTGAAAGACAATGGACACTTTTGAAGTTGGACTGAATGCATTTTGCATTATGATAAGGTTACAAACTTATGGGGATCGGGGGAGTGGAATGTGTTGGCTTCAATGAGAATGGCCTCCATAGGCTCATATATTTGAGTGCTTGCTTCCCTGTTAATAGAATTTCTTGGAAAGAATTAGAAAGTGAGGCTGTCTTAGTCAGGGTTTCTATTCCTGCACAAACATGACCAAGAAGCAAGTTGGGGAGGAAAGGGTTTATTCAGTTTACACTCCCACATTGCTGTTTATCACCAAAAGAAGTCAGGACTGGAACCCAAGCAGGTCAGGGAGCAGGAGCTGATGCAGAGGCCATGGAGGGATGTCACTTGCTGGCTTGCTTCCCCTGGCTCACTCAGCCTGCCTTTCTTATAGAACCCGGGTCTACCAGCCCAGGGATGGCACCACCCATAATGGGCTGGGCCCTCCCCACTTGATCACTAGTTGAGAAAATGCCTTACAGCTGGATCTCATGGAGGCATTTCCTCAACTGAGGCTCCTTTCTCTGTTGTAACTCCAGCTTGTGTCAAGTTGACACACAAAACCAGCCAGTACAGAGGCCTTATTGGAGAAAGTGTGATTTTTCTTCTATATTTATTTACTTATTTTATGTATAAGTGCTCTATCTGCATGTACATCTTCATTATAGAATAGTTATAGAATGGATGACATTATAGAAGGTTATAGAAGGTTGTGAGCCACCATGTGAGTACAATGTAGCTGTCTTCAGACACACTAGAAGAGGGGATCAGATCACATTACACTTGGCTGTGAGCTACCATGTGGTTACTGGAAATTGAACTTGGGACTCTGGAAGAGCAGCCAGTGTTCGTAACCACTGAGCCATCTCTCCAGCTCAAGTGTGATCTTTTTAGAAGTGTGTTCTGGGGGCTGAGAGCAATCTTTGAGGTTTCAAAAGTCTACAATAGACCCTGTTTCACTCTTTCTGCCTGCAGCTTACAGGTTAGATGTGCATTCTCAGCCACTGCCCCAGCACTATGCCTGCCTGCACAGTGCCATGCTTCCCCTGATGATGTTCATGGACTAATCCTTTAAAACTATAGCAATTAAATACTTTATATTGTAAGTTGCTTTGGTCATATACATAGTGTCTTCTAACAGTGATAGTAACCATAACTATGACACCCACACACATACAAATACATATATACACGTATGTATGAAGTAAAACCTAAGATCCACTTATAAGAGAATATGTGGTGTTTGTCTTTCTGAGTATTTGTTCTTTTAAACAGTTAAGTAGTTTGCAGACCTATTGATTGAAACCAGGATCTTGAAAAAACATTTGCATCCTATTTTAATTGAAGGAATATTTATACAAACCAAGTATGAGCCAGCCGTGGTGGTGAATACCTTTAATCTCAGCACTTGGGAGGCAAAGGCAGGCATATTTTTGTAAATTCAAGGCCAACCTGAGGTACAGAACAGCCAGGGATACATAGAGAAACCCTGTCTCAAAAACCAAACAAATACAAACCAAATATAGAAAGAACCTAAATATACACTGATAAATTAATAGATAAAGATGATACACACCTTTAATTCCAATATTCAGGAGGCAGAGACAGGCAGATCTCTGTGAGTTTGAGGCCAGATTGGTCCATAGAGTGAGGTCCAGGACAGCCAGGAATACACAGACCCTGTCTCAAAACAAACATACAACAATCATGTGGAAGACACATACAGTGCAATATTATTTGACTTTTAGAAAGTTAAACACACATAAATTAAGTGTATGATGCTAAAGTAAAACAAACAAGTCACAGAAGAATAATTGCAGTGTGGTTCTTTTTGTAAGAAGTAGCTACCACATACAACAGAGCAGGCCCCCAGAAACGCAGTATAGCTGAAGGGGAACACAGGACTGTAAAATATCTCTTATGAATATGTCCAGGACCTTAAAGAGAAGACAACTACATCCTTCACTGAAGTGAGAACACAAAGGTGGAATGAAATAAAGAAAATTGTTATTCAAACTGTGGAAGTAGAAATGGACTTTCTAAAGAAAACCCAAACTGAGATAAAACTGGAAATGATAACTTTAGGAAGTCAAACCAAAGTCTCAGAGGCAAGCCTCACCAACAAAGTACAAGACATGTAAGACAGAATCTTAGGCATTGAGAACAAGGTAGACAAAATGGATATCCCAATCAAATAAAAATGTTAGTTCTAGAAAACTCCAAACACAAAACATCCAGGAGGGCTGGAAAGATGGCTCAGTGGTTAAGAATACTGCCTGCTGGGCTGGAGAGATGACTCAGAGGTTAAGAACTCTCACTGCTCTTCCAGAGGTCCTGAGTTCAATTCCCAGCAACCACATGGTGGCTCATGACCATCTGAAATGGGATCTGATGCCCTCTTTGGGTGCATTTGGAGGCAGCTACAGTGTACTCAACATACATAAAATAAATAAATAATTTAAAGAAAAAAAAAAAGAATACTGCCTGCTCTTCCAGAAGTCCTGAGTTCAATTCCCAACAACCACATGGTGGCCCACAACCGTCTGTAATGGGATCTGATGCTCTCTTCTGTTGTGTCTGAAGACAGCTACAGTGTACTCATATACATTAAATAAATAAATCTTAAAAAATAATCCAGGAAATCTCGGATACTCTAAAAGGACCAGATTTGTAAATATGAGGAATAGAAGGAGGAGAAACCCAGGTGAAAGGCACAGAAAATATTTTCAACAAAATTATAGGAAAAAATTCCCCTAACCTAAAAAAAGTGGTGTCTATTAAGGTACAAGAAGCATATGTGACACCAAATAGACTGGACCAAAAAAGAAGACACATTCCCCATGACACATAATAATCAAAGCACAAAATGCCAAGTAATGTGTAAAGGTAGACCCATTAGAATATCACCTAACTTCCTTTTTTATGTGTATTGGTGTTTTGTCTGTCTGCATGTCTGTGTGAAGCTGCCAAATCACTTGGAGATGGATTACAGATAGTTGTGAGCTGCCAGCTGTGTCCTGTGGAGGAGAAGCCAGTGCTCTTAACTGCTGAGCTATCTCTTTAGCCCTAAAACCCAACTTCTAAGTGTAGATTATAAAAGTCAGAAAGACCTGGAAAAATAAATGTTCTACAAACTCTAAGAGCCCACAGATGCCAGCCCAGAACACTATTCAGCAAAACAATTAATTACAATAGATGGGGAAGGAAAATTTCTACACAAAACCAAATTTAAGCAGCATTTGTCTACAAATCCAGATCTACAGAAGGCCAAGAAAACACAAGGAATAAATAGTCCCAGATGACAAATAATCAAAAGAGCATGAAAAAAATCCAGACCACCACCACAACAACATAACAGGAATTAGTAAACACTGCTCTTTGATGAGATTTCATATTAATGGTCTCAATTCAGAATAAAAAGACACAGACTAATAGATTGAATTGGAACACTGGATCCATTTTTCTGCTGAATACAAGAAATATACTTCCCATCAAGGGTAGACATCACCTCTGGGGAAAAAAGATGGAAGAACATATTATGTTAATATCTGATAAAGCAAAACCAAAATAGACTGTAAACCAGAACTAATCAGAAGAGACAGGGAAGATACTACATATTCATTCACACTATATCCACCAAGAGAAACATCCACCAAGAGAATATTTCAATTTTAAACATTTATGGAACAAACACAAGGCACCTGCACTCATGAAAGAAGAACTATTACAGCTAAAAATCACCTATCAACCCTCACACAGTGATAGCGTGTGACTTCAGTACCCCACTATTATCAAAAGATAGGCCATCCAGGCAAAACTAAACAGAGAAATGCTGGTGTTAAGCAACATCATAAATCAAATGGATCAGACATTTACATAACATTTCACTTGCAAAACAAAGGACTAAACTTTCTTCTCAGAAGCTCACATAACTTTCTCTAAAATTGCACACATACTTGGATACAAGAAAAATCTCAACAGATATAAAAAAAATTGGAACAATACCCTGCACCCTATCTGGCCACCATGAATTAAAACTAAATATCAACAAAAACAGAAAGAATAAAACTCATGAAAGTTGAGCATACCTCTACTGAGTGAAAAATGGGCCAAGACAGAAATTAAGAATGAAGTTTAAAACTTTTTAGAATTGAATGAAAATGAAAACACAGAATCCCTAAGCCCATGGGACACAGTGAGGGTGGTTCTAAGATGCAAGTTCATAACACTAAGCACCTACATAAAAAAGCTTGGAGAGATCTCTAGTAATTTACTGACACACCTGAAAGCTCTAGATCAAAAAGAAGAAATAACACTGAGAAATAATCAAACGTACAGCTGAAATCAATAAAATAGAAACAAACAAATAAATAAACAAATCCAGGAACTCAATGAAACAAAGACTTGGTTTTTTGAGAAAATCAATAAGATTGATAAACCGTTGGCCAAATTAGCTAAAAGATGGAGAGAGAAGTTCCAAACTAATAAAATTAGAGACAAGAAGCGGGGCATCACAACAGACACCAGGAAATCCAGGGAATCATGAGAACTTTAGTATAATACTTTAAAACAATGTACTCTAGCAAACTGGAAAACCTAAATGAGATGAAGAAATTTTTAGCATATTTAACCTACTAAAGTTAAATCAAGATCAGATGAGCAATTTAAACAGAGCCATAACCTCTAGTAAAACAGGAGCAGAAATTGAAAATGTTCCAACTGTAAAAAGTTCAGGGCCAGATAGATTCAGCACAGAATTCTACCATATTTTCCAAGAATTCCTACTAGTACTCCTCAAATTATTCTACAAAATAGAAATAGAAAAGAGTACTAAATAATTATTTTTATGAGGCCACAATTGCCCAGATACCTAAGCCATACAAAGATCCAAGAAAAAAAATTTTACAGACCAATTTCCCTTATGAGCATAAATGTAAAAATTCTCAATACAATACTTGGGAAGAGAATCTAAGAATTCATCTTAAAAATTTTACCGTGATTAAGTAGATCCCACAGATGCAGGGAAACCTCTGTAGCTGATTAACACTTTTGGCAAAATAGTAGGATACAAAATTAGCCCATAAAAAAACTAATCCTGAATAATAAAAAACTGCTGGAGGCAACACTATCCCCATTGCAAGTTGTATTACAGAGCGACAGTAAACACAGTGTGGCACCGACATGTTGATAGATGTAACTGAAGACTCACACACAAGTCCACATATTACAAACACCTGATTTTTTGAAAAGCAGCCAGAAATACACTCAATAAAAAGCAGTATCTTCAACAAATAGTGCTGATCAAACTAAATGACTGGATGTAGAAGAATGTAAATAGATCCATAGATATCACAAAACTTACATTCCAAAGGGATCAAGGACCATATCATAAAGCTAAGTACCATGAATCTCAAAGAAGTAAAAGTGGGGCATAGTTTTGAACTCATTGGAACAGGAAGACTTTCTGAGCAGGGCACCATTAGCACAGCACTAAGATCAACAATTAATGAACATGACCTTATGGAACTGAAAAGCTTCTGTAAGGCAAAGGACACTGTCATTTAGACATAGTGGAAACCTAAAGATTTGGAAAAGATCTTTCCCATTACATACTCATTACAGAGTTAATATCTAAAATATGTGAAGAAAAACAACAACAAAACCAAAACTGGACACCAAGAGAACAAATAACCAACCCAGTTTTTTAAAACATGGTTTAAGCCAGGTGGTGGTGAACAGCTTTAATCTTAGTACTCAGGAGGCAGAGGCAGCCAGATATCTGTGCTTCTAAGGTCAGCCTGGTAAACAGAGGGAGTTCTAGGACAGCAGAAACCCTGTCTCAAATGGTCAAAATGCCCAAGGTCAATAAAACAAATGACAGCTCATGTAGGGGAAAGAGAGCTCTCATCCATTGCTGGTGGGAATGAAATCAGTGTAGTGGTTCCTCAGGAAGCTGGGAGCAGATCTATTCAAGATCCAGCTACACCAGTCTTGGGCAAAAAAAGCTTCATCCTATTACAGAGTTATTTTGTCAACCATGTTCATTGCTACTTTATTCCCTTTCATTACTCCTCCTCTTCCTTCTTTAAGTTAAACACATTACTCATCTTGTGTGGGGAGCCGAACTCGGACACCATTACAAGATGGTGCTGGCTCCCTCACGGTTTGAGGTAAACAACTCCATATATAGTAATGCTCTTGTCAGCTAAGGCGCTGCACCCTGCACATGTGCAGTACATAACCTATCTCCGGCCAATCCCGAGGCCTCTGGTGTCAGCAGACTGGTGACAACCAATCATGGCAAGCTCGTATGCGCTTCTCCCTATATAAGCGGACAAATAGGGTAGTTCGGGGCCCTTCGCTTCCTTCTCTCCCCTTCAATCAAGAGGCTCCCACAATAAAGCGTGATCTGAGAAGAATCCTCTGGTGGTGGTCGTCTTTCCTCACTGGTCGAGGAGCGCGCCGCAATCTTGAGCTTGGAGCAGCTTCTAGTTGGTTTTTCAGCCATGGAACCAAGTTCACTGTGACTTTCTATACAATGGGCCAAGATTGAGTCTTACTGAAAACTATGCAATGCATCTGCAATAAATCTACTTTTGTTTTTATGCCACTGAAAACACTGAGACTCATTTCAAAACTAAGGAATTTGAAAACTGTTTTTCAAAACAAAATGTATCAATGAAATATTAGCAAATCACCAGACACAGATGGGAGGTTTGCGGAACCCAGAGGACGTGACTGAAGAGGACTTGGCCAGACCTCCTCTCCTGCTCTAGCTCCTCCAAGAAGTGTTGATTTCTATCAAGCTGGTCTCCTCAGCCCCTTCTCTTCAGCTCCTTCAACTTCAGAATAATTTTGAAGTCTGACTGGAGAGGACTTGGGCATGCTTTCCAAGGTGCCCAAGTTCCTGAGTAAATCTCAGTAGAGTCCCAGTCTGGACCCTTTGAGCCAGCCATGAGCTCTGTTAGCAACCAGCAGAGCCTGTGGACTCCCCTCACAGTGTTTTTCAAAATTGCAAGCAGCTCTATAGCACTGGATATGGGAGGTCATAGGTTCATGACTAAGTAGCAACAATGAGAAAATTTTTAGTTCTATATGATGGCATGTACCTGTAATCTCAGCACTTAAGAGGCTGAGACAGGAGAATGGCCACACCTACTGGGCTGTATATATTCCAACACCTAGGCTCTTGTCTCAAAAGAAAAGAGGAAAATTTAAAAAATTTTATAATCACATATGCATGCACCAGGCTCTGCTAGCAGATCTGACATGTTCAGTGGCCTGCAGCAGCAATGGCTGTCGGTAGTTTTCCAGGAATGATGGCAACAGTTATAATGTCATGGGACAATACCTAGAATTTCTATGGGTGATAAGGAACTGTTGATGCTTCCAAGATATTTACACAAAAAAGAAAGTCAGTCTTAATAGAGAGTTAGATAAAATAAAGACATAGTTTTCACCAATTTGCAAGTGTTCGCTTCATTTAAGACAGGGTCTTACTATGTAGCTCTTCCTGGTCTGAAACTTGTAATGTAAAGCTGGCTTGCCTTGAAACAGCAGAAGTCAGCCTGCCCCTACCTCTCACATGTTGGGATAAATGGCATTTGCAATCTCGGCCAGCACTTTCTTCACTCCTATGGGCCACAATCCTCCACATTGGGAATGAGTGGTACTAAGGTATGACCAAGATAATGACCCTGCAGCATGTCCAGAGACCCATCCCCCAGTGATTCCAACTGCTGTTAAGCTGTGTCAGTGTGGGTAAGCATTGAGAGTTCAAGACTCAGGCCATTTCAAGTTTTCCATCTCTGCTTCTTGCTTATGGTTACAGTGTTCCTCTGCTTTTTCAGCCTCATGCCTGCTTCTTGCCACCATGTTGCTCTGCCATGTGAGCTTTTATCCCTCAATATAACCCCAAATAAATGCTTTCTTCAATCAGTTGCCTTGGTTGTTTAATCATAGCAATAGAGAAGTAATAACTTAATTATTTGAATTTGATCTCCAGGACAGGGGAAGAGAAAACTCCCCTTCCACCCCAGAAAGCTCATTTTTTACTTCCATGTGCATACACCATAGCGCACATACACACACATAAATAAATACATGGAAAATTAACAAAAACAAACTACTCTGGGAAAACAAAAACAATACCGTATCCAATTGGACCTTGCAGAGGCCACCTCTAAGCATTATGGTAAAAAGAAAAGGTGGCTGCTGAAAGTTCCCAGGGTCTCAGACATTGAGGTGTCCTCAAGGCAGAAAAGGGCCGCTTGGGAGGCAAGCAGGCTGGGCTTCTCTCAGAAAGAGGCTGTGTCCTAGAACCAGGGAGCTTCCTTGGAGAATATCTAAAGTGAATAGAGGAGCGCCTTGCACAGTCATGCTCTGTCAGCACACTGATCCAAATCTTCTCAGACAGCCTTAGTAAAGTTAGTCAAAATTTTGCTATTCAGAGAACATGGGTAGGAATGCAGCAAATACCTGTAATCTCAGTGTTTGGAAGGTAAGGCTGGGGACAGAGGGTTTGAGGCAAGGCTGGGCTAAGAAGCAAGTCCTGCCTTGAAAACAACAAAACTTAATTAAGATGTTCATGTGGCCAGGTGTGGTGGATGTGGAGACAACAGGGAGAGAATCTGTGTAAATCCCTGGCCAGCCAGGAGACATAGTGTATATATGGAAGGAAAGAAAGAAAGAAAGAAAGAAAGAAAGAAAGAAAGGAAGGAAGGAAGGAAGGAAGGAAGGGAAGAAGGGAGGGAGGAAGGGAGGGAGGAAGAAGGAGGGAAGGAAAGAAGGGTGTGAGTCAAAATGAAAATTCCATAAATTCCATGTTTCTGAAACCAGGCCCAGCAAGATGGCTCAGTGAGTAAAGGTGTTTGTCACCAAGACTGACAATCTGAGTTCAATCCCTAGGGATCACATGATAGGAAAGGATAGACTCTTGTAAGTTGTTCTCTGACTTCTGACACACACACAGACACACACTTAGACACACAGACACACACACATACACACAGACCACATATAGACACACACACACAAACACATACACACAGACCACATATAGACACACACACAGATACACACAAACACACAGACACACAGATACACACACAGACATAGACACATACACACAGACACACATATACACACACAAACACACACAGACATAGCTAAGACAGAGAGAAATGTAAAAAAAAAAAAAAAACAAAAAAACAAAAAAAGAAAAAAAGGAAAGAAAAAGAAAATTATTTGTTCCCCAAAATAAACATGTTGCACTTCTGGCCCTATTAATTCAGAATATGAGAGTTTTCCACACAGTTGCTTCAAGATTGGGGGACAATAGTAATGGCATACAATTATCTCCGGTTACACACAAGTTCAGAAGTCAACTGTTGCTGGTATTATCAACTCTGCAGCTGCCTGAGGTTGGAAGACAAACTATGGGGAAATTAGAGAAAGAGTTAGTTCAGCAATGGCATTACACAGCTTTAGTCCCAGCACTCAGGAATCAAAAGCAAGCCGACTTCTGTGAGTTTGAGGCCAGCCTGGTCTACACAGCAAGTTCCAGGACAGTCAGGGCTACCCAGAGAAACCCTGTCTCAATAAGCCAGAAAAAGAAAGAGAGAGGGAAAGAAGGAGGAAGAGAGGGAGAGATTGCCAATTGTCTAACCTGAAGTAGTTAGCAAGCAGAACCAGGACCTACTGTGGATATCAGAGCTACAATATGGCTGGTCTTGCCTTGTGCTTCCCTGTGCATTTCTCTATGACAGGAGGGCTTGGGCCAAGTAGGAGGAATGAGCTGGAATTTCTCCTAATGCTTAGTTACAGGGAAGTTGAGATTTAAGGTGATGTCAAGAAGTTCTGGGATAAGGTTGAAGTGACTATTGGCCAAATAAGCACATTAAAATGCTTGAAGTTGGGGCTGGCAAGGTGGCTTAGCAGTTACAAGCACTGACTGCTCTTCCCTAGGTCCTGAGTTTAATTCCCAGTAACTACATGGTGGCTCACAACCATCTGTAATGTGATTTGATGCCCTCTTCTGGTGTGTCTGAGGATGGCTACGGTGTACTCACATGTATAAAATAGATAAATAAAATTTAAAAATGCTTAAGTCAGCAAATTAATGTGGCTATTAAAGACAATAACAACGAGACTATTGGTTGTCTTTGAAGAATACTAGGGACTCTTTTAATTAAAGGATGAGATCAGTATCTGTTCTGTCTCCCCAAAATCATGGCAGAGTGCCTGGGGAGGCTGCTATAAAGAGAACTTTACATAACTCATTGTTTTAGGTTCAAAGGCCTGGTACTGGCCTGAGCTCAGCTCTGGTGAGGGCCCCCAGGGCTCATCTCATCACATGACTGGTCATGGATGGACTGGACATAGAGCATGTCTAGAAACAAGTAAGCATATCTAAGTAATGAAAGCAGACAGCAGGCCCAGGCTTTGAAACAACATCCCTAAGAGAAACCTTAAGACACTGATAAGAATTACTTTAATCTTTTCAAAGACAGGGCCTTCAGTGATTAACCCAAGGGCCTCCTATCATATCACCTCCACACCATTGCCCTGTGGTCCACACTAGCAATATCAGCACCTAGGAGGCAAAAAGACCTAGACCACTAGGACTGTGTATCTCCTGTCTATGCAGAGGCAGGTGTGGATCATCAGGACAGAAGAAGGTGAATAGACATGACCTGGGAATGTGACAATCTCTTGCCCCAAAGTTCAAATTTAAATCTGGCCCCTTTTTCTTTTACTCTAATAACCAATTTCCAGCAGGTTCAGGGAAGAAAGGAAAGTCGCTAAGGAACACTTAGGCAGGCTGTACTCTGAAAGTCTGTCTGCTGAAAATCCTGTGGGACAAACAACTAGGCCTCTTTGTAAAATTGTAGGATTTTTGTTTGTTTGTTTCTCTCTCTCTTTCTTATTTTTGTTTGTTGTTGGTTTGAAATGGTCTTTCTATGTAGCCCTGACAGGCCAGGAAGTTCCTATGTCATCTTGAATTTGTGAGAATCCTGGTGCTGCTCTTTGAACATGGGTATCATGGGTATCCCTGAACAAGCATGTATCTTTATCCATTCCTTACTTCATAAAAAAATATGCAAGAAAAGGATGAAGAGATGGCCCAGAGGTGATGAAATCTCCCTGCTTTGCCAGAGGACCTGACGTAGGCCCTGTTGAGTGAGTCATAACTTCACTTCCAGCCCCAGTAGATCTGATGCCCTCTTCTGGCTCCTGAGAGGACCCAAACATCTCTGGCATACACTTACATGCATAACCATAAACCATTTTTTAAAAATCTTAAAATACTTTTTCAATGAATAAAAGTGATATAAAAGGAACTTAGGGCTGAAGAAAAAAAATAAGTTGGTTGAACTGCATGCTGTACTTGATACTCCCATTAACAATAAACAAAAATAAAAAGAGGATCAGTCTGTTGCAGGGTCAGGGCCTGGTGAGTCATGTCATAAGTGAAAGTTTGTTGTTGAAATAGTCGTGGCCATGCCAAGAACCTGAGATCCATGGAGGACTGGCAAAGTCTTCCTCCTGGGTGAAACCCAGAGGCAAATGACAGTGCTTCCTTTGGGGGACCAAATGCAAGCATTGACAGTGTGTGCAGAAAGTGTCCACCATATTTTTCTCTCCCCAGATACTTACAACCTGTTCCCTCTACAGAGCCTGCTCCTACCAAGGTTAGCTAAACTTGTCTCCTTGATCCAGCTGTTCACCACAAACCCTACCTTTTTCTTCAGCTGAATGCAATAACCTCACTTTTTTGTTCAACCTTATAAACACCCAGAGCTTCTGGGTGCTGTGGGTTTTTTTTCTAGAAGAGAGTGCAGACCATCCAACGAGTACCACCTGGGTGACTCTTACACATTACCAAGTACAGCTGCTGCAGGAGGTACAACTCTGGTTATCTCTGGGACACAGCTTCTTTATGCTCTCAGAAAACACTTCCCAAAAGATTTCACCTCAGTGATGCTGGTCTCTTCTTAATCACAACTAATTTCTTAGCTCCAGATAACCAGCATCAATTGTCCTAGTGGTCCTTTCTATTCTAGACTCTAAAGCCAGAGCCTCATGACTGAAGCTGCCATGTTCTGCTGCTTTCTGGGGATGGAACGTGCCTCCCCTTATTCTATTACCAGCTTTGTTTTCTGACTCCCTGTTTGCCTAAGCTTGGCTTTCCTGGAATTTGCTTTTTAGATTAACCTTGAACTCAGAGATCTGCATGACACTTTCTCCTATAATTCTGGCATATACCACCTTGCCTGGATTTATGCTTTCTTCACTTAGAACCTGCTTTGTCCCAGGGTGTTCTTGACCTCAGAGATCTGTTTGGCTTTGTCTCCTGAGATTAAAGGCGTGTATCACCATGTCTGGATCCAAATTTAGCTGGTTAGGATCTTGACACCAAATCCCTTAATCTGTTATCTCCCAGAACATAGGATTCAGTTCTATTTCACTTCCTGGTGCACCTTGCGTATTTGAACCATATATTTTATATTTTTCCTTTCTAAGCTTGCTACACTTGTTCAAAATGCTCTTCATGAGACTTAACCAGAGAACAAAGTCTCTGCTGGGCTTTTTTGAGACTGCCTTTGTCAATGCAATTAATATAAATCTCTTTATTTTAGACTCAGGTAGATGCTTCAGACAGGGCAAAAGGCAGCCACAGCCTTCACCAAAATACCACAAAATCAGTCACTAGGCCATATTCTGAAATTCTTCTTTACTGAAACTTCTTGGGCTCCGTCTGCACAGTTCAAATCATACTCAGCAACAAAGTCTTCCACATTTCTACTAGGATTGTCCATTAAGCCCCATTTAAAGGACAGGATGGTCACTGAAAGTTTTTGGCCACCTGATGCCACATGGCTACACCTTGTCTCAAAAGGTCTCTTTCTGTGGCTACTCATTCTGCTGTGTGTCTGCTTGTTACTTGTATTTAGTAAAGTAATTTAGCTGTTGTCCCTTGGAATAGTCCTTCTTCCCTTCTGTGTTCTGAAGCAGTGTCTCATATATCTTAGGATAGCGCCAAATTTACTTTGTAGTCAAAGACGACTTGAACTCTTGATCTTCCTGCCTTCACCACCCAAATGCTTAGATAAAGGAATAAAGGCAACTAACTATGCCTAGTTTTTGTATTGCTGGAGATCAAACCTTGGGCCCAGAGTATGCTAAGCAGAAACTCTACGAATTGAGCTCTTTGACCTTTTTTTTTTTTTATAAAGTCATAGGTGTGGATTTTGTTGTTTGTGGGGTTTTTTTTTTCTGTTTTATTTCTTTTGTTCTTTGGTCACTCTCTCTCTCTCTCTCTCTCTCTCTCTCTCTCTCTCTCTCTCTCTCTCTCTTTCCCTCCCTCCCTCCCTCCCTCCTTCTCTCTCTCTCTCTCTCTCTGTGTGTGTGTGTGTGTGTCTTTCCTTCTTCAAGATAGGTCTGTGTAGTCCCAGCTATTCTACAACTCATTTTGTAGACCAGGCTGGCTTCAAATTCCCAGAGATCCACCTTATGGCTAATGACAACTCCAGATTTGGCAGACAGGTATCCTGAGATGAATTTTAGGTAATCTGGCTCCTCAGCAGAGGATGCGGGATGGGGATCCAGCAGCATCCCAGATGTAAGAAAAACAACTTATAAGGTGCAGAAGCACAGGTCTCTACAAGGCAGAGGGCCTCTGAATTTAGCAGATTAGTGAAGGTACAAAACAGGAATTCAGGCAGAGAGTTAATCGTGTTGTCCAATCCTGTTTGTTAACCACTAGGAGCATAGCAGTTTGGGGAAGGAGGTCCTAGATAAAGGATGTAAGGCCCTGCTGGTCCTCTCTACAGGAGCAGCCTCTGTCTGAAGTTATGAGCATTCTATATTCTTTAAAATCTGTTTATTTTTACATTGTGTGTATGGGTGATTTGGCTGTTTGCATGTCTGTGCACTGCATGCATGTAGTGCCAAGCAAGCAAGCCAAGAGAGGGCATTATAGCCTCTGGAACTGGAGTTACAGGTGCTGCAAACTGGTCCTTTGTAAGAACAGCAAGTGGACAGCATCCCATAATGTCTCAGGACATACTCCTAGCAAAGATTTTCTCTAGAGTCTAAATAGCAAAAGGGGATTGTAAGGACTAGGGAATGACTAGAAAATAACCCTAAAGAATCCAAAGTGTGTGTGTGTGTGTGTGTGTGTGTGTGCGCGCGCGCACGCGCACTTACCTTCTTTCCAGAGTACAGAAGTGCCAAGGCCAACAGCTGCTTTGGTCAGTTTCTACTTTTTGTCGATATACTACATCCAATTTGTTTTTAAAGCAATCTATTAAAAGCAGTTACCAGATGTCTAGCAAGCTCTCTGGACTAGTAATGAGATTCAGAACTTTTTATATGTATTGTTATTTTAGATTTCATTTTTAAAGCAACTGCTTTAAAATGGAGCGATGGGGTTTATGTTTTATTCTCTATAGCATATTGTGAAGATTTTTTTTCAATCTGTCTTTCCCACTGGTACTTCGTGTTTTTGTTTTGAAACAGGCTCTCTTTCTACATAGCCCTGACTATCCTGACACTCTGTAGACAAGGCTGACCTTGAACTCACAGAGATTCACCTGTCTCTGCCTCCCGAGTGCGGGGTTAAAGGCATGCACCGCCTGGAGTGAAAGCAGTCAAAATGGCAGCGATAGATGCTGTGATGAAATTGAAGTAATTGTTACCCTGAAGGCTCATAAAGGACAAAGGTGGCTGGACCCCAGACCCAAGCAAGCTTGCCTCATAAGGCAGACACTTTTTTTTTTCTTTAAGGCACCAGAACATGTGATGTCCTGAAAAAAAAAAAAAGTGACGGGCATCCTGGGAGTGTCTGACTGTAAACCCTCAAATACAAACTGTGCCAGGAACCCCACCCTCTCCTGTTTTGGAATATGCATCCATGTATTACCAGGTTGCAGAACTTCCCATGAGGTCTGATACGTCTAAACTATTCTGTTAGGTTACGAAAATATTTATCTCTAAGAGTCATGTGTCTGTGTGTGTGCAGACTCCCCATTACCTTCTGTGGTTACAATGGACATATTACTGGAATCCTGCCCAATACTGAATTCAAAAGCATCTATGTGTAGTAAAACATTCCTCAAATAATTTTTCATGCAAATAAACATTCCTTCTCCTCCAAAAAAGGCATGCACCACCACGCCGCTGGGTTTGCAGTTCCTCGCAGCCCCAAAACAGACAGCTTCACCCCATCACCTACAGAAAAGGTATCATTTTGCTGCTGCCCTTGCAGTTCCTTACCAGCCCAGTCGGTTTATTATCACTATGACTACCTTGTTCATATTTTTACATGTCATATGAATTTTCTTAAGTTTTTCCTGTTCGCTACACATTTTCATCATTACGTATGAAAATGTCACGTTAAGCTTACTTGGGCAGTGAACACGTAAGGAAAACAAGACGAGGAACTTTTCCTGAGACGCCCATAGACCACTGCGCATGCGTGTCTCCCGCCCCTCTCCCCAGGGTATCACGTATGCGCCCGTGCGTCTCCACACACATTGGGAAGTGCGCCTGCGCCGAGCGACGCCCCGCCCAGCCAGTCGTCCACTATAAAACCTCGTGCCTTTCCTCGCGAGAGACGACTAGCTCATGCTCGCTGCAGGGGTCGGAGGTCAGGGCGAGCGTCTCCCGGGCCGAAGGAGGAAGATGGCGGTGGAATCGCGCGTTACCCAGGAGGAAATTAAGAAGGAGCCGGAGAAGCCGATCGACCGCGAGAAGGTGCGGGTTGCGGACGGCTGCGGGGCAGGGGCGGGCGGGCGCGGCCTGCGGACGGGTGGGCGGGAAGGCCAAATGGCGCGCCCGAGGCTGACTCCCTGCTTCTCCTCAGACATGCCCGCTCTTGCTGAGGGTCTTCACCACCAACAACGGCCGCCACCACCGAATGGACGAGTTCTCCCGCGGGAACGTGCCTTCGAGCGAGCTGCAGATCTACACCTGGTGAGCCGCGCGGGACCGGGGCCTTGCGGGCTGCGCCCTTAGGGACAGACAGGGCGGGCTTCCTCGCCTTGTAATGCTTTTAGGAGTGGGGATGAAACGTTGGGTTAGAGTGAACTGACCAGCGTTGCCCTCACCATATGGCCACCTGGTATAACATGATACGTAGTTTAAAAAGCCGTAGAGTAAGATGGTAGATGACTAGGAGTTGTCTAGTGAGTATGTTATGTGCTCAGATCGTAGGCAATATGAAGCCTCAAGTCTGATAGCACCAAAATATTAAAAAGCACCATCAAACTCGAGTCCTTTCTGTTCTGGCACTTGGTGTTTAAAAGCGTTTGGTGTTCGCTCACTGAGGACGCTGTTCAAGTGTTTTTATCTCTGAGTACCTTGCAGCCCACTCAGCTAGGACTGTTACAGGCTTGTCCTTCATATTTTGTCGGTTTGACTCTGTAATGGCTTTAGTAAAGCATCAAAGGCTAATTTTAATATATATATATATATATATATTTTTTTTTTTTTTGTTGCGGTGGGAAGATATAACACAAAATTTTCCACTTAAGCTTTTGAAGGTTATGCAACATCTATTTCTAAAACCTTTTCTCACCCTTCACAACTCGGAACTCTGCACCTGTTAAGCAAACAGTAATTTCTTATTGCCAGAGTATCTCTTGAGTTTGTCAGCTGGAGCTATACAAAGAGTCCCTGTCTCAAAAATAAGCCCCCACCCGAATCACGAGCTAGTGATTGACTCTGTTAACAGCTTAATGTAAGCCACTTTGCAAATACTAAAATTGTTTCCCAACACATAAGTTTTCCAATACTTTTCTTACATCCTATTTGTAGAGACTGTTCCAGAACCACATGGATATCAAAATCTTGGAATGATCAAGTTTTTTACTTAAAAAAAAATAGTTTGCCGTACATACCCTTCAGCATATGCTCGTGGGACTTTCGACTGTAAAAGCTCACCCTTCTGCTAGGGCAACCCAGACTTGTTTAAAAGTTGTGTAACATCTTTCTAAGAGCTGCCTCAAAAGAAAATCAGAGTTATTTCACCTCAGTTTATGCCAGCATTGAAGTTCACTAGGGACAAAATGTAGAATTTCAGAGCTAATTGCAGAAAAGAATATGAATTCTGGCAAAGTAAAATTTAGCTGCAAAATTACAAAAGAAGGTAACTTTATTGGGAGTTTTACAACTTACTTGATTGCACAGTGAACTACATACTGTTCTGAAAAAATAAGATTTTGCTTGGATTATACATATTGTGAATGAACTATATATTTTATTTTTGTCTTTCAATATTTTATCTCTCAAATTTTAATTTTTTTTATGTATATGGGTGTTTTACCTTCATGTTGTGTGTGCACCATATAAATGTCTGGTGCCTACTGAGATCAGAAGTGGGTATCAGATCTCTGGAACTGATGACTGTAAGCTGCTATGTTGGTGCTTGGAGTTGAACTCAGTGCTTATGAGTGTGAAAAAACTGAGTTCTATTGCAGGAATATTGAGAAATACCTGGAATAGAAAATGGGGACAATGGAATCCTCCTAGGTGTTTTTTTCATGTGTTGAGTATGGTGGTGTGGAGATTTCTAACCTTCACAGAAACATGCACTGGGTACTATGGCTCTCTCCTTGATACTGTTGCATCAGTGTTCTTGTTTTTAAGTTAATAATGACTTAAGTTGTAAAAGGACTGCAGAATGATTGCAGTTTGTCTTAAAATTTCATGTCCTTGGCTTAAGAATTCCATCATTAAAAAAAAAATTTTTCGTTATTTTGTGTTGTATGTGCATTGTGTAAGTGCCACAGCTAGAGGACATCTTTTGGAGTATTACTTGGGAGTTTTAGGGATTGAATTCAGGACATCTGACTAATGCAGTAAGTGACTTTACCTGCTGAGCCATCTCACTGGCAAATTAATTTTGTGTCTGTATGTGGCCTATGGGAGTGCCATGACACGTGTGGAGGTCAGAGGACAGACTTGAGAGGCAGTTCTCTGCATCGTGTGGGTTCCAAGAATCAAACTAAGGTTTGTCAGGCTGTTAGCAAACACTTTTGCTCACTAAGCAGCCGTCTTGCCTTTCTTCCATCAGTAAAATTCTGAGAGAACAAGAAATTACATATCCTTATGAAGATGCTGTGTTAGCATTAGTTCTATGATATGTGGGAGATTATAGGTTTTTTTTTTTTTTTCCGTAGTTGAATAATTTGAATTGGTTACTTGCAGATAAGTAGATCACTGAGCCAGATGAACAGGGTATGTGGGATTCTTGTAGTATTCTTTAATTTATTGATGTTTTTCCACACTGAGGACAAAACAGGAAATATTCAAGGCAATTTTTTTCTTTGTCATTATTAGGGGTGTTGTGTGTGTGTGCACATTCCATGAGATGCTTGAGGAAGGTCAGAAGACTGTGGAAGTTGGTTGTCTCTTTGTGAGCCTTCTTTGGTTTTAGGTTGCCAGGATTGTACAGCAAACTGACTCTTTTGCCAGCCACAAATCATATATCGTGAAGCACTGGACTATGAATGACTCAAGGATGTACAACTTGCTTGTTATTAATGTTCTTATCTCTTCAAAAAATTCAGGATGGACGCAACCTTGAAAGAACTGACTAGTTTAGTAAAGGAAGTCTACCCAGAAGCCAGAAAGAAGGGCACACACTTCAATTTTGCAATTGTTTTTATGGATCTTAAAAGACCTGGATATCGGTAAGTGACCACTTTAATTCCTTCTCTTTGCAAGTCAGTCGTCCCCCCCCCCCGTGATACGATGCAGCAGTGTCACCATGCCTGGCTTTGGGACAATCCCTTGTTTTTTAGTGGCAGTAGTGGTGTCTATGGGCTTATATTTATATCTGGTTTAACTTGAATATAGTGCTTAATTGGTCGTGGGGAAATCTCCTCTCATGTTCTCTGTAGTCTGTATTCTGTTCTAGTCCATCTTAATCATTGGCTTTTGTTCCTGCAGAGTTAAGGAGATTGGCAGCACCATGTCTGGCAGGAAGGGCACCGATGACTCCATGACCCTGCAGTCACAGAAGTTCCAAATAGGGGATTATCTGGACATAGCCATCACGCCTCCAAACAGGGCACCACCTTCGTCAGGGAGGATGAGACCGTACTGAATTCTATTGACTTTCTTGAAGTTATTTTTCAGCCAGTTTGTAAAATAAACTTACTTAATCCTTTCCTCCCCCGGACTTTGCCATTAAGCCTTTAAATTTTCAACGAATTATAACTCATTAGGAACTAGAGTTGATATACTTTGGTAAATTAAAGTAAGTCCGTATGTTTTAAGCCCTTCTGTAAAATATGAAGAAATAAGTGCTCTTAGCATTCTGTATAAAGCTGTATTGTGAAATACATGTGTTCATTCAGCCGAGGTGTAAATGGAACATGAGTCTCACCTGATAATGGTTTTTATTAAGCACTAGAGGGCTACTAAGCTAAACCAAGCACAAAATTGTCCTTTCAGACAACTTTGGCATGAGTAAGTGCTCCCTATAAAAGGTGGGTTCTTTGCAAGAGCGAGTGCCATCTATTTCCCATTACAGATGGCTGTGAGCCACTGGAAGGAATTTTGAACTCAGGACCACTTAACCACTGAGCCATCTTTTCCACTTGATTTCCAATTCTCCAATGCCACACAAATCTTTGAGTTTGAGGCCACTCTAGACTGCTATAGCTACAGAGAAACCCTGTATTATTGGGGAGAAAAAAATCTGCTAGAATTAAGCCAACTGGTATTGCCAATTTCTTCTCAAAAGAAGCCAGTCTCTAGAGAACAGCTTGATCTTGATCCCAAGGTTCTTTCTGGCTCTTCCAGGTAGAATCAGGATCTGCAGGGTGGTCAAGCTAGGAGGAGCCAGGAGGAGCACTCTTCACCTCTGCTGGTCTGTGTCAACTTGAGAACTTCAGCTCACTTTCCTGTTTCTGTCCAGCCTCAGTATTTATTGTATCCACAGCAGAATTCCTAGGAACAGAAACAATGTGTGATGGCAACATCATAACTAAGAATTTTATACTTTTACACACCCATACATTATATATATATATATATATATATGTATATATGTATATATATATATATAAAGGCACTATTACACCCATACATTATTTAAAAAAAAAAAAAGCACTGTGTGGTGGCTTATATTCCCAGATTATAAACAGATTTTTATATGTGGGATCCCAGGGCCAGTTCATGGCACTGGGAAGAGAAGGGAACCTCGCCTCCATCCTCACCCTCAGAGGCATGGTCTGCTGGTTGTTCTTAACTCACTGTTACCAGTTTTCCTTGTTGGCAGCATCTTGGGTGCTCTGTCCCTTGTACTTGAGGTAGCCTTTCCTTGGTGGCATTGCTTTAATATTCATAGGAGAAGCTAGGTTTGAGTTGTGCTTTGTTAACATCTACAAAAACAAATTTCTTTTTATCAGGTCATGTGAATCTAGATGATCAGGTGATTTGATCTAGATAGAACATTCAAGAAAAGCCATCAACAGTCCATACATTGAACAGTAAAAAATATTGTAATTTCATATGGAACTTTGATGTCTAAAATCTAAATACACATTTACTCAAATTAACAGAAACATCCTGAGAGCCATGTTAAGTCCTGATGATGGTGTAGAAAATGACAGGAAAGGTAAGAAGATAGGCAACAGCTGTGAGCATGTGCACTGCATCTCATGAGTGGGGAGGCTGGCTCACAGGCTCTACCTGTTCCTTAAGGATGTAGACACAGTGAATCAGTAAGACCCTGTTGTCACTAACATAGCCACTCAAACAAACCCTCAGTCCTGCTCATCTCTCATCTGGAGTCTCTCTCTCAACAAAAGGGGCTAGTTGGGAAGGGAAAGGGGATCTGAAGGAGCAGAATGAGAAGGTAGGTGTTTGTGTATGTAAATATGAACAACATATATATGTATGAAAATGTCACCGTGAAAATCATTACTATATATAATGAACATATGTGACTTAAAACATTAAAAGAAAAAACTAGTAGTAGTAGTAGTACACTGAATGTAAGGTGTCCTTGGGACTGGGTATGTAATACACAAGTCCCAAATGTTTTACCACAAGCATTCTTTAAAAAAGCAACCAACCAAACGTAAGGTTTATCTTCACATAGAAGACTCACAGCAGGAAATAGCCCTCATAAGATAAAAGATAAAATAGGTAAGGAACCATCTAGGAAAGCAGTCTGGGGCTGGATATATAGCTCTTATAGAGGACCAGAGTTCAGTTCCCAGCTCAAAACTGCCTCTGAATCCCTCTTCTGACTATTCAAGCCCCTGCATCATACATAAATATGCCTACATTATATACACAATTACAAATAGATCTCTAACAAAAGACAAAATTAAACAGACCCTTTGTTGATCTTTCAGAGTGAGTCAGTTTTGGCATTCAGGGATTTTCTCACACAGTTTATTGTTCCCACAGCACTCCAATAAGGTAAACAGCTCTAGAGCAGTCACTTAAGAATTCTTTGCACCTAAGTACTAACTGCCTAACACTATAACCAGATTAGAAAGTCAGATCAGTCATCTAGTAGTGTCTACTAGTTGGTGTCACACTACAGAGCCAATTTTTTTAAGTGTAGAATAGAGTTTATTTAGGTCATGGAGTTAAGAGGGTAACAGGGGCAGAGAGAGAGAGAAGATAGAAGAGTAGAGGCTGGCCATGAGCAGGTGGAGAGAGAGGGAAGGGAAGAAGAGGGATAAGGTGGAAGGGCGGCGGGTGTGTGTGTGTGTGTGTGAGAAGGGAGCAAGAGAGAGCGAGCAAAAGAGCCAGAGTCAAATATTTTAATACCATGTGAATCAATGCCCACAAACTGACAGTTTGAGAAGTACAAATGTGTTACTACTGAGACCCTGCTGTGGAGAATATAGGGCAAAGGACATTCTCACTTTTAACGGGACGATAGCCAACATAGCAACTACAAATTAAAAACTTACAGAAACATAATACACTGTAGAACAAACTACAAAGCAAAGTACCTCAGAAGAGTAATATAGCTAAAACCAAATTAGATACTGCTGTCTGGTTCAGGAAAGCCTTAAGGTTTTTCTCCATACCCCAAATCACCCTTTGGCATGATGATAAATATGACAGTCTATATACAATTTCAGTTTTCTAACACAGATACATACTTTTTGAAAATATTAGAAGGAAAAAAAAACCCCTAGAAAATGACCTGGAGAATGTCTTCTGGAATCGCAGTGACTTTCGGAGGAGAGGGTGTTGTGAAATTTTCACAAGGAGTAATTGTTGGAGAAGGGGGGTCTGCAAAACTCTGATAGCACTCATCTGAATTTAAAATTAATGGAGCACAATCTTTAACTTCCAAATCAGTCGATGAACTATTTGGTTTTGATAGTGGATAATCTATAGATACCTACAGAGTAAAAATAAATCATTAAATTGTGATAAGTAAATAAATAATGTTATAATTTTTTAAATTTAACTAGTTCTGTTGGAGTCTAAGGCAGACCCCAAATGATCCCATTTTCCTGAATGAATGCTACCCAAATCAAGAAAATCATATGCAGAAGACAAAGTACTATCTTTAATACTAATCTTGGTTAACTAGAACAACAGAACAGTGGCTAAGCTCCAGATATGGACAGATTCCACCACCCTATCTCGACAGCACAAACTGAGCCAGGTGATAGCTGAAGTGAGAGATTGGATAGCAGCACCTAAGTCCATTCTTCCACACTCCTCTCTATACTGTTACAGATCTGTCTCAATTTGCTTTAAACAAAAATGTATGGCTCCTTATTTACGGCACTAAACTACTTCCCAGAAGTGCACTGCATACACACTCATAAGAGCTGCACTAGTTACACATACTGTATCCAGAAGGAATGTCTCAGTAATAAGATTTGAGCTTTAGTGGAATTTTACCAAATCTGTAGTGTTCATTGTAGAAGGAATTTTCAAACCAGGAGTGCAGAATTTAGGTGGCAATGGTGAATTTATGTATTCTGCATCTAGAAGACATAAAATAGGCATGAAAAGTTGAAAAAAGTATTCCAACTTTTTAAATTTTTAAAAAATTATAAATGAATGTGTGTATGTTTGTGTGTGTGTAGGTGTGTGCACATGAGTTATGGATTTTCTCTTACATTTACACACACACACACACACACACACACACACACACACGTTTTGTGGGGGGGGGATCTTTTCCAAGATGGGGTTTTTCTGTACCAGCAGTCAAGAAAATCATTCTGAAGACCAGGTTGTTTCTGCCTCCTGAGTGCTGAGATTAAAGGCTTGTGCCATCACCACCTGGCTCCATGCCTGGATTTTTATGGAAATTTTGGGGCCTAAACCCTACTCAGTCCTGTTTGTGTGGCAAGCAATTTGATAATTAAGCTCCTCTCAGCCATGCTTTAAAAAAACCAAAACTATACTTCATAGAGAACTGACTTCTGAATATGACATAAGGGTATGATCCAATTACATTTTTAAAAGATGTGTAAAGGTTTACCTTTATTTTATGTGTATGGGTACTTTTGTTTACATATATGTCCGAGCAGAGGTCAGAAAAGGACATCAAAGCCCCTAGAATTGAAGTTATACATGGTTTTAAGCAACATGGTAGCTGTCAATCAAACCAGGTTCCTTGAAGAACAGCTACTGTTGGATTAACTAACTCTTAGTTCTTATTATGACCTCGCCAGTACCCCAAATCATGACACAGTCCTATCAATTTATTTAATCAGCCTTAGTACAATTATTGGTAATCACCCCTAAACTATTTCTCTACGACAGACTGGCTATTTCTCAGGTGCACTCTCCAAGTTACTTGCCAAGTCATCCTGTCTGTGCTGGATTGGCTCTATCAGTCCATTTCCTGGTCCTCCATCTTTCCTGTCCCACCTCTCACCCTCGTTTTTAGTCTAGTGGTCCCCGCCTACCCCAGTTCTCTCCAGTAATTGCTATCAGCCATTTTTATTTGACTAGTCAAAAAATATAGAGGCAAGCAAAGTCTATACAACATTTGGTAAACATGAGGAGAATATGTTCCCCTGGACTGCAAGCAGATCTTGGGACCAGTTTTAAGCATCTGAATACACAGCCGCACTGACTAATCCAACAAACAGCCAGTACTTCAACTGCTGAGTTATCTCTGCAGTCTTACTTTCATTTTTCTTAAAGTAATGTCTTGGGAGCTAGAAAGATAGCTCAGTGATTAGGACACTTGCTGCTCTTCCAGAAGACTAGGGTTCAATTCCCAGCCCTCACACGGCAGTTTGCAAACAACTGTGACTCCAGTTCCAGGGTATTCAACACCATTCCTGGCCTCTGAGGGTGACAGATATCCATGTATTTGGTGCACAGACATACACGCAGACAAAATAACCATATACATTAAAAACAAAACAACAACAAAAAAGCCACACCATCTTGGCAGGCAGCTCTCTTCCTTACAGAACTATAAGCAACTATGAATCTGAGCCAGTTGCATTTCTAAACTTGCTTGTACCAGCAGTGCTTATTAATTCAATAACATTGTTCAATTAACCCTTTTTTTCTAAAAATAAGTACAAAATTTTGGAAAGATATGATAAAGACAGTTTTGAACATTTGTCAATAAAGTGAGAAGAGCTCACAGATTTGCAAAAACTAAATAAACAAGTGCTGAAGAGACGGCTAAAAGGTTAAGAGCACTGTTTGTTCTTCAGAAGACTTGAATTCAGCTCCCTAGCATCCACACAGCAGCTCCAGAAGTCTAACTTCTCTTGTCACTGCCACAGGCACTAGGAACACATGTGCTACACTCATACACATAAAAATGTTAAATATATATATATTGGGGGTGGGATTGTGGTTTTTGAGACAATCTCCAAATAGCACACACTGGCCTCAAACTTGGCCTTTTCCTCCCTAGTGATGGAATCACAGGTGTGCCTCATCAAATCTGTTAAAATTGAATTGCTCAGTCAAAGAAAAGCCTGGTCTGCAAGCAGGAGGACTTGAGCTCAGATCTCTAACACCATGTCAAAAGTTGGACATGGCAATATATCCTTGTTACTCCAAGGGGGATGGGGGCAGGCATATCCTTGAAGCTCATTGGCCAGTCAGCCTAGACAAATTAGTAGGCTCCAGATTTAATGAGAGAACCTGTTTCAAGAACACAGGTGATGAACAGCCGAAGGAGATGCTCTATTCATCCTCTGGCCTCCACACAGACACTTCCAATCAGAGTAGGTAAAATGTGGAGAACAAAAACCTGACATATACTGCATGTAATCAAAATAATACTGAAAATTTACTGGGGCTGGACAGATGGCTCAGCCATTAAGAGCACTGGCTCTTCTTGCAGAGGACCTAGTTTCAGTTCCCAGAACCCACATGGTGGTTCACAATTACCTATAATTCCAGTTCCAATGTCCTCTTCTGAACCTCAAGGGTATAAGGCACATGTACATAAAATAAAGAGAAAAAAAAAAACTATATGCTGAGACTGGGCAGATCTAGCTATACTAACTTACCCCCAGCTCTAAGATCCCTTGCTACTTGTGATTTATTTCTCCAGGCCACAGAACCAGTCCATCATGGCTTCCTCCTGTCTTCCCTTCCCCACTTTTGTCCTCCCCCCCCTCTACCTGGCCCCCACTCTCAAACCTCCAGTTCCACCTTTCCTCTCTACTGCTCAATCACAGGCTCTTGCCTTTATAGACCAGTTAAAATGGGGAGAAGGTTCACTGCTCATAGGGGGCAACCCTTCTTGAAGAAGCAGAATTAACATCAGAATATAAACAGCATCAGGACAACCCACAACACTACACATTAAGAAGGTGCAAAAAACTACCTAAAATTAGAGAATCCTTGCTTACAAAAATAATTAGGAAAGTACAAAGGAGAAGCTAATTTTTAAACTTACCTGTTTTTCCTGGCTGCTGAATGGGACCAGGAACGGCAAAAGAATTATCGCTGGTTATGGGCCCTGTCCCTACGGCTTCTTCACTGGCACTGCTCAGAGGGGAACTGTAAAGTCACAAAAGTTAACCTTTGTAGAAAAACTTCTTACTTAGTGTAGAGGTGCATGCATGCAATCCTATCACTTGAGAGACAACTGATACCCTGTGTTGATGGATTTGATATTGTGAAATTTTGTTACCCAGCATATAAAGGCAGTAAGGTAGCAAGATTTCATTAATAACTCAGTGTGGCATTTAAAAAATTTTTTGTCTGATAGAAAGCAAAATTATTAGAAGCTCAATAACACATTGGGGGTGGAGAGATGGCCCAGTGGTTAAGAGCACCCACATGGCAGCTCACAGCCATCTCTAACTCTAAGCCCAGGAATTTTAAAGCTCTCCCTCATGGGTACAATGTGCAAAGACATAAGATTCAGACAAACACCCAAACTAAAATTAAAAGTTTAAAAACCTGTTGTCATTCTGGAGTAAAAAGACAAGAGTCTGTCATTTTATTAAGACTGACTTGCTCAACTGTGGATACACAAAAGAAAACACTGCGTGCTGTGTGGATTCTACTACTCCTTAAATTCTTAAGAAATCAATAGCTCACACTTTATTGATGAAATTTGTGATTCAAGAGATTTAAAATATGAAGTAGCTGAACTCTTCCTAAGAGTTGCCTGGAGAGATGGCTCAGTCTCTTGCCCTTCCAGAAGACCCCACTTTGCTTCCAGACTCAGATATTAGGGGTAGCTCATCTTACCCAATTTCAGAGGCTAAGATTAAGAAGAAGTGACACCAGGCAACGGTGGTGCACACCTTTGCTCTCAGCATTCTAAAGGCAGAGGCAAGGGAATTTGAGTTAGGTCATCCAGGACATGTTAGAGAGACCTTAACTCAAACAAATGAAATCAACAACAAAAAACTGCTGACAAATACAAACCAAGTTTTGCTGGCTTAGACGTCACAAAAGGGGAACTCACTTATTTACTGCTGGTGGGAGTGCAAACAGGTGGCGCCACTGTGAAAATCAAGTGTGAAGGTCCATATAATGCTGGAGATATAAAGTTAGAAATAGCTCTTCCATATCATTTATCTCCACTACTCTTGTGCATATACCCAAAGGAGTCTGTATCATACTATAAGATATATTTACTCAACTATCTTCACTGCTGCCTTCCTCATGATAGCCAGGAAATGGAAATAACCTACACCAGCTGGTAACAGACTTGAAATGTGGTGCATTTACACAGTGGACTATTATTCAGCTGATAAAAATGAAATTAGGACATTTTCAGGGAAATAGATGGAGCTGTAACCCATCATTCTGAACGAGGTGACCCAGTCCCTGAAATGCGAACATATGTCTTCTCCTATGTGGACAATGCAGAGGCACACCCTAAGAAGTGGCTTTTAAGGACAGCAGACACAGCATGGGGGTAAGGGGGAAATAACAGAATAAGGAGGATTAAGTGGGATGTTGGATGAGATGAAGGCAGGATAAGGTCAACTAACACTAAAGATCTTTGAAAAAGTCATGGACACCTCCTACTGTAGAAGTTTCCTAATACATACACATACAGCAAGTTTAAAAGGAGTTATACTCTACCAGGAATGCTGGCCCCGACCAGAGACACCTCAGACAAAAAACCCAGTACCTGGAATAGGTTACCTTTGGAAGCTGTTTATTTGTGAGGCCCTATAGACTCTCACACATACAGACAAGATATACCCACTGGAGTTTCAGAAATAAACCACTTTTTAACTGAAATATGGCCTGACCCACAGGTAAAACTGATGTACAAAACTTACTGGGGACAAGAACCTGTGGCTAGATAGGTCTTAGGAGGAAAACCTACTATTAACTCTGCTGCATGGACACAGTACTAAACTGAAGCTTAATGACATTGCTATGCCAGATTAGTGCAAATACCCACCATTTCTTTTCTGAGGCAGATTCTCTCCATGTGACCCTGGATGTCCTGAAACTTGCTATGTAGACCAGGCTAGCCTCAAATATGGAGATCTGCCTCCTGAATGCTGGATTTAAAAGCCTGCACTACCATACCCAGTCTGATATTCAGGGAAGCTTAAGAGTTTTTTTGTTTTGGTTGAGACAGTCTCTCTATATAACCTTGGCTGTTCTGAAACTCACTCTGTAGACCAGTCTGGCATTGAACTCATACAGATCAGCCTACCTCTGCCTCCCAAGAATATCCAGCTTGGAAAAGCTGCTTCTTCTTCTTTAAAAAGATTTATTTATTTTATGTATATGTACAGCATACTGTAGCTGTCTTCAGACACACCAGAAGAGGGCATCAGATCTTATTACAGATGGTTGTGAGCCACCATGTGGTTGTTGAGATTTGAACTCAGGATCTCTGGAAGAGCAGCCAGTGCTCTTAACCACTGAGCCATCTCTCCAGCCCCCCCCCACAAAAGCTTCTTTTTTCAGATGCCCACTAACACAATGACCTACAAGTAGCCAATATGGGGAGGATAAGAGACCACAGAGTGCTCAGTTCTAAAAAGACATCATCCCAAGACTCAGGGATCATTTTGGAAGAGACAGTAGAGGGCTACATTGCAATAGTGCTTTCCTGGTATAACAGGGCAATTACATATATGAACTCAACAGTTTTGACAGAATGTACAATGTTTAGTTACACAAAATGCCAACATGCAAGAGGAAAATTATAAAGTCCCACCCTTAGCAGAGGAGCCACAGGCAACTGTTATCTGCTGGGAGAGGTGTGGTCCCTGGTAGGTAGACTATGCTCCAGCACTATTTGGGATTGGGAAGCACAAATTAGACTCCATGGTTTATTAAACAAAACAAAACAAACAAACAAACCTCCATGAATTGGGGGAGGGTGGTGCTAGAGGAATTAGGGGAATATAATAAAAAGCACTGGATAAAGTTTTCAAAGAATTAAGAAAAATATTTTCAAGGTGCTGCATAGATAGCTTTTCTAGGACCTGAGTTTGGTTCCCAGCACCCACCGTCAGGGAGCTCACAAATGCCTGTCCCTCCAGTTCTAAGGAGATGCAATGGCTCTGGCTCTGAGGGTGTTTGCACTCACCACACATAGAATGAAAAATCATACACACACACACACACACAACCTTAAAAAAACCTCAAATTGCTTACCTTTTAATGTTCTTCATATTTTTAAGTCCTATTGTATAATCTTCATTTAAACACATCGTATATTCAGATATACCAAAGTGTTCTAATTTAGGAGTTACACATTCAAAATCATCCATCTTTAGAGCACATCTAGGGGTCTTCAGCACTTGAACAGAGGGTTCTTTGGCAGGAGGGGTTTCAGATACACATTCTTCTTTGAGACTGATAGTTGTCTGGGGAGGCTTTACTGGGACTTGGGAAACCATGTACCGCTGAAGTCCAAAGTCTGAAAGCTGTGGGCTTCGTAGAGGCTCTTCAGAAACAGAACTGCTCAGAACACAAGGATCAGACGGCTCATTCTTCACACCAGGCTTTTGAATGTCTTTATACACAGCAAACTCTGGGGTGGAGTTACTCACTCTGTGCTCATAGGCTGGGAGAAAAAGTCAAAGAGGTAAATTCTGGCTTAACATCAAAAAAGAGAATTTCTTGATTATTAAAATTATCACAGAATAGCCGCCTGAAATGTTCCATGTCGGTGGAAACTTGATTCTCTTAAGTTTTCATTTCAACTGTCTCTTTGGACAGTCTGACAAATACATCTTACCTACTTGTGTTCTATCTAGACACTTCAGAGAAATTAAACTATTTTTAAAAGTCAACACCCACAAAGATCCAATTCCTTACTTCCTCAATGTGATTTATTGATCAGTCTTAGTATTTCTGAAGGTATTATTAATTTGAAACTAGTGTATAACCACTGTTCTAGATTTAACACAAACTTTAACAGTATAATTTTAATCTTTTAATTTTGTAAAAATTTCCAATTACATTTGTGTGTATGTGAGACAGGGATAGAGAGACAATTACAGTGCACATGTGGTAATGTCTAATCTCTCTTTGTGGGTTCTGGAAATCAAACACTGATTGTCAGGTTTGGTGACAGTGCCTTTACCCAGAGCTATCTTGCCAGTCTTAGACTTTTCAGTACCCAAGTACAAAAGGAAAGGAGAAGGGTTTTAATCTATGCTTCTTTTACAAGGAAAGCAAATTACACATTTTTTAACTTGGAAAGTAAACTGAATTCTGATACATCATGTTGACTAACATAGTTACCATGCATATATACTTACTAGATTTCATTAATGTTATCTTACATACAACAATTATCTGCATAAAAGACCACAACACTAAAGCGTATTAAAGTCAGCCACTCCGAGATATGGGCAGAATGGCAGCAGTAGCAGTGAACACTGGGCAACAGACAGACCAATTGGCTGCCATCTAGTGCCCTTCATGCACTGAGCTCCAACTGGTAACTCCTCATACAACCTCATGAAGTAGACAATTCACTACCCCTCCCCTTACACTGAGGAGCAAGGTCAGTAATTAGGCTTCAACTAATAACAACTTTTGAACTGGTGACCCTTTTCTCCTCAGACCCCTAGGATTACAGGCATGACTTGTGTTACTAAGCCACCATGGCACAATAACAAGGGTTTTTTGTTGTTGTTGTTTTAATTTCCAACTAAAAAGGTATTTTATCAATTTATATAGTGTAAGCATCTTGTTCTGCAGAATAATCTGAATATAAAAGAGATGAAAGAGTACCACATGGTTCTCCTGTTACTTGCTGGCTGAGCTAACATGTTTGTCCATCCTGCCAGGTGGCTGGCTTTACCTGCACTTTCATTCCAAACAGCACAAACACTCCCATCTACCCCTGTGGAAGGAGAGCAAGAAAAATTTTATTTTTTGCTGCCAAATCCTGCTACTATTGTCCAAGAGTGTTCTCAAATTCAAAACCAGAAGCATTATTTGCCAGGTGCTGAATACTCTGAACAGATACAACCAGCCCCAGCTGAGCCCTAGTTGTCTTAATCATCCTGCCTGCTTCCATATTGAGGAGCTAGGAGACGAGTCAACCAAACCTGAATCCTTGTCACGTGCTTGGTATCCATACTTCTGGAAAAACTCTCTTAGTTTTATGATGTCTGCTGAATTTTTTTTCATCAGTACTTTTGTTGCCTTTATGAAACATGTGCTTTCTTGACTTTCCAATCTTGCTTTATCAAGAAGACCATTAACATCATCCTTTCAGGAGGAAAGCAAATAAATATATTACACATCTTCTAACTTTCAAGTTTACTTTGTGATGGTTATTATTATGTTTTAAGTTTAAACTTACTATGCTTGAGAGGCCAAAAGGCAAAAATACTTTCTAAAATTTAAGTCCCTAGCTTGTACAAACTGTACAAGGCTTGTACAAAGCCTTCCCTTTCTTCCCAGACATTGAAGACTATTCTTAAAACGGATATTGTAGGAGCTGCTGTTCTTGCAGGACAGTAGGTTCCAAGACTGTTATTTCTGCCTTTGTAATCAAGTTTGCTTACTCTGCTCAAAAAAGATTATGACAACTGTTAGACTTATGTATTAAATCAGGCCTTGCCTACAGGCAGGGAACACATGTAATCTGTTGGGGCGGGATGCATTATACACCCTAGACTGATATGGTTAACTGCTTATTCTCTGATGTACTCTCAGATACAGTCCTGGTGCCAATAAGTTCAGGTACCAGCATCCAAAAAGCCTCTTCTTATTAAAATCTTAGCCTCTGTTAAGTTGGTGATTTCTGGGTAACCCTACACCCATAACAACTTAGGTTAGAGAAAATTACCCACATAGAAAAATGGTAAGTCAATAATACCTTTAGAGTCTGGACTTCTGAATGAAGGTCATACAAAATTCTCACTGGAGAATCTTCAAAGTCTTCAAGCAAGAAAAAAAAAGTTCAATAAACACGAGGAAAATAAAAAAAATGTAGTTTCTTAAACATAAAAAGTCTGCTAGGCAGTGGTGATGCAACCCTTTAATCCCAGCACTTGAGAGGCAGAAACAGGTGGATTTGAGTTACAGGGTAGCCAGGGATACAGAGAAACTGTCTTGAAAAACAAAAATAAAAAAAGCCTTCAAGGAACTACTGAACACAAAAATTACATAAAACTCCAGGCACAGCAGCCCATGCCTTTGATCCAGAAGTGAGAGGCAAAGGTAGATGGATCTGTGTGGGTTCAAGGCCAGACTAGTTTCTGGCCAACATAGCAAGAACTACACAGTGAGCTCACCAAGGTAAAGTACACCTAACACCAAGTATAAGCATATAAATACACTATATAGCAAATAATACCATGGAATAAGACTTGGTATGGTTTTATTCTACAATGTGGGTGACCAGGAGAACAAAGCTGAAGGACTACATATTCTCAGGTTCCTTTGTCAGGGAAGATCCAGAAGACCCAGGTCCTCTACACAGAAAGTAGACATAAGGTTGCCTAAAGCCAGTAGGATGGAATGGAATTATGGGCAACAACTGTCTACTGGCAGAGAGCTGTTTTCTTTTTTAATTAATCAGAGTTTGAGTTTACTGTAGTTTAAATAGAGAAACACAAGACAGGCAGCGGTGGTTCTTGCCTTTAATCCCAGCATTCAGGAGCCAGAGGTAGGAGGATCTCTGAATTCAAGGCCAGCCTGGTTAACAGTGTGAGTTCCAGGAGGGCCAGAGCTACACAGAGAAACCCTATCTTGAAAAACAAAAACACAAACACAAACAAAAAACTGAAAGAGAGAGAGAGGGAGAGAAAACAACACCTATAAAGACAAACACAAGGCTCTGTAACAAAGTTCCAGGGAGTTCATTATATTTTGGAAGTTATTAAAAATCTAAGCTCTCCTACTAGCAGTTGGCACAACTCTGACTATACTAAGAACCAATGAAATGCATTAAGTTTTAGTGCATGTAAATTATCTCAAAGATAATTTATAAGCCCATCTAATGATTCATCACTATAGTCATTGTCTTAGGGTAGTCATTGCTGTAATGAAACACCACAATCAAAAGAAACTTGGGGAGGAAAGGGAATATTTGGCTTATACTCCCACTTCACTGTTCATCATCGATGGAAGTCAGGCAGAAACTCAAACAGGGTAGGAACTGGAGGCAGGAATTGATACAGAGCCCATAGAGGGGTGCAGCTTATAAGCTAGCTCAACCGGCACTAATGGAACCAATGACCATTAGCCCAGGGATGGCACCACCAGCATCACTAATTAAAGAAATCTACAGGCTTGCCTAGAACCTGATTTTACAGAGGCAGTTTCTCAACTGAGACTCCGTCCTCGAGAATAACTTCAGCCTGTGTCAAACTGCCATAAAATTAGCTAACAGTTTTGAAAGTGAAGGTGCTGGCAATATTCCCAGTATTTTTAACACATTAAAGAATTATTACATTTTCTAGTAAAACAAAAAATAAATAAAGTTTGTGCAGAGTTAATGTTTTAGTAAGACTACAGACTAGCAAACACTCTGTGAAAAGCAACTTTTATGTAGTCGAAATACTAATGAATTTCAGTATATTATGCTGAATTAGCTCAACAACATAAAGCATATTTTAATCTCCCAAAATAATAATTAAAAAAAAACAAGCTGCTGTCAACAGTGATGTCTGTTATGAGTTAAATAGAAAATATGTAATTACTTTTACATACTTAAAATTTCCTACAGTATATGCTACTTTTATAATCCCCAAAACATTTCCAAATGGAGAGTTAGTTAAAAGGAAGAGGAATCCGTGTCTATAGGGTGCAATTTTTGTTGTTTTGTTTCTGTTTTTCAAAACAGGGTTTTTCTGTGTACCTCTTGCTGTCCTGGAACTCAATTTGTAGATCAAGCTGGCCTCAAACTCAGAGATCTGTCTGCCTCTGCCTTCCAGAGTGCCGGGTTTAAAGGGAAGTGCCACTACATTCGACCTACCGGGTGCAATTTAAGATAGATTGCAATTATGACATTTTGTGATAATGATCTGTACTTTTGATCGATTCTTTTTTTTTTTTTTGTACAGGGTCTCACTAAGCCTGGTTGATAGGTCAGGAGCTATCTATTGAGATCAGGCTGGCCTGAAACTCACAGACTACCTCCTTCTGCCTCTTGAGTGCTGGGAGTCATGGTGGACGCCACTCCTTGACCTGCAATTATTCTTTTTTTAAATCTCTAATACAATTAAGAATGGTGTTTAATTTTATTATTAAAAAACAAAACCAAAAACAAATCAAGGGGGCCTGTAGGGATGGCTCAGCGGTTAAGAACACTGACTGCTCTTCCAGAGGTCCTGAGTTCAATTCCCAGCAACCATATAGTGGCTAACAACCATCTACACCCTCTTCTGTCATGCGTGCATACATCAGAGAGAGCACTCATATACATAAACAAATCTAAAAACTAAACTCAACGGTGCCGAGTATTTGTAGTGCAGATAGAGTATTCCTGGAGAAAATGCAGACGCTTTTTTCAATAGGGGCCCATTAGAGTGAAACGAAATCACTTCACACGTACGCTTTAGTGTGCATCTTTAAACAGTTGACTCTGGATGTCGTCAAGAAGCATCCAGCTGAGAACCGCGCCCGCCCGCGCCAACTCACCGCTGTCCTCGGCGTCCAATGCTCGTAGCAGCCGGGCCGTCTCGCCTTCCAGCACGGTGGCCAGACCCCGCAGCTTGCAGTGGAAACTCTGGATGGGGTTCATACCGAGGGCAGCTGAGCCAACGACCGACTTCCAATCCCCTTGAAAGAACGCGCTACACATTTAAATCTAAGCGCCCCGTAGCAGTCGCTCGCCCTGCGCAGGCGCAAAAGCTTTTCTCGCGAGAGCGGAAGTCTCGCACCAGGGCCCTAGAAAGCCCCGGTAGCAACGCGCGTGCGCCGCCGCGTCTGTGAGTGCGCGCGGAACGCTGAGGCTATCGCGTCCTGTGTCAGTTCGTGTGCGAGGTGGGTTTTCGAGGCGGCCCCCCACATTCCCTGCAGTGTAGTGCGGTGTAAAGTCCGGCGTGCTGTGGATTCCGTCCGTGGCCGCTGGACCCCAGCTTGGCACCCGGGTTGCTCATTTCCCTGCTCCGGTTCTCAGCGACCGCTGCTTTCCTGTCCTTTCCTCAGGAGGCAACATGTTTCTCACCGCTGTCCTCCTCCGTGGCCGCATTCCGGGCAGGCAGTGGATCGGGAAGCACCGACGGCCGCGGACCGTGTCTTTCCAAGCGAAGGAGAACATGATCCGTCGCCTGGAGATGGAGGCCGAGAACCACTACTGGATGAGCATGCCCTACATGACAGCCGAGCAGGAGTACGGCCACGCCGCGGAACGAAGGGCCCAGGCTTTTGAGGCCATCAAGGCAGCAGCCATTTCCAAGTTTCCTAAGCATAGATACATTGCAGACCAGCTAGACCATCTCAACATCTCGAAGAAATGGTCCTAACCCGGAATCACCACCCTTCAAGATTATGGATACCAGACTGCTGTCTTTACTTGGTCTGAGAAAATGTAATTTATGTACCCGTGTGACCCCTTCGACCAATATCATATTAAAGCAAATATGATTAATAGTTGTCTCATGGAATAATTGGGACCTTACCTAGGCATTTGTTTCACTCCTGTAATTCCAACATTAAGAGGTAGAGGCAGGAGAATCTTTACTGGTGTACTTAGTAAGACCTAGACTCAGAAAGCCGAAAGAATATTTGAGGATGTAATGTTGCTACATGTAGTTGATGTTTTCAGCTTTTGTTTTTTTTCTGGCCTCAAACTTGGAGCAGACCTGCCTGTGTCTAGTTGTTTGAATTACTGGCATGGCTCCCTACTCTTCTGTAAAATGTGGGGCAGTTTGTCTCACTATGTAGCCCTGAAACTAGTGTAAACTAGACTAGCCTCTGCCTTCCATGTGCTGGGATTAAAGGCAAGTGTCACCATATCTTGGGTTTTTTATTTTTAAACACTGTTGTAAAACTACAAACTGATGAGTCTGAGGTACTTGGCTAGAGCTTTGTTGTACAAGAAGTGTTTCCTTACTTTCTGTCTAGAATAGCCATTCACAACCTGTTGGGCATGACCCCATGTGGTGGTTGTAGAACCCTTTCACGGGGTTGGATATCGAGCATATTATAACAGCAAAATTAGTTATGAAGTAACAAAATAATTTTATGTGGAGTCACCACAACATGAACTATTAAAGAGTGTAAGGAAGGTTGAGAACCTAGAATCTAGAATAGAGCCTGCCTTTGATCCCCAGCATTCTGTATGTGGAGATAGGATCAGATGTGCAAGATCAACTTCCTTGCAAAATTGAAGCTAGCCTGAGATACATGGGACCATTTCTCAAAAGAGTATTTTCTTTGGATTCTGTGAGTGGACATGTGAAGTAAAAATGTTTATTAGAACTGTTAACAGAAAAATTTGGTTTGTTTTTTGAGCACATCTACGTTGCTCACACTAGCCTGGAATTCCTGTCTATACTAAATAGATACAAACAGTGCAAGATTTTTTTGTTTAAAAACACTTTTTGTTGATTTGTTTTTTGAAACCGGTTTTCTGTGTAGCCCTGGCTTGCCTCCTAAGTGCTGGGATTAGAGGTGTATACCACCACCTGCGCACACAGATTCTTTAAGATAGGTTTTGTCATTTTGCTTTGGTTGTTGACCTTCTGGGCTGAATTGATTAATCCCTCCTGACTGAGCATCTGTGTCTACAGGTGCAGAGCAACTTGGGATTTTTAAAACTTTTTAAAGACAGATTTTACTGTATAGTCTTGGATGATCTAGAACTTGGTATGTTCACCAGGCTGTCCTCCTATCTCTGTCTCCCTATGGCTAGGAGCTGCCATGCCCAGTCTTCCTTTTTAATCTTTTGAGATTACATGCATGATAACTCAATATACAGCTAGGAGCAGGACTGTACAGGCCTAAAAGCAAAGTTAGTACATTTAGAGGCTTTCTCAGAACTATGGACTGTGATAGGCTAGTTGTTTTCACTTTTCATTTGGCAGATTTTGCTGCCTATGTGCGTGTTTCCAAGACCTAAATGGTACCTCCATCATGGTGTGTCTGTTGTTCCAGGTTCATCATTTGCCTAAGCTGACCTACAAATAATCATTGTCCTCCAGTGCTGGGATCATAGGAAATTTTTTCAAACTGTACTTCTAGCACACATTCAGCATCTCTGAACTTTGAAAGGGCTGCATGATACAGGCATCACTTTCACTTGAAAAGGTTGAAGCCAGGTGTTGGAGGTACACACTTAGTCCTACCACTTGGGAGGAAGAAGCAGATGAATCCCTGAGTTCAAGGCCAGCCTGGTCCACGGAGTGAGCTCCAGGACAGCCAGGGCTAGTAGTCTGTTTGCTTACCATGTGCAAAGGCCCAGGTTTGAGGCCTAGAACAGGAAAAAGACAAAAAACAAAACAGTTGAGGAAAAGCTGCTAGTAACTAGTTCACTCTATGTCCAGGCTTGTTCAGAGTTGATAAATCTTCCAAATATATGGCTTTTATGTCCACTGGCCAAACGAAGTAAGCTGTAGACTAAGGTTTTCGGGTTAGGTTTTTCTCCTTGAGACTGTCACATTGTATGGCTCAAAGTGAATTTGAGCAATCCTGCATTAACTTCCCAAGTGCTGGGATTACAGTTCTGAGCTGTCATCACTTCTTACTCTGTACCCAAAGCCCAGAGATAACTCCAGTCCTGGGTTCCCTCACTGGTCTCCCAGCATTTAGTCACCTCAGAACTTCCTTTACCAGGGAACCCAGGTCCTTAGGGGCCCAGTGCCGAAGAAAAAACAGAATGAGTTGCTTGGGCTTCTATTTTTACTACTCACCCATTCTTGTGTAGGTACTCAACAGCTGGCATTTTCTTCATTTGTTTGTTATATAGTCTTGTCCTGGAACTTACTATGTAGACCAGGCTGGCCTTGAACTCACAGAGGTCCAGGTATCTACCTCCCAAGTGCTGGAATTAAAGGCCTGTCCATCACACCTGGGGAGGTGTTCCAATTTTTGACTAGTTTTACAAAATCTTTTAATGGCTTCTTGGTGTCTCTGGAATATAATACACAGGTCTTCCTCATTTACTACTTTGTAAAAAGCTCTCCAAACAACTAACTTTCTCTAACATTCCTGTTTAAATTCCTTAGGGCATTGTTAATTCTGAGAGTGCATCCCAGGGCTGTATTTAATCTTAAGTTTTCATGTACTCAGAATGTTCTCCTTTGATTACTACCATGACAATTTAGTTAATTTAAAATATCTATTACATTCATGTGTTTGCATACACACTGACTACTGTGCACATATGGCTTCCTGGAACCAAACACAGGATTTCAGGTCAGAGGCAACTGCCTTTACATGTAGAGCTATCTTTTTGGCCTATAAGTTTTAAAATAAATGAAAGCACTGTAGAATGTATGTGCTATGTGAAAAAGGCACTGTCTCCTCACATAGGTAACACAATGGCCTCACATCTTGTCACTACTGATGAAGACTAAAGCCAACTTTTCTTTTTGAAAACCAACATAGGCACCTGGTAGAAGAGTATAAAAAGACAAACACTGAAGTGGCAGCTCTCAATTCCAAGTAGCTCTTTTAAGGGCCTGTCATATGTGTTTTAGAAATAACATTGTACATGCAAATAACAGTGGAGTCAGGCATAGAATACTTTAGTCTTTTGTTGATTTGAATAGTACTGTAGAGTTTTTTTTTCCCTTGTAGGGGAGACAATGCATTACTACAAATTACAAAGCCAAGTTTCACACATTTGGGGAAATTGCAGGAGTCAGCATATCCAGATCTAAATGGATAAGAAGCCTCACCCTTGGGAAAACCATCTTCATGATCTTGGTAAAAATTCTTTGCCAATAAATATATGTAATGAATAGTCTTACAACTCCTGAAGATCAAATCAATTAAAGAATGGTCACTGCCAAACCAATCTGCTCTCCTGAGACTGCTAAAGGCACTAAAACATTAAACTCTGATCCTTTAAAAATAATTTTGTGTGTGTGTATGTTATATGTATACTGAAAGGTCAGGTGTTGGATCCCCCAGAACTGGAATCATAGTCACCATTATAGCTGCTGGCAAGTGACTTATGGTCCTGTGGAAGAGTAGTATTTGCTCTTAACCAAAGAGCTATCTAAAGTTAGGGGTGTTTAGACACTACCAAAGAAAAATAAAATTAATGGACAGTACACTCATTAGTTTCTTTCTGATTTTTCAGGGTTTATTTTGTGGGAGGCTACTACAGCAAAACAAAACTTGAAGAATCTATCTATAGTTGATTGGAACCAAGTAATAGCAGAGCAACATGAAAATGGTAATAGAAACTTAGCACCATGATGGTACTAAGGGTGTCAGCCTGTGATGAAGGTAGGCTGTGCAGCTACAGAATGAAGGGTGACTTGACACGCTGAAATGTAGCCTGTGTGGGTCACCAAACAGAAATACCACTCAAAGGCTATTAGGAGTTGGATAGTTGGCTTAGTGCTTCGGAGTGCTTCACACTCTTCCAGAGGAACACTGGGTAGCTCCTAACTGCCTTTAACTCTAGCTCCATGGATTCCAGAGCATTGATAGATCTTTCTCATAAGTCTCCCTCATCCCCAATAAATCTTAAACAACAATACAAAATGAAAAGCCATTAGGTCAGAGTCATGAGCACAAGGTCAAAGAACTACAGAATAACCATAAAGACTGTGGCATCAAAGAGTTGCTATCTTTGTGCATTTTGGGACACTACCTGTAGTGGCTATTCCTGGTTGTCAACTTGACTTTATCTGGAATGAACCACAATCCAGAATTGGAAGGCTCACCTTTGATCCTGATCTTGAGGCTGAGAGATACAAATTTCTGAATAAATCTGGTTTCTGAATAAAAATACATAAACTACAATTTAACTGTCTCTCTTGGAGTTTCCAGAAATTACTAGGCTCTGCAGCTAAGCCAGTAGTTCTCAAGGTCATGACCTGTCAGAGGTTGCCCAAAACCATGAAAAAAAACCCAGATATTTATATTATGATTAATAACAACAGCAAAATTAGTTATGAAGTAGCAACAAAATAATTTTATGGTTAGGAATCACCACAACATGATAAACTAAATTAAAGGGTCACTGTATTAGGAAGGCTGAGAACCACTGAACTAAACAATATCTTTAACAGATTTTCATATTAATCTAAATGACAACTATTTTCTCATTTGACAAATATGGCAACAAAACCATTCAAAACCAAGACAACATCTTTATCTATTTATTAATAAAGTAATTATGGTTTCTGAAAAAAAAGTTGTAAAATGCACACATAGTAATGTAGGTTAGGCCATCCAAAATACAGAGCAAAGAGTCACTGGTCATGGTCCAGGTTCACATAATGAGAAATAAATAGAAGGCTATGCTATTGATAAGACAACTAAGGTAAACTATTTCAAACTTGTTTATAGAAAAGCATATTAAATATCACCTTAAATAGCATCCATCTTATCTTTTAAATGGGCATAGGCTTGTCTGTAATCATGTACAAATATAATAAACTAACATCTCTCTTAGCTCCTTAATACAAATACAATTCCTTGCTTTACGTAACTCAAGAAAATAATATAGCATGAAGTCATTAGAAAAATATGGACCTTTCTGAATCTCTATCGTATTTTAAATTTGAATTTAAAAATACAGCTTAGATCATATGAAACATGAACTTCAGATTTACACCTTATTTGTACTTTTACATATGTTCTTATTAGTTTGACTGAAATGCAAAAATATGATTTCTTAATACCAGTTAAAAATACTTATTCAGACTAGAAGTACTACTTTGTAGAACAAGATGTCAGCAAAGCGTAGTTTTGAGTTACTGCCTATTCAATGCCCCAAATATGCAGGCTCTAACACTAAGCCTGTAACATTGTTTTGCTTCAGAGATAACTGGAGATCTCATGACTCATTTCAAGCATTCCAGTAAACAGTCAAAATTTGCTTTCTGTAAGAATTAAAATTCAAGTAAAGATCATTTATTTAAGCTAACCTGTTACGATTTTAACACATTGAATCACAACTACCATGTAAAAAGTTTTTAAAAAATCATTCTTATATGAAGACAAAACTCAACTTTGTAAACATGTTCATATCAATAGCTGGTACACTGCAGCTGCTTTGGTTGGCACAGTGACAGTGGTCAGGTGCCGCAGGTACTCAACAGTCAAGTACCTCTGTACCCAGGTAAACCAAATCTCCTGTCTGATGTTTTTAATGGCAAGGGCAGGACCTGAAATTTAAGTCCACTTTCTTCACAAATTTTCAAGTGTTTGAAATTTTGGCAAAACTTTGTTTTAATGTTGTTCCACCCCTCCCCCAGCTGATAGCAGACTCAATGCCAGTTCAAATACTAAACAGCCAGCCTTTCTCTGATTTCCATACCACTGCTGGTCCCTAATGAACAGTTAGTTCACTGACATGTACAGCTTCAGCCTGGGCCAGGGATGTAACTCAGTGGTAGAGGACTTGCCTAATATGCAGAAGGCCTTGGTTTTGATTCCCCAGCACTAAAATGACAAAAACCAAAACAATAAAAGGCAGCTAAATATTTTAAAACTTGGCACAAAGCTGGCTATAAAGGCTATCAAAGCAGAAAACTAAAAATAACTTTACTATACTAATAAACAAATGGTAAGAACTCAGAAATTTGATACTTCTACATAATAGTATATTAAAGGGGCAAATTATGCCAGGTGCATGCAAATCCCTTGATCTAAATATAGAATCACTGAGATACTAGAACATTATGAAAGTAGCATGCAAACTACCAAATTGAGGTTGTATTTGTGGTTAGTAATTGATCTTTTTTCCTCTCTTGGTTTTTGACACAGGTTTCATGCAGCACAGGCTACTCTTGAACTCACTATAATGCTGAGAATGAACTAGACCAACTTGATTGAGACTCCCAAGTCCTGAGATGGCCAGCATGCACCAGCATGCCTATCAGTAACTGGCATCTCTTAATTCAATTTTAACAATAAAGAGTTGAAGAGGAATCCATACTACATACAATTTAAAACTATGGTGCCAAAGCTAACTCACTCCTTTGGTCAAAAGGGAAAATTACTTAAGATTCAGAATTAGTGCAGTCAATAGGAATCCAATAAACTTCCCAAACTGCAAAGTTAGAACAGCAGCAGCTGTCTTGATTTATGCAGGATTAGGAAATCACAGCACTACCTTTAGTATAATATTTGCTATTCAGAGGACTTCAGAGCTACTTGGTGGGTAAATGAGAAGCAAGGTTATTTGCAAACTTCAGCACTGGGTAATGTTGGGAGTCCTGTAGTCCAATTCATGCAGGATGCCCTCTCTTACACAATCCTATTGTGCGCACAAAGACACTCACTGCATAGCCACATCCCAGATAGTAGTACATCAGAGACTCTCTGCTGGTCCATTGCAAGCAATCGTTTTGGGCTTCTTTCTTTGATAAAGGGCATAAACAAAGAACAGCATCTCTACATTAGCATCTTTACATTGCCTTTTTACAGGCCACTGAACTAATCTCCTAAATACAGCCATTCTTGTTAAACCCACTAGATGCTAAAAACATACTATCTTTTAAAAGGAGAGTTTATGTGCACCATAATGCACGTGTAAATGCCAGAGGACAACATGTGGAGTTGGTTATTTTCTTCGAGAATGTAACTGATGTCAGATTTCAAGTTTGAGGCCAAGGACCTTTATCTACTGAAACATTTCTCTAGCCCAAGACTGGGCATTTGTGTTTTTGTTTTTTTATTTCATCTTCATCTGTACTGCATTTTCAGTCACGGTTTACTGTTATAGGATTACTGTAAAGTACCATAGTAATTTCCAGACATTGCCTAAACTGAAAGTCTATTCAACAGCATGTTGTAGTCTATACACTTTTAGAGATGAAAATTTGTTTAGTTGTTTATAATATTCCTTCTATTATTCTCTCTCTTTTTTTAGCTACTTCCACCTATTCATGTATATGTTAGGTCTTTGGATAGGACGTGAATCTCTGTGCTTTTCTGCCCATATAAAAGTTCCCTAAAAATTCAACAAATAATAATTAAAAAGCAGAGAACACCAAGATATTTCTTTTTCTAACATGTTTCCTCTGGGCCTTGGGCTCACACTACACCACATGGTTGTATTATTCTGTTTTGGATATGGTCCCTATATAACCAATGCTAGACTCAAATCCAAAACAATCTTACCTCAGCCTTCTGAGTGCTGGGATTATAGGCACATGCCACTTGGCTTTTAAAAGTACTAATTAGAAGTATTAATGCTTCTAACTAAACCTTCACTGAATTATATTAATATCTTCAATGTTCTAAATGATTATATTTAGGTATCTGAATCCTTCTGAGTGTTATTTTATAGCCGATAATTTAAAAATCTTTATTAAAATGTTGAAAAGTATAAAACAGTAATTATAAATTAGTAAACACCTAATTAAAGAAAGCAATATTTCTTTCCCTTATACAGCACAAGAATCAGTGATTTGGGTATCATTTTTAGCCCCTGTTTGCCCTAGGTGTACTTCACCACAGACAGCTTTTTAGTTTGTGTTTTTGGGGTGAAAATTTATGCGATACTAAGAAATAACTCTAATGTTGTAACTCAGATGTTAAAAATACATATGGCATGTTGACATGTGATGATAGCATTGTAAAACAGGTGTTACTTCCAAAGGAAAATTAAGTCACTTTTGAGCGATGAGGCAATTTTACACAAATGGACACTAAAAATTAAGGCATCTTTCTGCTCTGTAGTGCTTCTGTAGATCCATCAAACTGTACAAACACTTCCTTTTAAAAAATATAACTTCTGTTATACTTCAATTATTTCATTCCACCGATCATTTTCTTGCAAATAAAATTGAAAATAGTCCAAAATGTGTTTTATATACCTATAAAAAACAAAAATAATTGATTAGTTGAAAGCCAATTTTTCTATTTCCTTAGATATTTAATAAATGGTCCTATAGATAAACAAGTTAGGAATCAAATTCTTGAGTTCTACCACAATACAGACTCCTGTTAGCAGTGAAGGAGGAAACAATTGAGCTTTCACCTTGCACGCAGTACACCCTAACTGCCTACTAGGACATCATCACAGGGAGTTAGTAACACTCATTGGCCTTCTGACAGAGAAACTTTAGTTGGGGACTTTCTGATTACACAGGCAGTACAGATGCAGGAAGCACTGGCTGGGAACTTTCACTCTACGTGTCTGGAACGAATGGGAGTGTACCCAAAATGCAGACCCTGCAAGCAAGATTCTCTTTATAGTGTAGCCTATTCTGCCAGATAAGAGACCTGGAACCCCTGCCTCTTGAGCCTGGATTTCACTCTGTCCTTGGTCTTGGACCCTGTCTCTATCACTGCATAAGCTCCAGGTCCTCATCTAAGTCCTGACCTCATGATAAGCCTAGAGTAGAGGATGCAAATGCTCCACTTGGAAGACCAGAGATGAGATATTCTGGGAAAAATAAAAGTAGCCATGAAGGAAGGGGATACTAACGTGTGTTTCTTGAGACCATAGGTTTGAGACAATGCTTTGTTGCTGTGTCTTACAAAACTATCTTTAGTAAACCCAGAAGTCTGTTGTCAGCCTTTAATCAATCTTCACTTAATCAAATAATGGCAAAGCATTCTTTTTTCATTATCAATTAGTTTTTTCATTAATCTACCAACAAATTGTTAGTCACACTGTGTTAGAAGTAGTAAGGAAAATGAGATTCTGGCAGAAGTCATATTCAAGTCATAGGACAGAACTGTTTGATTTGGGTGATAGAGTTGAAAACAATTACATATTGTTTTGAGATGAAATATGCAAATAAACTACATTTGTTGAAGGAAATTACTTTATATTGTCTTACCTTGTACTCATCAAATGGTTAGTTATGAACAAGTAGTACTCAATTTTCTATTGCCACCGTAACATGGTTAATTGTCCCTGTAAACATATAATTAATTATAAGACAAAAGAAAGGGTTAAGTTCCTAGCACAATGGTGAAGCTCATTCCATTAAAAGCAACATGTGAGTATAAAGAGGTAGAACACGGGTGTGAGTGCAGTGTTAGAGCTCATCAACTTTCCCTATGCTTGCTGTGTGAACATGCCTCTATGTTCAGGATGTTAAGCAGCTGTAATTAAGTCCACGAAACACCTCTCCCTATTACCTTACCTAGGAGCTGACTAATCCGAAAGACCCTATGACACTTATTAATAAATTCCCTTCAGTTACTTATATGATGTTTTTGACACTGGGTTCTCACTTTGTGGCTCAGGTTGAACCTGAATTCAGGGAAATCCTTCAGCTCAGCTTTTGAGTAGTGGGTGACAAGGGTGTACTATCAAGATAGGTAAGGAAAAAAGTTCTAAATGCTTCTTGAAGCTCTAGTGAGTCCCTACTGTCTGCTCAAGGATCGGGGGCATTCAGAGAGTTCATACGATACTTCCTGGAGTCATGATGAGTATCTCAAACTGTTTCCTATAGTCAAACATTACTCACAGCCATATAACTACTGGAAACAAGAAGCACCTGAGATAGCCTGAGACAGGATTTGGGCATGTCATGGGAGGTAAGTGGTCAGATGATACTGCAACCCCAGTCCTGACCAGAAATCCCACTTAGTCTCTCGGCCATTCTACATTGCACTCACACCTTACAACTGAGTCAGTAAGAAAAGCTAAAGCCTTGTTCACAATATTCTTTAAAGACTACAAAGCTCCCTACATTCTCAACGAGGTTTTCACAAGGAGTCTAGGCTTGTGTAGAAAAGCTGTGATCCTCCTGCCTCAGCCTCCCAAGAGCTAGAATTATAGGCTTGTGCCATCATACCTAGTTAAGTACAATGCTTTTCAAAAATTGTTTTCAACTAAGTATATACTGGAACACTAAAAAAAAGTTCTTAAAATATTATTCAGATTAGCCAATGCCAAGATAACTTTCTATATATACTGGTCCAGAAACTTGTGGCTGGGAAACAACTTGGCTGAACAGGGAGCAGAGTACAGTCAGCCACTGTGCTCTGCTCCTTTCCTACGGAATCTACCAACAAACACCAGTATCTCAGGCATGCAGCTTATCAGTTTCCTAAATTCTGTTATCTCAATTTTGGTTTTCTACTGACTGTATTTGTTGAATCTGGTGATCTTCCTGTGAACCAGATGAGAATTATTACCTGATTTGGTGACTCCTTCTTCAGTTCCATTCTCTAGCCACTGAGATTCACTGTCCAACAAACGGTTTTTTGATTCACTAAGTGGTTTAATAGGAAAAGGTTGATTTGAGCCAATACTGAAAAAGGAGCAGACAATTTAATGAATAGTTTAATGCTCAATTAAGGATACTTAATAATTAATAAGCAGCAAATTAGTATTCCTTCTCTGAAATATGTGAGGGCAACTCATGAGATTTCAGCACTCTGAAAAGGCTCTTGAGTGGAAAAATGCCCACAGCCCCCACCCAAGTGAAATGGCTCTCTAGGCCCAAAAGTGTATATTCCAACACTACCAAGAAACCAGTTAGATGAGAAACAGCTTCAGAGGCTGGTGGGAAAGGGCGTCTAACACTTGTTAATCGGGAGCTGTAGTAGCACAAGGACAGGTGAAGAGCTATGTCTGTGGCCCGTACACAAAGTTACCTGTCATCTCCCAAGTTTTCTGCTTTCTACCTCTGCAGTTTAGATCTAAGGGGAAAAAATGATTCAGTGATTTATTGTAGGCTTATTTTTCTAACTAAGAGAACCAGGGAAGAAGGGGATGGAAGAAGGAAAGGAGGAAAGGCATTGCCAGGTGCTTATGAGACAGCTGCTGGTACTTTATACACTATCTCTACCCTCTCTGAACCCAAGGAAAGGAAACAGTTCTCATTATCCTTGGTTTCCAGAGCTAAAAACAGACTTTGGTGAGTGACTTAGAGCCACAGTAAAATAAATGTTGAAGCTGAAGGGTTGAAGGCTTTTGATGCAGCATTAGGCCTGCCTGCTGATGTCAACAGCCTATGGAGCTTAAAGCCCTTTTTCCTTTCTTTTTTTTTTTTTTTTTTTTGTGTTAAACAATGAACTTATAATTCTCTTGATGTACAACTATGTTAAAAAATTTCCTTTGAGTAAAAAAAATATTTGTACTTTCAAAATTCTCATTAGTTATTCTGACGTAATTAAAATCTAGTTAGCAAACTTAATGGTTATTAGAATAATGATAGTGGCTTTTACATTTTCATTTTAAAAATTCAACTTGGTATAAGTCAATATAATGAAGTCTTAAAAGGGAATCTTACTTCTTAGGATGAAGACATAGTATGTTTACTGGCCTCCTGGTTTTCCCAGATATTAAACTGCACATGACTGTCCTGATCTGACTACATGCTCTACTCCACTCATGTGTGAGTTGTAGAAAGTTTGATACTAAGAATAGCAGGCACCTAACACATATCAGTCCTCCATTAAAAAGAGAATGTCAATACATTTGTTTTCTTGTTCTGACTGCTTCCTGGAGTGCTGCTTGTATATAAATCATTCATGTAGAACACAGACATCCGATTGTTTTATAATGAATACTGAAAACCTTAGGAACAAGAAACACACCTTCTGACATATTCACTCTGGTTTGCAACAGAAGCTTGTTCTGGATCCATCCCCACAAGACGAGTTGGAAAACTGCAACCATCACCCAAGCTGTACAGTGAGAAATAGTAAATATCTTAGTACTCAATTAACAAGAAAGGTCCAGTTTAGGATGTGCTTTTCAGAGACATGGTAGAAATAAGTTAATAAAACGTATAAAGTCTGATATCAAGTCCCAAGATTTCTAAGTTCAAAAGTTACTGCCTAAAGACAGACTTTTCTCTCACCTATACTTAGAAACAATGTCCTCAATGCTGATTAAGATCACAATGTGGGCTGCTCCTCTACAGCACCTGGTTCAATTCCTAACCCACATGGCAGCTCACACTATCACTAACTCCAGTTCCAGGGGGTCTGATACCATTTTTTGATCCTTGTAGACAGCAGGTACACACATGGCACATATAAACACACATACAAACTCAGAAGATATTTTACAACAAAAAGGGGAACCCACTCCAATTATAAATTCACTGATCAGAGAAAATATCCTAATAATCAGATAGTGTGCATTTCATTCAACAGACAATAAAGCACAAATAAAATTTTAAAAAAGCAAATATAAGATTTTATGTACATTTAAGATATTTAGCCAGAGGTAGAGGTTACCATTGACTTCTACATTTTGTAACTTACCTTGAAAATATTGGAACTAGCCAATATTTCTTTTCATCACCAAAGACTTGTCTCCAATTTTTACTGCATCCAAGAGAGAAACCATTTCCATCTATTCCATAAGAAAACATAGGTGCACGAAATGATTCTGTTTACAAAAACAAAAAAAACCCCACAAATGTGTATACATACATGAATAAATCTTGTCTATTTAAAAATTATGAAGGAAATGAAAAATAGTAATTATTTTGCCAATGTCTTTGATATAGACAGCTACATACGTAATGGTAACAAGAGATAATAAGGAATAATAAGCATCTGCAATGATAAATGTTCTAATTATGATTTGACTGTTACATTCTAAACATATCGGCATATACACAAGTAAGTCAATTAAAATAAAATCTATTTTGAAAAAGATAGATCTGACTTATTTGATCAAAGTATATTTTAATTTCAACCCTCCAAAATAAAAGGCCCATGTAATTACTTAATATTACATTCATTTGATATTAGATAAATAAACAAATAAATAAATAACCAGGTCTCTCTGTGTATCTCTGGCTATTTTGGAACCCATTATGTAGACAAGCTGGCCTCGAACCTACAAAAATACACCTGCTTCTGCTTCTCAAGTGCTGAGACTAAAGGTGTGGACTGCCAAGCCCAGACATATACTGTTTAAATAAAACAAGTACTTGAACATTATACTTTTGATTTATTCTATTTTGTAGTGCTAGGAATTGAGCCCTTGCACATGCTAGTCAAGTACTCTCCCACTGAGCTAGATACCTAGTCTTTAATAAATATTTTCTACTTCACTTAATTTATTGGATTTCAATTTATTTTTAAGGTACTGGAACTTGTTCACTTAAAAAAAACGTTTTTTTTTTTTTTTTTTACTTATTCACTTTACATCCAGCTCACAGTCATCCCCTCCCACAATCCTTCTTCCCCTGTCTACTCTGAGTGGGTGGGTGGGGCCTGGGCATCTCCCTAGCCCTTGCATTTCAAGTCTCCATGATCTGGGTGCTTCCTCTCTCACAAGGAGCCCAGTTGGTACTTTCCCATGTATAGTGGGTATTTGTATCTGTCTGAAGCAGCTGCTGAGTGGAGCCTCTCAAAGGACAACATGTATCTGTCTGTATGGTTCAGGAGTTTGATGGAGTTGAAGGTGAGGCAGTGGAAGAATGGGAACTTGTTCACTTTATATTCCTAACAAAATAGGTACTAGGATTCAAAGGAAAAAATAGGTAGAATTTCTATAAACCTAGTCTAGCAAAACCTACACTTACTAAGTGCTGAGAGTCCTGTGCCCTTGTGAGTACAGAAGTAAAGGTATCTAATCTTGTACCCTCGTGTTTTAGGGTAAGGTTCGGGTAGGTGAGCATGGGAGGAATGAAGCTTGGAATGCTTGGACAAAAGAGGAAGATTATAGACCACTGCTTTGAGCTTTGTGTAAAGAGATCCAGAGTGAGGTCTAGGCAAATACAGATATCACAAGAAACGTACTTTGTTTTAAAAGACAAAACCCTTCAACATCTTACAGGCTGACAGGATGGAGCCAGACTGACAGTACAGAAAAGCAAATAAAAGCAGATGCAACCTAGAGAAAAAAAAAAAAAGACAGCCTCAGACAGTTCTAAAATAAATCTTGCAGTAAGGCGTTGACACGGGTAGGAAAGGAGACATGTATAGACGGCAGAAAAAGTGAGAAGATGGGAGATTGCTTGTGGCTTCTCAACATTTTTCTCTGAAGGACTCAAAATAGTAAGAATAAAATGGAGAAAATAAGGGGCAGGTAGTTCTAGCAGCTGGAAGGCAGAATTTTCAAGCCAGACTGGTCTAAAGCGAGCTCCAGGACAACCAGGGCTACAAAGAGAAACCCAGTCTCAAAAAACCAACCCTGGCCTCCCCTCATAAAAGAAAACCTGGATTAGTAAGGAAAACAGCTGAGGAGGCTGACTGACCTTACCACCACTGTTTCTACCCTTGGTGAGATCTTACCCTTTGGTTTGTTTCTGACAGTCTTAGGCTGGCCTTGATCTCACTGTGGCTGAACTAGACTATACAAAAATATCAGATTATATTACATTGCATAGGAATTAACGATACTCTTTGAAACAGTGCTTATTTCTATAATTTTGAAATTTATGCACACAGGCTAACTCACAACATAAACTTGTTTTTCACTAGTAAAAAAGAACTGTGGAAAACATTATTTCAGGACAATGCAGTATGCCTAGACACACATGCTGTGGTCTGGAGCACAACTGTTTCCCAAGACATGTACTTGAGGGTTAGCTGCTAACTGATGGTGAAAACTTTAAGAGGTGAAGCCTTGTTAGAGGAAGTAAGTCATGGAGAGAAGGGTAATGTCCTCAAAGAACTTAATGGGACTTGAATGAGACCTTAAGGGTCAGTCTTCTCTCCCTTGTCTTCTCTCCTTTGTGGCTGTTGGTGGGTCAGCAGCTTTGTTGCACCAGATGCTCCTACCACGGCACCTGGATACTAGCTAGGTCTAGGATACTAGCTAGGTCTAAGGAGCAGATAATTATCACAGATAGGATTCACACACTTTAGTCTAGCGAATCCATGGGTTCTGGATGGGGAGGTGGACTTCAAGTTGCTACTCTTAAGTTTAATGATAACAAAGTCATGAGGCTGGCATGACAGCAACTCCAGTGTGTGCAGGGCCTGTCTTTCCCTCTCTGAGTGTCTTGTACACCTAAGATGACTTCACCATGTAACTGCCTTAGCCTCCCGAGTGTGGGGAGAAGGGCAAGTGCCACAATACACAGCCTTGCTACCTTTCAACAGCTCACTCAATTACTCCTCTATGTATTCTCTTTTTTTTTTTTTTTTTTTTTTTTTGCCTTAATCTATTTGGTGAGCATGGACATGAGCATACACACACATACACATACACACACACACACACACACACACACACACACACACACACACACAGCGCTGAACATAAGCTCAGGGTAGGCCCATTGTTACTCTCTTCCAATCCAGGCTTAGAATTCTCAGCTATGTCTGCCTGTGTGCCACATGCTTCCTGCCATAACAATGAACTAAACCTCTGAACTTATAAGCCAACCCCAATTTCATGTTTTCCTCTGTGGTCATGGTATCTCTTCAAAGCAATAGAAACTCTAGTAAGTCAACCTGTTCTAAGTATTAACCTTTAGAACATATGTCAGTCAGGTTGTGTGTTTATGGGGGTCAAGAATACACAAGACTATGCTGCTCTAGCAAGAAGATAAACTGAAAGATTTAAAATGGTTTGGCCCTGAGAAAGAACTACCTTAAAGCATGAAAATGTGTCTAACATTCAGAATGATAGCTTTTATTTATAATGTATAAACAATAAATTTTACTGTATATTACTAAAGTCATATATATATACAGTCACTTCTGCAATCCTCTTTAACACCAGTCTTACACATCCATTGTGCTCAAAATGGTCAAGTTTAAACACATACTTACCCTCCAGTTCTTTATCACCTACTACAATCTTTCTATATATTCCATGTTCATTTGTGATCATTTTTTAAAAAATACTTCAGTCTATTTACCTATTGTTGTTCTATTTTTTCCAACCAGCCAGCAATGGTAGCTAAATAGTGAGAGCACACTGACGAAGAACATTGCAGACACAAAGAAAAGGAACAGTACGTGGAACTTTGCACTGTGGAATTCTAAAACTGTTCGTTCATTCTGAGGAAAGAAGAAAAAAGGGTTAATTGTAAGGATACTGAATCTCTAAAATGCGACTTATAATCTGGTTCTTCATACTGAATCTGCCAAAAAAAAAAAAAAAAAAAAAAAAGTCTTACATGAAGAGTAGTAAAAAAAAAAGGCCATGTAATATAAGACTATTGAAGCAAATGATGGTACCATCATAGCAGGCTGAGTCCATAAACACTCCAGCAACTTAAAAACTATCCACGGGGGCTGGAGAGACAGCTCAGGGTTAAGAGCACTGACTGTTCTTCCCAACACCACACAGCATTTTACCACTGTCTGGAACTCCAGTCCTAGGAGATCCAACACCCTCTTCTGACCTCTGGGGGCACCAGGCATGTACTATGTGGTACACAGATATAAAGGCAGGCAAATACCCACCCATACACATAATAAATAAATAAATAAAGTAAAATAAAAAAAAAGTCATTAAACATCTAATAATCTCAGCAATTCAGCCATAAAATGAGAAGATGGACTCTTCTCCCTTGCAATTTTCTTTGACACCCTACATACATATTCAGATTTTCCTCAACATCCAGAGGAACATGGGTACTTCCATTTTCATAAGAGCAGTCGTTTAATTACATTTATATACTCTCTAAAAACAAATGGAATGTGATATATTCAGTTTTACTGCTGCTCATGTTCTTAGATGTGCTGAAGCCTACCTTCTTATCCTTGTTTCTCTTTCTTGGGAGTCTTTGTAGGTAACTATCATTTGTAAGGTTGCTATAAGGTATTGAAGAATGAACAGTCATTCCTTCTTACTGAAATATGACTAAGAAGAAGCTGTTAAATATTTGCTCTTAAAATAAAACCATAAAGGGGATGGGGGTGTAATTCAGTCAGAAAAATGCTTGGCTAGTATGCATGAAGTCCTAGGTTCAGTCCCTAGCTTGACAAGAAACTGGGCATGGCAGTGCATTCCTATAATTTCAGTATTCAAGAACAAGAGGCAGGAGGACCAGAAGTTCAAGGTCATCTTTGACTGCACAGTAAATTCACGGTCATCTTGGTACGTACATATGAGAGAATCTCAAAGAAGGGGCAGTTTGAGGGAAACAACAGACTGGAGAGATGACTCCTTTTAAGAGCTCTAGCTGCTCTTCCAGAAGTTCCCAGCAACTACTTCAATGGCTCACAATTACTTACAACTCCAGCTGAAAAGATCTAATGCTCTTTTCTGGCATCTGGAACACAAACACACACACACACACACACACACACACACACACACTCATATTTTAACATTTCTGATTAAATTAAAATTAAAAAATTTTAATTTAAAACAAAAAGTGTTTGACAGGGGTTAGAGAGTTAAGAGGGTAAAGATACTTTTTTCTGGAAGTCCAAAGACACAAGTTGAAATTTTAGCACTCACTCGAGTGGGGGAATGGCTACACACACCCCTGTAAGGGGCAGAGAGAGGCAGACCAGAAAAGCTTGTTAGCCAGTGAGCTTCTGGTTCAGTGAGAGGCCCTGTCTCAAGGCACTAAAGTGCAAATGGCAAAGGTAGACATCCAGTATGGCCTCCCACATGTGTGAGCATCTGCAAACTCATATGCATATATCACACATATGACATACTACACATACACAGCTTTGACAGATTTTTTAAAAATTTATTTATTATGAGTACACTGTAGCTGTCTTCAGACACACCAAAAAAGAACATCAGATCTCATTACAGATGGTTGTGAGCCACCATGTGGTTGCTGGAATTTGAACTTAGGACCTCTGAAAGAGCAGTCAGTTCTTTTAACCACTGAGTCATCTCTCCAGCCCAGCTTTTTGACAGACTTAACTGAAAATCTGTTAGTGTGTGTGTGTGTGTGTGTGTGTGTGTGTGTGTGTGTGTGTGTATGAGTATGTTGGAGATTGAACCTGAGGACTCAAAAGCTTTACCACTGAACATCTCCTCCACAACTTTGTATTATTCTGACACTTATCTCTTTTTCCCCAGAGAAATCGATATACATTTAAAACACAGTAATCAGTATATCTTGCCAATTGTAGAGCAAATTTTAATTACATGCATTCACTCTGTAAAAAACTATGAGAATGTCATGGCAATAATGTGTTTTACCTTTGGGCAATTCTCTGTAGATTTCCTGCGGCAAAGCTTGTGCAAACAAAGACAATGCATTAAGAAAATTATTAAAACATTATTTTGGAAACTAAGCTTTGTCAGTTGTGTGCATTTGGAAGGAATATTAAAAAGCTGCCAATTTAGGATCCACATTTCCCCAAAAAAATAAGAAAAAAACTATCAAAATTTCTCTCTTCAAGCACATCTCAGAGCCCCTCTAAGCATGCACTTTCCCATCCAATTATACAAGAAACCTTCATCTAAAAGAACTAAATAAACATTTAGCATGGACATTTGTATGTAACTCTTTAACCTCTGGTTTCTTAGTGGTTCTAAAAATGAGATCTGACGATTTAGCAACTGCACTGAGATCTGATGATTTAGCAACTGCACTGCTACTGCCTGTCTCAGCTGGGGAAACAATGGCAGCCTCTGATGTGGCAGCTTTGCTGACTCAGCTCAGCAATCAGAAGCATTTACAAGTCACAGCTTGTTACTCTTCTCCCACTTTACTGGAGACAGATACGAAACATACAGTCCTTCTAACACCAGATCTCTAAAGTCCCTCTATCACTTAGCCCTACCAGGATCCTGGGTATATGCTTGGCCTAGGGAGTGGCCCTATTAGGAGGTGTGGCCTTGTTGAAGTAGGTGTACCACTGTGGGTGTGGGCTTTAAGACCTTAGCTGCCTGGGAGTCAAGTCTTCCACTAGCAGCCTTCAGATGAAGATATAAAACTCTCAGCTCTGCCTGAATCAAGCCTGCCTGGATAGTGCCATACTCTTAACTTGATGATAAAGGATTGAACCTCTGAACCTGTAAGCCAGCCCCAATTAAATGTTTTCTTTTATAAGACTTTCCTTGGTCATGGTGTCTGTTCACAGCTGTAAAACCCTAACCAAGACAGAAGCTGGTACCAGGGCCTGGGGTATTGCTGTGATAGACCTGACCATGTTTTGGTTGGGAAAATGTCGATTTTGGGACTTTGGATTTGGAAAGCCATGGAATGCTTTAAATGGGGCTTAATAGCTATCCTAGTAGGAAGATGGAAGACTTTCTTACTGAGAGTGATTTGCTTTTATGGACCTGGCCCAAAAAGTTTCAGTGGAGATTTTCAATATGTGGCCTAGAGACTGTTTTGGTATTTTGGCGAATAATGTGGCTACTTTTTGCCCTTCTCTGAAGAGTCTGTCTGGTGCTAAGGTGAAGAGAATCAGATTAATTGCATTGACAAAGAAAGTCTCAGAAATGCCCATAATAGAATTTGTTCTCTGGTTAAGTCTCATGAAGAACATTTTAAACAATAACAGCAAGCTGAGAAAGAAAAAACATAAAATATATGGTTAAAGGGGCACCAGGAATGAAACAGAGCTGAATCCTGTGTTCAAGGATATTAAATTGAATTAAGGCAGTAGTGACCGTGGGACTTTAATACTAGAGGCAAAGACAAGCAGATTTCTGAGTTTAAGGCCAGCCTAGAACAGAATAAATTCTAGCTGAATAAAATCTTAAATCCAGACTTGGTGGACCACACCTTTAATCCCAGTGTTTAGAAGATCTCTGAGTTCAAGGTCAATCTAAAGAGCAAGTTCCAGGGAAGTCAAATTTAGGCAGAGAGGAAGTCAGAAAACAAAGCTGGTAATAGAATGGGGGTAGGGGGCAGGTTCCAGCACCAGCAAGCAGCAGAACACTGCAGTTTTGGCATGTGGCTCTGGCTTTAGAGTCCAGAATAGAAGGGACTACTGAGACAACTGATGCTGGTCAGCTGGAGCTAAGAAATTAGCTGTGAGAAAAGACCAACATCACTGAGGTGAAATCTTCTGGGAAGTGTTTTCTGAGAACACAAAGAAGCTGTGTTCAGAGATAGCCAAGGATATACCTTGTGCATCAGCTGGACTTGGTAATGTGTAAGAGTAACCCAGGTGATACTGGTTTAGTAGGTATGGAGGGGTCATAAAGATCAGCTGAGGTTTGGCAGTGTGTGAGAGGCCAGGGAAGGGTTTCCCCTTAGTATCCTTCCTGAGTCTATCTACTCTAGCTATAAAAAGATCCCTGGTGGTGGTGGTCCATGCCTTTAATCCCAGCACTTGAAAGCAGAAGCAGGCAGATTTCTGAGTCTGAGGTCAGCCTGGTCTACAGTGAGTTCCAGAATAGACAAGAATACACGGAGAGAAGGTTCCCTTAGTGTAGCCAAATAGTCCAGTGACAAAAGATTAAAGACATCTACCAATTCCCATATGCCTTGGGTCAAATGTTCCCTTCCCTGTGAGCCCATCTTGTCTACTTACTTTAATATGCAATCTATTCCATTTCAAGCACCTAGTTATGTAAAGGTGGATTGGCTGCTTAACCCTGAGGTCCAGTTGGCACCTTGTACTGACTGAGTTTCCAGAAACTTAACACAACTGCTAAAGCACTGCCAACAGACACCTGTCTTTCTAATGTCTCAAACAAAGATGTTTGAAACTTTGCATACTTTGGACACAATGTTTGTAACTTTGAATTTATCTGTATTAGCACTCTTGGGTCAGCCCTAATTCTAAAAAAATACACCACAGAAACCAGTTTTAATATTTCATTTTGGTTTTAGAGGCAGGGTCCTACCATGTAGAACTTGCAATGGAAACCACATTAGCCTCAAACTCACAAAAGCATATTCTTTAAGAGAAATAACTACGCTAGTTCATTTTGTTTTACTAATTGAACTCTAGCAAATTTTTCAACTCTGCTTCATCTTAAACTCTTCTAGACTACATCTTTCAAATAACATAACTTAGCCACAAACTCATAGGCAACCATCCAAAGGGTATCACATGTAAGCCTGGATAAGCCCACATCCAGACCGTGAGAGCATGATGTGATTTTCCTGCCCATCTTTCTCTCTTAACTCTAAAGCAGTGCTTCTCAAACCTTCCTCATGTTGTGACCCTTTGATACAGTTCCTCATATTTATTGTGGTGATCCCCAACCATAAAAGTATATTTGTTGCTACTTTGTAACTATAGTTTTGCTACTTATGAATTGTAATGTAAATATCTCATATTTAGGATATCTGATATTCAACCCCTGTAAAAATCATCTGGCTTCAAAGGGGTCATGACCCACAGGCTGAGAACTGCTATTCTAAAGCATGTACTATTATATTCTCTCTACTCAATAAACTCAAGTAACTCTGGTCCTAAAACTCATTTCTATGGAAGTCCATGAGGAAGCACCTTCTTGGAACAGTGCTAGGCTGCATCTTCCTGATGCTGCTGAGGTACCAAGGCCCTTTTGCTCACAATCTATCACTGTGCAGAAATTTTCTTTTTTAATTTTGGTTTTGAGACAAGGTCTCACACAATAGCTCCAGCTGTTCTGGAACCCACTCTGTAGACCAGGTTGGCTTCAAACTCACAGAGATCACTTGCTATGCTTCCTGAGTGCTAGGTTTAAGGTGTGTGCACAGTATGCCACATGAAGTTTGCTGAAAGCTTAAAAACCATCATTTTTAAGAATTTGATTTTAACGAATGTGTGTACATCTGTATGTGGACTATGTTCATGACTATAAATGGATGGATGTGAGCCTGCCATCCCTGTTACCACCTCCACCAGGAAGCAGTATTCTTCTAGGTTAGTCATCTAAGAATCCACTGAGATTACTCAAACTGGCTAATCCTAAAGCTTTTTAGACTCCAAAAGCTCCTGTGTTCACTGAGCCCCCTGAATAACCACCCCTTAATTCTATTAGGCTGTGTCTGTTCTCTTTGGGGCCTCTGAGTAATTATCTTCTAAACAGCAATAGGCTCTAGCTCTGTGGGCCTCACCAGAGCTAGATAATAACAAAACACAAACACATCTTAAAGTTTTTTCCAGGTGTTACAAAGAGTATATGTGGACATATTTATATGCCACAGTTATCTCCTCTGCCAAATCACTGTTTAACTGGAAATGTAAACAATAAAGGTGTGAGAAGGAAATGGATGACCACTTGTATAGTCTCATACCAAACAGAGCAGCCAGAAACACAACGGAAAGAGCTTAAAAATAGAAAACTGAGAAATACAAAACGTGTTTGGAAGATACAAGCTAAGATGTGAATGGAAATTTTGTAGCAAGAATCAGAGGATAATGAGTATCTTCAAGAAAGTCTGTGCCATGAAGATGAGAATGTTAGGGGCATGAACACTGGGGCTGCCTTTCACCCTGGAGACTTTGCTGTGCTGTGTGGCAAAAGCTGGGCTCTACACTTTGGGCCCAGTAAACCTGTCTCCGCCAACAGTGGCTCCAATTTTAGTGCTGGAGATTTCTATATTTTACTGAAGAAATTCTCATCAATACCAAGATCATAAATAAAGATTAGTCTCATTTCTACAGAAGCAAAAAAACTATCAAAAAGGGGCTGGAGAGATGGCTCAGAGGTTAAGAGCATTGGCTGCTCTTCCAGAGGTCCTAAGTTCAATTCCCAGCAACCACATGGTGGTTCACAACCATCTGTAGTGGGATCTGATGCCCTCTTCTGGTGTGTCTGAGGACAGCTACAGTGTACTCATATAAAATAAGTGAATAAATCTTAAAAAAAAAAAAAGATCTAGCCATGACTAATAAACACGGTCTTACACATGTGAACAAAGTTAGGTACTCTGTTCATAAATCAACAGGTGCTGCACTTTAAAAAAGAAGAATAAAAACTTGGCATCAGGACACAGACATGCTTAGGACAGAAATGGTTTGAGACTAACAAAGAGAAAAATAAAACCAAAGACATCTCAAAAGGCTGAGGCAGGAGGACTGCCAGGAGCTTACACTAAACAGTGAGTTCTAAACTAGAGTGGTTAATTTAAGACCACCTCACAGACTGACAGACATTTGTTGGATGCTTTTCATTTACAACATGTTTACATTAATTTAATATCTATCACTTTTGTGCAGTTAAGTATAACTATAAATTTCACAACTGAAAGAGCAATCTAAGCTATGTTCCTTTGGACATTTTACCATTCAGCAAACATTTACTAAACACCTCTGTGTTATGTGCCAGGTAACACCCTAGATGTTCTACTGATGAAAAAGACAAAATTTCTTGCTTTCATGGAGTTTAAATTATAAAAATATATAACTATATAGATCTGCCTGCTCTAGACCTAGTTCTAGGAAGAACTCAGAAATGATGACATTACTATTGTAGCCTATCAACCAATGAACTGGTATGGATTTTGTACCCATTATATGAGATAAGAACAGAGAAAAAAAATAGAAAGAACAGAAAGCGGGTTTGAAAAGTGCATTTTTATGGCAGCTTGATCAAGCCTGCCAGCTCAGTAATTATCAATTGAAGGTTGAATACTGGGTTCAGCAGTGTGACAGTCAGGACTGAGCCTTCATTTAATGGGACTGATGACACAGGGGGGAAAATATTGATACAGTAAATGTCCAGAAATTTAAAGAAAGAATAGTTTATATATTTTAAAGTTACTTCTAAATTGTATCCATAAAATATAAACATACAAAAATCAATACTGAGACAATGTTATTAGTAAAGAACAGCTATCTACTGTTAGAACACTACTTCTAAGAGTTCTCTTTATGCTTTTGTAGTTATTTTTCCCTCAAGAATATAAATTTACAAATTAAAAGGATATCAGAGTCATTTGCAATGGTATCTGACGTCCCCAAGAAAAGGGGAATAAGCATGTCTCTTCTCCTGGCAGTCCCTCTGAGCAGTAAACACTGTCAGCAAATCTCTAACATTTCTAGAGAGGCCAGGACACACTGGCAGGTTGTTTTCCAACAGACACCATCACATACTATTTGCACTCATGTATGCCTTATTCCTTGTACACAGAATACCTGGAGGTCACTTTAATAATAAATCAAACTTTAATAATAAAAATCAAACTTTAGTCCCTTATGGTTAAAACATTTGATTATTTTCAACTATTTGCCATTTTTTAAAAATCTGAAAAGATGGGGTTGGAGAGATATTTTAGCTGTTAAGAGCACTGGCTGCTCTTGCAGAGGACCCAGTTCAACTCCCAGAACATACATGTCAGCTCACAATCTTCTGTAACTTTACTTTTAGAGGATCAGAACCCTGTTCCAGTCTCAGCAGAAACCAGGCATACACATGGTGCACATATGTACATGGCAAAACATCCATATGCACAAAGTAAAAATAAATCTTTACAAATTCTGAGAGAAAAAACGATATGAAAACAGGAAGTGAGTATTAGTCTGGGTGGGCCCAAGGACATCACTTTGTCAGCAAAAATGCAGTGAGTCTTATGAAGCCAAGTGAAAGTACAGACTTCTTTAAAACAGCTCTTCTAGCAAGCTACATCACACAGAGACAATTCTAGTCTGTGTAATATACGTGTATTTGCAAGTACACATGCAATTTATATGAAGGAAAGTATAGTCCTGTCTGTACCATTATAAAATCTAATCCAATATACTTATTAAAAAAGTACTAAGTAACTCTTTCAAATGCATATCTTTTACCTATGTTTAAAACAGAAAAAAGACTTACCGTCCAAAATTTTATAAAGTACTCTAAAACTGTTGCAGCCACAAAAAGGCAATATAGCAGTGAATACAACAAAAACAGCATGAAGAATTTGTAATTTGTAAATCCCACACAGTTATTCACCCTGGAAGAATACAAAAAAACATTATAAAAATAGGACAAATGATAAATACAGAAAGAGAAAGTAAAATGGGGTCTCAGGGCTTGTGGGAGAAAAGTGGATTTGTCTTATGAAATAGCTCAGCCATGTAAGATGTAAAAATTCTGGCAGCTGTACAAAAGTGGGAATACACTTGACGTCACTGACTTTATAGAGATGGTTAAGACAGTAAATTAATGCATGCCTTTTACTCATAAGAAGGAAAAAAAGGACCAGAAATCTTTGCATCGTCATTACTTGGTAATAGGTCAAGTGAGAAGTAGAAAACAAATAGTACCTTAACTATGGATGTGTTTTTAATTAACATTATATAGATTTTGCAACTCTAATGTTAATTTTTAACATATCAACCTCTGGATTATATATTTATCAGAAGACATTTTTGAAGGAAAAAATATACATATCCCTATCTATATATACGTGTGTGTGTATATATACACACACATATATACATACACATATATACATATATATGTATATATTAGTAATTCAGTTGAGCTCAATATAAGTAATTGAACTGAATCAAATATGGGAATATTAGAGCTGAATATATATATGTGTGTGTATATATATACATATATGCATATATATATGTATATATATATATATAGTTTTAGTTGTAGAGAACATATGCTTAGAATGTGTTGAGACTTTGAATTTAAGAAACAGTACCATGAGAAAAAAAAAAATCTGTTCTCAATTTCCTGCTTCTGAAGCCCAACCCTGATCTCCTTGGCTTAGGCAATTTCCACTACTATTCATACATACCAGGGACAGTGATGATCCATCTTAAGAACACATCTAGGAAGCAAGCATAAGAAAATTCATACAGAAAAATTTTGACTCTAGTTTCTCATTATTTTACTGAACCTAAAAATATCCCCTTAAGGGCTGAAGAGATGACTCAGAGGTTAACAGCACCGGCAGCTCTTCCAGAGGTGCTGAGTTCAAATCCCAGCAAGCACATGGTGGCTCACAACCATCTGTAATGGGGTCCAATGCCCTCTTCTGGTGTGTCTAAAGACAGCTACAGTGTACTCATATAAATAAAATAAATAAATCTTAAAAAAAAAATCCCCTTAAAACTAAATCTTAGGAAGCGACCTAGAAATATCAAATAGCTTGTGTAAACACCTCCATGGGTAAACAGTTACAAGGTTTTTTACATTGTGAAGTCAGAAGTCATTGGACCAGACCAAATAATATCTTATTATTCAGATGTGAGGATGACTCTTGATACATTAGAAAGGCCTGATTTAAACATCAGCTAAGGTTTGGAAAGATGGCTCAGAGGTTAAGAGCACTGACTGCTTTTTCAGAGGTCCTGAGTTCAAATCCCAGCAACCACAATGTGGCTCACAACCATATGTAATGAGATCTGGTGCCCTCCTCTAGTGTGTCTGAAGATGGTGAGAGTGTATTCATATAAATAAAAAGAAATTAATATTTAAAAATAAAAATTAGCAAAGGAGAGAAACAGATGGCCTCTAGCATTATGAGCATGCGCAGATCAACAGTACTGATCCTTAGACGTGAGCACCAGACACTAACAGATGGTCATATTCCTGCATTTTTTTTTTCTTTTCTTTCTTTCTTTCTTTTTTTTTTCTTTTTAAGATTTATCTATTTAAAGTGAGTACTTTATCTGCATATACAACTGCAGGCCAGAAGAGGGCATTGGAACCCATTACAGATGATTGTGAGCACCATGTGGTTGCTAGGAAGTGAAGTCAGAGAACTCTGGAAGAACAGCAAGTATCCTTAATGGCTGAGCCATCCATTCTTTAACATAGTTTCCTCGTGGTGATCACTACCATACTTATTGACCTCACAAATAAAGTGAGAATGAGAAACCTAACACACAGGAAGCTGCGCAGCTTGTCTAAGTGGCTTGGGTTAATCAGGGTTTTATATTAACTTCTCACATGAAAACAAGGATTAAAATGGAAGTGATGGCAGCTGAAACAACTGTAGCATTTACTTCACTGATTTTTTTTTGTTTCAATATCAACATTAAATAAAAACAATATCACTATAGTCTCTAATCCAAGAAGTAATCAACCATATTTTACAAGGAGGCTGTAACCAATCCTTCATTAACATTACATTAAGCATAGTGCAGAAAGCAAATTAAGATTAAAATTCTATTCAACTATCAGAGAAACTCTTCTAGTATATTCTAACTTACATAATCATTTATGATAGTTCTATATCCACAGCAAAAATAGGAAAAGATAAATGGCTTTACTAAATATGAAGAAGCATGTAATGTGTGTCCGTCAATAAGTTCCAGGTTAGAGCTTAAGGAAAGCAACTGAGTAACACTCACCTGTCACATGCTGAGCAGTGATGGGCCCGGTCAGGTTTAATTAACTGACATTTTTCACAATATCGGATAGCTAGAGAGAGAAGAAGGGAAAAAAAAGAAGGTGTGTGTGGTGGTCTGAATGAAAATGGTCCCTAAAGGTCCATAGAGAGTGGTGCTATTAGGAGGTGTGGTCTTGTTGGAGTAGGTGTGGCTTTGTTGGAGGAAGACTGTCACTAGATGGTGGGGTTTGAGGTCTCAGAAGCTCAAAACCAGGCTAGTGGCTTATTCATTCCTGCTGCCTGAGGATCAAGATGTAGAACTGTCAGCTCCTTCTCCAGCACCATGTTTGCCTGCATGCTGCCATGCTTCCTGCCATGATGATGATGTACTGAACCATCCCCATCATGAAAACCAGCCCCAATTAAGTGTTTTCCGTTATAAGAGTAACTGTGGTCATGGTGTCTCTTCATAGCCATAAACCCAAACTGAGACAATGTACAAACTTAATTAATTTATAAACCTTGATTTTTGGAATATACTTTGGAAACTGACAGTGATTAATTTAAAAATTCCAGAGTATACCAGAGAGTTTCTCAAAATGTCAAGAGAAAGGGGACTCTTCATAAAGAAGGACTTGAAAATCCTTCCAGAGATTTTCAAACTAAATAAAATAGATGCAAATAAGTAACTTGCAGAAGGCCAATTGCCAAGATTAGTAACAGAAACAGGCCAGAGATCCAGTCCAGAGTTCCAAGCCCAGTGTTTGCTGATATAGCATAGTCTATAATAGCTTATCGATGTACTTGGAAGCATCTTAAAGCATTCTGGTTTTGAAGTTTTGAAACAGCTTGATTTAAAGACCCTCTAAATACCTCTGTCTGCATCTATCCCTACCCCAGACCAATGACAACTCATTTTTGGAATAACAATGAAAATGTCTTTCTAAATAAATTCTAATACATGTTACAGTATTACTTAGTTCACATTCGACTGTTCAAAAGACACTGATCACCTACTATGTGCCAGGTATTCTAAACAAAAATCCCTGCTTTGTGAAGCTTATACACTCTATATTCTAGAACTAACAGAGTCAACAAAGAAAACAGCATATTAGACATCAGACAGTAAGGACAGTAGTTTAATTTTACAACATCTGAGAAAACAAAGGGCTAGAAAGTGAGGATGTGCATGCCTGTAATCTCAGCACCTAGGAGGCCTAAGGCAAGGTCCATTATCAACTAATTACACTGGTAGTTTGAGGCTAGTCTGGGATATAGGAGACTTCAGAGGAAACAAAACAAAGCAAAACAAACGCTATTTTGAAAAATGAAGGTTCTATTTAGGGGTAACAGAATTTGTGATAGAAAACTGCTCGTTCTTACAGAGGAACAGAGTTTAGTTCCCAGCACCCATGTCAAGTGGCTTTTAACCATCTATTTCCAGATCCAGACCTCCGGCCTCCAAGTATATACATAGCTACATGCAGACACATACCTAAACCTAAGAAAAAAATAAGTATTTTAAAAAATGACAAATAAGGATGTTCATTGCAACTATTTTAAATAATAAAATACCAGGAAGAATGTCTGGGTTTCTTGTTTGTTGTTAACGGTTTGTTTTGTTTTGCTTATTTGTTTGTTTTGGGGGGACGTATGAGTATTTTTCATGAATGTATGTTCTGTAAAACCAGTTTGTGCTTGGTGGCCTTGAAGGCCATAAGAGGACATCAGATCCCTAAGGGACTAGAATTACAAATAGTTGAGAGCTGGGAATTGCACTTGGGTCCTCTGGAAGATCAGCCAGTGCTCTTAACTGCTAAGCCATCTATCGCTCCAATCCCTAAGAATAATTTTATAGTTGAAAATGGCCTTATACTTCATGGTATAACTGTAGAGCATACTGTTGTGCAAAACAAGAATTTCCCATATAAAACACATATCCCATTAAGGAAAAGACAGCAAGCTGAAGATGGTGCCCCTAAAGCTGAGTCCACACAGGAAACAAACATAAGGCTTCAAGCACAGTAAGCTCAGGATCAGAAAGCAGCCAACCACCTCATGTTCCCTTTCCTCTACCTCCTCCCTTCACTCAATCTGTGACAGCTGTGCACACATACATCTAGGCGGCAGGCCTTGTTTTAAAAAAAATGGGTTGAAGTCAGCTGTGGTATTGCAAGAATTTAATCCAGCACTTGGAAGGCAGAGACAGGAAGATTACGATGAGTTTTAGGGCTACATAGTGAAACCCTGTCTAAAGGAGGGACAGAGGGAGAAAGAAAGAAACAAAGAAAACAAAGCTCAGTAATGAGCAGTTGAAGCTAATAAAATGGCTGCAATCAAAGGAAACTCCAGTTTCTTGTACAGAACTGCTAGAGAAGGACAGTGTTGACACAGCAGAGTGTGGATAGGGTGTTCTTCAGAGTTTCTACATGAGGCAAATACTGCCCATTTCCAGAAATAAAGGTGAACAAGGCAAACCTGTCTCCTGCCTCCATGACACTAGGTTTTAAATGGAAATCTGTTTCCTATGAGTTTTAACAACTCATTAAAGTACAAGTATCCTTTCAAAGCTAGAAACACAAGCATGGCTCTGACTGGACAAAGAGACAATGAATTAAAAAGGCACATGTCCAGGTGAATAATGAACCCTGATAGAGGGTTCCTGGGATGTGCTGGGGCAAAATGTCAGGTCCCTTTGAAGTCATAGGAACAGGAATGCAAAGTGCAGCTTCTTTGTTGATAAAATGTGCCAGAAATGAATATACACGTGGAAGAGATACTTTAAACCCCCTCTTAGGCTATCAAACCACTCAAACAATGGACATCAAGAAGCAGGCATTTCTTAAGGAATCTCATGCAGGAAGAAGGCTGAGGTCCTAGAAACAGCCAGGAGGGGCTTATCTCCCAGGATTTACTAGTCAAAGGCCTTGACAGAGACTGAAGCTGCAGAAAAATATGCTGAGCCATACAAAGACCAGGAAAGACTGTTTGGTTATATATACCTCTTGCCTCATATTTAAACTTAAAAGATAATCTCAGGGAAATTACCAGATCTTGTCTTTCTTCCCAATGTGGACATACTGATTAAATGTCAGGGAGAAAAATCAATTGACATTTTATGAATCCCTTTAATTGGCTTACTAAAGACTTACTAAGGTAGCTGAGCATGGCATATTAGGGCTACCAAGGCAACATTGACATGGATTGTGTATACAGCTAATACTCCACCTAATACTCCACCCCTCTTAAGAAACCCTCTCACTTGCCCTGAATAGGAAAGTAGAGAGTATAGTGGTAAATCTACCCAAATAGACCACAGCTTGCTTTCCTAATTACTGAGTTGTGTTTTCATTGAATGGGTTTATTTGGGTTGAAGAGGAAACACAACAAATTGGCGATTGGGTTGAAAAGGATATTGCAACAACTATCTTTAAAAAGAAATCTATGAACAGACTTTTGGTAATTATACACTGCCCAAATTTTGCACAGCTTGGGAATTCATAAACCCATTGAAAGTATGAATCAGGGTTTAAAACATCTGATATATAGAACTACAATCACTATTATAAACCAGTTATTTCAAAATTCTATATAAAAAAGGACTATTTAAATGACCTATTGGAAATGAAGTTTGCTACAATGTCATCTCATATGTGGAGCTGCACATCTCATATCACTTTTAGACCTCATATCACTTAATATTTTGTATTTCTATCGACCCAGGAATGTAGACAATTATTCTCATGTTGAAATGAAGAAACAGCACAGGACAGGAGGCAGCGGAGGCCTCTCATCCTTGCTGGCTACGAATGAAGAAAACCTTGCTAACAATAGTATGAACCATGTTTGCAGTCAAAGTGCATGTTCTGATCTCAGCATGACCTATGTAAGTAAGAGTTTCTTTGGCTTTCTGACCTGTTTTTAATTTCTTTAATATCTGTACAAGGTACTTCATAAATCACATAGTGGTCACATTTACTAAGACACAGAAAAGTAACTCCTTGCTGGGAAACCCACAACAGCTCCTGTGTGCACTAGTGTCCTAAGCCTGCCCCTTCTTAGCACTGAGGAATATGGCTTGCTGGTAGAATGGTTGCCTAGTGACACCAAAAGAGTCCAGCCTGCTTCTCTTACCTTTTGAAGCTGATGTAGTGTAGATAGGCAAGTCTCTTGATGCTCTTCTCAAAATGTCTTGCTGTCTTTCTTGGCTGAATTCCTTCTCATAACGTTCCTTCTCAGGGTTTGACAAGTAGAACTAGATGGAGAGAGACAACTACTAAATTTGTACTTCTTGGCTAGTGTATTAAGAAAAAGTTTTACCTGAAATAGGGGAAGGATCCCCAAATATTGTGCTTCATGAAAACAAAACTCATTCCAACTTAACTTTGTGTAAATTTTAACAAAAACTGTGCAGATTAACAGTGTTATTATATTTCCTATGAATGACAGCATAAGAGAAATTCCATTATTTTTGCATCTTTGCCTTTTACAGATGAAATTAAAATCCTTAATAACTCAGTTTTAAAAAATGTTGAGAGCTGAGAAATATGGCTTAGTGGTAGAATGTGTGCATAGTGACGCCAAATATTTTTAACAATTATACAAGTAAAATTAAAGCAACTATGTATATAAAGTACATATAAGCAAATATGAAACATTTCTAAGTAAACATAAGTAAATGTGAAAGTTTCAAGTGTCTTTCTTCTTTACTTGCATGTTTATGTATATATAAACATGTATATGTATGGTATATGTATGTGCTCATGGTGGGTATATGCACAGGTGTTTAAAGGACAGAGATCAGTGTTAAGTGTTTTTCTCAATCACTCTCCACTTTATTCTTTTTTTTAATCTTAAAACTTTATTTTTAAAAAAAGAGGGGTACATATACAGATTTTTAAAGGCATTATGGCATAACACTATATAAATATTTTTGTCAGTACTTAATTCTTTTAGAGGTTTGATAGCATGCATTGAAATCCCACTAGTTACCATAAGCATAAAGTACATGTAGAACAGAACGTAACATGGAAACAGATTTCTTGGCGAGTATAGATTAAGCATAATGATCTTTGAATACCAAATATTGCCACAAGGCTATATTCTTAGCTCTTGGATTATTAATGATTTAAGGTCCAGGTGTACCACACTCTGAGAGGGTGCTATACATTTATTTTTTCCTAAGGACTGAGGCTTTAATTTTCTGGCCTTTGTTTTTCTTGGGCTTCATATGGCCTGTGAGTTGTTTCTGGGGTGTTCAGAGCTTTCTGGAGTTAGTACACTTTATTCTTTGAGCCAGAGTCTCTTATTGGACTCAGAGCCCATCATGTTTGCTAGGGTGGCTAGCCAATAAGCTTCCATGAATCAGGTGTCTTTTTCTGCTGCACCAGTGCTGGGGGTACAAATGCAATGTGTTTAGCTTATATGCTAAGGATCTGAATTCAGGTTTTGACAACAGCACTTTCCCAGCTGAGCCTCCCCCCCAGGCAGCATTTCCTTCTCTGTTTCTTTGTTTCTCTGTGTAGCCAAGGCTATCCTAGAACTGGATCTGCAGACCAGGCTAGCCCTGAATTCCTGCCTCTGTCTGCCTCGTGCACAGACTACTGGCATGCAGCACCATGTCCAGCTCCCTCCACTCTTAAAATTCTTTTCACCTGTTCTTCTCCCAGTGTTCTTAAGACACAGAGGGAGTGATACAGATGCCCCTATTTAGGGCTGAGCACTCAACAAATTATCTCTTTTCAGCATTTCAACCAGTTATGAGTTTCTGCAGTAACTGCTACTATCCTATACAAAAAGCAGCTTCTCTTACCAGAGCTAGGTTCTAGAGAATTTAATTTTTACAAGGAAAGCCAAAAGGTTGCTATGCTTGAGTTATAGTGAAATCCCTGTCAAGGAATCCCATGCTTAGTTTTTCCAAATGCCTCAATAAAATAGAAGTTACTGCTCACACTTTTTATTATTATTATTACTGCTCACACTTTTCATTATTAGTGTAGTATTAGCAGAAACCAGACACACTGGATCCTCTGGGGGTAGATCATAGACTTTTGAGACACCATCTGTCATGGGTCGGGTTCTCAGTACTAAATTCAGGTCTTCTGGAAGAGCAGCCAGCCCGCGCTCATCTGCTGAGTCATCTCTCCAGTCCCCACTGGTTTTTTTCTTTTCTTTCTTTTTTTTTTTTTTTAAAGGCAACCAACTGTGTATTCTCTTCAGAGTCACCTGGGTTCATCACCTTATCTACATCTCCTTTTCTCAATGAGATACTCCTTCTTAGGTGTAGGTGTCTGACTCTAGATTTGTTCTGGGGGCAGGGAGGAGCTTAAAAACTGTTTTCATAAAATACATTACCATATATTCTTCCCTCCCCCAACTCCTATGTCCTCCCTCCCCACTTCCCTACTGACTTCATGTTCTTCCTCTTTCACTCAAAACAAAAAACAAAAACCCCAAAGCCAAAACTCAAAACAAACCCAAAAAGACAAAAAGAAAAAGAAAAGAAAAAAAAAACAAATACCCCAAAACCATCGAGTTCCCCTCTAGTTTATTTCTTTTGAGGCAGAATCTTGCTATGAACCCCAGGCCAGCCTAGAAACAGCTATGTAGCCCACGCTGGCCTTGAATGTATGATCCTCTTTCCTCTCCTTTCCTGGTGCCACCAAGATACCAAATAGGTTCATTTCAGGTACATTTTCCTATCAAGTATGAATTTAGTTGATCTTTTTATTGTCATCCCAAGGGACTTCCCTTTCCCATGCCTTCTTATAACTAGAATTTTCTACATTAAAAAAAAAAAAAAAAATCAAGTCTATCTTGATAATTTTGCTTTTTAAAACTAAGACTTTTTTTAAAATCATGTTTCAGATTTTAACAAGTGATCCTCCATTTTTACTTATTTGTGTTTTCTTTTCAAAAGGCCAAAGACTCACTAACTAGAATTTCACGTAATCCCACTTACAGAACACTTTGATCTGTGCTACCTCAAACAGGGAAGTGCCCCATCACTTGTAAGAGTGATGGACTACATATACTGTTATAAATAAGACAATAGCTTGGGCTCAGGAAACCATGAGTGTAAGAGATCATAAAATTTTTATATTACACATTACTGGCAAAGACAGACTGTCTGTATTCTCTGGAATCTTTTTCTAGCGACGATTAAAGTAAATGCTCTATCTTTTTACTACTGCTGTCACTGCTTACCAAATCTCAACAACACAGGGCATTCAGAAGTAAGCCATCTTCCTAGGTTATCCAGCATGGCTTTCTCAAAACGAAGAGCAGAAAGCACAGTCAGAGAAGATGTATACACTCTTATGGTGAAAGTCTACACAAACGTTTCTGTGCCTCATAGACTCAACACTTTCAGGAGGAGAAGTAAAATCTCATGATATGAGGTCCAATAATTACATGGCCTCTGACCAGGCATCTACAATTCCTCTGGACTGACATATTTAGCCTGTAGCAGTATTCCAGACCTCAGCTTGACTGCCCTTTTACCCATCATCATCATTTTTACTTAAGAATTAAAGTAAAAAAAAAATAACTTTCAGATACTAGACTATATAATGTTCAATACTACTGACTGTAATCCAAATTAAATTATGAGATGCCATTATTACCTTAAATTCAATGTTCAGAAAATTCCACTTAAATATGTAAATTAAACCAAGGATGGTTCTGTGTGAATTCAGCATGCACAAAGTCCTGGGTTCAATCCCCAGCAACAAAATGACTACGAATAGATGCTTTTACATCATTATTACTTTAAAGGGATAGTTTTGCTATGTTGCTCAGGGTCATCTCCAACTCCTGCATTCAAGCATTCCTCCTGACCCAGTTGCCCTGTAGTTGACATTACAAGCTTAACCCAGAGTCTAACTACAAACATATGTTAAATACCAATTCAGAAGCCAGGCACAGCAGGGCACACCTTTAACACTCAGGAAGCAGAGACAGGGAGATCTCTGAGTTTGAGAGTAGCCTAATCTATAGAGCAAATTCACGGCAGCCAGAGCTACACAAAGAAACTCTGTCTCCCAAAACAAAACAGCAGTAACAACACATCAAGGCCCATGGTTGAGGAGATGAATGACTAAGAATTTCTGTTATTCCAAAGGACCTGAATTTGGTTCTCAGCACCAGCATGCCAGCTTACGACTGTCACTGACTCTAATTCCTGAAGATTCAGCACCCTAACAACAGACACATATGCAGTGCAACATTCATACCTGCAGCATGAACAGCTAAAGCACTGTTTCAAATGGCATAAAAAGAAATCTTGCCTTCAAAACAAAGAACTGTAAAATAAAAATCAGTGCAACAGCAATACAGGTGCTAGGCAGGTCACTGATAGAGAAAAGACTTTCCCAGTGGTGGACTTTGTACAGTAGAATATCTGCACCTGAAAAGGCCACTGGTACAGTAACAGCATGACTGTCACTCAAATAACCACTACTTTTCTGACAGATCTGATGCCTACTCCACAAGAGGAAATTCATTCCTAGCAGTAAATCTAGATTAATGCCCACGGCTGAAGGGTAGAGCAGTGATGACAACATACACCACCACTATTACAGTTTTTTTGCCATATGGATGACATGGTGTCAAACTGCCTTATAGTTATGACTTTACCCATGCAGTAGAGCTGCACTCTCAGCCTTGGTCAGAGCTTGTTTGCAGTGGCTGATGGCTAATGCAGAGACTTATAATTGGACAAAATGCTAAGAATATGTGACTGTTGACAGGTCAGCTCCAAACACAACATCTCCATTATCCCTTCCAAGGCTCAGGAAGGCAAGCAGCTCATAAGGCCCTACCCCTAGTTGAGGAAACAGCACATAATGGCTACCAGGGATAGAAGAATTATTTTTCTTTAGTGGTGTGGGCACTGGTAAGTTGCTCATGCTCCAGTAAATAAATCAGATAATCCTAATCCAATTCAGTGAGTCATAAACACACACACACACACACACACACACACACACTCACTCACATACACAGGAAGAAAGGGTTTAGAGGGTTGAAGAAGAAGAGAATGGGGGCTAAGTATGATCAAAATACATGAGACTGTCATTTTTTTTTAATTTATCTTAATCTTTATTTCAAGGTAAGATAAAAATAGTGATTTCAAAGAAGATTCTTGGATAAGGTGGTAGAGACCATAAAGGGGATATACCCTAAAAATAAAGGGGAGTTTTCCAGAAAGACAAAGAAAAATAAATCTTGGCAGAGGGGATAACGAGAGACAACTGGGTGTGAAAATAGCTTAGGGCTGGAACAAAGCTCCCTTTCAAAGGCAATAGTGATAAAGATGATTAATAAGATTGCATGCAGTTAGCAGAGTGAGTAAGGCTGGTATGTTAGTTATCATGTGAGTGAACATCATCTGTTATTTTGCAGTAGACTGGCAATTTCTATACACTTACAACCAGAAAATGGTGGGTCCAATTTTGCTGGGTATTAGTGTTGGGATTCTGTAAACCCCACCCCACAGTTACCTAGCAATAGCCAGGTATGTTCTGCCCCAGTTACCTGACACTATAAAGCGGCTTCTTGCTCCCTCCTCTCTCTCTTGGCCTTTTGGTCTCTTGCTCTCCCCTTCTTGCCCCTCCTCTCCTCATCCCCCACCCCCCAATGCTCATGGCCAGATTCTGCTTTTCTACTCCTCTTCTTTCTCTCTGCCCCTACTACACTTTTAACTCCTCCCACGACCTGAATAAACTCTATTCTATACTATACAATCCTGTGGCTGGTCCCTTAGGAGGAAGGGATTTCCAACATGGGTCCCCCAAAGGCATCCTCCTTACCCCCATGCCTCGTCACACCTCCATGGGCCATATCCTCCCCTGACTTCATCTTTTTCCTAACAATGGGACCTCATGCTTATAGCCCAGTACCTGACAGGCTGTGGTAGGAAGACTAGCTTGAATATAAGACCCCTTGGGTTACAGAGAAAAACACTGCCTCAAATCCAGGAAAGAAACAAGACAAAACAAGAAAAGCAAGCAGGCATCCATTTTTCTTAAGGAGGTGGTATAATGCTGACAAGTCATCCTCATTGGTAGACACCCATTCACCATTCTTTCAGGTTTTAATCAATCTGCCTATTCTATAGAAACAGGTCTCATTTATACCATGAGGACACTATAGGAAACAATAAAGATTTTCCTTTCAGAAAGTCCAGTAGAAGACTTATAAACATCTCAGTGGGACTCCAAATCCTAAGTAAGCACCGTGGTGACATCACCTAACAGGAGCTTTTCCTCCCCAGAATAACTTTTACCCTGCTCTCCTAGGCCATATCACTTTTCTAACATTACTTCGATTTTCTAAATTTATTATAGTCTTTCTGCCATATGCTTGTTTAACACCTGACTCTGACTTTAATATAAAGGTCTAACCGAAAATCAGGTCTATCTGATTTTCTTGCAGATCAGAAGCAAGACAGGTGGTTAGTATTTTAAACTACATGGTCTATAATTTTTAACAAACTTTGAAAAGTTAACACGAAGAAAACAATATTACTATCATAATATTTAAATATTAATCCTGAAGCAGAAATATGTTAAAAATTCTCCTTGTAAAATGTCAGTCTTCACATGTATCCCACAGAGACAGGCATGATTTTCTGACAAAAAAACTGAAGCTCATAATTAATTTGTTGAAGACAGAGAAAAAAAAAATCAAACTCAACCAATCTTAACTCTAACGAGTGTGTGTATGTGTCTGCATGAATTCATATGTGCTTGTAGATGTGCATGCTGTTCGTTTGTTTTTTGGGTCTCACTATGTCCAAGGATGGCTTTGAATTTGCAATCCTCCTACTGAATGCTACATTAAGAGTGCCACCGTCATGCCCAGCCTACAGAAGAATCTTGATCACCTTGCTATACTAAATTTCAAGGAGGGAAGAATTCACCTGTGTCAAGGCAAGATAGACACCAATTATAAAACTTACTGCACTTAGATGTTTACCTATATTACTATTACCTATATATCTTCCAAGCAGAGAAATGCAGTGGCAGCAAGATGAACCTTTCCATAGTGACACATCCTTTAGATACAGCACATTTGTTCATGGCTGAGAAAATATGCTAAATTTCTAAATACTAGCCCCACTTACCTAACTGAATTCTGACCCTAAAACTTTTCACATAGTGTCTAAGAAAATTCAGCATCCCAGAAACAATTAGTACAACTAAACATTTCCTATGCTGTCAGTAGATTGTGCTGAGAACAAGCCAATGACTCATAGTCACATTACCAAAGAGTTTTACAAATGGAAACAGAACAGCGTTTCATGCAAGGTTTTAACACAGTAAGACAAGGGAATATCATTCCATAATCAGTTAAAACATTTGACAATTTACCAACAGAAAATTTACCTCTTTGGAGGGGCTAGCGGGAGATGTGAATATTGTCATCCAATAGGACCATACAAACATAACAAAGAACAGATGGAAAGCCACAAGGTAAACAACGGTCTTTCCTGGTAAATAAAAACAAATATTTCATTGAGTCCAGGTGAAAAGAAAAATGCATTATATTAAAACAGTACTTGAGTCACAAAATCTAATTTAATAAAAACTTTTATCTAAATATCAGGTATATAAACTTTTTTACTATGTAACATTAGGAAGATATTAAGAAATACTCAATACTTATATTTCACAGTGTAAGGTTATAAAATAGTTTACTTATAAACCTTAAGTTTATGGGTAAAGGCTACATTTGGTGAGACTTGATAACATTCAGTTGCTGAGGATCTCAGCTAAAACCACTTTTGAACACCTGCCTTAACCTCTGAGTTATGGTGTAGTGTGTTTGTGTCACCATGCCCACTTGGATGTGAATTCTTAAAAGAAAGGTTTTTTTGACAGGCTGGCCTTGAACTTATTTTGTAGTCCAAGGTGGCCTGGAATTCATGACTCTCCTACCTCTGCTTCTGTGTGAGAATAATTAAGTGTAAGTGTAACCCATGTGCACCAATAAATGGCCATTACTGTAACTTTAAGTTTTCCTTAAATGCTAATTTTTAATAACTTTTAAATTACTTAAAAGGACCCATCACTATGAACTTTAAACCAGGGGAAATTAAAAACAAAAAGTTAGAATGTTTTTACTATCACCAAAAATAATGAAAAAATTTGAGTAACTCAATTTCTGTCTGGGTTAGAAAGAGTATTCTGGAATTTGATACATTTGATACATGGAATTCCAATTATCAACTTGCTGATATGGTATTAAACATTTTGTTGTGTTCTATAGTTTTTCTACTTGAAAAAAAATTAGGGTTGGCTTTATAAGAAGCAAGAACCACTGACTAGGGGTGAACTTTTTTTTGGTGTGAAATGTTCCATATATACACTCTAAAGAAAAGTTTGAACTTCTACTCATTTTAAAAGTCAGATTAAATGTCATTTCTTCCACAAAGTCCTCTCTCTTCCCAGAGCTTACTTTTTTCACAGGTCACTCTTCTATAACTCACACATGCTTAGACTTCAATTACAGCACTTACATCAATAAAGTCAGGTGCTTAAAATGTCAAATTAATAAATGTAAAACACCAGTGTATCCTAATATAGCTAGGGGACTTCCTAGTCACACCAGGCTTTAGCTACTCCAGCTCCATTTCCTATGGAAAGCCTCTTAGCATATGACATGCTTTCTTTCTAACCCTTAAGAGTGTAAACAAGGAGTCTTAGAGAATTCGAGATATTGCTCAATGTCACTTGTATGAAATCTTAAGGCCAGAATTGAAATTCACAACTGTGGAGAGCTTTTGGGGCCGCTTGACAAGAATTTGACAATTGGGCCAGGACAAGGAAGTAGGCTCCAGGCAGGAAACTGATAATGGGCCAGGACTGGGAAGCAAGCTCAGGCAGGAATCTGATTCTGGGCTAGAACAAAGAAGTAGGCAACAGGTAAGAATATGACTTTGGGCTAGGACAGGAAAGTAGGCTCAGATATCTTTGTGGTTCTGATAAGCCCTTAGAAACAGTGATTATAGGACTTTGTTTATTGCCATGCTAGTTCCTTGACTATTTGTGTTTACAGTCTTGCTCGCTCCTTAACCTAGAACTGACCTTATTACTTGCATGTAATTAAAATGGTATAAAAGTAAACTAGGAAAAAAATAAAACTGCCTCAGACTCAGAACTGGCTGGAGTCAGGCTACAGTGTTGTCTAATTGTCTTTTTTCTTTCTAGTCCTCGATCCTGTTGACTAACTGAGCTGGCTTGATCTCACAACTGCTTGATAAAAATCTAAGGTCCTTCATTTGTCTTCATATCACCAAAATTGTGTTTTCCTCCACTTTTCCAGTCAGCATTTAACTAGTCAGTTCTACTTCTGTACTAGTATCTGAATTCAAAATAAAACCCTAATCACAACTTCCTCTATATTTCAAATACTCTCTTTTCACTCCCACTAATATTGTTATCCACACTAAAAACTGGGGCTTCAGCAAGCTGCATTTCTCCTATCCTGACCATTCCCACTGGGTCAAATCTCAGGGTTTACCCAGTGGGCTCAAAAATCACTATTTCATTGGGTTTTTCTTTGGAAATACATTTGGGGCCTCCTTCTCTGACTTTAGTAGTATTTCACCAGCACCCCTGTATTCACTTCTGCCCACATCAAGCCAGCATTCTTCATCTACACATGGCTAGACAGCTTTAAGGCATATGATAATACCAAAGTCCTTTAAATTTAATTACTTACATCTAAGACCAACATAGGGAGGGGCTGGAGAGATGGCTCAGTGGTTAAGAGCACTGACTGCTCTTCCAGAGGTCCGGAATTCAAATCCCAGCAACCACATGGTGGCTCACAACCATCTGTAATGAGATCTGATGCCCTCTTCTGGTGTGTCTGAAGACAGCTACAGTGTACTCACATAAAGTAAACAAATAAATCTTTTTTAAAAAAAAAGGACCAACATAAACAGACTCTTCAACTGTTTAACATTTTTTAACAAAATTAACTGTATTACAAAATAATTTTAACTCTCACAAAACTAGTATGTAGTAAAATGGGTGGTTACTTCAAAATCCTACAGAAAACTTTATACAGAAAGAGAACATCAATACACAGAGACTAAGAACTCTCAGGGGTGGTGGTGATTTGGAGCTGGTTATATTCTGACCATCCAAGTGACTAACTTTTATTCAACTATATTGAAAAGAATCCAGTGCCTTTTTCTAGTGTGATCTCAGATCAACTGTGGTATATCTCCAACAGTTTGATTTGAGATGAAATGTGATTTTAAGAATCTGAAGCAATAGCATTTTCTAAACAATTTCAAAGATAAACTTGTTAGCCACATCTTGAAGTGTTCTTTTAACATTTACTATTGGAAAATCTATATATATAACTTTTGGAAATTTCTATTCTCTGTGCACACAAACAAAATGGTTTGCTTTCAAAGTAATAAAATTAAGTTCTTAGCACAATGCCTGGGATATAAATTAAAAGATGACAAATAGTAAATAGTAAGAGAAAATACTGGTTTTAACTAAATTCAAATTCATGTGATTTGTTTTGTTTTTGTCTTTGGGGTGGGGATGGAGGGCTAAGGAACATTTAGGGTCTTGGTCTTGTTTTTTTATTAGTAGCCTACCACTGAGCTGCCCTTTGCACTTCCTTCTCCCCATTCTCGGTTTTAGAGACAGGGTTTCTCTGTGTATCCCTGGCTCTGGCTCTCCTGGAACTAGCTCTGTAGACCAGGGCTGGCCTCCAACTCACGGAGATCCGCATGTCTCTGCCTCCTGAGCACTGAGATTCGCTCAGGTGTGTGCTGCCACCACCACCTAGCACCTTTCAGTTCTTGATTTTGGAGTGACAAGGTCTTGGGTTGCTTCTAAACTTACTGTGTAGACCAGGCTGGCCTAAAATTCACAAGGCTCTTAATCTTTAGTCTCCCAAGTGCTGAGATCAGAAGTACATCCACCATACCCAGTTTAAAAGACTATTAAGAGGTAAACTTCTAGTCACATATTGAAAGTGGTCTGGCAAGATGGCTCAGCAGGTAAAGACACTAAACAGAATTTGGCCCACACAGGAAGGTGAGAACTCCCAAAAGTTGTCCTCTGACCTACTCATGTGCATGCATATATACACATACATACATACATACAATGTGAAAAAAGAAATATATAAAGTAGAATATCTGCAAACAAATCAAAGCTCTAAGAAAATGCTAAATCTATAAATCAAAGTTTATATTCAAAAACCACTTGTAACTCAATGTTTCCTATAGGATAGCCTTTAAGAAGGTAGAAAAAGTATTCTTTAAGACATGGTTAAAAAAAATAATAAAACAAATAAGAACTTTGAAAAAATAATGTTAAAGCCGAGTAGATGGTATATGCCTCTGACACCAGCTTTTGGAGGTTGAGCATGTTTTGTCTGTAACTTTACCATTTGAATTCAAAAACAGGTGGATCTCAAGTTCAAGATACAAAGCAAGTCCTGGCAAGCCTGAACAATACAAAAGGCCCTGTCTTAAAATATACAAAGTAAAATCTTCAGAAATTCTCTGCATTTTGTGTCTATACTTTCATACACAAAATGATTATGAGTTGAAGAAAGACAGGACTATCAAGACTGAATCTGTTTCTTCTATTAATGAAAATTAGACTTAAGAGCAACTTTAAATATTCAGGCATGATTATCTCTGGTAATAAGAATAAATATTAGGTTGGGTGGTGGTGGTGCTCACCTTTAATCCCAACAGGGGGGAAGCAGAGGCAGGCAGATCTATAAGTTCCAGAACAGCCAGGACTACATAGAAAAACTTTGTTTTGAAAAAACAAAAATAAAGTAAACCAATGTTAGTAAGTATTAACTGTTCAGCTATTTCAGAATTTTCTGGGTTTTTGCATGTTAAAATCTAATTTTATTTCAATGGTACTCCTAAAGTTTTCTTTAATGCTAATGAAAAATCTTAGAAATAATCTTTTCCTCTAGGTGTTGTTTGATTGGTCATTATAAAACCTTTTATTCCCTTGATCTAATAATACAAAGTTCAAGTCTAGTTATTTGGTTAAGTATCTGTGAGTAATAATGTGCTATTTTAAGCAAACAGATGAACAATGGAACACCTGAAAGATCTCCCATCAACCCAGTGAAGACTGCTATTAGAATTGAAACAGACAAGCGTTCCGAGGAACACACAAGGCAGAAATGCATGAATTTACACAGACTAGAGTAGTAGAAGCCTTACAAAAACATGGCTTTGCTCATCATTTAAGATACTATGTACCTGGGAAGAAACACAGGGTTCTCGCTCTTCTTTTAATTACTTAAGAGTTAAGATACATATTCCCTTTTAGGAAAATGAAAAAGCTTTTATTCACTACTAAATTAAAAGTACGTAGTTATAACTGAGAGTCTACTTAAAGTTGAGATGAAGAGTGTCTTACCTTTTTCTCCTGTTCTGGAAACAGTACCTATAACAGAAGAAAAAATTAAAATAAATACACTTTATACATGAAGCTTATTTTAATTTCATTTTCATAAAAATTTAAAAACATTCTTTATCATTACCAATATAACTACTTAAACTTTTTAGACCTCTTTAAACTACAGATGTGTTGACAGAGCTCTTTGGCGCTTTCCTTACTCTTAGGACAAGAACAGGACTATTCTTTTTATCAGACTACAGAACACCGTACCAACCTCTTTCTGAAAACTGTATTCAAAATAAATCTCTTGAGCCTGGAAGATGATTCAGTTAGTAAAGTACTGGCTGCAAATACACACAGAGATATGTGCTTAATACCCAGTTCTGGAGTGCTAGAGGTGAGTATGTGGAATCCTAATTCTGAGTATATAGTTACAGGCAGATCTCTGGTCGCCAGCCAACCTAGCCTAATCAGTGGTATTTGGAATGGGGTGTAGGGGGAGGTGTGGGGTAGGGCATGTGTGTAATAAGTAGACACAGCTGGACATGGTTGGATGGGAAGAAAGGACATAATATAAACAAGGGAGGACATTTCCTGAGAGAAGACATCCAAGTGTGACTTTTGACCTACATACACATATGCAAATTTCCTTTTAACTGATGCACAGTGATCATACCTATTTAGGGAATGAGTATAATAATTCATGTATGAATGGATCTAACAGATGGAAATTACACAAAGCTACAATTGGTCAAAATGCAAAGAAGAACTATGTAGTGCTCATCTCCAATTAATATACAACACAATCAACCCTACAGTCAAGGCTCAGAGCACATTTCAGAAGAGGAAGAAGAAAGATTGTTAGAGTGAGAGGACCAGATAAAATAATATACTCTTATAGCAAATCAGAATTCACATTGTCATTGCTGATGACACACATATGTTTCCATCCTCCTAGTTAACAACTGAACTTAGTTTCTATTCAAATGTATTCCTAATGTATCTGAGTAAAATAATTGAAGAGCCAGTCTGGTCTGAACTGGTTTGGAGTGCATGCTCTGACCCCTAGGAAAATCCATTATTTGCTATATTATGCTTTTATAAGATTGGGTATGCAAACAATTAAAATCTTAGATGTATTATGGGAAAGGACATACATACATAAAAATAATATAACCCATCACCAAAACAGAGAACACCCTCACCATGCCCCATAGCAACCAAATTACTCTTGAACCCCATAAACACAAGCCCCAAGTAACTGGGTCCTTTAGTATTCAATCATCTGGTCTAGTCAGTTCTGACAGTGTACCCTGTATAACAACAATCTGCACCACCACTTTTATTTTTCTTTGAATAAAATGATCTTGCTACTTTGTGAAAGCCCAATTTCAAATGTTCAGGTAAGAGGTGGGAAACAGACAACCCAAATCAGACAGGTAGCCACCTACAAAGACAGTTACTATCAGTGCATTCCCAGCCTTCTTGCTAGGAACATGTGTGAAGTTACAAAAGGGTTTAGCTACTTTAGGTATGTAGTTCCATATATATATATTTTTTTACTAATTAAAAAAAAAAAGCCTCCTTACAGGCTGGAGAGATAGCTCAGAGGTTAGGATCACTGGCTGTTCTTCTAAGGGTTCAGTCCCTAGCATCCACATGGCAGCTCACAACCATCCATATCTGCAGTGCCAGGGCATCTGACACCCTCCTGGCATATCATTATGGTATGCAGAGAAAATATACACAATATATTTTAAAGCCTCCTTGGATTTGGTTAGTATCACATTGATCTTATGAATCAATGTGGGGAAACAGACACCTTTATACTATCTTAGATTGCACAAATATGCTATCTCCATTTCAGAATCCTTTCCCATCAGTGTACTTGTTAGATTCATTCCTAAATTTATGCTTTTGATGTTATTAGAAAAACTATTACTAGAAATAGAGTTTTACTGATCTTCTAACTTATCTTGCTAAATTCACATTTTAGTTCTAGTGACCAGTCTTAAGAAGTCGTTGGAATTTTAGTAAATGATAGCCTAGTATGTCAATAGGCCACATCTTTTTCTCTTGGTGATGAATTTCTACAGTTTCTGTACTTTAAAATATTATTTTATGTATATGAGTGTCTTATTTTCAGGTATGTCTGTACCTGGCTTGTGTATGTACTTAAAAAAAAATTATGAGTGCACTGTAGCTTTCTTCAGACACACCAGAAGAGGGCATCAGATCCCATTACAGATGGTTGTGAGCCACCATGTGGTTGCTGGAAATTGAACTCAGGACCTCTGGAAGAGCAGTCAGTGCTCTTAACCACTGAGCCATCTCTCCAGCCAGTGTATACACCTTTAAAGATAAAATATCTCTTAAGTCTACACTGATGGTTTTAATTAAAATTGATGCCTACATTTTGGTTTTGGACAGGGTTCTCCAGTGGCCCAAGCTGACTTTGAACACAGCTGAAGATAAATACTGAAATAAGAAGTAACCACTACCACATCCCATTTTTAGAGTCCTAAGGCTCAAACCCAGTGTTTTATGCATGCTAGGCAAGCACTTTACAAACTGACTTCAAACTGTTCCAAATTTAGCCAACAAGAGCCCTATCAGCCCTTACAAGGTCTTCACCTAACAGCCTTTACATTTTTAAAAAATTGATTTTGTATATAAGCTTGTGCACCAGTAGGTCAGAGGACAATTTGCAGGAGTCAGTTCTCTCCTTCCATCACCTAGGTCCCAGGGAATGAACTCAGATCAGCAGGTTAAGAGCAAAGGGTCTTACTGCTGAACTATCATCACCAGCCTAATAATTTTTTTTATTCTTCCCAACTACCCAGCATTTGGGAGGCAGAGGTAGATCTCTGTAAGTTCAAGGTCAGCTTACTTTATATTGTTGAATTCCAGAATAACCAGGACTATGTTGAGACCCTGTCTCCAAAACAAAAACCAAACAAAAAGCCGAAAACAAAAAAAAGAACCACACAGAATTGTTTTAAACTGTGTGTATGCCTGTGTCTATATGGGTGTAGATGGCCTTCAGAGCTCAGAAGATGGCACAAGTTCCTCTGTAGTGTTACAGGCACCAGAGAGCTGCCATCTTAATGCTAGGAACTGAATTCAAGTCTTCTGTAAGAGTAGTGTGCACTTTTAACCAGTGAGCCATTTCTCTAGTCCACAATTTTTAGATTTATTTTTATGTAACATAAGTACTTACCTGTACCACCTTCATGCCTTATACCTAAGGAGGCCTAAAGGCATCGAATTCCCTAGATCTAGAGTTACAGATGGTTTGGAGCCACCATTTGGGCTCTAAATGTACCAAGGTCTTCAGCAAAACTATCAAGTACTCTTAAGTGCTGTACCATCATCTCTCCTTTGTCTTGACCTGGCATTTGTATTTGTTTTCTTCACTCAGATTCTAAATTCTGAAGGACACAAAGCATGATAATCAGAATGATTTACAATGTTCATACAAGACTCTTAAGATAACAAGACCAATAATACTGCCACTGAGAACAAAATTAAACCTTTCCCTGTTGCTGCCCAGTGCAGGGTTGGCTGATTCAAGTTTCAGCTTCACAAAATACCCATGACTGTGGCTAAGTAAGACTCTGCTGCTGAAGGTGTTAATGGATGTTAATACAAGTTAACGAGTTTTCAAAAGGCTAATGAGATAAATTGTTCATTAGCTAAAAGTGCTTGCTGCCAAGCCTTACTGAATTGAATCACTGAGTCCAACATGGTAAAAGAAGACAACCAACTTTACCAAGTTGTTCTCTGACCTTCACACACATGCCTTAGAGTGCTTATGTCTACATACACACACACGCGCGCACACACACACACACACAATTACTGCCTACAGAATTCTAGCTAATATAGACAAAATGATGGCATTACAAAAAAATTTTTTTTAACTACTGCTTTTTCAAGCAAGAATCCTCAAAGGATGCTAAAAGGAGTCTGATGAAAGTACCAAGGAACAGATAATTTACAGTTTCAAAGTGCTTCCATGTAAAATACATGTCTTAGGTTGGGCTCTGTGGAATCAAATGTTGTGCTGGCTATTTTTATTTTGTCAATTTAAGATTAATATAAGCGGGAACCACAGTTAAAAAGTTGTCTCTGGAAGACTGGCCTGTAAGTCTATAGACATTTTCTTAAGTAGTGACTCATGAAGGAGCTTAGCAAGGCAATAAAAGTGTTCCTCATTCTCCTCTGCTTCAGATCCTGCCCTGACTTCTTTCTGTAAGTTGCTTTTGGTCATGGTGTTTATTTCATCACAGCAACAAAAACCCTTACTAAGGCACAAGGTGCTGAGACAGCTTGAAGTGCCACCTATTTTCTAGGGGAAATGTAACAGGACAAAAATGTGAAGTAAAGCGTAACAGAGCCAAGGGAATGCTCTAAGTACAGCACAGGTTCTGCAATAACAAAGCAGGGAGTTCTGCAGGGAGCAGCCCAGCTCCGCTCTCTGATACTGCAAGCAGGCTGAGCCAGGAAGGGTGTGACCTTGGGTGAGGCAAGTCACACTGAAAGAGCTTGGCTGCAGCCTGCTGACCCTACTTACCACAGCTGAGCAGCAAGTCCTTCCCTGAAAGCAAATCTACATGGTGGAACTACCTTAACACCGGAAAAAAAAGAAAGACTGCACCTTTAACAGATGAAAAGCCTAGCACACATCATCTCAAGTGGTGACCAAAGTTTAAAAGTGACAACACAGCTCCTCAGCACTCCTGCTCCAAGCTGTTCTATCCAGTCATCAGGAGACTTCAGATAAACCCAAACTGAAGGACATCCTACACAGCATGCCTGTGATTTTAAAAATGCCACAGTTGCACTTCAGATTGAGGCACTAAAGAACAGCTATAATTTGTGAGCCCCCTTTTTTTATTTAAAGTTTTGTGGTTCAAACCAAGGGTCTTGGGCATCCTCACAACCAACTTTGTTCTATGAAATGGGAACTCACTATGTAGTAGGGAATGACCTTGCACTCACTACATAATTCACAACTCAACGAGCTCTTGAGCCACTACACAGAAGTTGGCCTTGAACTCACAATTCCTGTCTCGGTCTGAGTGCTGAGACTGAAGGCATGGACTACTGTGCCCATCTTTAATGTGCAACCCTGACTGGACGGTGGAGCAGGAGGAAGAAGAAAGTTACACTGGTTGCAAAAAAAGGGGGGAAAAATCTCAATATTTACAGTGAAGGGGTATGGCATCCACAGCTTACTCTCAAGCACTAGGAGACAATGACTGAAGGAAGCATTACGGGAGAAATAACAACACGCAGGAAATCTGGGTGAGGCTACAGGAAATTCTTTCCATTACTCTTCACTAGTGAAAGTACAAGGCCAGGCTTTAGCTCAGTGGAACAGTGCTTGCAAAGCAGGCACTAGGCTCTAGCTTCCACCCCAGCACCTCTAAAGACAAGACAGATAATAATCAAGGTAAACACATAAAGGAAAATGAGATTTTACCCATGTGTAATCTAATCCTGGAACAGTGAGACACAGGTGTGGTTCTTTCTTACCTGTCTCTTACTTACCTATTGTCCCAACTTTTCCTCCATGATATGAGGAACCTTTACCATATCCTATATTTTTATAAGTACTGTCTATTTCTAAATACCATATTCTGTTCCACAGCCGATATACTTAACCATTAACAAGAATATATAATTTTAAAAAATATGCTGTTTGGGAGCAGTTTTGGATGCCCAACAAACTTAAGAGAATGCAAAGCTGTCAGGTGCCCCTCACTGCCAACAAAATATAGATAATAGGTTTTGAATCTGTTGTAGATCAGGATGTGTTAGTGAGCAACCTTGATTCCACTGCTCAGGAGATAGAAAGAGGCAGGTGATCTCTGTGAGCTGAAAGCCAGGTTGGTCTACAGAGTAAGTAAGCTCCAAGCTGGCCAGGTTACACAGTAAAAGAATCCTGATTTCTGTCTTTCCTGAGGCAGTGTTATTCAGAGTAGAAGAAACTCCCAACCGTAGAGGTGGAATCTTGGCCTGGGTGGAAACCTAACATTCAAGCTGAGCTGGTTTAGTCACTGGCTAAGGGCATGTCACACTTACTTTTAAGTCATGCTGAAGAAACAGAAGAAATAGTTCTTTAATAAGATACTGGGTATTTCTTTCCCAGAATCTCTAACCCTAATATAGAAACTTATTGGTGGCAGGTGGATTTTTTTTTTAAAGATTTATTTATTTTACATATTTGAGTACACTATAGTTGTCTTCAAACACACCAGAAGAGGGCATCAGATCCTATTACAGATGGTTGTGGGCCACCATGTGGTTTCTGGGAATTGAACTTAGGACCTCTGGAAGAGCAGTCAGTGCTCTTAACCACTGAGCCATCTCTCCAGCCAGGCAAGTGGGTTCTTAAATCTGCCAACTTTTTTCAATTTCTCTAGAAAGTTGGAACCTTTTTTCTTTCCACCTTTTTCCTAAGCCTGCTTTCCCTAAGTTTGGGCTTTTACCTCAACATTTTTGGCTTCCTGGTCCTTTCTCATAGCCATGCTGTCTGCCCTCCATTTGCCTCCTCCAGGCAGCTGCTGGATTTACTGCCTGCGTGCCTTGTAGTTTCTCTTTTACACATGAAAAACTTTGTCTTTGTGTCTTATTTGAGTCCATTCTTGAATTCATTTATTGATGAGACTATGAACCCAAAGGGGACCCCAATTTCCTCTGTATCACTGTCTTCAAAAAATAGTCTGGTGAGGAAACAGAGGCCATGGCTGAGAGGTCTTACTTAGCCATCTCAGGCCTCCTCCTAGTCCTAGTTTGTTCTGTTTTATTTTTCCCTATTTTAGGCTCTAGAAATACAGTAATAACTGTAGTGCTGAGGTGAGAAACACAACTGTCAGAAACATACATACTGCTAAGAAGAAGATGCATGGGGGTAAAAGTCTGGATGAAGGAGCATTTATGTGCCGCTCCTCTGTGGATGATGGAGCACCAAGTACAAAGAGATCTGTCACAGGGTGGAGGGGCAGCACTACAGCAGGAGCAAGAAGCAGAATGGACCTCAGGTAACGGTGCCTGGGCTGATGAGTAGTCTGTTTATTTGAAGCATAAAAAACAAAGTCAGGGCAGCAGGAGCAAGAAGCAGAATGGACCTCAGGTAACGGTGCCTGGGCTGATGAGTAGTCTATTTATTTGAAGCATAAAAAACAAAGCCAGGGCAATAGGCCATGCAAACAGCTGAACTTACTGCACAAACTGGAAAACTATTGGAGACTGTGAAGCAGAGGTTTAATAAGCCTGATTTTGACTTAAAAAGATGCAATCTAGCTACCTGGACGCTGGCAAAGGAATTGCATAAGGGCAAGATATGAAAGGCTGCTACACATCTTTGATGTTAGCACCTTGACAAGGCAGGTGGATCTCTTGTAAATGCAAGACCAACCTGGTCTATAAAAAGACTTCTAAGCTAGCCAGAGCTAAATAGTGAGAGTCTGTCTCAAAACAGAAAGTGTGTGTATATGACATTTATTATGCTCACTGTCTTACTGCAGTGCTAAAAAACACCATGACCAAAAGTAACTTGGGGAAGAAAGGGCTTATCTGGCAAACATTTCTACATCATAATCCATCACTAAAGAAAGTCAGGACTAAAACTCAAACAGGGCATGAGCTGATACACATGCTATGAAGGAATAATGCTTACTGGCTTGCTCCTCAGGGCTTTCTCAGCTTGCTTTCTAATAGAACCCTGGAACACCAACCCAGGAATGGTACCACCCACAACGGGCTGGGACCTCCCCTATCAATCACTGATTAAGAAATGCCCTACAGGCTTGCCTACAGCAGGATCTTTTGTAGGCAGGATCTTAATTTTAATCAAGGTTCCCTTTTCTCAGATAAGTTGTGCCAAGTTGACGAAAAACTACCCAGCATCGTTTTTTTAAATATTTACAGGAAACGTCCTTGAAAAATCAAAATACAGGCTGAGCATGGGGACACATGCCTACAATCCCAGCACTTAAGAGGAATCAGGGAGGCTACAGTAAGTTCGAGGCCACCCTGGACTACAAAATCAGGCCCTTGTATCAAAATACATGTTTAAAAAGGCCAACCACTACAAATTTTTTTTTTTTGTTTTAAAATGTTAATTTTCAAAATCTGGCTCTCTACCTTACAGGAATCTATCCTGAAATGTAGTCACTGTTATTCTTGACCTCTTCATTTCAATATGTAAAAGTCAATGGTCTCCTCGGTTCAGGAACACCTAAGTCTACACGGCTCCTAGGTTTGCAGGAAGAGCAAGAAGTGTTAAGTATCTTTAAACTGCACACGATGATGGTGTGGGACTCCTTCTCTTAGACAGCACATATAATCCTGACACTACCAGCAGTTTAATAACAAAATTGGCACATTTTTGCAATATAATCTCCAGAAACTTAGCTGAGAAAAAACTATGAAAACTGAGTGAGAGGTGTTCCTATACTTACAAAAAGACCAAAGAGGAGAAAAATACTTTAAAAAAACAAAAACACTGAACTGGCCCACACCTTTAATGCCAGCACTCAGAAGGCAGAGGCAGGAGGATCTGTGAGTTCCAGGCCATCCTGGACTACATATTCAGCCTGAGTCAAAAGGTAACAAAATTAAACCAAACCCAAGTCTACTACAAGAACAGCAAGAGCTCTTAGCTCCTGGGCCATCTCCCATGCACTGTGAATAGGTATCTTATCTTACCTCATTATAAATGTGGAGATGTAGTGAAAGACACAGATATAAGCTCAGAAATTAGTCCCTCTTCCTAGATCTCTACTTGAAGCTTGCTTCCTCCTTGGAGAAACCACAGCTCTTCTAAAGGCTTCCTTAGAAGTAAAATAAAGGGGCTGCATTATAGCATCTCTAAAATCTCAACTTCTAAACTGTATAATCTGCTTGCTCAAGAGCATATACATGTCTACTCCTATAGCTTAAAATGACTGTCAGAGTGTTCTGATAAATGCTGGAAAGAGCCCTATTAGCTAGGATGTCCTCAGTGGTAGAGTGCCTACCTAGAACATGGAAGGCTCTGGGTTTGAACTCCATCATGGCAAGCAAGCAAACAAATCATATCTAATTAGTAGTCTCAAATATTAGCTTTGGAAAGGAAAAAAATTAAAGGGAAATTCAGATCTAAAACGAAAACCAAGTATTTCTGGTTCTTCTCTATCAGGATCTGAAAGACAAGAGCTTAGCTGAATCACTTCCTAGTTAATTCCGTGCTCAGTAAGGTCCCTCCACATGGCTCAGAGTCTCACATCCTACATCTGTACACAACCTGTTTTGGGACATGGAGAAAGAAGAGGGTAAAGGAAACACCCCCTCTATACCCATGAGCACACAGCAATTCTCAATTCATTTTCCTTTCCGTTAAATTGAAAACACATAGTGGGTCAAGGGGCTTACTGCCAAGCCTGATGACCTGAGTTCAACCACTCCCAACCCAGAGTAGAAACCAAGAACCAACTCCAGAAGTCTGACTCCACTGACATGCCCACACACAAACACATAGGTAATGTAAAAATGAAAGAGACTGACACAATAAAAATTTTCTGAACTTTTTATCTCACTGTGGGTATTTTTTTTAATAAAAACTATTTTCAAGTTAAGCTGTGCAATCTGAACCTAATTCAACTGTTTAATGTTCCTTTGGAAACTTTAACTTCAAAACTATAAGGGGTATCTAATTTTTTAAAAAAGAGAAAAAAAAAAACTATAAGGCGAAGGGATGTGGAAGAGGGTAGAGGGAGGGCATGCCCTTGATCCCAACAGAGGCAATGGAATCCCTGAGGAGTTGAAAGTCAGCCTGGTCTACAGGCAAGTTCCAGGACAACCAGGGTTACAATGAGAGACCCTGACTGAAAATTAAAACAACAAAAACAAACATTTAAACAGTCAATTCTTTTAAAAAAATATTTATTTATGTATATAAGTACACTGTAGCTGTCCTCAAACGTACCGACAGATCCCATTACAGATGGTTGTGAGCCACCATGTGGTTACTGAGAATTGAACTCAGGTCCTCTGGAAGAGCAGTCAGTACTCTTAACCACGGAGCCATCTCTCCAGTCCAACAGAGTCAATTCTAATTTAACAATTTTAGCAAACATTTTGGTATTCAAAAAGAGAAGTCTAAATCATTACATACAATGAATTTACTATTTGAAAGGTATTCCATAATTAGTTTACTCAGAGCCTAGCTGTAGAGATAACTTCTAAAAAATATAGTTGTTTGGGCCACTGACAGGGCTCAGCAGGTAAAGCAACTGACATGCAGACTTGATGACCTGAGTTCAATCTCAGGAACCTTCATAACAGTGGAAGGAAGGATGAAACTGACTCAACAAAGTTGACCTCTGACCTCTGAAAGTGAGCCTTGGCCCTTGTACATCACACACACACACACACACACACACACACACACACAAATTACTTTGTGTTGTTTTGAGATAGGGTCTCTCTACATAGCTGTTTATCACTATGTATACCAGGATGGCCTCTAACTCAATAGATATGCCTACCTCTGCCTATCTCCCTTGTGCTAGGATAAAAGCCCCAGTTGTTTTATTCTGAAACAGAGCTTCACTATGAAGCTCAGGCTAGCCTGTTCCTCAGACTCCCAATAGTAAGATGGCAGGTTTACACTGTGTCTTCTAAATCAAATATTTTAAGCACCAAAGTACTTTTCTTAAAGATGCTGTCATTTAAAAACCTACCAAAAACTTGAGCTACTTCAGGGCCTTCTTTTTATGTATAGAACTTGAGTTTTAACCAAGTTCTTGGTTCAGAGCTGGTCAAATCTAGAGCCACAATTAAGGTCTGGACACTACCATTTTTAAGTGATCATTTTTTCCCCAATCTTATATTTACCCATTATGCTTTTCCTCAAAGAATACCTGTCCTTTAGATAACCAAGGGCACTGTCTGAAAATTAAAACCACATCATTTTTGGGAAACCAAGGGGATTTCTTAGGATTTTATTTGATAATGATGATGGAAGAGAAACACAGTGAAAGGCCAGTCGGTATAAAACACATTCTCAAAGCTTACAGGTAATTATTTAGTATCACTGACACGGTAATGGCCTAGGGTGTTTTGATGACAAGTTCTTCCACATTAAAGACAACCTAATAGGCTAAGTCATTTAAGTATAACGCGATGCTATTCCTTTATTCCTGAAAATCAGATAAGAATTATATGGTAAAAATTTAAATAAAGAGAAACAGCCAAATTAAAAATAAATCAAAGTCCTAAAACTAGAGGTATAAACAATCAAACCTAAAAAATAAAGAGCTAAAAATAAAAATTGAGCTTGCATCTCTCGTTCAATTCGTTGTGCCTTAAAACAATATTTTGTGTAAGTCCACCACTGAGATCCTCAGGTTAATATTAAAAAGGGTCAAATATAGCCCAAACCAGAGGCTGGCGCTTCCTGTCACTGCAGACCTCGGAGACACACCTCCCTCCCAGGCCCTGGAGGCTGCTCTTCAGCTTATGCGCTTCTCGCGCAGTTTGGAGATCAACAATCTGGGAGAAAAAGATTTCTTTGTGCGTTTGTGTGTGTTTAAGCCAAATTGACCTCACAAGCCGTCTCTGAAGGGGGATTTCTCTAGTTCAAAAGGAAGGGCCTTTGTGAGCATTCCGTCATAGAGGGGTGGGAGCCCCAAGGCGACGGCAGCCACCCGGAAGCTTGGAACGTGGGCGGCGCGCAGGCCCGAACTAGGGACCCCAAGAGCAGCGGGCCGGAACCCTCGGACAGGGGCCCCACCGCCGGGGAACCACGGTCCGGAACCCTCGGACATGGAGCCCACCAGCTGGAGAAGCGCAGGCCGCACGGTGGGATAAGAACGCCGCGCCGCAGCCTCAGCCTGCCTCCCGCGGCCCGGCCCGCCGCCCACGTCTCCTGTACTCACTCACGCACAGCTCCACCACGTACGCGTAGTAGGACCAGACGACCACAAAAGTGATGAAGAGCACCGGAACCCAGCCCACCACGCGTTGGCAGCAGCGCCAGAGTGTCCAGGGCGCCATGTTCCTCCGCTGACTGCTTGGTCCAGCCGCCCGCGATTCTGCAGGGCCCCAAGACCCCTGCGGCTCTGTAGCCAGCTCCCCCGCCCCCGAGGCGCGGCTGCCGCGAGCAGTGGCTAAGGGCGACGCCGCAACTCCGCCCCTCCGGGAGCCCGACCTGGGTCCGCCCCCGCCCCGCATCCCGCTGCTCCGCCCCTAGCCCCGCGCCGGGCTGTCCCTGTAGGGGGTGGGGCTTCCTAGACAAATGAGGCGGGGCTTGAGACTGGGGCGGGGCTTCTTCTCAGGCCCGCCCCCGGGATTTGGGGTGGGTCTGGGTGGAAAAAAAGAAAAGAGTGCTAAGGGTGTGTGGGCCATCCAGGACTAGGTGATGAGGGGCACAGGGATGCGCAAGAGGAGAATGAATCCTTAGCCATCCTGTGTACTCTATAAAACTCTTCCTCTAGATTCTTCATTATTCATACCAATCGGGCTCCTTATTATGTAAGGTCATGCCTCACTCTAGCGTGCAAGCAAGAAAACTATCATATATATATATATATATATATATATATATATATATATATATATATATATGACTCCTGTAATTCTGATGTGTCTCCAATGAAGAATCCCTGAGATAGTCTTGTATTGCTTCTTCCCCCATGTTTTGTTCGAACTGGTAGGAGCCTGAGATTTAAAGTGGAAGCCATATACAACTGGCCAGTTTGATTTGGAGTTGACATTTAAGGTTACACTGTGAAAGTGGAATATAGAAACAGCTCTTTCCTGGTGCGGAATTTTCAAGAATTTATTTACAGCTGGAGATTGCTAAGTAATGACTGCAATCTTAGTAGAATCTAGAAGCCTTGCCATGAAGCATCATAATGTACAATCATATAGAAATAATTTCATACATTCAGTTAAAATGCAGTACATTCATTTATTTACTCTCTCTGGATGTGCATAAACCACTGCTCATGAGTGTGTGTGGCATAGGGATTGTCTGAGGACAACTGAGAGGTTTTATGGTTGGGGTGGGTTGGGTTCAGTTTGGGAACTGGGAAAAGTGGCAAATGCCTTTAATCCCAACACACTCAGGAGGAAGAGGGAGGTGGATGTTTGTGAGTTTGAGGCCAGCTAAAACAGAGTACCAAAGTCTCCAGGAAGAATGTAAACTGCTATTATAATGAAGACTTAGTAAGATGAATATTAACATTTAGCCACCATCACTACTGTTACATTAACATGAATACAATATTCTGGCTTCAAATGTTTGACTACATATTAGTGACAAAGTTGACACAACTCTAGGGCACTAAGGTAGTTAAAATTCATCTATTTTTTCCAGAAAAGATACAACATGGAACCTGGAGGTTAGGGGTATAGCCCAGTGGAAGACCACATGAAGCACAGGTGTGCGGCGCACTCCTCGACCAGCGAGGAAAGACGACCACCACCAGAGGATTCTTCTCAGATCACGCTTTATTGTGGGAGCCTCTTGATTGAAGGGGAGAGCAGGAAGCGAGGGGCCCGAACTACCCTAGCTGTCTGCTTATATAGGGAGAAGCACATACGGGCTTTGCCATGATTGGTTGTCACCAGTCTGCTGACACCAGAGGCCTTGGGATTGGCCGGAGATAGGTTATGTACTGCGCATGCGCAGGGTGCAGCACCTTAGCTGACAAGAGCATTACTATATATGGAGTTGTTTACCTCAAACCATGAGGGAGCCAGTGCCATCTTGTAATGGCGTCCTCATTCGGCTCCCCACACAGTTGTGGCAATAGGTTCCGTCCCAGTGAGGTGTGGGTAGCTGGGTGGATTATGACAGAATTAGGATTGACAGAAAAACTGGTATTAGGAATGCTGTCTTGGGACTGGGGGGGTGACTCAGAGGTTAAGATCACTAACTGCTCTTTCAGAGGTCCTGAATTCACTTCCCAGCAACCACATGGTGGCTCACAACCATCTGTAATGGGATCCAATGCCTTCTGTTGTGTCTAAGGACAGCTACAGTGTTCTCATATATGTAAATTAAATAAGTATTAAAAAAAAAGACTGTCTTTTTTAACAAAATGAATGGAACAAGTGAAGAGAAGAGAATTCATATTCTGAACTAAAGCAGAACTCCAAAACATATAAAGAAATCTAATATTGAGAAAGGATGCAAGTAAAAGGCAGCAGCATAGACGGGCAGCTATGGTGGAGCATGGCGCCTGCCTTTTGAATCCCAGCAGCGGGAGATCTTTGTGTGTTAGAGGCCAACCTGGTCTACAGAGCAAGCTCCAGAACCGCCAAGGCTACACAAAGAAACCCTATGTCAGAAAAACCAAAGAGGAGTTGGGAGGTGGGGTGAGGGAACTGGGGGCAGGGGGTGAGGAGTAGGGAAGTGGGGGGAGCAGAGGATGCTGGGCGCCTAGGGGGTTGGCTAGTGGTAGAACATACAACCCACACACTAGAGGGCCCTCCTTAAACTCCAGGAAAAGAACCATTATTAGCCCAGGAACCGTGAAGTTGCCATGAAGCCTCTGAACAAACAGGCCTTGCTAAGCTTCTGTTTTATTACCATTAAATCATACCTTTCCTCCTCCAATCACATCCACAAAAACAGATGGCCTTCCCTGTTTGTATCTTCATTTCTAAAGGCTCCAAGTCACATAAAATATAATAATAAATACATCTGGATGCTCTCCTGTTGCTAACCTTTTATTATAAGCGCCTCCATGATGGAATTCACAATGCATGAGGAATCATTTCTCAACACACTACCCACATAAAAAAATTTTTTTTGAGACCTGCAGGAGGGCCCTGTCTTGCTTTAGGAACAAATGGCTCTGTAGAATCTGTAAACCTAAAAAGGCAAGTTGAGGTGTGTGGAGTATGAGAATATAGAGTCAAAGGCAATTCACAGATGCTCACTGAGGAACCATGTTTTAGATTCCCAGAACACCTCACTGGTGTTTGTGTAGGGGTGGAGGGGAGGGGGTGGGAGACGGGGAGTGGGGGGCAGGAGTTCTTGTGCTTTTTGAGTTATTGTATGTGTGCTAGGGAGTTTATGTAGGGCCTCAAGAAAGCATGTGTTCCAGTCCTGTACCCTACTTTACCTTCAGCCTGTGTATAATAAATCCACAACAGAAAGATACAGATAACTACACTGATTAAACCAATATATGTATTGTATTGTACAATACAGTACCTGATGGTCAGAGTAACCTTACAACATTTGTTTTGACAGGACTACATTAGTTAGTTTTCAGTTTCAGATACAACATGACAATTAATTTTGACGTATGCCTTCCTCAGTTACTTTAGTTTTTTTTCTAAATATTATTTTGGTTAATACATCTGGACCGTGGTCAGGGTTATGAAACTTTCAAATGTGTTGTCAAGGCCAACATGACTGTTGGGGAAGTAGAGAGCTGAGAACTATCTAAGCAACCACAAAATGAGTCAGGACAAGATGGTGTTATGTCAGTCACTTCACATGGATGGGTTATCATAGATTAAAAAAAGAAAAAGTGTATAATAATTAAAGTGTTTGAAGAAGACAGTGCTGGATGGTGATTAGCCCTGGCTCAAAAGTAATACATCCACAGAGAGAATTGTGATAATCACAGGGTATGGCCCCAAGGCTGCCACATTTCCTACCTTCCAGGTCCTGAGTTCTGTAACAGAGTCCCAGATCTTAACACAATTGACTCCATGATGGAAGTGTCATTCAGGCCATAAAACAGCACACAGACAGTACCACCGGCCAATAATGAAAGCAAAGTCCTAGCCCATTAAAGTTAGTAGTTTTGGGAAAGTCCCTAAATGTACTACTAACCTTGCTTTCTGGCTTCTGTAGATCTGCTCCTGGCTAATGACTCTTGCTAACTGAGTTGTGTCAACCCAGGACATGGTTTTTTTGCACTTAAAAGCTCACCTTGAGAAAGGCTTGGTGCTGTACTGAGATCCCAAACACCCAGTGTAGTCACCAACTGGCTAATAATAACTTTCTATTGGCTTAAATATGTATCTGAGCAGTCTTCTCTGGTGGATACCCCACAACAAGCTCCTATGTTAGGGTTCCCTAAAGGAACAGAAGCAATGAAAACTGCATATACACATACATACATACATACATACATACATACATACATACACACACATATACATATTTGACAACTTAGAATCCTTGAGGTTTATGTGGTCCTTGAGGCTGTGTGTCCCAGTGATCAGAGAAGTTCCAACAGTATCGGTCTCTCACTAGGCTTCCACCTTATAGGCCCTTAGCTGCTTGGTCCACAAGGCAGGGAGCCACAGAAGTGCTGGTGTGGTGCCAGAAGCCTAGAAGGTTTCTAAGGGTTGGTGGATCCCTAACTGGTGTTGAAAGCTTGCAGAAGCTGGTTGTGAAGTCAGTGATGGGAGCTGTAGTGACAACAGAAAGAACTAGCAGCAAGAGGGAAGGTCAAGGTAAGATGATCTTTCTTCTTCCCAAGTCAGTCATGCCAATCAGGAATACTGTTTGGGTGATGATCCACACTCAAGTGATTCTAATCTGTGCCAAGCTGACATTAAAACTACATCCTATCTTTAGCACCACAAAACCAAACAGCACAAGTGGCAGAGTCTATTCTGAAGTTGCTTTATTATTATTATTTATTTTGTGTCTGTCTGGTTATTTTGGAGGGGGTATGTAGGTCAGTCTAGTCCTGAACTTTCTATCTTCCTGGGTTGTTCTAGGCAGTGTTGAAGTTACAGCCATGTGCCAGCAAGCCTCCCTGTATATGTGATCTTTATATAGATGGGCTTCCAGAAAACTGCAGGGTTAGATACTTCTTGGTCATTTGAGATTCATTTGTGGAGAATTCTTTATTTAGCTCTGCACCCCATTTTTATTTTGGATCATTTGATTTGTTGGTGTCTAACTTCTTGAGTTCTTTATATATTTTGGATATCAGACCTCTGTCAGAGGTAGGATTGGTAAAAAATCTTTTCCCAATCTGTATGCTGTAGTTTTGTCCTATTTATCGACAGTGTCCTTCACCTTACTAAAGTTTCATGAGTCCCATTATTAATTGTTGACCTTAGGGGCCTAAGCCACTGCTGTCCTGTTCAGGAAGTTGTCTCCTGTACTGATGAATTCAAGACTATTACCCACTTTCTGTTCTATTAGATTTAGTGTATCTGGTTTATGTTGAGGTCTTTGATCCATTTGGACTTGAGTTTCGTGCAGGGTTATAAATATGGATCTATTTGCATTCTTCTACATGCATACATCCAGTTAGACCAGCACCATTTGTTGAAAATGGTTTCCTTTTTCCATTTTATGATATTAGCTTCTTTGTCAAAAATCAAGTGTCCATAGGTATGTGATTTTTTTCTGTGTCTTCAATTTGATTCCATTGATTAACCTGTCGGTTTCTATACCAATACCATGTAGTTTTTATTACTATTGCTCTGTAGTACAGCTTGAGATCAGGAATAGTAATACCTCCAGAAGTTCTTTTATTGTTCAGGATTGTTTTAGCTATCCTGAGTTTTTTGTTTTTTCATATGAAGTTGAGAATTGTTCTGTCAAGATCTGTAAAGAATGGTGTTGGAATTTTGATGGGAATTGCATTGAATTTGTAAATTGCTTTTGATAAGATGGCCATTTTCACTCTGATGGTCCCACCAATCCATGAGCATGGAAGATATTTCCATCTTCTGATGTCTTCCTCGATCTCTTTCTTCAAGGACTTGAAGCTCTCGTTATACAGCTCTTTCACTTGCTTGGTTAGAGTCACACCATGGTATTTTATATTATTTGTAGCTTTTGTGAAGGGTACTGTCTCCCTAACTTCATTCTCAGCCCATTTATTGCTTGCATAGAGGAAGACTACTGATTTCTTTGAGTTAATTTTGTATCCAGCCACTTTGCTGCAGTTGTTTATCAGCTGTAGGAGATCTCTGGTAGAAATTTTGAGGTCACTTAAGTATACCATCATATTACTTGTGAAGAGCAATACTTGGACTTCTTTCTTTCCAATTTGTATCCCCATGATCTCCTTTAGTTGTCTTATTGCTCTAGCTAGAACTTCAAGTGCTATATTGAAGAAATAGAGAGAGAGAGAGGATAGCCTTATCTTGTACCTGGTTTTGGTGGAAATGCTTTAATTTCTCTCTATTTAATTTGATGTTGGCTATTACCTTTATTGTATTTAGGTGTGTTCCTTGTATCCCTGATCGCTCCAAGACTTTTAATATGAAGACTGTTGAATTTTGTCAAAGACCTTTTCTACATCTAATGTTTTGATCATGAGATTTTTTTTCCTTTCAGTTTGTTTATATGGCAGATTATAATGATCAATTTTCATATATTGAACCCTGCATCCGTCAGATAAAACCTACTTGATCATGGTGGATGATGTCGTTAATGTATTCCTGGATTTGGTCTGCTAGTATTTTATTGAGTAATTTTGCATCAAAGCTACTGTTTGTATTAGTTAGGGTTTTACTGCTAACTGCGAACAGACACCATGACCAAGGCAACTCTTATAAGGACAATATTTAATTGGAGCTGGCTTACAGGTTCAGAAGTTCAGTCCATTATTGTCAAGGCAAGAGCATGGCAACATCTAGGCAGGCATGGAGCAGGAGGAGCTGAGAGTCTTCATCTGAAGGCTGCTAGTAAAAGACAGTAAAAGACAGATTTCTAGGCAGCTAGGATGAAGGTCTTAAAGCCCACACCCACAGTGACATACCTCCAACAAGGTCACACCTCCTAATAATGCTACTCCCTTGGCCAAGTATATACAAACTATCACATTATTCTATTGCTATTGCTGTGAAGAGACACCATGACCAAGGGATTGCTTACTGTTTCAGAGGTTTAGTCCATTATCATCAAGATGGAAAGAAGACAGGCATAGAGCAGTAGCTGAGAAGTTTACACTGATCGTAAGGGAGGGAGGGAGGGAGGGAGGGAGGGAGGGAGGAAGGGAGGGAGGGAGGGAGGGAGGGAGGAAGGGAGAGAGAGAGAGAGAGAGAGAGAGAGAGAGAGAGAGAGAGAGAGAGAGAGAGAGAGAGATTGCCTGCCTAAAAGCCCAAGAACAGCAACACACCTACAAGGCCACACCTCCTAATCCTTCTAAACTGTGAACTAAGCCCACAAATGTCTGAGCCTATAGGGGTGGGGCATCCTCACTCAAACTATCAAAGTGACTGTGGGCTCAGCTCTTCTTCCCTGTATATAGGGATTTGTAAACCCCTCCACTCTGTGTGTGTGTGTGAGAGAGAGAGAGAGAGTGAAAAAGAGAGAGAGAGAGAGAGAGAGAGAGAGAGAGAGAGAGAGAGAGAGATGGAGGGAGATCCTTTATCAGTTTAAGTGTAAGTCATCATTCTTTAGTGAAGGACTTGGGTGGAGCCATGGAGAGCAGGAACAGACTTTGGTGGTGAATTAGTTAGCATCCTCATTGTTGGGACAAAGTACTTGTCCCAAAGCAAATTAAGGAAAGAGATGTTTATTTGGCTGACAGTTTTAGGGTACAGTCCTTCTCACACAGTGCAGCATAGCTGTAGGAGCTCAAGTGTGTTCCTGGCTCCCTCTCCCCTTTTGAGTTCAGGCCCACGGAGCGGTTGCATCCGCATTCAAATAGATCCTTTTCGCTTCAATTAATCTAATATAGATAATCCTTCACAGCCATGCTCACAGACTTGTCTCCTTGGTGACTATGTGTTGACAATAAACATTAATCATAACAGGTGGTGTTGAAACAAAAATGGGACTTTTATCTCAAAGGGAATAGAGATAATTTAATCCAGGGTCATATGTAAATATGGACCAGTAACAGATTCCTGTTGCCCATTTAGCAGCCCCCACTCCCCACATGGTAACAGTTTTATATTGTTTTTACAGTAATAGAACAAAGAGAATTATAAGTCAATGAATTTAAAATAAACACACACACGTTGGTGGAAATATCAGGTAGGCATTTTACAGCACATTGGGAAAATATGCTCTAGGTTTCCAATGTGATCTAATAAAAATTGTCAACCTTTGTGTTGGTGGAAGATTTACCAAACAGTCACAAGGATTTTAGATAATACATAGAGGTGGGTTAAAAAATGGTCACTGACAGAGCCAAGGATAACCGAAGATAATAATTGGATTCCCAACCTGTAACATCCCCTCCCAATCATTAGTCAGGGAGGTTTGAAGAATTTATAATGTAAATGGAATAGTCAGTTCTCAGCAGGATGAAGGGAGGTGCAGAGAGACAGCTGAGAACACAGAGGCAGCACCACTGGCAGAGGTCCTCTCTTCCTCAGCCAAGCTTCTCGGCTGCTGTCTGCTCAGGTTTCCCACTCACCCTGCCCACAGCCACACTCACCTACCCCTGGTCTGTTCCACAGTGTGATGTCCATTCTTGCTTGTTGACTTAACGACATCTGGAATTAACTAAAACTTTCACATCTGTGAGGGATTTCTGTTAAATTTTAATTGAAAAGATCTACTTCTAGTCTGGATTTTTGAGGCAGGAAGACACACCATTAACCTGGGCCACATCTTCTGCTGGGAGTATATGGAAGTATGTCCCTACATGGAAGAAAAAAAGCTTTTGCTGTTTGTGTGGGGTCTGAAAGTCTTTCCATTCTACCAGCCCAGGGATACCACCACCCACAATGGGCTGGGCCCTCCCCCCTTGATCACTAGTTGAGGAAATGCCTTAGAGCTGGATCTCATGGAGGCATTTCCCCAACTGAAGCTCCTTTCTCTATGATAACTCCAGCTTGTGTCAAGTTGACACAAAACCAGCCAGTATACCTGGGTTCTATAAGAAAGCAGGCTGAGCAAGCCAGGGAAAGCAAGCCAGTAAGTAATATCCCTCCATGGCCTCTGCATCAGCTTCTGCTTCCTGACCTGCTTAAGTTCCAGTCCTGAATTCCTCTGGTGATGAACAGCAATGTGGAAGTGAAAGCTGAATAAATCTTTTCCTCCCCAATTTGCTTATTGTTCATGATGTTTTGTGCAGGAATAGAAACCCTGACTAAGACAATGACCCTACTCTGAGTCAAGTTATTTTTCTCTGTCAATGACTGGCAGGCATGTTATAACACCACTATGAAATAGCTGGCAGGCCTGGTGCAATGGCTACAGCTATGCTGGGCTGGGGAGCAGACGTCAATACTTTGCCTGCTTGCTCTCACTGGTAAGTTCATTCCCTCACTGGAATTTAGAGTCTACTTCTTCAGGATTCCAGCATATACCAAAGACCAGCTGAGACATCCAGCCTCATGGACTGAGAAACTACTGGATTCCTGGGTCTTCTGTTCATAGGCAGTCATTGTTAGAATAGCTAGACCACAGCCTATAAATACACATACATACATACATACATACATACATGAGATTCCAATAAATCTCATGTATGTATGTATGTATGTATGTGTATATATGTGCACATGTATACACATATATGGGATATATTTTGAACTATATATTTTATATGTGGGGCATATATATATCCATCCCTGATTAAAACACACAGTTCGTTGCCACATTCACTCAACAATAGAGTCTCATTCCCTGAACAAGTGGAGAGAGGAGTCTTTGCTTGTCAAAGCCTTTATTTACTTTGCTCTTCTTTTGTTTGTGTAAGACAAGGTTTCTCTATGTAGCCATGGTTATGGAATTCTGGAACTTCTGAAACTCTGTAGACCAGGCTACCCTCCAACTCAGACATTCTCCTGCCTTTGCCTCCCAAGTGCTAGGAGTTAAGGCATGCACCACTAGCACCTGGCTGCTTTTGCTCTTCTTGATCCCTTGGTCAGACTGAGCTTTTAGAAAACAAGCTAAGCATGTTGGGGGTTTGAGGTGATTCTCCACTACATAGTTTGAGGGTAAGCTGGGCTACATAAAACCCTCAGGCCATTAAAAACAGAAAAGATCATCTGGTTTACCTGACACACTTGAGACTTTGGTTTTGGTTTTGTGGTACTAGATTGAATCAAGGGTGGCACACACCTTGGACACCTGAGCTGCACTCCGGCCTTCTCTATACTTGTTATTTTGAGACTGGGTATCACAAGATTGCCCAGGCTAGCCACAAACTCATTTTGTAGCCAGGCAGGCCTAGAACTTGCGATCCTCCTGCTTCAAGCTTCTAGCATGGTTTGGATAGGAGGCCTATGGTACCAGAACTGTCAACTTGATTAATTTTAATGGTTTGGCACTGTTGTAAAGCCCCTTATAACAGCTCTTCATCCCTTCCAATGGTCTGGGGCTCACTCCACAGCTTTTATTTTTGAAGCTCAGCATCTACTTGCTCAGGTATACTCTTCTCACTCCTTCCCATTCGCTAGGCCTGGCTGTTGGGGAGTTCTTATGACCTGACAGTGATGGGTCATAGCCTGGACCCGTCATGGGCCCTGGCAGCCCTATCAAGATAGGTTGAGCCACCCATCCTCAATTAAAAAGGCAAACAACAGTGAGAAGCAGAGAAATGAGATTTATCCACATGGTTACAACAGGAAGAGAAACAAAATGGCTCAACGACTACGTGTCCTGGAGGGAGCAAGGGTGGCCTAACTATGAGCCAGCCCCAGGGAGTAGGAGCTGGAGAACTAACTGTTCCAGTCCTTCAAAGGCAGAAGCACTTGGGAGAGTGGGCCCTGTGCTTCTCCCAGGCCCAGATCCAGGGCTCTGAGTTGGTCCACCCCATAGTATCTATATTATCTGTGCTGGTGAATTTTTACACAGTGGATGAAAACACGCTTCAGTAAACAGTTTTAGCTTCTGGTGGTTTTTATTTTCTCCCCCTTAAAAACATTTGTTTTTTTAACTTCCGAGTCCATCTTTTACAGGTTAGTTGGAAAATATTACAGAGAATTTCTGTAGAGGCTTCACCCAGCTTTCCCAAATGTTAGCTTATATAACTGCCGAATATTTATCCACACTCAAAAATTAGCTTGTCCAACAGTATAACCTAAGCCACACACTTCACCAGGATGTCACAGTTCCCATCAAGGCCCATTTTCTGTCCCAGGACTTCTCACATGTGTGTGGGCCTTGGGCCTTTTTAGTCAGCTCTAGTCTGAATGTGGTTTTTCAGTCTTTGTTTTGCATGATAAACACTTTGGAAAAGTACTGGCCAAGAGGACCACAAAAGACAAGGTAGTATTCTCACTTGTGTGTGGATTCAGAACAATCACATTCACAGGATCAGAGAGGGGAATGGTGTTTACTGGAGGGTGTGTGTCTGTGTGTGTATGTGAAGAACATTGGTACAATCTTTCCAAGAGGCAGAATGGATGCATTTTAGTTCTTCATGACAGCACAATGATCAAGTCAGTATTTTGCATGTTTCACATTGTCCCAAATGCTCTACCTATAAAAACAGGATGTGAGGTAACAGGTGTAGTAATTTGATTCAACAGTTATTTTTTTGTGCATATATACATATACACACATACACATTTACACATACATACATACACATGCATATGCACACACACACACACACACACACACGGCCCCTCAGTACCATAATATATGCTTAACATTTATTTTGGCCCATTTGCTATACTTAATTTATTATTACTGTGTATGTGCATGTATACGTACTTAAAGGATAATTTTGTGGAATCAGTTTTCTCTTTCAACCTTCAAGTGCATCCCAGGGATTGAATTCAAATCACCTGCCTTTCAAGGCAGGTGCCCCTTCCTGAGGTGCCTCTCACAGGCCCCTGTCTATTTATTGTAAAGATTTATAAAGTGACTCAAATGCCAACACTCTTTTATTTAAAAGAAGAAAGAAATGAAAAAGAGGGGGAAAAAAGTCATTCTTGAAAGGAATGAGCCACTTTAGAATTTGAGGACAAGTCCTGAGTGGAAAGAAAGAAGCTGATGCTCATGGAGGCAGAGGCAGATTAAGCTCTGTGAATTGAAAGTCATCTTGGTGTACATGTAAAGTTCCAGGCCAGCAAAGGCTATAAGGAAACCTGCAGCCCTGGGACACCAACCCCAATCCAAAATAAACAAAATGAAACATGCTGTTAGGTATTTTATAAAAAGTCCCTGAATTTGGGTTCATTTGGTGATGATTTCTCACGACTACACTGAGGGTGTGGATTTTTTTCCTTTTTTAAAGATTTATTTTATTGGTATATGTATATGTGTACCTATGTGAGTTTTTATGTGCACTGTCAGAGTGAAGGTGCTCACAGAAGCCAGTGAGTATGGGATTCCCCGGAACTGGAGTTACAAGTAGCTGTGAGGTGACTGACATGGGTATTGGGAACTATTGTTTTAAAAAATAAAATCCCAAACATTCAATTTACTAAATGAAGACTCAGGATGCTGTGGTGAAAGCCTGCTAGCTCAGAGAGGCAGAGAAAGAAATCAGCTGACTGACCTTCCTACTTTATGATGTCCCAGAAGGAACATGTACTAGTCACACATACACATGCAGGTAGGAAGGCAGGTTTATTAACAAGAAAACATGTAAAATCAAAGTGAGTATCCTGAAACGTTAAAAACCAAACTCACATGCTACAACAGGTGTCACTGCTTACAGTGTGAGGGAGGTGAGTGAACAGAGGCAGACACACAGACAGGTCCAGGCCCCACAGCATCAGTGCAATGGAGCCACAAACTGTGTTACAGCTACTTCATGGGCTAAGGAGTTGTTCCCAAAGGTGTCCTATTTTGGTCCTCAGAGGTTTGGTTCTGCAGATTTCAACTGCTCTAAAAGCCTACCTACTGAGAGGGCAGGAGATCACAACAAACTTAAGGAGTTGCAAAAGCTATGCAGACCAGGGTCACTGATAAGCAGTGTGCTCTCAGCTGCAGCCCTGCATTTTTCTGAGAAATGTCAAGGGGGAAAGTCAAACACCAGTAAACACTGTTTCTCAAGTGCAAAGCTGGAGTGACTGAAATAAAGCCAATAGTACGAAAACAAATGAGATTTTTCCAGGCTTACTTTTATAGCCTTTTTCTTCTGGTTTTAAATAATAGATAATCTAGTTTTCTACTCAGCGAACAAAAGATACTTTTATCCCTGGCTGGCTTACAGTAAAGTCACAAGCATTTTAAGTCAGCTGAAAATCTGGAACAAAGACACTGCTAAAATCCCCAAATACAATCTTCTGGAAGCTTGTTTCTCAAAGGCCATTATGGACTAAGGAATGAGATGTCAGTCAAAGCCTGTCAGATTTCTCATAGGAACAAAGGGGCAATGCTCCCCGAAACTGCTGTGTTTTGTACAAGAGGAGCTTACACACACTAGGGTGTAGAATTAATCTTATTTCATGGGTATTCTCCCACAGTGGAAAATCAGGAATGACTCTTAAGTGGTCTCTTCATCAGAAGTGGTAAACCTGATCTTTGTACTTACAGGACAGTTGGTGAAGCAGACTGTGGAAGCAAACAGCAGAACCGGTTCCTGTAGCCACAGACCACTACCTAGAATACAGCTAAAGCAAACATCAAAAATCATGCAAAGTCACAGTTCACTACAAAACAGTAAAGCTCACCACTTTAGTATCTTAAAGGAAGTTGTCAAAAATAAAAATTCAATAAAACAAGTCATTCTGATGGGGATGTACCCAGATTCACTGACGCTAGACACAGCACAAAGCCTGGCCTGTGAGAATCCCAATTAACAAGGGCAGAGTGAGGGGAGGAAAAAGCCACTGTAACATTTCAGTGTCCAGACAGCACTGGACAACTGTTCTCAGGGCCAGGCACACTCCCGGGCAGACACACTATTCATTCTTCTTTTCTTTTTGCTTGAGAGGCTTGTTTATCTCCCTTTTGGCCACTCCAATGTACTTCAAAATGATTCCATGTTGGTTTAGTCCAGGAAGCAACAGCACAAAAGTCACAATCAGGTAGCCGAGAAGCAGGTTGTGAACTTGCTGTCCTACCCAAGCAACCACAGCAAGAGAAATGATCATGGTCATGAAGTACATTTTAGGCTTTTTTTTTCCTTTAGCGAAAAGAGGCATTTCCACCAGCCCACAGCTCTGCATGGAGTTTTTACTAGATTACTGCAGATTTCAGGGAATCTCTGCTGCTGTTCAGTGGCCCATTTTTTAGAGCCAAAAATCCTTGGTGCTAGAATGGGAACGAGGTAGTCAGCCAGGCACAAAAACATAACAAAACAGGAAACACTGGACAGCACAGATAGATGGAGATAATAAATAATCGGGAACAGCAGGGAGGGCACACTCATGATGGCAGGTGGAAACCAGGCTCTTTCTCATCAAAGGACTTTGTTAGCCATCACCATCACCTCTCCCCAACCTTGCAGCTGCTCTTCAAGACTTGCAGTCTCCACAGCCAGCAGGTTGCTGCTGTGGTTATCCCCCTCTACCATCATTCTAGACGCATGGTTATCAATGAGCACAAACACACTACCCAGACACCACCAAGGCAACCTGAGCCAAGGCCTTACTTCCTAATAGCACCACCCCCTATGGACCATTTTTATTCAAACCACCAAAGGGAGGAAAGGATTTATTCTGCTTATAGTTAAAAAATACAGTGCATTATCTAAGTCAGTGCAGGGACGCAGAGCAGGAACCTCGGGGCAGGAACCGCAGTAGAGGCCATGGAGGAGTGCTGGTTATTGGGTTGCTCCAAATGGGCTTGCTCAGCCTGCTTTCTTATTGTACCCAAGACCACCAGTTTAGGTGTAGCACCATCCACAGCAGGCTGGGTCCTCTCATATCAATTATCAATCGAGAAAATGTACCAGGATTCTGACAGGACTGTAACAACATGAAGTGCCCATGAACAAATCAGGGGGAACCCCATCTTTTGCACATATGCTAGAACTGTGAATACAAACAGGAAGCTGACAGCAGCTGTGATAGATCAACAAAACCATGTGCAAAGTGAGTGACCTGATCATTCATGCAGAAGTGCAACTACAAAATAGGTAATGTTCTTCATATGAAGGAAGGAAGGAAAAGAAGGGAGAGAAGGAAGACGAGGAAGGAAGGAAGGAAAAGAAGGGAGGGAAGGAAGACAAGGAAGGAAGGAAGGAAAAGAAGGGAGGGAAGGAAGACGAGGAAGGAAGGAAGGAAGGAAAAGAAGGAAGGGAAGGAAGAGAAAGGAAAAAGAAAAAAAATGTTATCACAGGATAGCTCACAGCCCAGTCTGGTAGGACATTTTCTCAACTGAGGTTTCCTCTTCCAAAGTGACTCTAGTTTGTGCCAAGTTGACATAAAATCTAGGCAGCACAATGGCAAAAGCAGTTTATGCCTTCCTCAACCACCATCACCTGGGGAGAGTGTTTTTCTCACTATAAAGTTACAAAGAAATTATCCACAGTGTCTGGGCAAGCTAGAGGGAGAGGAACTGGACTATAAATTTGAAGGAGAAACCTGTTCACACCAGGATCAGTCAACACTCAGGAAGGAGGTAGTGGAGTTTACAGAACCATATTTCTCTATTAAATCTCCACTAGTGACTTCAGGACCAACGAACCTGAGCGTGTCTCTTCTTTTTTCCCCTCTCTGCCCAGTTTCCCACGCTCCCTTTCTTTTTCCTTCCCCTCTCCTGTCCTCTCTTCTCTCTCCTCCACTATTCACACTCTTCTGTCCTTTTTCTCCATAGTCCCCAAAGATCTGTCTCCACCATACCAGCTAACTCTGCATTGCTTCCTGAAGTTGGTAGATTCCCACCTTCAGTTGCTACATTTATTTCTGGTTGTAGCCCAACTTTTCCTGGGGAAATGTGTGTGTTTCTGGGAGTTGGGAATGATGGGAAATTTATCCACTTAAGATAGGGCAATGATGATAAACCAAAGAAATGATTCCTCTCAAGTCTAGTGTGGGCTTTGCTCTTGGAAGCATTTGAGAGGGGTTTCTTACCCCAGCGCTGGTGACTTAAAGATAGCTGAGATCATCAAGAGTGCTGGTGGTGATTCAGGCAGCAGTGTCCTTGCAACTCCCTGAACAACTCCTGAGGCAGCAACCAGAAAGCTTTATCTTCCCAGCAATTATCACTGCTTCTAGAACCAAGGGGCGGTCTCTGTGAACCTCACATTATAACTTCCTAAGGTTTCTGAGTCTCTAAATTGCATGCTTGCTTTCTTCTTTCCAGAAGAGAATGTTTCAGTCCAGGGAGAATTGGTTACACATCTCTAGTTTGGTGAGATGTGTTGTGTCTGACTTTCTGGAAATCTAAATAGCTTGTGGTCACTTGTTCATTGATCAGTCCAGGCACTAGGTATTGATGGCCTGTGAGCCATAAAGAAAGTCTGGACTCAATTTCTGTCATGGTTAGCATGGATTGATGTCACAGGTCATGCAAAAGGCTTAGAGTTCCATGATCAGAAAGAATTAGGCCTTTGGGAACATAGAGATTCATCATCTCTGTGGCTTGACATTTCTATAAGGTCACTCAGATTCACAAGTCTCTGAAAGCAAAGCAGAGTGAACCTGTTGTCATGGATACTGAGAGGTGCAGGTGGGGAGTGCTTCAGGAGGTGGCAGAAGAGGCTATTGAAATGGCCCAAGTAGCCCTATATCCTGTCTATGCTAACTCCCTTTGGGGGACACTTAGGTGGGATACAGATTCTGCTTTGTGTCATGATTCAGCTTAAAACAGTTTTCTTGCCTAGATCATAGGATTCTGAAAAAGGGATTATATCTGGTTTGCTTACCACTGTGACCTTGCACAATGTCAGGCACATAAAAGATACCATATGATAGTCATTGAATAGTGCAAGTAAATTCATAAGTGATATGGAATTAGAAAGGTTCATGCTTTCCTTATGAAAAATGTTAATCTTATGATTTCAATCATTGAGGTCTTGAATATGATGGTTAGATTTAGTTATCATCTTGATATATAATGTATGATCACCTGGGAAGAGAGTCTCTGAATAATTGCTAGATTGGATCAGCCTGTGGGCATGTCTATGAAAACTGTCTTAATTTATGTGAGAAGACCCAGCCTACAATGAGCAGCACCATTCCCTTGGCAGAGGGTCCTGCACTGAGTAAGAGGGGATAAGTGGAGCTAAATACAATCAGTCAAGCAACAGCATGCATACACTCATCTCTCCCTGCCTTTGACTGTGGATGTGATGTGAACCAGTGACTTCCCTGAGATGAACTGTAACATGGAATTGTGGGCAAAAAGGTTTTTTGTTTTTTTTCCTCCCCAGGTCATTTTATCACAGCAACAGAAATGAAACTAGGACCATTATCCTCCATTGTGTTATTAAATTACTACTGGGCTTACTTTACATTTTCAAATACAAGAGACATTTGTGACTAGAGATTGAACTACACTGTAGAAACTGATAAGGTTTGTTTTTGTTGTTTGTGGTGCTGGTGGGGGGTACCCGAAACCTTGAACATGCTGAGCAAGTACTTTACAATTAAACTTCATTCCCAGCCCTAGAACACAGTGAAGGTTAAACTGACTTTGAAGTCTGTGTTCGGATTTTTAGTTGCCTTACTGAGGCATAAGGAGCTGGAGGCTTCGGTCTTGGAAATGGGGAGCCCAGGGATAATTCTCCTAGCTACATCACTGCAGAGGGCATCATGGAAGGAATGTATATAAAAGGGAGATCCAGTAGCCAGGCAGTATGCCTGAGTGCTTTAGACTCTAGACACACTGTCTTGTAACTATTCACCATCACAAGGAATCCATCAGTGAACCATAAGAATATTTTAGTTCTTTCTGAAGGCTCCAGCACCCCACTTCACCTCAGTGATCTAGCTATCTCCTGTTAGTCTCAGTTCTTCTGAATCCTACCACCTTTAGACATCACCCCACTGGGGGGGGCAATATGCATTTTTTGGGTTGTCAAATGACTTCCAAACCATAACAAGGTCTTTTAAGTGCATGGTAGGAAAAATACAAATTGTAGAATCAGATATTTGGGCTCAAGTCTTAACTTCATCTTTTATTAGCTATGAGATGTTGCAGAATTTGTCTGTCACCCTCAGACTCAGTTCTCCAACTCTATAATAAGGATAGGTGCCATTTTCATGGCATTTGCTATGGGGATTAAGTGAAACTTTATGCATAATACATGTATATATGGGTACAGTAAGACATAAGTAGCTGAGAGTGGTATAAACATTTAATTCCAGTTCTCAGGAGACAGAGGCAGGCAGACCTGCCAGTTCAAGGCCTGGTCTACAAGAGTGCTAGAGCAGTTAGGGCTATAAAGACCCTATCTCAACAACAAAAACAAAATAAAAATTCTTTCACATAGAATTCACAGCAAAGCACAGAATATTTCAAAGGCCAACTGAAAGAGAAGAATACTTCAGGTGGGTTTGGACTTGCCACACCTTGCTGACAAGTGCTCAGAAGAAAGAGCAGCTTCGGCTGGGTGAAGAGGAGGGAAATGACCTGTGGCCTTTGTTCTGTGCGGTGGTTTGAGTGAGAATGGTCCCCAAATGCTCCTGGAACTATTTGAAAATAATAAGGGGACATGGTCTCATTGAATTAGATGTGTTACTGGGGTCTGGCTTTGAGGTTTCAAAAGCTAGCCCATTCTGAGTGTTTTCTTTCTCCCTTTGTCATGGCTGTGTCTCAAGATGTGAGCTCTCAGCTACTGCTCCTAGGCCACGCCTGCCTGTCTGCTGCTGCCATGCTTCTCACCCTGGTGGTCATGGACTCTAACCCTATCAAAGTTTAAGCCCCAAACAAAAATTTCTTTTTTGCAAGTTGCCTTGTCATGGTGTCTTATCACAGAAATAGAAAAGTAACTAAAACAGCCCGCCCTCTGTTTTTATTTCCTAGCACAGGGTCATTGTATCAAAGTCTACATTAAGTACTATAATAGAGGGGCTGGAGAGATGGCTCAGTGGTTAAGGCTGCTCTTCCAGAGGATTTGGCTTCAATTCTTAGCACCCACATGGCATCTCACAGCTGTCTGTAACTCCAGACTTCAACAAACGAAGGCAAAACACCAATGCACATAAAATAAATAATTTAAAAAGCATAATATAAAATTTGATTTAAAAATGTTTAAAATAGGTATCAGGGAATTTTAATCAAAGAGAACACTGGAGTAACACAGAGAAATTTCTGCTGGTAGCAGCTACCATGTTCGGGGCCTGAGCATGAAGGCAAGAGGTTGGAGTTATTGCAATTTAGAAGCTTGAAGGAACAGTTAGTTCTACATGCTTAGGAAAGGATGCCCAGAGGCAGAGGCTAGTGCCTCGGGTGGGGTTGGGGAGAGAACAAACAATGAAGTTGGTTCTAGGCTTGCCAAAAAAAAAAAAAAAAAAAAAAAGGCAGCCAGAGACTGGTACTGCGGGATAAAGGCTGAAACTGGAGATATCACTGGGCTTGTCTTCCAATACCAGACCTGAAGCTTCCCTTGTACTGCTCACTGTGGACCTGTGGGCAGAGGTCAGGATGCTGCCAGCAGGTAAAGGCAACCAGCATCCCCAGGTCACTGCCTAGCATCACACAGCCCAGTGTGTGTGGAAACGGGATGCTGAAACAGTGAGACAATGCGTTTGCCCTCTGCAGGATCCTGAAACTTAATTTGTATACTATCTTAATGAGGGTTTCTATTGCTGCAATGGCACATCATGACCAAAAGCAAGCTGGGGAGGAAACGGTTTATTCAGCTTATGCTTTCACATTGCTGTTCATCACCAAGGAAGTCAGGACAGAACTCAAACAGGGCACGAATCTGGAGGCAGGAGCTGATGCCGAGGCTATGGAGGAGTGCTGCTTTCTTGCTTACTCTGCTTTCTTATAAAACCCAGACTCACCTGCCCAAGGATGGCACAACCTACCATGGGCTGGGCACTTCCCCATGATCATTAATTGAGGAAACACCTTACAGTTGTATCTTAAGGAGGCATTTTCTCATTTGAAACTCCCTTCTGTCAGGTGACTCAAGCTTGTGTCAAGTTGACATAAGATTAACCCAGCACACCCTCTCACACTAAGTGGTTGACAAGAATTCAATCATATAATCTACCTACCCATTATCATGGTGCTAGATACTCATGTGGTTTTCAGTATCTGAAATGATGCTGCAACAAACCATCTTTTCCTTCTTGTTGGATCATAAACTTTTGTAGTTGGGGCTAGTGACACAATTATGACTCATATATTTGAGAAGATACTGTTTTTCTTTTTCTGGGCCTTAGAATTAGTGTTTTTGTCACCATTAAACACTTCTCACATATAGTCTGCAAACTTGAGTGGTATAAGCAAAGCGTCGTCATCTCTTATTTCACTCCCTTGGAAGGAGACTGATTCTACCAAAACAAAGGTGGGTACCTAGCAGGCACATGGGTACACCATGTTTAGGAAAGCTTTGGTGCTGATGACTCTGAAGTAATTTCACAAGGCCAAGCTTCCTTTCCTCTTCAAATACAGCCTGTTGCTGACAGCAGGCACACATTTTTTTCTGAGCACATTCTTGCCTCACCAGGGTGTGGCAGTCCACGGCTGCCTGCAGTGTTTCCTTTCAGACAGCCTTTGAGACAGTCTGTGCCTTGCTCTACATTCTCCTGTGCTAGTGCCTAGGCATGGTTTTGGATTGCAAGGGTGCCATCTTGTGGAAATTTTGTATTGAATTCTATTTCTTTGAAAGTCACTGCGGTGATTCCTGCTATCACTTTTCTCTGTCTCATTTATCCTATGACACTGACCTGGTTGTACCTTCAATTTGCACTCTACATTTTGAGAACATGCATTCTTTTTTTCATGATGATTATTAATGTGCCTACATTAAAAAGTAATTTCAATTAGAAGTTTTTAACTTATTTATTTTTTTACTTATGGGTGCAAGGGCCATGTGGAGCTTACAAGGCAACTTTTGGGAGTCAAGTTGTTTCTTTTCAATATGTGGATCCTGAGCACTGTAACCAGGTCATTAACCTTGGCAGCAAGGGTCTTTAATCACTAAACCATCTCATAGGCTCCTGAAATTTTATTTAGTTTTGAGACAGGGTTTCTCTCTGTAGTCCTGGCTGTCCTGGAGCTCTCTACGGAGACCATGATGGCCTTGAATGTAAAGAGATCCATAATGCATATGTATGTGGTTGTTAGAAAATAACTTGTGGGAGTTTAGTTTATCCTCCCACTAGGTGGGTTCCAGGGCTCAAACTCATATTGTCAAGCATGGTGGTAAGCACCTCTACTGTTTCTGATTTATATAAACTATGGTTGTTATAGGTCTCACTCCTTATGTCTTCAGCTTATTGTGTGGACACATCCCTGCTCTTTCAGTTCTAACTCAATACCGTCTTCCTTGACACAATTTATTTCCTTGGTGGATACTGGGTCAGGCAGTCGACAGGAAGCCCCTTGCAGCTACCCTTGTGCATATTAGCATGCTTCTCTGGGGACATTTGTGCAAGAGGCAGGCTTGCTCTAAGTTTCCTTAAGATAGCCAGAGTGTAGTCAGCACACACAGGGATCTTGTTTTCCTGAGTCCATGCTAACATTCATACATCACATTTCTATTTTTTGTCAATCTGATAAGTATGAATTGGTGTCTTGTCTTAATGTGCATGCTGCTCACTAACGTGCTCAGAGCTTTTGTGGGGACTCAGGTCAATCTTTGTGCTCCCTCTCCTCCCAAGGTGAGTATAGTCATTAGATACTTTACCTCTTCTTCTTTTCTCCCCACTCCTTTTCTCCTCCCTCCCCTCCCTCCGTACCTCCCTGTCTATCCCTCCATCCTGCTGCTGCTCCTCTGTTTCTCTTCCCCTCCTTTCTGACACAGCATCTCACTTTTTCCCAGGATTGCCTTAAACCCTCAAACACAGTGTATCTTCTTCCCAGCTTCCTACATAGCTGAAATTATAGGAGCCTCCCACTGTGCCCAGCCTTTTGGCTTGTTTTTCTACAAAATTGCTAGATATTCTAGAGGTCATTTACTCAAGGGTATCTCAAAAATGTTAATTTATCTGGGGGCATATTTCCAATACAATTGTGCCTGAACTACTGGTTACATGTTACTTTATTATTATTTTTTTTGCAATTCATTTGTATTAGTGTTTTATGCTAAAAAAAAAAACCAAATGTGTGGCATGAGCCTTTAATCCTAGCACCCGGAGGCAGAGGCAGATGGATCTCTGTGAAATTGAAACCAGCCTAGTCCAGATACTGAGTTTTAGGACACCCAGAACTACCTAGTGAGACCCTGCCTCAAAAACAAAGCACAAACAAACCACATATGTAGGAGCCAGTTCTCTCCTTCACTATCTTACAAATGTGAAGTCCTGTCTTTGCTTCCTGTCTCAAGGAGGAATGTGGCATAACAGAGATGAGCCACCATATCCAGTCCTACATGTGGGTTCCAGAGAGTAAACCCATGGCACCAAGCTTATGCAACAAATGCTTTTACCTGCTAAGCTGCCTCACTTGTTCCTATACTTAGGATTGGTCATCATCCTGATGCTGTTAGGATGTAGTGAAGCCTTTAGAAACTTTACTCATGATGGACTGTGTGATCTGCAGGACATGTAAGCTGAATTCAACCCTTTCCTCTCCAAGCTGATTTCAGTCATGCTGTTTGTCACAGCACAGGAAACAAACTAGAAGAGAGATTAGCACCAGGATCAGGGAATACTTTTCTCACAGAACTAACCATGGTGCTTTTGGAAGGACTGTGGAAGAAATTTGGGGTTTTGAGCTATAAAACAATTCAGTGCTCAGAGCTCAATGAGCTGTCATGGGAGCCTGGAGCCTGGAAGGTAGGAATATGGAGAACAGACTACAAGAGATGGAAGAGAGAATCTCAGGGGCCAAAGACAACATTGAAAACATAGACAAAACATTCAGAGAAGATGCAAAAACCAAAAACCTCCTAACCCAAAATGTCTAGGAGATCCAGGACAAAATGAGAAGAGCAAACCTAAGGATAATAGGAATAGAAGAGAGTGGAGAATATCAATTAAAAGGCAAAATATCTTCAGCAAAATCGTAGAAGAAAACTTCCCTACCCTTAAGAATGAGATGACCATGAGCATAAAAGAAGCCTACAGAACTGCAAATAGAATGGACCAGAAAAGAAATTCTTTCCTACACATAATAGTCAAAACACCAAATGTTCAAAATAAAGAAAGAATACTAAAAGCAGTAAGGGAAAAAGGACACGTAACATATAAAGGCAGACCAATTAGAATTACACCTGATTTCTTAACAGAGACTATAAAAGCTAAAAGACCCTGGACAGATATCATACAGACTCTAAGAGAACACAAATGCCAGCCCAGGTTACTATATCCAGCAAAACTCTCAACTACATTAGATGGAGAGACCAAAATATTCAAGAACAAAACTAAATTTATACAGTATCTGACCACAAATCCAGCCCTACAAAGGATAATAGAAAACTCAATACAAGGAGGGAAACTACACCCTAGGAAAAGCAAAAAAATAACTAAGCAAAAAAAAAAAAAAAAAAAAAAAAAGCAAAACAAACAAACAAACAAACAAAAAAACCAAAAGAAGACACACAAACATAATCCTACCTCTAACAACAAAAATAACAGGAAACAACAATCACTATTCCTTAATATCTGTTAACATAAATGGACTCAACTCTCCAATAAAGAGATATAGACTATCAGACTGGATATATAAATAGAAAACAGCATTTTGCTGCATACAGGAAATTCATCTCAGAGACAAAGACAGACACTATCTCAGAGTAAAAGGCTGGGAAAGAAAAAAAAAAAACCTTTCAAGCAAACAGCCCCAAGAAACAAGATGGAGTAGCCATTCTAATATCGAATAAAGTAGATTTTCAACCAAAAGTTATTAAAAAAAAGATAAGGAAGGACACTTTTTACTCATTACAGGGAAAATTTATCAGCAAAAATGCTCAATTCTTAACATATATGCTCCAAATACAAGAGCACCCATATTCATAAAAGAAACTCTAAAAAAGCTCAAAACATACGTTGCACCACACACAATAATAGTGGGAGACTTCAACCACCACTCTCATCAATGGACAAATCATGGAAACAGAAACTGAACAGAGATGCAGTGAAACTACCAGAGGTTATGAACCAATTGGAATTAACAGACATCTACAGAACATTTCATCCTAAACAAAAGAATACACCTTCTTCTCAGCACCTCACGGTATATCCTCCAAAACTGACCATATAGTCGGTCACAAAACAAGCCTCAAAAGATATAAGAAGGCTGAAATACTCCCATGCATCCTATCAGATCACCATGGACTAAGGCTGGTCTTTAATAACAACAAAGACAACAAAAAGCCCACATACACATGGAAGCTGAACAACGCTTTACTCAATGATAGCATGGTCAAAAAAGAAATAAAGAAAGAAATTAAGGATTTTCTAGAATTTAATGAAAATGAAAGTACAACATACCCAAACCTATGGATGTAATGAAAGCAGTACTAAGAGGAAAACTCATAGCTCTGAGTGCCTCCAAAAGAAAACTGGAGAAAGCATACACTAGCAGCTTGACAGCACAACTGAAAGTTCTAGAAAAAAAAGAAGCAGATACACCCAAGAAGAGTAGACAGGAGGAAATAATCAAACTCAGAGCAGAAATCAACTAAGTAGAAACAAAAAGAACCATACAAAGAATCAACAAAAAACCAGGTGCTGGTTCTTTGAGAAAATCAACAAGATCAATAAACCTTTAGCCAGACTAACTAGAGGGCACAGAGAGAGTATCCAAATTAATAAAATCAGAAATGAAAGGCAAAACATAACAACAGAAACTGAGGAAATTCAAAAAATCATCAGATCCTATTACAAAAGCCTATACTCAACAAAACTGAAAAAATCTGGAGGAAATAGATAAATTTCTAGACAGATACCAGATACCAAAGTTAAACCAGGACCAGATAAACCATCTAAACAATTCCATAACACTTAAAAAAATAGAAGCAGTCATCAAAAGCCTCAAAAAGAAAAAAAAGAAAAAAAAAAAAAAAGAAAAGAAAAGAAAAGAAAAGAAAACAAAAAAACCCACCAGGACCAGATGGGTTCAGCGCAGAATTCTATCAGACATTTATTGACGACTTAATACCAATACTCTCCTAACTATTCTGCAAAATAAAGTCAGAAGAAACACTACCCAACACATTCTTTGAAGCCACAATAATTCTCATTCCTAAACCAAACAAAGACCCTACAAGAGAACTTCAGACCAATCTCCCTTAATAAAATTCTTGCAAACTGAATCCAAGAACACATCAAAATGATCATTCACCATGATCAAGTAGGCTTCATCCCTAGGATGCAGGGATGGTTCAATATATGGAAATCCATCAATGTAATCCACTATATAAACAAACTCAAAGAAAAAAAAAACCCACATGATCATCTCACTAGATGCTGAGAAAGCATTTGACAAAATTCAACACCCTTTCATGCTAAAAGTCTTGGAAAGAGCAGGAATCCAAGACCCATAACTAAACATAGTAAAAGCAATATACAGCAAACCAACAGCCAACATCAAACTAAATGGTGAGAAACTTGAAGCAACAACACTAAAATCAGGGACTAGACAAGGCTGCCCACTCTCCCCCCTACCTACTCAATATAGTACTGGAAGACATGGCCAGAGCAATTAGACAGCAAAAGGAAATCAAAGGGATATAAATTGGAAAGGAAGAAGTAAAAAATATCACTATTTGCTGATGACATGATGGCATACTTAAGTAACCCCAAAAATTCCACCAGAGAACTTTTACAGCCAATAAATAACTTCAGGAAAGTGGCTGGATATAAAATTAATTCAAACAAATCAGTAGCCTTCCTCTACTCAAAGGACAAACATGTTGAGAAAGAAATTAGGGAAAAGATACCCTTCACAATAGTCACAAACAATATCAAATACCTTGGTGTGACCCTAACTAAGCAAGTGAAGGATCTGTATGACAAGAAATTCATATCTCTAAAGAAGAAAATTGAAGAAGATCTCAGAAGATGGAAAGATCTCACATGCTCATGGATTGGAAGGATCAACATTATAAAAATGGCCATCTTACCAAAAGCAATCTACAGATTCAATGCAATCGCCATCAAAATTCCAACTCAATTCTTTATAGAGTTGGAAAGAGCAATTTTCAAATTCATCTGGATAACAGAAAACTTAGAATAGTGAAATCTATTCTCAACAACAAGAAAACTTCTGTGGGAGCCACCATCCCTGACCTCAAGCTATATTACAAAGCAATTGAATTAAAAACCACCTCTGGTATTGGTACAGAGATAGGCAGGTAGATCAATAGAGCAGAATAGAAGATCCAGAAATGAACTCTCACATATATGGTCACTTGATCTTTGACAAAGGAGCTGAAAACATTCAATGGAAAAAGGACAGCCTCTTCAACAAATGGTGTTGGTTCAACTGGCAGTAAGCATGCAGAAGAATGAAAATAGATCCTTTCTTATCTCCTTGTACAGAGCTCAAGTGCAAATGGATCAAAGATCTCCACATTAAATCAGGTACACTGAAACTATTGGAAGAGAAAGTGGGGGAGAATTTAGAACACATAGGCACAGGGGAAAATTTCCTAAACAGAACACTAATGGCTTATGCTCTAAGATCAAGAATTGATAAATGGGACTTAATGAGATTACAAAGTTTCTGTAAGGCTAAGGACACTGTCAAGAAAACAAAATGGCAGCCAACAGACTGGGAAAGGATCTTTACCAATTCTATATCTGATAGAGGTCTAATGTCCAATATATGCAAAGAACTCAAGAAGTTAGACTCCAGAGAATCAAACAATCCTCTTAAAAAATGGGGTAGAGAGCTAAACACAGAATTCTCAACTGAGGAATATTGAATGTCTGAGAAGCACCTAAGGAAATGCTCAACATCCCTAGTCATCAGGGAAATGCAAATCAAAACATCCCTAAGATTCCACTTCACATCAGTCAGAATAGCTAAGATCAAAAATTCAGATGACAGTAGATGCTTATGAGGATGAGGAGAAAGAGGAACACTCTTTGAGTGTTAATGGGGTTGTAAGCTGGTACAACCACTCTGGAAATCAGTCTGGTGGTTCCTCAGAAAATTGTACTACCTGAACACATAGTACTACCTGAAGACCCAGTTATTCCACTTCTGGGCATATACCCCAGAGATGCTCCAACACATAATAAGAACATAAGCTCTACAAGGACACTGTAAAACTAACAGACTATGAACCAACTGGAATTAATAGATATCTATAGAACACATCATCCTAAAACTAAAGAATACACCTTCTTCTCAGCACCTCACGGCACCTTCTCGAAAACTGACCACATAATTGGACACAGAATGAGCCTCAATCGATACAAGAAGATCGAAATACTCCCATGCATCCTTTCAGATCACCATGGTCTAAGGCTGGTCTTTAATAACAACAAAGACAACAAAAAGCCCATATACACATGGAAACTAAACAATGCTCTATTAAACGATAGCCAGGTCAAAGAAGAAATAAAGAAAGAAATTAGGGATTTTATAGAATTCAATGAAAATGAAAACACAACATACCCAAACCTATGGGATGCAATGAAAGCAGTACTGAGAGGAAAACTCATAGCTCTGAGTGCTTCCAAAAAGAAACTGGAGAGAGCATACACTAGCATCCTGATAGCACAGTTAAAAGCTCTAGAACAAAAGGAAGCAGGTACACCCAAGAGGAGTAGACGGCAAGAAATAATCAAACTTAGGGCAGAAATAGACCAAACAGAAACAAAAAGAACCATTGAAAGAATCAACAAAACCAAGAGCTGGTTCTTTGAGAAAATTAACAAGATTGATAAACCCTTAGCCAGACTAACTAGAGGGCAAAGGGAGAGTATCCAAATTAACAAAATCAGAAAGGAAAGTGGAGAAATAATGACTGAAACTGAGAAAATTCAAGAAATCATCAGATCCTACTACAAAAGCCTATACTCAACAAAGCTGGAAAATCTGGAGGAAATGGATGAATTCCTAGACAGATACAAGATACCAAAGTTAAACAAGGACAAGGTAAACCAGCTAAATAATCCCATAACAACTCAAGAAATAGAAGCAGTCATCAAAAGCCTCCCAACCAAAAAAAGCCCAGGTCCAGATGGGTTCAGTGCAGTTTTATCAGACATTTATTGACGACATAATACGAATACTCTCCAAACTATTCCAAAAATAGAATCCGAGGGAACACTACCTAACTCATTTTTTGAGGCTACAATAATCCTTGTTCTTAAACCACACAAACACCCTACAAGGATAGAGAACTTCAGACAAATCTCACTTATAAACATTGATGCAAAAATACTCAACAAAATCCTTGCAAACCGAATCCAAGAACACATCAAAACGATCATTCAACATGATCAAGTAGGCTTCATCCCTGGGATGCAGGGATGGTTTAATATATAGAAATCCATCAATGTAATCCACCATATAAACAAACTCAAAGGAAAAAAACCACATGGTTATCTCACTAGACGCTGAGAAAGCATTTGACAAAATCCAACACCCCTTCATGTTAAAAGTCTTGGAAAGAACAGGAATCCAAGGCCCATACCTAAACATAATAAAAGCAATATACAGTAAACCAACAGCCAACATCAAACTTAATGGTGGGAAACTTGAAGCAATCCCACTAAAATCAGGGACTAGACAAGGCTGCTTACTCTTCTCCTACCTATTCAACATAGTACTGGAAGTCCTGGCTGGAGCAATTATACAGCAAAAGGAAATCAAAGGGATACAAATTGGAAAGGAAGAAGTTAAAAACATCACTATTTGCAGATGACATGATAGTGTATTTAAGCGACCCCACAACTTCCACCAGAGAACTCATACAGCTGATAAACAAGTTCAGCAAAGTGGCTGGATATAAAATTAACTCAAACAAATCAGTAGCATTCCTATATTCAAAGGACAAACATGTGGAGAAAGAAATTAGGGAAAAGATACCCTTCACAATAGTCACAAACAATATGAAATACCTTGGTATGACTAACTAAGCAAGTGAAGGACCTGCATGACAAGAACTTCAAACCTCTAAAGAAGGAAATTGAGGAAGATCTCAGAAAATGGAAAGATCTCACATGCTCATGGATTGGAAGGATCAACATTTTAAAAATGACCATCTTACCAAAAGCAATCTACAGATTCAATGCAATCTCCATTAAAATTCCTACCCAGTTCTTCACTGAGTTGGAAAGCTCAATGTGCAATTTCATATGGAATAACAAAAGACCTAGAATAGGGAAATCCATCCTCAACAACAAGAAAACATCTGCGGGAATCACTACCCCTGACCTCAAGCTACATTCAAGGCTATTGTGCTGAAAACTGCATGGTACTGGTACAGAAATAGGCACGTGGATCAATGGAATAGAATAGAAGATCCAGAAATGAGCCCTCATGTATATGGTCACCTGATTTTTGACAAAGGAGTTGTAAACATTCAATGGAAAAAGGACAGCCTATTCAACAAATGGTGTTGGTTCAACTGGCACTCAGCATGCAGAAGAATGAAAATAGACCCTTTCTTATCTCCTTGTACAAAGCTCAAGTGTAAGTGGATCAAAGGTCTCCACATTAAACCAGGTACACTGAAACTATTGGAAGAGAAAGTAGGGAAAACCTTAGAACTCCTAGGCACAGGAGAAAATTTCCTGAACAGAACACCAATGGCTCGAGCTCTAAGGTCAAAGATTGACAAATGGGATTTAATGAGATTGCAAAGTTTCTGTAAGGCTAAAGATACTGTCAATAAAACAAAATGGCAGCCAACAGAGTGGAAAAAGATCTTTACTAACATATCAGATAGAGGCCTAATATCCAAGGTATACAAAGAACTCAAAAAGCTAGACACAAGAGAATTAAACAACCCTATTAAAAAATGGGGTACAGACTTAAACAAAAAGTTCTCAATCGAGGAATATCGAATGGCTGAGAAACATCTAAGGAAGTGCTCAACATCCTTAGCCATCAGGGAAATGCAAATCAAAACAACCCTGAGGTTCCACCTCACACCAGTCAGATTGGCCAAGATCCAAAACTCAGATGACAACAGATGCTGGCGAGGATGTGGAGAAAGAGGAACACTTCTCCACTGCTGGTGAGGTTGTAAACTGATACAACCACTCTGGAATTCAGTCTGGTGGTTCCTCATAAAAATGGACATAGGACTACCTGAGGACCCAGTTATTCCACTTCTGCGCATTTACCCCAGAGACGCTTCAACACACAACAAAGATACATGCACCACAATGTTCATTGCAGCTCTATTTATAATAGCCAGAAGCTGGAAAGGACCCAGATGTCCTTCAGTAGATGAATGGATACAAAAATTGTGGTACATTTACACTACTCCACTATCAGAAACAATGACTTAACAAAATTCTTAAGAAAATGAATGCATCTAGAGAATATCATCCTAAGTGAGATAACCCAGTCACAAAAGAACAGACATAATATGCAGTCACTGATAATGGGATACTAATCCCAGAAAGCTCTGAACACCCCAGAAACAACTCACAGACGGTGTGAAGCTCAAAAAAGAAAAACAAAACAAAACATATATTTTAATTAAAATAGAACTGTATCACATCCCCCTTTCCTTCCTACAGCCCTTCCTAGTCTCTCTCCTATCCCCTCAAATTAAAAGCCTCTTTTCCTATATTATTGTTACATACATATATATGTGTATATATATGTACCCACAATAGTACAACCTTAAAAATGTATCTGAAATAAATAATAAAAAAAGACAAGATAACCATATTTCCTATTAGAGATATATTTAAAGATATTTAATTTATTTATAAGGTATAATTGTTCTTAGTTTTAAGAATATTTAATTCAAAAGTACCTGGGTGAATGATAGTATGGTATAAAATTGAATTATCTTTCCCCAAGATGATCAAACTCACCAATTTATAAGAAAGGTAATTCTGCTAGAAGCTGGTTGAAATGATAATCTAATGGTAAACAGAAGTCATAGTTTAATGCCCAGAGAAAATAAAAAGAATGTGGAAAGTGGAGACATAATTTTAGCATTAAGGAATAAGATACAGATGCATTCTAACATTGTTTCTGTCAGCAAAAGGTGATTATAACAGCTTATATTGGTGAAAGTTTATTTTAGAAACTTCCATCATAAATTAGTATGATAGAAATAATCATTTCTTGTGTTTTCTATGGAGCTAAGTTTCTGTTTCCTGGAAAACTTGTCTCTATGTGTTGCATAGTTCATTCTTTGTGTTGCAGGTTTCCTTCTACCAATTTGTAGCGATTATGTTTCTAATAGGGGGACTTGAAACTTCTGGAAATCAAAAATTGTTTTGTTGTTGATTTGTTTTGTTTTCTGTTAAAACCTCCATGTCTCTTTCTTTGAAAAATAAAAACAAGGAGATTGAACTGCAAAAAAAAAAAAAAAAAATCTGTACATTTATCTGTTTTTTTAAAAATAAAGTTGTTTAAATAAAAAGGAAGAATTTGGGGTTTCTAATTTGCTGGGGTTGTGATTAGTAAGAGACCAGCACCACTGAGGTGTAATCTGGGAATTGTTTCCTCAGGGTAAGCACACAAAAGCTGTGGTCAGAGAGGGACTAAAGCTGCATCTCAATTGGGGGCACAATTTCAGAGTCTTCTGTGTAGCACTTGGTTTGGTGGTGTGAGAGCGGCAGGGCAGGTGTCTATAGAGAGGTTTGGCACCATGAAACGCCAAGGGTGCCATCATGTCTTCTCAGGTGTGTGGTTCCACTTATACAACTTCCAAAAATCATCTGTCCTCATCTTTTGCATTTTGCATGTGTGTGCATGACTTGTTCTTGCTGCTTTCTAATCCAACTCTGAGGAAGATCACTTTGCATAATTTTTGTCTTGTTTTCTATTGTCTTTTCATGTGCTTTTGGCATTGTATCTTAGAAACCAGAAATTGTTCCAGTGACATGAAGCTTTCTGTTTTCTTCCATTTAGTGCATTGATGCACTTGGAGTTGATTTTTTTTTTTTTAAGATTTATTTATTTTATATATGTGAGTACACTGTAGCTGTCTTCAGACACACCAGAAGAGGGCACTGGATCCCAATACAGATGGTTGTGAGTCACCATGTGGTTGTTTGGAATTGAACTCAGGACCTCTGGAAGAGCAGTCAGTCCTCTTAACCATTGAGCCATCTCTCCAGCCTTGGAGCTGATTTTTTGTCTATAGTAGAAGGTAAAGATTCAATCTCCCTCTTTTTCATGTGGATATCAAGATTTCCTAGCACAATTTGTTGAAAAAAAGTAATTTCTTTACTTAATATTCTGGGCAGCTTTATTGAAAATTATCTGACCATGTCTGTGAGGGGTCTCTACTGTAGTCCATTGGTTTTGCACTTGTGCCCAACCTTTTGGTACTGAGATACATCACTGCCATGTCTTTAGTCCCAGCACTTGGGAGACAGAGGTAGGTGGATTTCTGTGAATTCAATGGAGATCCTAAACTATATATTAAGGTCTAGGCCAGGCAGAGTAACATAGTGAGACCCTGTTTCAAAACAACCCAAGACTCAATCTACAACAGGACCAAAAACAAAACAACAAAAAAAAAAGTCATGGTTTATGATTTTTGGGTTGTCGTGACACTGTTTCCATAGAGACATGGATAAACATTTCACCAGATAAAGGACAGGGTGCTGGAGAGAGATGGCTCAAAAACTTAAAACACTTGCTGTTCTTGCAAAGGACCTGGGTTTGGTTCCTAGCACCCACATGGTGTCTCACCATTCATTGGTACACACACACACAAGGTATACATACCTATGTGTTGGTAAGACACTTATACACATAAAATAAAATAATATGAAAAAAACAAAACGAATGAATGACAGACCAAAATAGCAATAACACCCAAGTCTAGCTTGGTGAACCAATGGGTTTATTGGGATTACTTAAGAAACATGGGGTTATTTACAGGAGCACAGGCTTCCACATACACATGTGTTTCTACCTGTATACACATATATAAACATGTACATACATCTCCACATAACATTATTTCATATTTATTTTATTGCAAACTACTTTATAGTGCCACACTGAATGTTTCCCATAACCCAAGACACCTTACTTTATGAAACCTTGATATTATGATCATTGTGTGTGTGTGTGTGAATGTGTGTATCTGTGTGTGCAAGAGTAGCTGGAGATGGAACTGTCTGTTGCTTGTTAGGGAAATACAGTACACAGCTGTGTCCTATGCTGGCTGAGCCTCTGCACCTATGTGTCTGGGAGAAGACACTATACTTATATTTCACAAGCATGGAAAATTTAAAAAAGAAATAATTTTTTTGTATCAATGTAAATACTTTATCCTGCTTCCAGATAGGACATTGACACATGTTATTTTCAAGGCAGGGAGCAAAGAAACACTGGAGCAAGCATTTAACTGCAATTACTCCCTAGGCCACCATGGCTTCTGGGATTGATACCTGCTCGGGAACGATGTCCATTCCCTGATGGACTTGTTTGGCCCTCCAGAAAGCAATCCACATTCTCATATCTAAGCCCTCAGTGCCAACCTCGGCCTTCAGCTTCCTAAAGCATCACTTTGCATACAGGCTTTTAACAGAGCTGTGTAAAAGAATACTTTGTGTAATAAAAATTCACCAAGACATTACTGAATCAGAGCTAGTGAGATGGCTTATCAGGTAAAGGCACTTGCCTAACTCTTGACCTGAGTTCAACCTCTGGGACTTCCATGGTAGATGGAGAGACCGGGCTCCCACAGGTTGGCCTCTGACTTCCCACTATAGCACACACTTATTCACCTCCCCTCATCCCTCCAAAATTCCCAAATCAGAAAATGAGTACATGGCATCTTCACACTTCAAAGCAACTCAATGAAGACTTACAGAAAAACAGCCAATTCTTTGACAAAATATTTCTGGCACCTTGAGTTGTATTCTATCTTCTAAAAAGGGCCCCTTCCAGCTTGTTTCCAGGCTTCCTTTACTCCCTTAATGCTTTCCTTCTTCACACACTTCCAGTACTCTTGCACACTCTGCTGCTGTGACACCTGTCATCCAGAGAGAAAGATCAGCAGTCACTGGTGTGGCTAGGCACAGCTGCACAACCTTACAGCACTGTGGACTGCCTTCCCACACTTCTCTAAAGAAAGCTGAAGTTCTTACATGCATAGGCCAAATGCATGTAATGAAAACCGTAGTTATTAACTTCCCCCAGACTGCATGTGCTGTGGGAATTCTTGTAGATGAATTTTTTTCTAAGTTGTTATGAATACAAGTATTGCATTCTCGATAACTCCTCTTTCCTGTCTCTCTCTGATCCTAATTCTTTATTATCTGTGTAGATGCTAATACAAACAAAATTCTGGGCTTTACTTGTCCCTCAGAGTCCAGCACATGACTATGAGCAGCCATGATGGATGCTGAGAGTTGTCTGTGTTTTCTAGTTAGTTCCTAATGTAGATACTGTTGGCAGAATCTATTAGTTTTCTTAATTATATAGATGAGGTATCTGAGGCACAGTAAAACAAATTGGCTTTTCAAAATTCATTAGTTAATACATGGCAGAATAGTATTTGAACCTGGAGATGGGTAGGGAGTCCAAGGTCAGACCCAAGGTCAGATCCAAAGTCAGAGCCTAGGCTGATGTCTGAATTTAAATTCAGATTTTTGTATGTTTATGTGTACAATGAACGTGTAAGTTTGTGCATATGCATATATGTCCAAAGTGTATGTGCAATGCATGTGTGCAAATACGTACAGTGACAGAGGTGGGAGGACAGCCTTGGGTGTCATTCACTGGCTTGAAGTTCAAAAAAGAGGCTAGTCTGGCTAGATGACAACTCCATAGCCCCACAGTCTTTGTCTCCCCAGAACTGAGAATCTAAGCACTTGCCACCATGCCTAGCATATGCATGGAATCTGGGGGTTGAACCCAGGTCCTTACTAACTGATGTTTCCCCAGACTCAGGTTATTTTTAAAGCAAAGAAAATACTAAATACCATTTTTTGTAAAAGAAAGTTCAGTGTTTTGGTTATAGTTTATAATCTGTGTATTAACTTCCACTTAACATTTTGCATTTTCCCTAATTCTAGGTTTAATATCCTTGTTGCTAACATGTTGAAAACAAAACAAAACTCAAGATGTTTTACCCATAAACCTCGATGCATTCTGTTTTTCAGTACTCCAAGAAACTCCCCATGGCTGAGGCATTCGTCCCCATCCAGGTCAAAGATCTTGAAGACAGTGTCCAGAAGATTGTTTGAGAGCTCTTGCCCAGTTGCCACTTTCACAGCTCTCTTGAATTCCGCTGAAAAACAAGACAAGAAACTGCCAATAAACCAGGTGATTTAGTTCAAGTGGATCTAACGTATACTTCCATCATTTGAGAATTAAACACAAAAATACCCACACGAGTGTATGCAAATTCTGCATTCAGCTAAGACATATCACAAAAGCAAAGGAGTCATTTTACTTTAATCATGGCTCCCAGTAACATGGTCAATTCCACTCCCTTCCCACTCCTGAGACTAAGAAAATAAAAGCAAATAAAGTAATCCTTGAGTAAGTGCTTACTGCTAATCACCATCACCTACTGAACAGTGAAACTACATACAGACAACAGAAATTAAATGATTTGTATCTTACCCAGCCTCACGGGGCGATGAGCTAAACTAAACATTTGCATGGCGATAGCAAAGTCTTCCAAATGCGTTGCAAAATGGCAAAAGGACTTGAACTCATCCAAACTAATGCTCTAATAAAAAAAAGTTTTAAAATTACCATTTTGTATATACATCAAAATTATATTAATGGATAGTTTTCTACCCTAAAGCCTATGAATTTGTCTCTAGGCAGGTTGATAAATATTGAAGACACAGAATAAGAACTAGATTCTAGAGTCAAGGTGGGTCCCTGTGTGGATCACCCCTAGTTGCCTTCCCATTTTCATTTTGAAGATGAGGATCTTCTAGCCCTCTTATAAGGAGGCTGAGCAGTAAAGGGAGGTCATGGGTGGGCTGTTTTCCTGAAAGGCTGACATCTAAGGGACATTAGTATTCATTGCTGTTCTGTGGACATGTGCACACACTCACAGAGCAGCAGTCACACAAGGACATAGGACACTATGTGTAAACTGTGAGACATTTCATCAAAAACAATCTAAATCCAGCCTTGCCATTACTTTGATCTTAGAACAGAGAGAAGGTAGGTTTCTGGCTTTGTGACTATGACCAAGGAGACTAACACCCTGTTCAGCAGGCCTATTTAACGAGTGTGCAGGGCACTGAGAAGAGGGCCTATACTGAAACTGCAGCTCTGCCATCTACAAGGTGTATGATCTTACCCTAAATCTCAGGTAGGCAACTCTTATGTTCCTTATCCAAGGTCTATGAAATAGAACAACTTCAATGTGAATGTTGGTTTATTTAATTTTGTTATCTATGTACTTAAAACCAAACGAACCCAAGTTAAAAAGCTACTTTTTCCAGTAAAAACATATCAGAGAGGGCTGGAGAGATGGCTCAATGGTTAAGAACACTGACTTCTTCCAGAGGTTCTGAGTTCAATTCCAAGCAACCACATGGTGGCTCACAACCATCTGTAATGAGATCTGATGCTCTCTTTGGCAAGTCTGAAGAAAGTGACAGTTGTATTCACATACATAGAATAAATAAATAAACCTTAAAAAAAATCAGAGAGAAAAATTTCTCCTTCAAATGATGTTGCCCAGATTTCAAACTCTTCACCCTTCTCGCCTCAGTCTTAGGAGTAGCTGGGTTACAGGTACTCGTGAGCCACACTGACAGTTCTTAATCTGAAGGTAAATTCTTCTGGGTTTTGTCTCTGTGGGTGGGCCTTGGCGCCCTCCTCTGTGCACGTGAGTCTACCTAGTCTGCACTGCTCTCAGCCTCTGTGGGTCTTTGTGGAATAACCAAAGATTTATTTGTAAAACTGCAACAAATTAAAAAAATGTTTTTTCTTATATTTATGATGCTGTTTGTGCACCACTTGCATTCTGGGTGTTCACGGAGGCCAGAAGGCATCAGATTCCCTGGATGGGGTTCTAGACAGTTAAGAGCCACCATGTGGGAACAGAAATCGAGCTGGGTTCTCTGCAAGGGCAGCTGGTGTTCTTAACCACTGAGTCATCTCTGCAGTTCCAAAAAAAAAAAAAAAAAAAAAAAAAAAAAAACCCCAAAAAAAAAAACCAAAAAACAAAAACAAAAACAAACCAAAACAAAAAAACCATAAAGAATATATGTTTGAGGTAAAGACCTCTAGGGGTAGGAAGGGTAAGGAGTCTTTCTTCCTCCTCTGACCCCACTGCACAAGCACTGATGGTGCCTGTGTGCTTCCATAAATGCATGGCTCTTACAAAAGTGGCTGTGCACCCTACCACACAAACTGCCCATCTCAACCCCATCTCAACTCGGGAACAACCTTACCAAACATTTCTGCACTTTGCGTTCTTTTTTCCCTCCCTTAGTGAGTTTGTCACCACAGTTGGGAAACAAGGAGCATTTCTTTGTATATCATGTCATACCATGATCTTAAAACAGGCTTGGAGTACAACCCTTGTGACGTCCTCTTCTCTCTTTTCATCATTCTGAGGTTGAACTCAGGACCTTGTGCAAGCTGGGCTCTTCTGATCAGTAAAAATGGCATCTTTCTCGTTACCATCTGAACTTGTACAACCTCACAATGAGGCTTTACACTGTTAATGTGTGATTTCTCTCCTCGTGACTTTATGTCCTCTCCTGGTGAGGGTTATTGTTGCTGTGATGCAACACCACAACCAAAGCAACTTGAGGAGGAAAGGGCCTGGTTCAAACTTTCACATCACTGCTCAGCATACAAGGAAGCCAGGACAGAAACTCACACAGGGCAGGAACCCAAAGGCAGAAGCTGATACAGAGACCATGGAGGGATGCTGCTTACTGACTTCGTTCTCATGGCTTTACTCAACATGTTTTCTTATAGAACCCAGGAATACCAGCCCAAGGATGGTACGACCCATAGTGGGCTGGGCCCTTTCCCAACAATCACTAAGAAAGTGCACTACAGGCTTGCCCACAGCCTGATCTTACGGAGACATTTTCTTTCTTGAGGCTCTCTCCTAGATGACTTTAGTTTGTGTCGAGCTGATATAAAATCATCCACCATAGGTCCTTTCCCTACATATCTTGTGGGATGCTGGGTGGCCTATTGCTGTGGGAGACAACACTTCTTAAATATCTTTTCAACAAGGGCACTACTGCCTCTTTTGGCTCTTGAACATTTTTCCAAGGATGTATGTATCACGGACAGCCTTGAATAGTGTTTTCCCCAGATAGACCACAACTTTGCTTCCTGCCACATGCTGAAACCAATCCTTCCTTCTGCAGCAAAGGTCAGGACACCTTGCTTCCTGCCTCTTCTAAAGGACTGATTGGTTGGGCTGTGTATGACCACACAGAAGCTTTCCTCTGGGACTCTCAGAGTAGCTATTATGGGCAAGGGGAAACTAACCAAAACAGGATGCTCATGCTATTGCTGTGTTATGAGTATTAGTTTTTGTTGTTGTTTTTTGGCTCTGACCCAATAATCTTGTATCGTCTGTAAACATCCATTCAATTGAGCAGGGTAATTTGGAAACAGATAAAGGTTTCAGATACTTTATAGTGATATTTTTAAAGCTCTCAGATACTAAAAAGAGAAGTCTGGGCTGGAGAGATGGCTCAGCCATTAAAGGCTAGGCTCACAACCAAAAATATAAGTCTCAGATCCTTATAAGTGTTTTATAGTTACAGATTTTAAAAGAATTCATTACATCCTAATTTGCTCTAGCTGTCAAACTGTTAACCTGCCACAGCCCAGGAGAAACATTTATGTGTATAACATCTGAGTTCCTATTCTCAAATACTAGGAACAATTCTAGGATTACATCGTTTTCTTTGTATCTAAAGCAAGGTTGTAAATTTTCCTTGTTTTGAATTTTTAAATTTTTGGTTTTTTGAGATAAGGTTTCTCTGTGTAACTCTGGCTGTCCTGGAACTTGTTCTGTAGACCAGGCTAGCATTGAACTCAAGATCTATCTGTCTCTGGAATGCTGAGATTAAAGAAATGCACCATCATTGTAAACATTTTTTTAATTTTAAAATTAAATTCATTTGTAATTATGTATTTCTTTCTACTGCAATTACAAATGGCATTGCTTTTCTTGGCATGGTGGCATATTGGAGACTGAGGCAGGAGATAGGAATTTAAGGCCCGAGTGGAGAACATGTGAGACCTTGTTTTCAGAAGATAAAAAGGATCACTCATATTTTATCTTTTCCTTTTGTTAGAAATAGCTTCTAAATGCTAGAGAAATGGCCTGGTAGCTACCAACATTGGCTGCTCTTGCAGAGGAGCAGTATTCAGTTTCTAACAACTACAAAGAACGGGCTGCATTCTCCTGAAACCCCAGTTCCGAGAGACCTACACCTTCCTCTGACCTCTGTGAGTGTTTGTACACGTTATTCATACATATACACACTCAGACATACACATGGACATACACATAAATAAATAAAAAACAAAGACAAAGGGGTTCATAATTAAAAAAATAGAAATAGTTTTTAAGACCTTATATAAACATACTGTTCACACCAAAACCATTTTGCTTACATAAAATTACAAAGGGGAAAATGACAGTGTGGCAATACATGCCTGAGGTCCCAGCTGCTTTGGGAAGCTCAGTATGGCAGTATCTAATTAAATATTTAAATTGATCCAGGAGAGGGGCATTCCTTGCTATCTGCCCTGTTCTAGGTTCTCGAATAAAAGACACACACATAGCCTTTATATTTTGACATGTCTAAAACAGCTCAATGACTGGGCCATTTCCTAACTTCCATTTGGCTAATCCACCTCCCTCTGATAATCTCAAGTTATTACTTATTAAATCCTACATTTCATCTTTGCTGCCCTGGACCCAGATGGACAGCTCCCCCCACCCCAACCATTGGCTGCAGGCATCTTTATTTACCAGTCAGAACCAACTTGGGGCAGGGTCCCTCAATGTTTTATGTATAGATGTGCAGATTCCCATGCAAACAATTTTGGGGACCCAAATTAACATAAGAATAGAAAAAGCCACAGCTGAGGTGAAAAATGACTTAAGTTCCCTAGTATAAGATCAGTCCATGCAATATGGCAAAGCACTTACTCAAAACAAACAAACAAAAATCAAACAAACACACATCACTTAAAATCCACAGTTTGTAGAACTGTTTGAGAAGGGTTAGGAGGTGTAGCTATTGGAGGAGGCCTGTCATACTTTGAGGTTTCAAAAGACTGCCATTCCCAGTATCCTCCTTTGCCTCCTGCCTGTGAATAAAGATGTGAACTCTCAGCTGTTCCTGCCCCCATGCCTTTGTTTTGTTGTCAGGAGTCATTCTGACTGCTCCTGTGAAAGCCTGCCTGTCAGGCAGAGTCTGCTGGCAGAGTTCCTGTTCTGCTAACACATGGAACAATAAGAGGGATACACTTAAAGATCAAGGCAAGGAGCTGAATGGTCTGTTAATCTTAGAGGAAGGAACAGGGAGGAATAGGGAGGCCTCTGGATAAGTACAGATGTCAAATGTACATCAGCCACTGTCTCTGCTGGCTTGTGACTTTGCTTCTCATGATACTGTAAAGGATATAAAGCTTAGGAGAATTAAACTCAGGGCTGCCAATGTACTGACCAAACAGCCCTCCTGATTTCTAACCTTTGTCTCTGGGTCTTCTTTTCTGTCTTTCCTATAATCTTGACTGGGCTGCTCTACTACTTCGTACCATCTGGACTAGTACACTTTGTCACCATAGACTCTAATTCTCTGAAATCATAAGCCCAAATTAAATGCTTTCCTTTATAAGTTGCCTTAGGCATGGTGTTTTATCACAGCAACAGTAAGACATGTACAAAACCCAGGATTGCTAGCTTGGTCATTATCATTTTGTATCATGCATGTATCATGTTTTCTCACTTAAAATGTGTACACAGGATAGTCTGAGTTACTTTAGAAGTTAATTTACTTGGCTATATGAAATTTCTAATTTGTTTCATTTCTATCACACTTGTAAGATAAAACATACCGGGATGGGTAGGTGAGAGGGAGGGTCCGTGCACTTGCACAGTGTAGGGGGTGGGGATGGAAGGTGGTGGGAACACCCAGCACACTTGCACTGCTATCATAGGGCTGCTTGGTTGGTCAGTGGGGGAGTCGGCGCCTGTGTACTAAGACCCATGTGCAGCCTTGGTGGCACTGCAGTGGCAGCGCAGTAGTGAGTGTGAGTTGGAATTGAAGCCTCTTAAACTGTCAGATGATTTGGTCTTCGAGACAGGAGATACAGGGGCCCCAGCCACCTTCCCAATGCAGTGCTCAGCATTACATAAGAATGGTTTTGTGGTGCTCAAAGGCCAGCCATGTGAGATTGTCAAGATATCTACTTCGAAGACTGGCAAGCATGGCCATGCCAAGGTCTATCTGGTTGGTACTGATATTTTTACTGGGAAGAAATATAAAGATATCTGCCTGTTGACTCATAATATGGATGTCCCCAACATCAAAAGGAATGACTTCCAGCTGACTGGCATCCAGGATGGGTACCTATCCCTGCTCCAGGACAGTGGAGAGGTATGAGAGGACATTCGTCTGCCTGAGGGAGACCTTGGCAAGGAGACTGAACAGAAGTATGACTGTAGCGAAGAGATCACAGTGCTGTCTGCCATGACAGAGGAGGCAGCTGTTGCAATCAAGACCATGGCAAAATAACTGGCTTCCAGCAGAGATCCATGAGCCTATAGAGGCCCCTCCCCCAGCCATGTTCTGCTCTGGCTGGGCCCTTGGCTGGACTCCTATTCAATTTATTTGACATTTTACTTTGGTTTTTGTCACCCCTTTAAACTGTTGGGGAGACCCTGCCCTTCACATAGCTCCCTTGGCCAGGAATGAGGGAGCCATGGCCTTGGTGAGGCTACCTGCCTCTTCTCTCGCAGCCCTGATGTGGGAGAAAGGGAGTTGGGTACTGCTTGTGATTTAGGTTCCCCTCTCTTTTTTTCTTTTTAATTCAATTTGGAATCAGAAAGTGTGGATTCTGGCAAATGGTCTTGTGCCCTTTATCCCACTCATCTTCTATCTGGTTCCCTGTTCTCCACAGTCCTTCACCCCCAAGCACCACTGTACAGACTGGGGACCAGCCCCCTTTCCTGCCCATGTCTCTTCCCAAACCCCTTTAGGGGTGGTATGAAGGGGGAAGAGGGGACGTGATCCTTCCTATTCCCTGTGGGCTTTCTCCCTGACACATTTGTTAAAAATCAAACCTGAATAAAACTACAAGTTTAATATGGAAAAAAAAGAAAAAAAAAGCATACCAACCTCTCCTACTGACAACTTTTCTCTCACATTTTTCCAGTAAATGTCTTTATTTTCAGTGTTAGTGAAGAAAAGTAGCCACTCTGCAAAGTCTTCTTTTCTCATGAAATTCAGACCTTTAGAAAACTGAAGGAATTCCATTTCCTGAACTTCTGTTTGTAAATTTTCCATAAATCTAAATATTAAAATAAGAAATTAGTATAAGCAGCTAGTGGCATTTAGTGGCATTCTATCTTAAAATTATAAGCAGGTCTGCAAGTCTGCTCATTCTTCTGCACCAAGTGGCTGGCCTCTGGCAGGTAGGAAAAGAAAGCATCAGGGCTGTGGGAGAGAGAAAAGCTGGCCAAGTCCAGTTCCTGCCCACTCTATCCAGCAAGTTTGTGCAGATCTCTTCTGGCAACCAAAGCTGTATTCAATGTGAAAATAATTATGCAAAATGTTGCTTTAATAAAACCAGAGAATAAGATCTTGTGGAAAGTATTTTTTTCCAATGTAGCAATATTATCAGTAACTGGAAAAATTAAAAATTAGGAGAGGACACTACCTTTAGAATCTTAATAATTAACAGCTCCTATTGTTTTACAGACACTAGAATAGAAACAATGACTGAATCAAAAGCTTAGATCTACATGCGATTATCTGTAGTCTTTTGGGCAACAGTGTGAATTTATAGACTCAACATCCCCCTGCACTTTTTAAAAATAGAGAATATAGCCCTTTGATTAAAGACACAGCAATAGCTCTGTGGGAAGGTACAAGTTGGACAGACATAAAGGCGACTTTGACTTTTGTGAACAAGAATCTAGAAAGGTAACACCAGGATTTATTACCTGAGTCATATGGAAGCATTATGAGAATCCTAACTGCAATCTCCTTTAAATATATACATGCATTTTATTTTATTTTTGTGTGTTGTATCACAGTTTAAAATGGTTGTAATATTTACATGGATTTTCTCTAGGAGAAGTAAACCACCATTGTTACTAGTTTGCTTTAATGTCTGTACTTTCTCCATAAACTTCAGAAGTGCAAAGGGGTGAATGGGCTTCTGTCTCTGTAAAGATCCTGTTACCTACAACACTGACTAAATGGACTGATGCAGACTTTTCTGATGTGTTTCTTTTTGGGTCAAAGCAGAGTTCTGCCTAAAACTTGATGCATTTTGGGTTGAATTAATATGGATAAAGAGATATTTTACTGATATATTTTGCCTTTTATTTGACTGCATTTTATTATATTGTGTATTATGATAATAGTAATGATTTTTTGGGTGTTGCATGTGCATATGTGTTAGTGTGTATATGTGCATGTGTGTGTTAGTGTGCATGTGTGTTAGTATGTGAGTATGGATGTGTTAGTATGTGTGTATGGGTGCATGTGTGTTAGTGTGTATATATGAGTGCATGTGTATTAGTTCATGTGTGGGGGGTATGTGTGTGTGTTAGTGTGCATGTATGGGTATATGTGTGTTAGTGAGTGTATATGGGTGTGTGTTAGTGTGCATATGGGTATATGTGTGTGTTTGAATGCTTGTGAAAAGAACAGGTTGAAGTTTGTTGTCTACCTCAATCACTTTTCCACCTTATTTTTGAGACAGCATCTGTCTCTGTTGATTTTGTGGGTTTGGTTGGCAGTAAGCTCCAGGACCCTTCTGTTTCTGCCTCCCCAGCACTGGAGTTACAGAAATGTCCTGCCATGTTTGCTTTCTACACATGGTTGCTGGCAAGCAAACTCAGGTCCTCATGTTTATAGTGCAAACATTTAGCTGACTGGGCATCTCCTCAGTCTCTCAACCAATTCATATTAGGGTTATCAAAAGAATGTTTTATGTGTAAACGAGTATGTAGCAAATAGAGACCCGACACAACAAGCTGTGCCATGCACCCAAATAACTTCATGGACTATACACCTTCAGCTGTGCCTTTCTCTTCTATCTACTCTCAGCTTCTCACATGGGGTAAAGCCATCGAGTACTCACCTCACTGACAGAAGCACTCAGTGTAATGCAGCTGGATGGGTGCATGTTTACTACGAAGCTTGCAAAAGGGACCACACTTTGCAATTGAGACACAGCCTAACATACAACAATAACAACAACAACAAAACACTCACACACATTTGGGAAATCTTAGCAAAAATGTAGTGAGTTGAGGAAGGTGCATGGCCTCTGCCTTCCAAGTCCATATTTTCCTGCTGTTCTAATCTTTTTAGTACCTGTTTTAAGACTGTGTTTAAGAGTGCTGCAGGGAGGCACTCTCTTATAATCTTAGTGAGGAGAGGGCAAGCAAGTCTCCACTATATTGATAACTACAATAATTAGATAATTTATGTATTACTGGCCCAATTTTATAAAGAAATGAGTTGAGGGAAGTTAAATAAACTGCTTAAGTTGAGTGTTAGCATCAAGCTTTACCTGAGACATGAAGTCTGCTTTCCAGGGTCCTTACTGTTCTGGTGCTTTTACAGTATGGCTGTTGGAATGTGCACATTTACTGCTGGACCGCTGTACACCAGAGCTGAGTCCCCAAATCTCAAATTGGTTTCAATGCAGAGTAAATCCAGCTGAGACCAGCCAGTGCTGGCCCCAGTAAGTTGTACTCAGGAACATAGTGCATGACCCTTGTTGGGCTGGTTTGTTGTGTATTAAGAACAAAGTGGTAGGGTGGTGGTGGTGACACACCTTTAATCCCAGCACTCAGGCAGGAGGCTGAGGCAGGTGTCTGTGAGCTCAAGGCTAGCCTGGTCTACAGAGTGAGTTCTAGGACTTCCAGGGTACACAAAAAAAATCCTGCCTCAAAAAAACAACTAACCAACCAAAACCAAAGTGAAACTAGGGCATGTCTCTTTTTTTGTTATCAAAAAGGAGCCATTACATTTATAAATCAGTCATTATGTTTTAAAATAGGCTAGAAGAGAATAGGAACTTTATGTTTTAGAGGTTAAGCTCTTAATGATAAATAGTTTAAATATCCAATAAATAATAGGTACTTCATGTTTATAGGTTAAATTCTTTCTAAAAAAAGTTCTTGTTTTTAATGTATGTGAGTACACTGTCGCTGTCTTCAGACACACCAGAAGAGGGCACTGGATCCCTTTATAGATGGTTGTTAGCCACCATGTAGTTGCTAGGAATTGAACTCAGGATTTCTGGAAAAGCAGCCAGTGAGCCATCTCTCTAGCCCAGGTTAAGTTCTTAATGATAAATGGCTTAAAGATCCAATAAATAGTATCCAGGTTTACAGCACTGGTTCTCAACCTTCCTGATGCTGTGACCCCTTAATACAGTTCCTTATGTTGTGGTGACTCCCAACCTTAGAATTATTTTTGTCACTTTATAACTGTATTTTTGCTACTGTTATGAGTCACAATGTAAATATTTTTGAAGCTAGGTTTATCAAAAGGTTGTCACAGGTTGAGAACAGCTGGATTACAGTCTGCAGGTCTGAGAAATAACTGTATTTAGTTTTCTCATTGCTTATATATAAAAATTTCCCAAATAAATAACTTTATGTTTACCTTCGAAATTCTTTATAATGAAGTTTTTTTTCTCCTCTTTTCCCAAAGAAACGCACTTGAAGGGTTGTGTTAACTCCAGGCTCTTTCACTGTTGGTTCCTATAAAGAAAAAAGACGAAAAGGAACCCTTGGGTGGGGACTTGGGGAAATAACCACAAGTGTGTCCTGTAGGACAAGATGGGAAAGAGGGCAGTCACCTTTCTGCTTATTACTTCTGCTTAACAGGACACCTTGCCTCTCTCTCTCCCTTCCACTTAATATCCTTTGTTACTAAGCCCCAAAGAAAGTAGAAACAGAAGGAATGAGCCTAACAGGACAAACCCAAATCAAGTAAATAGGTAGAAATACTAAATGGGTAAAAAATAAAAGTAAATACTAAATGGGTAGAAAAATAAAAAGTCTAGAAAGAGTCAAAGGTGCCCAACCCCTTTTGCTCATCCACAACAGCTTGGATTACAGGTGTGCATCACCTCACCTAGCTTTGTAAAGCCTCTTCTAATGCTCCTTGAAATGCTTCTGACACAGCTGTCCAGCAGCTCTCTCTCTGAAGCCCATGACACACTGGTCTGGAATCTAATGCCTAAGGCTCCTTCCATCTCTAACCCCGTCCTCCTGGCATCTCTGCTAATTTCTCCCCGAACTCAGTTGCCTTTCAGACAGGGTTATTATTGAGCTCTGTCAGTACCTCAGAAGACTTTTCTCCAAAACCCACCTGTTTAAACCCGGGCTGCCTAACTCAGGCAGATGAAAACCTGTAGGAAGCTCTCTGGTGCCTATTAGCAAAGGTCTGCATGTGCCCAGTATCCACATAGATGCCACTACCTGTGAAAGTATCTTCATTCTCTCAATTACTCAGTTTGGTTATGAACTAGAAATTTCTAGATTCAAATTTCCATAGTGCTAAGGTTCTCCAGACCTAATGAAGCTAAGGGTATCTGCCTCGGGAGTACAGAGGGAATCAAGTAAATAGGTAAATAGTGAGAGGCCAAATCAACTAATTAGTCAAATGTTCTCAAATTTAAGCTATGAAAAAAACTGTTTTATTCCAAAATTAGATGGTATTTACTAATGAACTATTTAGTAGTAGCTATCACAATTGTCCCAGGAACCTGAAATAACAACCCAACTTTGTAAGTATATGATGTTTCTAATTTTGAAGTCTGTAAGCAGTCTGTATTTAGACAGACTGCTATACTTCAGCATTTCCTTCAGGATAACTTCTATTTTTGACATTTACCAAAAATCAAACCGAATGTCAAAGAATAAATAATAAGTTTATTAATTCTTTGAGATTTTTTTTCTTTTCTTCCCTATTCTCCAAGACAGGTTTTGTATAACAGCCCTGGCTGTCCTGGAACTTGCATTATAAACCAGGCTAGCTTTGAATTCAGAGACCCACCTGCCTTGGCCTCCTGAGTGCTGGGACTAAAGGTGTGTGTACCACACCTGGCTTGAGAGTTCCACGCCACGTGTTTTGGTCATATTTGCCAGCTCCTCTCCTTGACACCTTGGTAATATTTTTCTAATTAGATTTAGATTTAAGTCAGTTTGACTCTGAATATACTTAGAGTCCCTGATTTCGGTACAAGTCTATTTTAGCTTTTGCTCTTTTAAGAGATTTCCTGTAGTGAGGGTAACTCAATGTGGGATTGCACACTATGCCTGCTTTCTGTGGGGCTTCAGACTGTTCTAGGAATGCCCTGTAAGTCCCACCATGAGCTGCATTTTCAGTCTCCTTGCTCATTTTCCTCTTTTGAAGATCATTTTATGTATATAAGTTTTCTAAATGCATGTATGACTGCATACCAGAAGAGGGCACTGACTCTCACAGGCCTATAGTTATGGTTATGATCCGTCATGTGGGTGCTGGGAATTGAACTCAGGACTCTGGAAGAGCAGCCAGTGCTTTTAACTACTGAGCTATCTCTCAAGTGCCCCCAGAGCCCCCTGTACCTCCTTGAGGTAAGGATCTCACCATAGCCCTAACTGGCCTTGAACTCACAAATCTACCTCAGAGTCCCAAGTTCTGAGATTTATGTAGTATAGTACTATTTTAACAATTTAAATATATTTTATTCTAAGCAAGCATATATTTCTAAGTTTTCACTCCTATTTCAAGTAGTGTTTTATTCATATATTAATACATATCTTTCTTTGGGTATGTGTGGTGTGTGCATGTGTATATGCACATTCACATGTGTGGACACAGGTGTATTTGCTGTGCATGTGTGGAAGCCTAAGGCTGATGCAGTAAGTCCTTTTTGATTACTCTTCACTGCACTGAGGTAGGGTCTTTAACTGGACCCTGAGCTGTCAGAACCTCTGTATCTACAAAGCTTTGATCACTGAGGGCCCTCCAGGCACCCAGCATTTGTATAAGTTCAGTTCTCAGGTTCACAAGTACTTTAGGCACGGAGCCATTTCCCCAGTTCTTAATTATTGGTGTTTTTAACAGTGTGTGTGTGTGTGTGTGTGTGTGTGAGTGAGAGAGACGGAGAGGGAGAGGGAGAGAGGGAGAGAGGGAGAGAGAGAGAGGGAGAGAGAGGGAGAGAGAGAGAGAGAGAGAGAGAGAGAGAGAGAGGGAGGGAGGGAGGGAGGGAGGGAGGGAGGGAGGGAGAGAGAGAGAGAGAGAGAGGAGAGAGAGGAGAGAGAGAGAGAGAGAGAGAGAGAGAGAGAGAGGGAGGGAGGGAGGGAGGGAGGGAGAGAGGAGAGAGAGAGAGAGAGAGAGAGAGAGAGGGAGGGAGGGAGGGAGGGAGAGAGAGAGAGGAGAGAGAAAGAGAGAGAGAGAGATATTGAGATATTGAGATCGTGTAGGCCAGGTGTTTCAGAACATGGTCCACCTCCTGTTTGGAAACAAGGTCTGTCACTGGCCCCAGCTTACTAACTAGCTTAGATAAGCTTGCCAAAGAACACCAAGGATACTCCTGTCTGCCTTTCCTTGCTGGGATTACAAGCATGCACTACCAATTCTAGCCTCTATACAGGTTCTGGGGACTGAGTTTATGTCCTTGGGTTTCCAATGCAAATGCTTTACCAAATGAGCAATCCTCTAGCCTGAACTAACTTAATTAAAATAAAAATTTCTTAAAAAAACAAACTTTGGTATCAGGGATTAAATCCTCTTCTATGGCCTGGAGAGATGGCTCAGCGGTTAAGAGCACTGACTGCTTTTTCAGAGGTCCTGAGTTCAATTCCTAGTAACCACACCATCTATACTGGAATCTGATTTCCAATTCTGGCATGTAGGCATATACACAGACAGAACCCTGTATAGATAATAAATAATAATAATTTATAAAACCTCTTCCATTGTGCTGTCTAGACATACAGTGTTCCAAATGCCACCTACGGAGGGGAGGTTGTTTTGGGGATCTCATTATCTAACCCTGGCTGGCCTAGAACTTGTTTTGTAGATCAGGCTAGCCTTGAACTCACAGAGACCTACCTGCCTTTGCCTCCTTCTGAGTGCTCCTGACAGAAGCTGTGATTTTTAATAATGTACACAATTTGAAATAGATATGTTCTAAAGATGGAGTGATTCAGAAGTTTAAGAAAGACTCACAAGATGGAGTTACAATTAACAGAATATTGTCAGTTGAAATCTATTGGTACACACCACTGGTAGGACTGAAATTCACTTGTGTCCCATATGACATCCTGGTTACTATTTGTTACAGTCTAACAGCCTTAGCAAGAGTCACACTCTTTGATCCAGCAATTGAATTTCTGATATGTCATCCCTAAAATATAGGAATATGAGTATAAAATAGTGTAATTCTAGTATTATTCCTTGCAGCGCTACGAACTATGAAATGACAGGTATATGTTAAATACTTCCCAAAAGATGAATGGCAGCATACAAATCATAGCCATACAACAATGTACTCTGAAGCTGTAGTGAGGAGACACTGGCTTAGTGTATAAAGCACTTGTCACACAAGTGTGAGGACTTGAGTTCTGATCCCCAGAACCTACACAGTCAGAAGTAGCAGCATCTGTTTGTAATCTCAGTGCTCCAGTGTGGAGGTGGGAGCTGGAGACAGGAGATCCTAACCAAGGCTGGCAAGGACAGACACCTGAAGTTGTATCTGACCTCCACACCTGTGCTGTGTACGCACATATCCCCACCCCTGCCATACAGGACTGTCGTCTTTAGATACACTGTGAAAATGAAAAATGAGGAAAAATATACAGTATACTATTGCTACAGAAGGACAAAAATCAAACTGGGTACATGGCTGTGACACAGATGTAATCCTTGCACTAGGGAGGCTGATGGAGGATTGCTACAAGCTCAAGGCTGGCCTGAGCTACACAGTGAGGTCTTGTCTTAAAGAAAAACAAAAGAAAACAGACCTCCACATATCCATAGGAACAGCCAGCACTCACTGCCCAGGGGCTGGGGTGAAGGTGGGACACTGGCAGGACAACTCGGTGCATCTATCTGCATATACCTTTGTACTTTAGTAGGTGTGTGCTGGGGCACCAAGGTCTTCATAAATCCCGCAATGACCTGGGAAGATGACAGCTATTACCACCACCATGTGTTTGAAAATGTTTACTTACGTACCTGGTATTCTGTCTCATTAGTCTTCACTGTCTTGAAGCCATCTTGCTTACTTATGATCTTCTGCAGCTGAAAAAATTACAGACATGACTTTACAAGTTTGTCTAATGGAGTTTTCAAAATAAGCAGAGAACAGATGCAAGGCTGTAATTACAGGACATCTGCTAGTTGTCTGTGGGCTGATTGGCCATGTAAGACAGGAGGAAAAGACGGAAGGGCCCACCATGGCCAGAGTATGCTTAGCAGCAGCTCCTCCAACACACAGGCTCTAAAGTCTGTGAGGTTTTATGCCTCATCTTCCTCTCAGTGATTTTTATTCAGGGTTGTTTCTTTTACTACTGAGAGTTTACATCCATAATACAAAGTGCATACTGCACACAAGGCTTTTCTGTACACACCCTTCCTTTTATCTGTACTACGTTGAAAGGCTTACATTTTTGTTAATTATAAAACTGTAACAGTTTCTTAAAACTGAGTATGTTAAATAACCTATCTATCTGCCTTTCAGAGTCATTTGTACCAGTCTTCAGATGGAAAGCAAATTAAAAGAAAAGGTGTAGGATGATGCCATTATACAAGGTGGGTCCAGCCTATCACTGGATGAAAAAGTAGGAGGGGAAAAGTCTAGGAAGGGGAGGAGGAGAAGTGGAGAATCAAGATGGAGCTGGATGACACCCTCTTCTGGTGTGTCTGAAGACAGCTACAGGGTACTTACATGTAATAATAATAATAATAATAATAATAATAATAATAATGATGATGATGATGATGATGATGATGATGATGATGATGATGATGGAGCCAGAGGAGGAGATCTAGATCCAGGTGGTCTTAATTGGTGATAGGTAGATTTGACTATTCTAAGGGTTTCTATGGGTCAATTTGTCTTATCTATGTAGGAGATTTATATCTTTGTCAAATGGTTTCAAGATATTGTGTGGATGGATTGTGGGTTGAGAATTTAACATATAAATCTGTTTGATAAATTATTAGTTGTTGAGTCACGATTTTACCGGGCTGTGGGGAATTTGAGCTAAGTTTCCAGCTGGCAGGGAGACAATTGAGAGAGGGCAGCTTGCAGATCACCTGGGTCTGAGAGTACTTGAGGGCAGTGTGGAGCATCTGAGATAGAAATACCCCACAGTGCTATGTGTCCCTAATGGCGGCCGCATTAGCATGGGATAAAAGGTTACCAAATATTAGTGTTTGCTGAAACAAAAAGGATTAAAAAAAATGAGATGTGCACAAAATCTCAAACTATGGCTTAAATCAATTAGGAAACAAACCATCAGGACTTTCCCTACGTGGTTTGTTAGTAATTTACAAACTGCTGATATTAAATCACAAATTATCAATTTATACTTGGAGCCTTATTCTATGTTTGTTTGGGCAAATGGTTCATGATGGGTTCTCTAAATCTCTTCCTCCCTCAGAGCTCATTGTCCCTCCGGACTTAAGAAAAACAACGGAAACCTCTACATTGGTTTCACCATTTGGGTCTACATTAAAAATCGAATTGCAATGACAGGTTTAACACTCACTTTTTCTATTCCTCCCTTTGCTCAACACCTTCATTTCTTTCATGCAAGAATGAGCATAATCCCACAAAGAGAAGAGCCTTCTATGACAGACTACCCAGTAAGCAGCACTTGGCTGTAGGCAGGAGCTTATCTATACTTCACCTGGCATTTACTGCTTGGTTACTATTTACAGGGCATCAGAAAAAAAAATGCATGTGTTAAAATGCAGATCCGGGCCTTGTCCACTTGTTAGCAGCTCTCTCTGTATTCCATCTGGTCTTTCCTGAATGTCTGTGAAAGCAATTCTAGTTTTTCCTCTAAATTAAGTCCACCTAGTTTTTAAGTGGAACTGGATAATGCATATTGTTTTTGCATGTGCCTTTTTTCTTCCAGTGCACTATCTCAAGATTCATCTCTGTGGCTTGCTTCTATTCACTGGTGAGTTGTGTCACACTGTCTGACTACACTATTCAACTATTTATCAGACAAGGACCCTGTGGTCCTTATCTGCTATTTTGGCTACTATGAGTCAAACTGTCAAGATCACTTTTTGTACAGTTTAATTTAATGGACACTGGTTTAATTTTCCCTTGGCTAGATATGAAGCAGGGTAACTGGACTGTTGAACTTTATTTAAAAACAAAACCAAAACAGTCAAAGTTTACTTTTCCAAAGTGAACTGAAGCCCTGAAATTTGCTCTGTAGACCAGGCTTGAATTCACAGAGATCCACCTGCCTCTGCCTCCCAAATGTGAGATTAAAGGCCTGCACGCCTGGCTTTCTGGAACATTTGCTGTCATGGACCTCCTTAAAAGCCACTATTCTCTTGGGAGTGTGGTATGTATCACCATGGCTTTTAAACTTGCATTTCCTTAATGTAAGGGATACCTTGCTCCATGCTTACCATTCATTCATGTACTTTTATTCTTGTAAAATGTCAACTATAGTCTTACCATAAAAAAGTTACTAACCTCTAAAATTCATTATATATTTTATATAAAGTTCCTTTGTTAGACAAGTGATTGGAAATATTCTATTCCCAATTTCTTCCCTGTCCATTTATTTTCTCACCATGTATCCCAGGCCTGAGATCCTCCTGCCTCAGCCTCTGAAGCATCAGTATTAGAAATATGCACCCATATGCCTGTCTATAATCCCCATGGCATTCTTCAGCACAAATTTTTCATTGTGGTGAAGACAAATCATCACGGCTGCCTTCGGTGCCCTAAGAGACTGCCTTGGGCTGGGGCTAAAGTTCAGTGGTAGAACATTTACCTATCATGGAGGAGACCTTGGGGTTACATTCCCCAAACTGTGAGCAAAAACACAATCACATCATACCACACCAAACCAAAGGACTCTGCCTCCCCTAGATTCTGAAGATATCTGATAATATTTCCAACCCAGAAGTTTAACTATTTTTGTGTCTGGCTAATTTTTTTAAAATACACATCAGTTGTTAGCAGCAACTCTAGCAGCTGTTATGTAGCTGGACAAACTCCTAACACTCCTATTTTAAGAGCACAGTGCTTTCCACCAGTGTGAAAGCAATGTGGAATGAAAGGACCACCTAAGGAGTGGTTTCTCCCAGCAAACAGACTGGTTATTAATCTACTGTCTGGAGGAGCTGCTTTAAAACTCTGGCACTTAGCCTACAAGCAGATGTAACATCTATCAAGGTGAAGATTACATGGATTAACTATTACTGGCTTTGATCACTGTCCACACTGTTTATCACACCTGACAGAGAGCAATTCATGTAGATGGTGACTCTTTCACCAGCTCTCAGGGGAAGAAGTAAGCACAGTACTTCCTAACTAACACAGTGTTTTCATCTAGATGTTAATAAAATGCAAACATTTACAAGTATCAAAGTCACAAACTGAGGCAACTTAAATTTTAGGACACTTTTAAAAGATATTACAGAAATGTATCTTATCACTGCATCATCATACCTGGCTCTTTCAAGAATGAATATATATATATATTCATATATATACATATATATGATATACTATACTTAGGTTTATTAATACAAGGACCATGAAAGTAAAACTGATAAAATTATTAATATAAAAGTAGTTTTCTTCCTTGAAACACTTCCTTCAAAAACGGACATACATGTAAGTCTCCTTGCTATCAAGTTCCAATTCTGTAGTCAGCACCAAGAACTCTTTATAGATGTACAAACTTTAAACAACTGGTGGTATTCTCATTCTCATTCTCATTTTCTCTCTCTCTCTCTCTCTCTCTCTCTCTCTCTCTCTCTCTCTCTCTCTCTCTCTCTCTCTCCCTCCCTCCCTCCCTCCCTCCCTCCCTCTCTCTCTCTCTCTCTCTCTCTCTCTCTCTCTGCATGTGGAAGTCACAGACCAACCTTGGGTATTCCTGTCAATAGTCTTATAGTCTTGAAGGCATCTTGAGTATCTATGATTTTCTGTAGCTGAAAAGATTCTATAGCTTTGTGATTTTGCCTCATGTTACTCCCAAACATTACTGAAATGCAACAAACTTTGAGCTTTGCAAGCCTGCTGGTGATACTTGCAGTGGCCCATGTTCAGTCTGTCTTAGAGAATCACCTCTAATTTCACTACTGTAAAGATACATACCCCATGACCACCAGGAATAAAACACAAAGTTTAACCAGGTCTCAGAGAATTACACATGTGTAAATTCTAACAGCTTGATTAACCCAACAGGATCAACTCTATACTTCACAGGTTCTCTACCTGAATGATGGTCATAAATCCATGTGTTTCTTGGCTCTATGGTAGATGACGTAGCCAGACAGCAATGGTATCTTGTAAACTACAGCACTGATACTCAGGTTCTGTGTGTGCAAACATATTTCCTTCCTTAGGGTTAAGTTTCTTTAATTATAAGCTATCTCAGAAGAGGTGCTAGTGAGATGGCTTGGAATACTAAAGACAAGCTTGATGACTGGAGTTTGAACTATGGGATCCATGCAGTGGAAGGAGAGAACTGACTCTGACATATACTCCAAGGGATCTGTATGCTCCATGTATACACATGCATGTATATACCTACACACAAAAATAAAAACAATCTCAAAATAATTTCTTAAATTTATTGATAGTAATTTTGTAATTCCTATTTATTCTCCATTCCCATTTCTCTTTAAAAATTAAAAATAATTTTTCTTTAAGAAAGTATTTTATATATATATATATATATATATATATATATATATATATATATATGACTACACTATGCTCTTAACCACTGAGCTATCTCTCATCCCTTTTTAAAAAAATTATATATATATATTTATTATATATATATGATGAGTATACTGTAGCTGTCTTCAGACACACCAGAAAAGGGCATCAGATCTCATTGCAGATGGTTGTGAGCCACCATGTGGTTGCTGGGAATTGAACTCCGGACCTCTGGAAGAACAGTCAGTGCTCTTAACTGCTAAGCCATTTCTCCAGCCCAATAATTTTCCTTTATGTATATGGATATTTTGTCTGCAGGTAAACATGTGCACCATATGTGTGCCTGTCACCTGTGAAGGTCAGAAGTGGGCACAGGATTCCTTGGAACTGGAGTCACAGATGGTTGAGAGCTACCATTAGCTGCGGAGTTGAACCTGGATCCATCTGCTAAGCCATCTATCCAGTCCACTCACCTCTCCTTTGAGATGTTTCTGTAATTCCTTCTGACCTACATAACTTCAGATGTCTCCAGTCAGTAATCTATTCAATTACTTTGTACACTCTGTTGGTGAACATTCCCTCTGTCACTCATTTCTTTCCAAGATTTACTTGCCTTTCTTTTGGGCTTTCTGGCTCTAGGACTCTGCTTATTGCTCTTGGCAAAACAACCACTTCCATCACTGGAAATGAGACTTAGGAAAACTATTTCTCTAAGATTTCTGAGCTGTGATAAAAGCATGCTGCTGATAAATTTGTTCCTAGTTACTCAGGGTAGGATTGTAACAGCTGGAAGTAAATCATAATCTATATCAAGGCTGCTTTGCCAAGTATCTTTACATATTTGCTGCCCTTTATTGTAAAACATCTTTTCTGGACAGAATCTTGCCATTTAGCCTGGGCTGCTGTGAACTTTGTGATCCTTCTGCTTTAGCCTCTGAGTGCAGTTTGCTGAACGTCAAAGAAAATGATACTGGGAACTGCAGAGGATACATACATTACATTACACACTTAGGCAAGAAAAGTAACAAGGAATTTAAATTAGTCTATCCAACTAAAAGAAAAGTCTTCATTCTAGATCAGACATTTAACACATTAATCATGTGTTGTTTTATAGGTATATTTGTTTACTGTCGGGCATTCGAGAGTGTGTGTGTTTATAGGCGTGTGTGTGTCTGTGTTCATGCAGAGGCCAGAACACTATAATGGGTGTCTTTTTCTATCACTCTCTGTCCTTGAGACAGGGTCTCTCACTTAATCTGAAGCTCCCTGGACATGCATGGCCTATGTGAGTGCTGGTGATCAGCATCTAAGTCCTCCCTATGTGGAGCTGGTGCTCTGCATCCAACTCCTCATGCTTATGCAGCAAGTGCTCCCAACCCTGGAGTCATTTCCCTAGTCTAGTGTCTTAATTTCTAAAAAGGTGTCACAACTCCTGGTGACTGCAGGTAAAACAGTCTGTGTACCTGAGCCCCAAGCACCCATCTGCCACTCTCCAGCCCACTCAGGGATCACATCATCTACCCTGTCTCCTCGTATGCTTAGGTGGACTCATCTATTCTGATCACTGCTAAACATGTGAAGCATTGGCAAGCCTACTTTTTGAGGGGTTCAGTTGTTTTATAGTTCATTCTCTATTTAAGATCTTTTCTGCTTTTTCTCTATTCTAAGGCTTTGTGATAGTTTCTTGTATAACACAAACCATTTTCAAAGCTATGGTACTGAACAGTGTCAAAAAGATTTACTGGGTGAATTTTTATTGAGAACAACATGCACCTTACAGAGCCATATAACCACAGTGATCAAGATGAAGTATTTTCAGTATTTCAGCCTTTCTTCTCTCCCACTCCCTTTTCTCTTGTAGGTAAGCAACCACTTATTCCTCCCGGGCTCTAGACAACCAATGGTCTGCTCTGTTTGAGTATCAACATGAAGAACTGTATATACACAGAATCACACAGCTTATAATTTTTTTTTGCTTTGATTCTTTGTCCCTTTTTGCTGCCGAGTAAAATTCTACTGCATATATAACATTTTTTAACCTAATCACTTATGACAAACATTTTGGTTGCTTCCAGATTGGAGCTATTATGGACAAAACTGTGATACACATGCATATCCAGCTCCTAACATAAGCTTTCTATCTTCAAGTTATTTCCTTGAGGCAGGGCCTTACTATGTAGCCTTGGCTGGCCAAAAACTTGGTGTATAGGTCAGCCTGGCCTTCAACGTACAGATTCACTTGCCAGATATTTTGTGTTTTTGAGACAGGGTCTCTCTGTGGCCCAGGTTATAGCCTTGGCTGGTCTAGAACTCATGGCAATCATCCAAACTATCCAAGTTTTGGGATTACAAGCTTGTGCCAATATACCCACCTATCTATTTTCTTTTCTTTGACTACAAATCTTGAAATAAAATTCCCAAATCATATGCTAGGTATGTATTTAACTTTGAAAGCAGATAGAAATTTGTTTTCAACTCAGCATCATCTTATTTTTAACACATATACACACATTTTAAAGAGAGTTACTTGTTTCATATGTTGAGGTTTAAAAAAAAATAGCCACAGCATTGGGAAGAGAAAGGCAGGTGAATCTCTGCGAGTTTGAGGCTAACCTGGTCTTCATAGTGACTTCAGGACAGCCAGAGCTACATAAAGACACCCTGTCTTGGAAAACAAAACCAAAAGTCCACCAAAACCTAACCAACCAACCAACCAAAATGCTATAAATTAGTCATTTATGTACGCATATGTCAGTTGAATATCCTCATTAGTTTACTAAGGGTGCCCACAATCAACTAGATTATGTACTATGCATCTACATACCCTCTGCTTGTAACTGCAGTGCATACCCAAGTTTACACTGAGGTATTTCCTTTATATCATTACCTACTTTTAAGAAACAGAATGGATTTCCCTGTTTGAAGATTCAGAAAACATATTATTAAACACTTCAGCCATATTTACATCTTTTCAAATATTAGCAGTATCCAGTTCCTAAAAAATTTGCACTAATTCATACTTTTTGGCTTTATTATTCTTCATGAAGGCATACATTTCTATTATTCATTTTTGATATGAGAATAATTTAAAACATATGGTTAACAGGCATTCTTTAAAAGCACATAGTCTATGAATCCCTTTTTACTTTATAATTATACATTGAAGTCATGAATGCAAAATCATGAAAATGCAGATCCTCAAAGCTCATTTCTCTTTTTCGAATTTTATGCTTTAGCTGCATGCATGTAGCTCTGTGCACTGTGTGTGTCTGGTGCTGCAGTGGTCAAAAGAGGGCATCAGATCTGGAGTTATGGTCAGTTGTAAGCTGTTACATGGATACTGGGAACTGAAGCCATGTCCTCTGTAAAAGCTGCAATCGATCTGAACTGTGAGCCATTAGAAAATAGTTTTGAACATGCAAATAGTTTGATGTTTCATATGTAAACAGTGAAGATGGGTTTGGTTTTTAAGTAAATGTACAATTACTACACAAGCACCAGGTGCTTTATAATAACCCCAACAGCAAGTATGTGCTCACCTTAACAAACTCCTTTCTCTCAATCATCTCATTACCATCTGCATCCAGCATTTTAAAAGCAACCTGGAAACCAGAGTGAGGCTCTGCAAGGAAATGAGCAAGGAACAATTATTTAGTTGTTGGCAAGAAGCTAAGTATTTGTAGCTAGAAAAGCCTTAACATTAGAAATAAATGACCAGAAACGATGTAAGCAAGAGCTGTACAGAGAAAAGAGGATCTGTTTCAGTTTTTCTTTTGTTTTTGAGACATGGTATGCACCATCACAGCACAGCCGAGGAGAAGTTCTCAAACTGTACTTGATGTTAAACTCCTGCACCTTGGCATCTCCCACAAGCTGTGGTTGTGCTGCTCACCCTTTATAACAAAATACTGTGAGAATTTGTTTCTTCACCTCCACCTCTAGCTTCCTGCTACTCTCACAGCACTCCTGTTGATTTCACAGCAATTATTATTATCATCATCATCTTTATTTACTTTCTTAGTTTTAAAAAAACTTTTCATTTTTCCATTTTTTATATTATAATAATGTTTGGTGGCAGACCCATATACTGATAACAGAATATGTAAAATCTTATACATCTACAGAACACTTAGCAAGACTAGGATAAACACTGGTACATCATTATAAACCATGAACAACAGATTCTATAATTTTCACTAATGCTGTGTTTTGTTTTAGAATGCAGCAAGGTATGCTACATTAAGTCACCAAGTCTACTTAGTGTCATCCATGTCTTGGAGTCACTTAGTCTTTTCCTAGTTTTCACCACTAGAATACTTGTGAAGGATAAGAATATTGTTCAATGTCAAATAAAGTTGTTTTAAAAAAATCCCTAAGAGGCAAAACATAGTGGCCCATCCTTTAATCCCAGATACAGAAGCATGTAGATCTCTGTGAGTTCAAGAGAGTTCCAAGTCAGTATGGTCACACTGTGAGACACTCTCTCAACAAAGCAAAATTATCCCCACCCCAATAAAACAACAATATATTCTCTTTATCTGAAGGGCTTTCTCTGAGAACATTAACTATGATTTTTTTTTCTATCCCATTTTCTCAGATAATACTAGCTATGATCTCTCTCCCTCTCCCTCTCTCTCTCTCTCTCTCTCTCTCTCTCTCTCTTTCTCCTCTCTCTCTCCCTCTCCCCGCCCCTCTCCTCTCCTCTCCCTCCCCCGCCCCCTCCCCTCCCCTCCCCCCCCCTCTCTCTTTCCACAACCCCTCTCTTTCTCAGAAAATGAACCATGATTTCTCTCACCCTGTTTTGTCTCAGACACAAAGTTTCTGGGTTTGGGGAGAGAGGAGATCTTGGAATACTCCAATGTAACATTATTTTGTTAATGTTTTTCTGTGTGTGTGTGTGTGCACGTGCGCGTGCACACATGCCTGTGGTGTATGTATCTGAATCCATCTGTGTGTGCACACACGGAAGCCAGTACTTTGGATGGCTTCTGTTATTTACTTCCACCTTATTGCCCTCACAGAATCTGTAGCTTTTCCCACTGTTTCACTAGACTGGCTAGCCAGTGAGCCTTCCTCTCTCACCTGGGACTACCTTCATGCCTGGCTTTTCCAGGGCTGGGGATCTGAACTCATGCTTTCATGCTTGTGTAGTAAGCACTTTACTTTAACCCACTGAGCCATCTCACCAGCCCTATTATCAATGTTTTTAGTAATACAGAGACAAATACTGAATTTTAAAAGTCCTGCTTGTTAAGGCTACGAGTGCACATGCTGGCTGTAAGGAGAAGTGGGATGATGTACTTACTTGTAAGGATTGTAAGCAAGAAAAGATATTCGGTATATGAAATTACCCCTGGAGAAGAAAAAATAAGAACAAATTAGGAGATAAATTTTAGATGAGAACCACAAAATAACTAATACTGTAACATCACCTCTGTAAAAATAGACATTTTTACTCTACATCTCTTTGGTACAGTGGAAACCATTGTATAACAAGAACTGAAATACAGCCTGGGTTTAAAAAGAAAGAACCATGCTTCATCGAGTTTTAGGAGGTCAAGATAGTGAATCTTCTGTGCCAGTCTGACTGGACCAAGGATTGGACATTATTTTTGGGTATGTCTAGGAGGGTTCTCCAGTTGAAATCAACCTGTGAATGGGTATATAGCAGTATAGCAGACTTATCTCTCACATGTGGACATCAACTAGTCTGTCCAGCAAGATGCTGAGGAAAGTGGAATTCTCTCTTCTCCCTTTCCTTACCTGCTAGGCATCTCACTTCATCCTCTACCCTGACACCGGGGCTTCCATTCCTGGTTCAATTAAAACTCCCTCTTCCTGAATGATTCTAGCTCGTGTCAAGTTGATAAAACACTAGCCAGCACAGATGGGCAAGTGGCTTGAGCCCAAGCTGGTGAATAGGCTGTAGGGATGTAGCTCTAGACACTGGTTCAGGGACAATTCATGACTGAAATTGGGCAACTACTGAGAATGATGGGTCACTGACTTCTTTTGAGGTGAGGGTGTGTGTGGACTTGGTGATTTCAGAGTTATACTTAGAAACATGAGGCCATGAACAAAGTGACTGGAGTTGACACAAGGCAGTATTTAGAGCCCGAGAGCCCATATTTAACTGTGGGGCTTGAAAAAAATGGGTATAGGGTATGTCTGAGCTTCAAATCAAGTTAGCTTTGGAATTAGCTCTATATTTGGTCACTTAATAAACTTTCTTGTTGAGTTTTCTGCTGTTGCAATTAGATCAACAGTAAACACACACTGTAGTATGAACAATTCAATGACAGACAAAATGACACTGACTTATATATTATTATGTTAGATAATGAAAGTCAACTCATTATTAACTCATGAATCTTATTTTGTTTATCGATCCTTACCCCTCATGGTATTATTTTGAAACAAATCCTTCATATCATATCACCCCAAAGCCTCACAAGTAAATGCTCCAAATGCTGGGTACTGACTTCCTAGTCAATTGCCAGCTTTCTATTTTCTTGACTTCAGAGCAGTGTGCTTTCTCAGAGTGAGGACATGCAGTAAGTCTTCAGACACTCTCCAAGACTATTCAGCATTTAGATGAAGGGAGAATAAGTTCTATGTGTTTGTCATGTCTTGCTCCTAGCAGAACTGCTCTGTTAGTTTGGATCAAAGCATTTCATCCCTTGGCAGCCTGGAAAAAAGTGAAAAATAGTGTTTTTCTATATTTCAAAGGACTAGAGCAAAGAAAGAAAAAAATTAAAGGAAAAAAAAAAAAAAAAAGCCCGACTTGTAGATAGTACTGGGCTTGGTGCCAAAGGAGATCTCTTTTTAAACACAGGTAAGTGTCCTTTAAGCATAGACAATTTTTGAAAAGGAAAATTCCAGTGTCTTTTTCTGAAACACTGACTTAGAAGTAAAAGGTTTAAATAAACACTGTTGAGAAGGTATAAAACCATGAGCTTGTGCACATGATACATTACAAACATCAAAGAGCCAGCAGCGGCCAGCATCTGCCTCAGAATGTGGCTCCATGAGCCGGCACCCGAGGGCACTCAGGAAAGCTGTGCAGTACCTGTCTGTTACCCTGGACAGTAAACTGAATGCTGCTAATTGGCAATAAACAGGGAAATACCTTTTTTATTATTTATTGATTTAACATATATCAGTGGTTTGCCTGCACATGTCTTTTGCACGAGTTACAGACAGGTGTGAGCACTGAGAACTGAACCCAGGTCCTCTAGACATGCTCTCGACCACCAAGCCATCCCTCCAGCCCAAGTAGAGAAATGTTTTTTGTTTTCTTTTAAAATATTGTTAAAATTTTAATAAAGATTTTAAAAAGGTACTGGGAGAGATAAGCAAACAGTTCTTACACTTCCAGAAACACTTTGAAGTTGGAACCATACTCAAACATGAGTATGTTCCGTTAACAGCATTTTGAGAACCTTGTTTCCCAAGGAGGCTGGATTATCCCCTTTCCATGGGGATCTAGTTATATCTTACAATATGTCTCCAAATTAATGATCAATACATCCTTGAGGAAAGTGTGATAGTGAGAATCTAGCTGAGTTAAAAAATGCAGACTAATTATAACTTATAATTTACTTTTCTTTGTAGTGCATAGTAAATTATTTTTATTTTACCTCAAGAACATTCTACCTTTTTATGGTTATGTTATAAATTCTGATAAATCTTATATGGGGTAAAATGAAGCAATGTAAATTGTAATTTACAGTTTTATTAACATTGACAATGAGGTACAGGTGAATAAAACTGCTGTTGAATCTTCTTCCTTGGAAATTTATATTTTAATGGAAAACTAAAACCAACAAACAAACAAACAAAATTTCCTGATAATTCTTCCTCAAAGTTTTTCTAATTGTTAAGCTCCATTATTAATTAGCTTGACTGACTTTGGAATTCCTGTTAAGGTAACACCTTGGTATGGCAGGAGGGCATTCACAGAGAGGTGTATCTGAGAGGGATTGCCCTCTCCAGTGCTGGGGTCCTGGACTGTCTAAAAAAGGATAATGGAGAACACATGACTGCTAGAACTGATCTCTCTCTGCCTCTTCCTCATCATAAATACAGGGAATGTTGAGTCTATCACCTTCACAACACATACATTCCTGCAAATTCCCAATATAAAAATTGTAATTATCATCTCTTAAAGCACATAGGTTTAGTCTGGTGTTTTGGTTTGGAAGGATCCAATAGAGGTTCTCCACCTTACCCATGCTGCAACTCTTTAATACATACAGTTCCTCATGTTGTGGTGACCTCCAACCATAGAATTATTTTGTTGTTACTTCATAACTAATTTGCTACTGTTGTGAATCATAACATAAATGTCTAATATGCATGATAGCTGATATGGGACTCTTGTGAGGCACAGGTTGAGAACCCTTGCTATAGGGGTTACTGCAGTATAAAGACCATTGGGTAATTCAGTATATGTAACATAATGAAATTCTGTGCTCTCTACTATATATTAACATGCTGAGGGGTGAACAGAAATCGACAAAACAACTATTGATTCATATTTACTAATATGTAGAATTATGTGTCTATATGTATTTATTTGGAATAGACCCTGGAGATCAAACTTAGGATCTTACCTCTTAGTCAGCGGTTCTATACCACTGAGCCATCCCCTTAGAGCTATTTTGAAGTTTCCTAAATGCTTGTTTTTCAAACCAACCACTCTTTCCCCACCATCTATGCTTTCCAATGTTACTGTCAGCTTTCTCTTAACTTTGTTTTTTTTTTATCTTTCTTCCTATCTGACTTCCTTCTCTACTGTCCTGTTTATGATCCATGAATAGTGAAACTTTTTCTAAGTAGTCAATATTCTTAATTGCTTCCTCTAGGACTGTCCTCTACTTGCCTAACATAATCCTAGCTTAATTCAACTGCAGCATTCTACTGCTCCATGTGAAATGCAGGAGGATAATCAACAGCTGACCAGTGACTCTATGTTTCATGAACTACATTTCTGCTTAAGGCTTCTCCATATTCTTTTATTATTTCCTTACCATAGAAACTTCTTCCAACCTCCTCCTTCTACACATAAGCCCTACTAATCTGTTTTGTCTAGGCTGTTTCCAAATACTTGCTATTAATTTGCAAACACAGTATGCCAGATAGCCATCATCTATTCATTCTTCCTTCCTGGCATATCAGAAAACAGCAGCTGGTGGCATGACAGTCCTTTCGGCTTTCAGAGAATCCCGTTTTCCCCACTTTCCAGGATTTTGTCCTGCTAGAGCCTCCAACCCTTTCTCTCTATAATCAGTAAGAAATATGCCCACATCTCTCCATCCTAACTACCTAACACTCTCAACTATCTGTCTTCATCCTCAGCTTCCTCCTTCCAACTCCTCTGCTTGTGTAAAGGTCTCTCAACCAGGTTTCATATACTTTTCTCATGATGGCACCCATTTCTCAAAAATTTGCAACATGGGTACAGATTTCATTCCCTCACTAAGCTATATCACCGTAAGCATCAGGTACTCAGGACAAAAATGGCAGGCTAGTAGCTGGTTCATGTGAATGACAGAGGAGAAGAGCCAGGATCAAACACAGTAGACTTGATTCCAGAGGGAGAAAGGGACCAGCATTAGAAATCACAAAGGAGTGGCAGGACAACTTGGAGAAGCCCACAGGGAACTCAAAGACAAACAGCTTTGAGTACAGCTCCAGTGTGTGGTGGTGGGGAGCAAAATCCTATCTACAAGGAAACACAGGTGGTCAAGAGCAATGCTGCTCAGCATACAAGCTCATAGTTGTACAAAACCTCAATCTAATTTAGTTTGGGTTTTGGTGAGAAATCATGGTTCACAGTGCTGAGCAGTTCAATACTGTCATTTATCATGACTTGGAAGGCTGTAGCTGGGTGCCATCTTGACCAGGAACCTACTGTTTAAGACTGATACCTTGGGAGCTTGAGAACAAGAGAATTACAAATCAAGGACTCTGAAATCAACTGGCCACAGAGCCAGGGTGAGGTAGCTGTGAAGAATTTGCAGGTGGCTAGAAGCTGGTGTCAGGCAGTGAGGAAGGCACCCTGCTCTTGGTGGCTAGGGGCAGATATTTTCAACTATAACATGGAGTCTGATAGCCCTAAGCTTGAGGCCAGTGGGTAGGTCATCCTTAAGAGGCATCTATTTGCCGGGAAGATCCTGTTGTAAAGACTCAGGATTCTGAAGCTATAGGGAACTATCCCTCCACTGCTGTAGCCCTCCAGCAGGTTCACTTAGTGAGTTTTGAAAATAAAGGAATAGGCCTATCTGCAAAAATCTCTGTGCTGTGTTTTTCTTCCCTTACTCCCAACACATTTGGGAGCTGCCCCTAAGTCTCTGGAGGATGAGAAAACCTGTCACGCCCACAGTCTGCAAAGCTAACTGTGGCCAACAGAGGGCCCCAATAATCAAAGGGAAGCTACTCAAGTGGAGACTGCTTTGGCCTACTTCTATCCCATGTCCAGTCCAGGCTGACAGCAATGTGAATCATAACAGGACACAAGCCTGCAAGTTCAACCGACAGTGCTCCCACTGTACCCACTGCAGAATCTAATCCTAGAATACTCAGAAAGAGCTTCTCTGACCTTCATCTTGTTACCGCCATTTCTCCTTTCTTCCTTTATACTATTTTATTAGTATCTTGCCTTTATCCTAGTACTTTTAAATTTTTATGTGTATGAGTGTTTTGTCTGCATATATAAATACATGTATACCACTTGCATGGCTGGGGCCCTCAGAGGTCAGAAAAGGGTACTGGTTCCTCTGGAACTGGAGTTATGAATAGGTGCTGGGAATGGAAGCCTGGTTATCTGCAAAAGCAAATTAATTATGAAGTTTTTAAAAATGGATTTCAAGCATCACAGATCAAATGGACTCAATAAGACAGGTACAGAGTACTCTATCTAACATTTGTCTGAGTACTTCTCTAAAATAGATCCCATCATAGGCCAGAAAGCAACTCTTAATAAATATAGAAAGAAATGAAATAATTCCTTATCTCTTCAGATCTTACTCAGTAAAAGCAGAAATCAACATTAAAGAACCCATTGAAACCAAACATGTATTTCTATATTGTATAATGCATTCTTTTAAAAAAAAAGATTTATTTATTTTTATGAGTATGAGGTAGCTACACCAGAAGAGGGCATCAGATATCATTACAGGTGGTTATGATACCATGTGGTTGCTGGGAATTGAACTCAGGACTTCTGGAAGAGCAGTTCTGGAAGGGCTGAGCCACCTCTCCAAGCCCCCGTGTAATGCAGTTTTATATTGTGTAATGCACCGAGTCAAAGCAGAAACTGACAACTTTTTCAAATCAAACAAAAGTGGAAGCACAACTTATTGGTACCTTTGAGATACAGGTAAGACATCTGTTATGTTTATAACTATGACTGCCATGGTAAATATGACAGCCATGGTAAAACAAAGAGGGGCTAGAGTTGGAGACCCCTGCTAGTAAAGGTTGTAGTCCACCATGTCTGGAGAACTCTCTCAGCTTGGAGCAAAATGGAGGACTCCTTTTCTCAGTGGGGCTTCCCTCTCTCTCCCAAACCTTACTTGGAGAGTGTCTCTGGGCACAGATGCCTGACCTTTTCTGAAGACTGACCCTATGCACAGCTCTCTGACTCAGCACACAAGTACCTCTCTAGCTTTCCACCCTTATGATAATTAGTAACTATGTTATAACCAATCAGCCCTTTCCTTTCCACCCTTACCCCTAAGAGCCCTTATATACCCTAACCCTGGAACAATAAACTAGGCCTGTCTCACGGAAGCTGTCTCCAACTGTCCTTCTATCATATTAACTCATCTGAACCCTGCTCTTGCTACTGCTCCCTCTGACCTGGTGGTCTGGTAGCCACCAGGAGAAGGGAGAGTCACAGGCTGGGGATGGCTCAGTTAGTAAAGTATCTTCTTTGCAAGCACAAGGACCCGAGTTCAAATACTATCATTCACATAAAAACCCAAGCTGGAGGGGCATGATCTAACTGAAGCACTGGGGTCTTGGTGAAGAGGACCACTGGGATTCACAGACTAGTCTAGACTAATTGGTAAGATCCAGGACCATGAGAAATCCTGTATGAAAGGGGGTGGGTAGTGTTCATGAGATGGCATCATGGGTTGTTTTCAGGTCTTCACATGGAACTGCACCTATCAGCATATGCACATATATTGAAAAACACTGATCTCATATTTGAATAACTGAAAGGTACATCTAAGTGTTAGAAAAACAAGAACAAGGCAAACCTCAAAGCAGAAGACAGCAAGAAAAATGAGGGCAGAAATTATGAATTAATGAATTGGACATTAAAAGAACAATATAAAGATTTAATGAAACAAAGACAGTAAGTTTTTAGAAAATGAACAAGACAGAAAAACTGTTAGTCAAATGAGAGATAAAAATGGTGACATTATAGCAGACCCCAATGAGGTCCAGAGGATCATTTGAAAATTTATATTCAACACCCCCCAGAAAATCCCAAAGAAGAGGATTCACTGACACAGGTACCCTACCAAAGTTAAACCAAGAGGGCATAATTTAATTTAAACATGTCTACAATGAACAATGAGATTAAAGTAGTAAGGGTCTCACACTAACAGCACCAAGACCAGATTCCTTCCCTCATTCTACCAAACCAACCCAGGAAGAGGCAATGCTAATGTTCTTCAAACTACTGCATAAAATAAAAAGGTAAGAACTCAAACTCAAAAAATAAAAAAAGTACAAACTCATTGTGAGAAGCTGGATTAACTCTGATACAAAAACCACATAAGAATACAGCAGCAGCAGCAGAAAACTGCAGACCGAGTTTCCCGATAAACAGACACAAAAATTCTCAGTAGTTGGCAAATTAAATTTAAGAATGCATTAAGGAGCACAAGAACTATGACCATGTTGGTTATGTTCCAGGAATACCAAGATAGTTTACTATATGTAAATGGAAAGATGTAATACAGACTCACGGACTGATACTACATGACCATTTCAATCTGTAATGAAAAAGTTGCATAGGCATAGGGGCACAGCCTTCCAAAAGCAAGGATTCCAGGGTTGTCCTGCATGCCCACCTAAATCTCCTCTTTAACATGTTCTTTCAGCCTCTGTGAAGCATTCTCTCATGGTTTTCCTCTGCTTCTCTGGTTTTTCTGCCTGGCCTCTTTATGGGTCTTCATCTAGTCTACTTCCTCAGGGTTCTCTGACCCTTGTCAACTCATCACTTCACACACCCCCTCACTCCTTCTCTAGGACGTCATCACTGATGTTTTAGTAATTTATCTGTAATTGCTTAAAAACTTGAGAAAGTTATCTCTTACACAATGAATCCTTTATTATGCCATGAAACACCTATTAAGTCACATGGCTCAATATCTCAGCTTAATTATTAACACTGCTTAGTTAAAAAGAATGTACACATAGAAACACACACACACACACACACACACACACACACACACACACACACACGTCTAACATTGACTGAAAATTACCTTTATCGCCCAGGTCTCTAAAAAACGTTGATCCACAACGTGCTGTTTGGATTCCTGACAGTACATCCTCAATATCCTTTGAATACACAAATTAAAATCTTTCAATGTAAGTATACAAAATCATCTTCCATGTCAACCCAAACAAATAAAAGTCCCTGTAGGGGGAGGCACTGATACTAAAGGCTGGTTCCCTAACTGGTTCTTGATTTGGTTAATAAAGGAGGCTGGGAGCCAACTGCTGGGCAGAAGGGACTTCTGGGTCCCAGGAGGGAAAGGAGCTGAAGGGAAAGAAGGGTGGTGTGGTGTGAGGTGCGGTGTGGTATGGCATTTTTTCTGGTCAGGTTTTGGAACGCAGCATGCAGCTATTATGTAAGATCTCTCTGGGGAAGATAGAACCAGTGGATAGGCAAGATCAGTGGAGGCTGGATGATCCAGGCTAGCTGATAAGTTTAGGAAATTCTGTGCCTAGCAATTGTGCTTGCTAGTAGGCACATTTTAAAGTAGTAAAACTATCTTGAGTATTTTTCATCCATGGAGCAAAAGTGGGTAGAGAGAGAGTCTGGGTTGGGGATGCTGGCTTGTCAAAGCTAAGCCAGGAGGAACAAAAGGAAACTGGGAGGGGCCAGAGCATGGGCAGCAACTCCAGGGTAGCAGCTCCTGGGCAAAGGTGGTAGGGCTTGGCGAAGTTAAGCTGGAGGAAGAAAAGAGAAACCAGGAGTGGGGCCTGGCAGCAACTGATCTGAGTAAGGAGGGGTCAGAGCATGGGCCAGGGTCACGTACAAAGGCAAAGTGTGTCTTTTAAAATTACACACAGCAAGTCCCCACATTGCTTACCTTTTGTGCCAGCTTCTTGACTAGTGTTTTACCTACAACAAAGAAGAGCCATGACTTAGTATTCACATTTTCCCCCAAAACTCAGGCTGCACTAAGGAAGAAAACCCTTTCTAAGACAAACAACTCAATTTAGGTAAGAAATAAAGTTGGCAGTTTTAGTCTGTATCTTGTATGTAAAACTAGGAGTGAAAGAATTCTGAATCTGAGCACAAAGATACTATAGTTTCTGCAATATCAATTTTCAGTTATATACACTTGAATTCTTACAGTCCTCCTTCCTTGTGGGCACTGGACATTGGTTTGTGTCACATGGTTTATTTCTGTTTTGTTTGTTAAATTCAGCTTTGGTTCTACTGATTTAAAGATGTTTCATCCATGTTTGGAAAGCTGAACCCAAAACTCTCTCAGCTCTCCATTTCCAGCCTCGTTTGAGAGGTGATTAAGACTGTTCATTCTGAGGTGAAACTCCCTTCTCTTCCTCGTCGTCCTCCTCCTCATTTTGTTTTGGCCTGTGCAGGTCACAGTATGTGTAGGACAATCAACTTTTAAGAGTCCTTTCTCTTTTCCACCTTATTTAGGAGGCAGGTCTCTCATGTTTTTGCTAGGCTAGCTGGCCTGAAAGTTTCTGGTAATTCTCCTGTCTCTGTTTCTCATCTGAATGTAGAAGTGCTGGGATTACAGATGTGTGCCGCTGCATTTGGCTTCTTACATGGATTTCAGGGACTGAACTAAGATCCTCAGGCTTGTGCAAAAGTGTTTTTACCTCCTAAGCCATCTTGCTGGCCCCTGAACCTACTTTTTTTCTTACATGTTTTTCTTACTGTTCACTATAATTCTAAAGCAATAATATTGCTTCTTTTGTTAGAATTTATTGATAAAAGCTTCAAGCTACTTTACAGACAGAATAATGCTAAATGGTTTTTTTTTTTCCCTTAAATCAATCATGAGCAGCACAAACTTTACTTCTTGCTCTACAAACAATCTCATGAAGTAAACTCCTTGTATAACTACATGGATGGTCTGTGAGAATCCTGGGACACACTGAAAAGCTGAGTGCTCTCAGATAAGCTTTTTTGTGCTCTGTGGCTCTTAAGTCAGGCTATATAAGCTGATCAGGCACAAATTCTATTACTTGTTCATGAAATGTCAAGATTAAAAAGTATTAATGGAAAGTTAATTGTGATTACTGATTTCTTAATTGCTTTGGGGAAATTTTTATTAATTTTACTTTATAGCTGAAGTTCTCAACACTGACAGTACTTTAAAAAAAAGTTTACTTGAGCCCAATTCTAGAGATTCCCTTTAGTTATATAAAAGTGGGTTTCACATGTAACTTTTTAAAAGCACCAGTTTTCCACCTCTATCCTGTACTGTGCAGAAAGGGCTGAGAACCACAAAACTAAGAGAATCACTAATTCGAGCTAAAGCAATACTTGTTAATTAGTTTTATTCTAATTTTGTTATGTTATTGGCTTTGTCATAACAAAGTTATTGTGTTACTATTACTATTTTATTGTTTAAAAAAAGGAGAACAACTTTTGAGTCGACACACAATTTTTGGTAGACAATATGTTTGTGTTATACATCAATCACTAATTATTTTTGTATTGCATGTTGGCTTTGAACTGAATAATTTATTCCTAGTTGTATATTTTTAACATTAAACCCTAAATTTTAAAAAGATAATAAATGTCAATGAGAGGGGAAAAAAAAACTAGAAATAATAAATAGTATCTAAGGCTGGAGAAATGGCTCAGTGGTTAGAGCATTGACTGCTCTTCCAGAGGTCCTGAGTTCAATTCCCAGCAACCACATGGTGGCCCACAACCATCAGTAATGGGATCCAATGCCCTCTTCTGGTGTGTCTGAAGATAGCTACAGTGTGCTCATATATAACAAATAAAGTATCTACCTTACTATTAGTGATGAATATTACTGTGCAGTTGTAGAAATGCTGCAATCAGATCTGGAAGGTTACTTGCTACTATCCTGATTTTTCATTGAATTTTATGTGCCTGTAGTTCTTGATTATTGGTGCCATCATAGGTGATACCAGAAAGGTAAGTGACTATATGATTTACAATTATATAGTAATATAATGCTGATTACTTGCTCTAGAAAATGGTGTAACATATATATTTTAACTTTGGTTTGTTTTTTAGACAGGCTATGTTATGTAGTACAGTTTTAGTATATGTGCTGCTGAAGCAAGCACATGTTATATAGTTCAGACTGTCCTAGAACTTGCTTTGTAGTACAGGTACACCTGAGACCAGCCATCCATCTGCTTTAGTTCTTGAGTTTGTGTGGCAACGTGCCTAGGAGTATTTTAACTCTTTAATCTAACAGCTTAATTATGTATGTAATTGTGAAGGCAGTTTTATCACTTTTAATTAAAATTCAAAATAGGTTAGGTTAAATGTTGATCATATTATAAGTTTATCATAATGCTTTTTGTTTGTTTGTTTGTTTCTTGAGGGTAGTTTTGCTATGCATCTCAGGCTGCCCTGAGGCTCGTGACCCTCCTCCCGTAGTGTGTGCCATCACACTTGGTCTCTACTAATGGCTTTCTAATGTTTATGCAACAAATTTCATTGCATGTATCTTTCTACTTTTAGACATTAAGGCTAGCCCTACCAGTTTCTGAAAGAGATTGTACTCCAACAGAAAGCATGTCAGGTAGCAATAACTCAGAGTGTGAAGGTAGAAGAGGACCAAGAAGCTGAGGCAGTGTCTTATATGTCATGGTTACATCCTGTGTTTAGACTTAAAAAAAAAAAATAGGGCAATGTCTGCTTGCTTGCAGCTAAGAGTCGGGCTGCCAACCTGCTATCCCAGGAACATTCAACACCAGAGAAATGGCAATAAACAAAACAATAGGAGGGTCATGATTATAAATCTAAGCAATATGCTACCAGAAATACAGGTAAGCAATACATTATAAAACCTCCTGAAGAAGGGATGCCTCAGATCTACTTAACTGTGTAGGTGAGTGCTTAGCACAGAAGTGTAGAATTAATAACTGAGTACAAAGTTAGATTTCATAGTATTTTTTCCAGATCCTGTGCTTTTGAATATAGTATTATTCTCTTCTTATATACAAAACTAACAAGCAAGAGAACATAGGCTATCATACTGGCCCTGGAAAATTTACATTCTCAATCAGGTTTTTAAAAAATCAGGTACTGGACAACTTGAGCCAAGTGAAGAGAGTAGTGGGAACAGTGGACTCTTCACAGAACCAATTAATCACATAATGTATGACTGTGAAGGCAGTTTTGTTGTGAATAAAAATTAAAATAGAAACACTTTCGTAATTACAAAGTCTGTCAATTTGTATATAGGAATCTGATCATGAAAGTGGAGTGGGTGTTATCAGACTGACTTGGTGGCTTCTGTGTCAGGAAGGAGCCAATGTCTAATACATTACTCAGCAGTCACAGGAGCATGGAGGTGGGACCTGGTTCCAGCCTTAGCTTTAGATACCTGATAGAATTAACATGGGAACTGAGCAAAATTGTCAAAGAGGGGAGGTATGTTCTGAGCACTAAGTAAGTTTTGTGGGCTAATGCTTCTTGCTGTCATATTCCAGAACAGCACAAACTGATGCTGAGAAAGGAGCTTTAAAAATAAATAATTAAGGGCTGGAGAGATAGCTCAGCAGTTAGGAGTCCTGACTGCTCTTCCAGAGGTTCTGAGTTCAATTTCCAGCAACCACATGGTGGCTTACAACCATCTATAGTGGGATCTGATGCCCTCTTCTGGTGTGTCTGAAGACAGCTACAGTGTACTCAAATAAATAAAAAAAAATAATAAATCTTTAAAAAATGAAGTCAAAACTTCTTTTAGTTTCTCATTAAAATAAACACAAAAGTGAAACAGAAATCGTGTGTGTGCGCACGTGTGTGCTTGTACGTGTGAGTGTGCTTTTTATGCAGTCTGAGAGACATTAGTGGGTGCAACAATGAGTAAACTGACAAGCAGAAGAAATGTCTGCAGAACTTAGGAGAGAAGGGTGGCAAGTTTTCTCCATCTGAGTGGGGAGCTGCAGTCTGTTCAAAAGATTACAGTAGACAAGTAGGAAATGCAGTCATTCCCCAGTGCGGGTGACGAATCAGAAACAAGTAACTTTTAAGGTATTTGCTACCTTGCAGGGTGACAATTACGAATATCCTTGTTGGGCTCTATCTCAAGTAGGGGTGTGTGTGTGTGTGTGTGTGTGTGTGTGTATCTATCTAGACTGAGTGACAGTAATACTAGCTACTCTTTGTGTGTGTGTATGTGTGTGTGTGTGTCTGGGTGTCTGGGTGTGTGTGTATCTATCTAGACTGAGTGACAGTAATACTAGCTACTCTTGTACCATTCTCAAATGCCTTGAGAATACTGATTTGCGGTTCAGGTGGAGTTCAGCTTAGAGTCCTTGGAGTATTCACAGATGATATACTTTTGAATAGTGACTTTAGTATCCTCCTGTGCTCTGAAAACTTTCAAATTTCCATGTTCAACATTGTGTTACAGTACAGAATCAGCATAGGTGTCCAGACCAGAATAAAGAAAAAGGAAATGTGCCCTGCACATACAATGCCATTTTATTCAGCCATAAATAAGTTGTATGATCTGCAGGAAAATGGAAGGAACTGGACATATTAGGTCAATAGAGCAGGTTCAGAAAGACAAACACATCTCTCATATGCAGAACCTTAATGAAGAGACATAAAAGAAAGGGAGAGGATGGCATGGGGGAAGAAGAGAGAAGGATGAGGGTTAGCATGCTCAAGCACCATGACATGCTGACATGGAAATGCCCTGCTGTAACTCACTACCTGCACACTGAATACGCTATACAGAAAGGAGATGACAATGTTCTCAGTCCATCTTTATAACTCGAGCACTAAATTTTGCTCTTGCAATTTAAAAATAGTGCTTCCTGATAAATGTAATAAAATAAAACAATTTATTATTGAAAAACTTATGAGAAAATTTCCAGTTAGGCAGGAAGTTGAAATCATTAGATTTTTTTGTTTTAGCAAACAATTTGATAATAGTCTTAAGAAGTCTTTGTTTTTATATTTCATGATTACAAGTTCAGAAAATCATTTTAGAATCAGTTAAGCAAAAACTTATAAAAACTATGAAATTATTCATATTAGTAAAATAACTGTAAGAAAATTTATAGCATACTAATGAAACAATCAAAATATTTTCAGACAGCATCAGAAAAGGAAACTACTTACTATGCATTGAATAGAAAACGTTAGGCTATAAAGCACAAGGTAGACAATGTGCAGTACAAAATGTCTTATATCTAAGTAAGAGTGTGTTTTAAAGGGCAAACGTATGGCATATGTATTATATATCTGTATATATGTGTGATAATAATGCTAGTGACTACTAGGTGGTGGCCACTGGACTCTAGTGACTGCATTCTCTACTCTACAAATTGTAATGCTTTAGTGTTTGAAATGTACAGACTTTTTCTCATGCTTCCTAACTTCATCTTCCCCACAACAGTATTTTCTAATGAACTAGAAACAGTCAGGAGAGGCTTTGGCACTAACCAGTGACACAATGGGATTAACTCCTCTTGCAGGATATTTGATTATGGTTCACAGAAAACCCAATTGTTAGCAAAATATAAAAACTTAAATAGGTATTTTTGTGTGTCAGATGAAGTTAGGTGTGCCCTATAGAGATACAGCTTGGTTGTCCCTCTAAAAGCCATCATAGATAAGAATGCAAAAAAGAATGGAAAGTTCTTGCCTATTTTAAGGCAAGTTGCTTGAGAGGGTCTTGTGGTCTTTGCTCTATGATCCTAGGCAAAGTCAGTTGGATGGCTCTGGGCTGCCTCACCATGAAGTTAAAATGATTTGGGTCTACTAGCTTGGCTTGTTGCTCCCTACTATGATGGTGGTTCAGTTCAGCCTGCTAAGGATGTTGGGGAGGACCTAGAGACTTCTTTTATAGAAATGAACTTTTAAGGTCTCTTGGGTTTTGTTTTCTTTGTAGCCACTCTCTTTGGGCTTGAAAGAGCTTTGGTTTGGAAGGAGTTCTGGGTATGAGATAGGAATTTTGTTTTTTCTTAGGGCTTGCAGGAATTACAGAGAAGCAGCTAGCAGGACACAGGTAAAATAGTATTCTAGGAAAGAGCTAAGAAATGCTCTTGGTTTTGGAAGAGCTCAAGAGAAAGGTAGACTAGCTCTGCAGAATGACACAGTAGGAAGAGATTTCTACAGAGCTCACAGCTCTGTCATTATTGGTGTGAATAGAAGATAAAATAAAAGGACAAATATTATAGGCTCCAGGTCTGTGTGACTCCCATATACTACCCTTTGCCCTAGCAAAATGACACAGGCTGTGGTAAGTTACCTTACACATGTTCAGATACTTCTCAAACTTAACTGATCTTGATAAAAATACATGGGCAGAAAAACTTGTACCCAGAGGGAAAGGAGTGATGAATACCTGAAGCTCAAATAGCCTAACAAGAGGTAGAACACATTTTCGGCAGGTGGGAGTAGTACCATCTTTGTTTCCCTGAGATCCATCCACAGTGACTGAAGTTCAGTTTCATTCACAGTGCTACAGACACCTGCTTGCTCTGCTGCAGAAAAGTTAAGAATACACTCCATCATTGTAGTTTTCTAAACCTACATTGAATAACCTGTTTTTCAGTTTAAACCCCTGACAAAGGTTGAGCTGATCTTAGAAATGCTTCTTGTATGTATCCTCCTTCTTTGTAAGATCTTTTAAAACCATAGAAAGCACTGAAAATTTCCCCTAAAGTCACTAAAACAAACAAACAAACAAGAACAACAAAATCCTGGAAGGTTCAAATGTAACAAGTGTCAATATTTTTGCATTTTTCCTAACAGGAGCTGATATATGCCAAAGTGGCTACTATTGCAGAGTTTCCCACATGCTGGGCTCTCCATGTATATGACTGACTCTTTACTACTAGTAGTCTCAACTTGCTGAGGTGGGAACAGAAGCCTATGGGATTAGTGGTGAAACCAATATTTAAAGTCAGATATTGACTTACTCTCCCAGCATCCTGTGTGAACTGCCTGTGTCCATTCTTTGGTTCTGGTGAGCCCTACAATCAGACTCTTCCATCTTCCCATCATTCCTCATTTACATGTGTATGACTTTCCACCAGGCTCAGCATCCACCATTAACCATCAGAGCTGGTCTGCCAGTCACATATAGCAGCCCCCTCTTCTTTCACTTTATCATAGGTTCTTGGGGATCCCCAGCCCTGATGAGATCTGATTCTACTTAATCCACACCAGAACATGTAGGGTTCAGTAGAGAAAAATAGTCATACTCTTTCTGTAAGACTCAGTTCAAATCCACTGTTAATACCCACAGGCATGACTTTGTTCTTAAATTTTAAAAAGCACATTTTACCCCTGTGCTTTACATGTGTGAGCACATATGCAGGAAGGCTGGAAGACAGCACTGGGGAGTCAGTTCTCTCCTCACAGCACAGAGGCTTAGGGGACTCAATGCAGGCAGTCAGGCTTGGTGGCAGGCACCTTTATCTGTTGAGTCATGTCACTGCCACTACACAGAACTCTATAAGGACACTGGCAATTACACAGTCTTTCTTATTCCATTATCTCTTACCATTGAGGCTACTTCTATAAGTCTCCAATATTCTCCCTTTTCTTACAACTTGAAACTGCATTCTTATTCAGAGAACAGAGAAAGGGGGTGGGGTGGGGAGCGAACACTAATCCTTTCCTGCTGTTATGGAGGGCCTTTCCAAGATTCTGGTTAATGCCAGCTTCCTCTCAGGGCCTTGTTTCTAGAAGACTCCTCTGCTCTACACCACTGTGCCTCCACTGTCCCCCTCAGTCCAAGGTTAGAGCTCTTCTTTTGGGCACACTTCTTTTCCCATCTTTCCTTCCCTTTTAGGCAAGGACCTCAGTGTTCACTTCTCCTTTATGCACCCCCACCTACTGTATTTAGACTCCTGTGTTAACACCACTCCACTGAAACGGTTCTTAGAAAATACACCAACACCCCTCATGCTGCCAGCCAGTGATGATCTAACTCTTGGTCCTCATCTTGCTTGCTTCCATTTAAACTCACTCCTTTTCCTCCTAGTTCTGAGCTGCTGCTCTCACTCCTCTGGGTTCCCATCTCTCTATTTCTAAATGTTCAAGTGGTCTGGAGTTCAGTTCCCTGACTTGTCTTTCTTGCTTGAATGTACATTTGAGATCTTCCAATAATCCTGTACACTCTTATGCTGGTATTTCTAATGTCTAAGTATCATGGTGAACATGAGACTATCTGAAGGTTTTAAAATGGAGACATCAGAGACCAAGAGCAACAGAACACAAAGGGTGTAGGTGCCAGCTAAAGGGAGATGCACCCCTCCTGGCAGAATAGGAGAGGGAGGGAAGGGGCTCCAGCTAGGGCAATATTAGAGGGATCTAAAAGGTTCTTTGACTATCAATCAGCCTTCATACCATCAGTTAAAAATGGATACAATCTTATCATCAGAGAGAAGGAAGGGTCTGACAAGAGGGAGAGCTAAGAAGGTGAGGGGTTTGGGCAGGTGGAGAGCATGAACTGACATACGACACCTGTGACTTGGAGGATTAGGCGAGACTTCAATCTGTACATGTGGGTATCTTCCCAGCAGTTTGGGGAGAGACAAAAGAGATACAGGTAAGTAGTTATCAGAGTGATAGTCAAACCCTGTGACTATAGGGAAAAAGGAGAAGGGGACCTTAGGATGATAGAACAGTGGATACTAGACATTTTTATGAGGTTTCAGAATAAACATACTGGGTAGCAGGTACAGTGGAGGATAATGAATTAGTTGTCAGAGATGGAGGTTCTGAAATCTGAGATTGTGAAATTGGGACAATTCCAGATAGTAGTGTGTGATGTGAATGGTGAAGTCCAAGTCACTGAAAGGAGTGCAGCAGGAGAGAATCTAGAAAGGGGAGATGGTACGCGGGCTGGATCACCTGTGCTGCAAAGGAGTGTACAGTAGAGACCCAGCTAGATATAGGGAACCAGACACAGGGAGTTGCCAGGGTCTATTTGGAAGTCCTATGAAGAGATGCTTACATAAGTCTCATCAATTGCTATTAATAAAGTGTAGTATTTACCAAAAAGCCAAAAAGATTATGCCAGGTAAATGAGTTTTAAAAAATCTAATAAATCTTAGATTGCTTCATATTATTTCATTTACCCAGAGAGCACACGGGTCAGTGGTTTGGCTTAATTTTTCTTTGTTTTGCTGTTCATGATGATCTGTAGGAATGTAACCAAAATGATCTTATCCATGATGAAAAATGAGGATGAAGGACATCATATGCATAAAGGATGTATTATCTGGCCTGCAAAATTACTAAACTCTTGATTTGGCTCAGTGCCTTCCTATTATTTAGCTGCATTCCAATGAATAATAAAAGTGGAAATGTCAGTCTTTAATTATAGTATACTGTAGTTCTTTGAACATATTTTAGGAGCTATTTTGGTGTCTTTTTCTGTTAAATCTGTTATCTGGTTGCAATTCACAAACAATTTCTGTTGCTAATTTTGTCCAGTGATGCTATATATTCTTGCTTTTTGTAGTCTTTGAATTTTGCTGTTGGGCTCTGGATATTTTAGGTAATATATTACAGAGATCTGGTACTAGTTGCTTTCCCATGGTGTGTTATTTCAGAGGACATACTGGGGAGAAGACCATGCGTCACCCTGCCCTAAAACACTGTTCTACAGGTCACCTTTACAGTTTAGGTTCCCATAAAAAAGCAGTTCCCACTAGGGTGATTAATATTTGCTAGGACCCCTGGCAGCTCCCCATTTTTTTTTCTTTCCTATGTAGCCAGCACATAGTTTAGCATGTTTTCTTCACTGACTCTATTCATGACCCCTCGACTCCCTTTTTAAAATTAATTTATTTATTTTATAAAGTATTGTTATAGCTCACAAAATCTGTTATATTATAATATAATGATGAATACAAATTTTTTCTTCTTTTTTTTTCTCCTTTTACCACAACCTACACCTATTTATTTATTTATGGAGATGAGATTTTGCTTGCTATGGAGTTCATCTGCTCTCACACTAGCAATCCTCCAGCCTCAACCTCCAGAGTGTTGAGATTATAAGCATGTGCTAGTATGCCTAGCTTACCTGCACTCGTTTCTGACAGTGTTTGAAAGTCTCTACTTTAAAGTAAGGTTACTATCTTCAGAAAGAGACCAGAAGTTACTTTTTAAACCAAGGCCAGTGTTAAAGTACTCTAGATTTGAATATTTTCTTATCCATTTTAGTAGCTTTACTTGAAGAGGTATTTCTAGATTTCCTATAAAAACCTCAGACTCATTTCCAAACACATTTTTCTATTAGTTTCAGTAAACAGTGGATCTAAGGGTCCTTCCCATGGCCATACAGACACTGTTTATTCACTCTTACTGAACAGAATTCCCCAGTGGGAACATACCCTGGTTTATCCATTCTCTCCAGTGGACATGTGGGTGATCTTCAGCTTTTCTGCTAACCTAACACAGCTGCTATAAACACTCTTTTGCATATATCTTATGGCATACCAGTAAGTGTTTTCTGTTAGGTATATATACCTAGAAATGCAAGTTTTGGTAAAAAATTAAGCTTAATTTTCCAAGGTAATTAATAGTTGTTTTCCAAAGCAGTTGGAGTTTTCCATTTCCAATTATAACCAAGAGTGTGTAAATGTAAAAGTCCTGGGAACCCTCCACCTCTGATCTATAGCCCCCTCAACCTCTGTGATGAGACTTGCCCATACAGCAAATGTAAACTTTTCTCTCACCACAGTTACAAACAAGGGAAGTATTTATGTTTATTTGTTTGCTTCTTCTGTGAATATCTGTTGTTCCATTTGTAACAGTTGTACAGAGGGAGAGGTGGAGAGGAAAAGACCAAGAGGTAAAGCTCTCTTCCCTGCTTAGTCTCTTGTAGCAGTTCTAGGGATGGAAGCTGGGGCCTCACACAGCCTCAGTAAGAACACTGCCACTTTCAGCCTTTGCAGGCTCTTGAGTGTTAAACTCTAATGAGTGTTAAAAAGAGCCTGTTTTATTAAACTGGTGTGTGTGTGTGTGTGTGTGTGTGTAGAACCTCACCAGAAAGTAAAGCCAGAAGAACAATGAAAGCAAGCTGCTTTGATATTTAGACAACAATCAATTTGTGAAGACAGACAGGACAAATGGATCTGTGGACTACAGCAAATTCTAGGGACATCACTAAGAGATATTTGGGGCTGAGGGACTGGGGAGGGGAGAGAAGCTAATGGAAGCTAAAGGTTACTTCAAAGAACTTGTTAATTGGGACTGTGATAAATTACTGCAGTCACCAGTCTGTGATCAAGGCTGTTTTTCTGTCTTTGCTTTGTGAAGGATGTCCCTCTCAAAAGAATCTTTATGACTTGCTGCATTGAGGAAGACAGGCCAAATGGCCCTTTCTGAAGTGACAGTTTCTCCAGTGATTTCACTTTGTAGAAATTACCATGTCACTTGGCATACCAGATGACCCAGTCCTCACTCTTCCATGAGCATATCCTCCTTTAAAACTGTAGTTTCACATGTAAATATTAACTCTTGTCCAGTTTATGTGTTTCAAATAAATTCTTCCAGTTTTTTTCCTTGTCATTAAATTTCTTTAAGGCAACGTTTGAGAACAAAGTTCTATTTTAATATGGCTGAATCTCATTCCTTTTGTTAGTACTTTTATCTTGTTTAAGACATGTCTCTATCTCAGGGAAACACACACAGAAGCATACACTACCATAAGAAGGAATGTTTCACATGTGCATCTCTGGAGACTCAGATGTCCCTGGCATCAGTTATGAATGGTCGATGGAGCAGGGTGCAGCTGGGCAGAACAGTACCCACAGTGAAATCGATTAACTAACTCTCATAAGAAATTAATCTTTTCTGAGAGCAAACCCTCTTTGGCTGCAACAGTCTATTAAATAGAGGCAGGCTTTTTAAAAAGAAGTATTTGTTTTATGTTATGTGTGAGTATCCTGTCTGCATGCATATGTATATACCACATGTGTGCTTAGTGCCTGTGGAGGTCAGACGAGGGTATGGATCCCCTGGAACAGCATTAGAGATAGTCGGTGAGCTGCTCTGTAGTTGCTGGGACTTGAACCTGGGTCTTCTAAAAGCGCATCAAATGATCTTAACTTCTGAGCCATTTCTTCAACCCTGAGCCCAACACCTATGCTTGGGTAGCTTATAACCATGGGGAATCTGCACTCAGGTGCACATCTCCACACAGAGACATATAAACATATTGTGTGTGCCCACACATGCCATGGCACACATATGGGAGTCAGGGAACAACTTCTCTCACACGCCTTCAAGGCATTGAAGGTCTGAGTACTCTTGCCTCTGAGCCATATCACCTCCTCTTCAGGAGTTTTCACCTCTTAGATTGGTTTATACTTAAATTCTGGCAGCTAACCAGTTATTCTTTAAAATATTTTTGACATAGGATCCTGGTAGATGCTGAGTGGCTTCTGATCCAAGCAAGTCCTGACTGACCTTCTGCCTCTACTTGACTCTAGTTTTTAGGAAAAGTATCCCATGACCCTAATTCTGTTGTGACCCTTGATGGACCTGAACTGATGATTTTATACTTTTCACCATTTTTTCTTTTCCCTTTTTCTGAGGACAGGAGTGAGAATGTCCAAGTTATCTTCATGTCAGAAGTTAAACGACTCTATTTATTTTGGTTTTTTGAGTTTAACTATATAGCCCTGGATGTCTTGGAACTATGCAGATCACAAAGATCCCTCTGCCTCTGCCTTCTGAGTGTTGGGATTAAAGGTGTGCACCACCACATCTGGACCAAACTACTGTACCAATGTAGGTCAACATTTTAAAAGTTTTGCTAAATTCCCCTCCATGGGGTTAGATTAAAGTAATCTAACACGTTTTTATTTACTTTCTAATTCTCACACCTTCATTGTTCCCTCAAGATGAAGTCCACACAGCTCTGCCAAGTAAACATTCCTTGGGTGGGTGAGCCAGGCACTAAGATCTTTTGTACCATCTAGCCCTTATTTATTCTTCAGTATGTTCTCCAAGACTGCTCCAAGCTCTCAGTCTCCAGTGTCCCGTGGACATCCTGCCCCTGGGATGCTCCCTCACGTTCATGTTGCTTTTGCTCTGCTCAGCCATTCCCAGTGCCCTGCATCCTGCTCTGATCACTTGCCTTGCCCTCGGCCTTCTGCAGTACTTAAGTTACAGTGAACAGCATCGTAGAGTGTCAGCATGACAGGCCTTATGGCACTTGGTATCACATATCTGTTTCACAGTGAGAAGGGCTTTTAAACCTGGGGGTTCCTGCCATCATGGGATAATTGTGAGTTTGCAATTTATAAAGTAATTGTACTTTGTTACATTAATTTTTGGTTACATTGTTTCCTTTGAGATTTTTCTACTTAAAACAAAATAATATAATAACATTATGATTCTAATAAATGTTTCTCTTTAATAATTAATCTACTATATTTTTCTTCTCAATTTAAAACCTCAATTTCACTACAAACTAATATCCAGTCAAATAATGTTTTTAGGTATCTTAAAAACAGTTTTTTTTCTTATTTAGAAAAATCCATACAAAATAACTACTTTTAAACAGATACACTGTTTCATTATAACAAGAAAATGCCTAATACAAGGAATAATGATAATTTATATCAAAAAATCTGTCACAAATTTTGAAAACAAGTTTTTCAATCCTCATATTTAAGCTTAAAAAAAAAAACAAAACAATATGAAACAACACAACACTCACGCTCCACTTGCTCAAACATTACTGAGAAGAGGAAGTCTCGGGGTGTCATGTAATATTCTCCATCATGCTCCAGTGATGAAAACTGCATGAACCGTTGTTTGCGGAGAGAATGTTTTTCTATTGGTCCCAAGTCATTTTTCTAAAAGAAAAAGAAATCATAACTTAAGATTTTTTTCAGTATGATTTCCAAACTTAAGTACCTCCAGAAATATCTTTAAAGAGTAAGTTAGGTCTGACAACTACCAAAATTTACATTATTCACGTAACAAATATCAACTAAGTCTCTATGTTTTTTGGCACCAATTATGACTAATTGGAGCAAAGTTACCTTCAAGTGGGGAGAATGACATTCACAAATATGTGAAGTCACAGAGACGGGGGAACTGACAAAGAGCACAGATGGGAGAAGGTGGTGGCAGGTCTCCTAGGTAAGACAGGACCATTTTTTTGAAGGGATGACACTCACAGAGGCCATTTCAGGGTTTAGTAAGTTGTGCTCTCCTAAGAAAGGTAGGAACAAGGAGTGGAAAGTCACCGCCACCACAGGGCAGTAGGGCATGCACAGCTGTGCTCTAACAATGAGTTCTGCTCATACAACTGAGAAGGGATGTGCACGGGTCAAACACTGTTGGTGCTGGAGTTTCTCAGGCTTTAGGACAAAGCTTTCCCAACAGCTGGATGATAGTGCTGACATCTCTTAAACTTTCTGCTCCACTAAAGGCACAGTCTCTACACATCAACAGGCCTGTGGCTGCACAGACTGTGACACAGCAGTAGAAAACAGCACTGAAGCCAAGGTGGATCTCTTTCCATATGCCTCTATGAACCTCTAGCTCATACAGAACCACATTTCTTAAGAGAGAGGATGCTCCTACCTCACATCTTACTACCAATCCTCTCTTTCTTTATTGTTGCATTATCTTCTCTGAACTAATCATTTAATTGAGCATGTGCCAACTTCAGAAAAACACTAGAAGAGTGAGAATGCAAATGAACCAAGTGCATGATTATGTAGCAGAAAATATCCGCACCAATTAAGTCGGTTAAGTGAATGGTATGTATAGAGCAGGCTGTGAGCATCATAAGCATGTTCTCTCTAATCCTCAGACTGCCCAGTTGCAACCTAATTTAAAAAAGAAGGACTATAGGCTTGTTAAGGTCAACACACTTAGAGAGATTCTAGGGACTCACAAAGAAAAGGATTAGAATCAGCTATTCTCCAAGCCCCAGGCTAAATGCTGCCCATTTCCTAACTACCATGTATTACTTTTCTGGTTGTATCAAATTTGAGCAGAATGTCCTGAATTGATTGGTTTGCTGTTACACATTTAAGCAGAGGGGAAAGAAGGACTTAAAATGATCATTTTACAAGTTAATGTACCAACACAGTTTTGTTTGGAATTTATCAAAAAGTAGTCAATTTTTAAAAGTACAATTTGAAGGTTCACAGTGGCAGTCAGTGTGCACTGCACATTTATAGCTATTTTACATAAGTTGGATTGACTTGCCAATGCCAGATTTAGTGCTTTAGTCTTTTAGTTGCTAGGCTTTACTCAGGTTCATAACTATTTTGATCAGATCTCAAACCTACTACAAGGTTTCAATAGTCAAGAAAGCAACACTCAACCATGTTATTACTAAGAGGAGACTTTAAATAAATGCTTTATTTGGGACTTTCTAAGGATGTACTATTGCAACTTCCAAGTTCCTTCTGCCTAGCTTTCAAGTAGACCATTGGGCTGAAGTGATGCTTCAGCCTGTTTCGATCTGATGAGTAGCATATTAGCAGTGTATCCAGGAGTACAGTTCTGTATAGCCCAGAATTTCTTTATAGATTGTATTAAACTTGTTCTTTAACAGTTTCACAAATGCACAATAAATTATGGCTCCTCTTTCCCCATTTTTTTTCTCTCATACCTCCAGCCTGTGCTCCCCCTCTCTACAAGTCCCTTTCTCATGCCCCCTGTCCCTTTGCCTTGGTACTTACTGAGTTTAACCAGCATCATCTGTGAGACAGGGGTTTCAAATTATCCAAATGAGCCTAGTGGGCTCACCTTTGGGCACATAATTGAACACAATGACTGCTCCTCCCTAGAATTTACTAGAAGCCAAAAGTTCAGCTGCGTGGGGTTTGCCTGCATGAACCCTCTCTATCCATGACTGACTGAAGACAGGCTTAGTCTTGTACAGATAGCCTCTGCTGTCATGGAATCATATTTGCAATGGCTGTGTCATACTCAAAAGACAGCATTTTGCAGCCTTTTTAATACTCTGATAGTTTTTTCTTGTTCTCTGAGCCATGAGGGGGGTAGTACAGATGTTCTGTTAAAGACTGAATGTTGAGTCATCCCTTATTCGATGGACATTGAGCAGTCTCTACATTGACCACAGTTCTTTGTCAAGAGAAGCCTCTCTGACTGAGTGTAGTATCTGTCTATGCATATAAATAAAATACTTAGAAGGCAGTTTGATGCCATGTCAATCTATGCCAGTAACTGTAGTGAGTTTTCTAGGAACTCGTAGCCACAGGGTGGCTGTGACTGTTCAGAGTGTCAGGCACGAGCACTTGTGAAGCAGGCCTCAAATCTAGTCAGAGAGCAAATGATTACCACCACAGTGGTTTGTGTAATTGTTATACTGGAGGGCATGTCTTGCCTGGCAAATTGGCATTATAGCTTGTAAGGCTCCTAGACCATTGGTACCTTTTCTCCTCTAGTAGTAAGCATAGTTCCTTTAGGTAATGTCAAAGTTTCTGGCCCAGTTCTAGTTTAATTTCACATTTTGCAACAAAGGTAGGTATGTGATCTTTAGCAATAGAATAACCCAGAAATTTAAGACTTAAAAGGGACCTAGAGAGCATCTAGTACGAGCTTTGTGCAAATGCCAGCATCACAGTTTTTGAGTTCCAGACCATGTTTGGTTATACAGTGTATGGCACAGGACAAGATGCCAAGCCATGCTCTAGTGCCTTGAACAAATTTGCAACAGGCTTTGGTGTGAATCCAAACTCTTCCCTTCTGGCTCTTTTGTTTCTTCATTTTGGCTGGTCCCATGTGCCCATTGTCTCTTTACCTTTTTTTTTTTTTTTTTTTTTTTTTGTTCCTCTTCATCTTAAGCATGAGGTCGCTTTGTTGCTGTTGTTATTATCATTGTTGATTTCAAAACCATAAACTAACCTATTTTGGGCACTAATTTCCTTTCTATATTTTCTGTCTTCTCTCCGATTGGTGTGCATTTGCAGCATAGCAGACTTCATAAAAGAACTGACTTGCAAATCCAGAAAGTACAGTCAGAGCATTAGTTTGGATAAAGGAAGAGGAGGTATATAACAAAGGCCAAAACTGTATCTGAGAAAAAGATGCCTAGTGTAGTACTGCTACATAATAGTCATAAATGTTCACAAATCGTGCTCATGTATTTCAGAGCTTGCTGAATGGTGATGTTCTGAGGCACATGACCAAAATGTATAGGAAAAAAAAAAGGGAGCCATATTGCAAAGATCATATTTTTTTTCCTCTGTGTATATGTATATAAGCATGATTATATGTGCATGTCAGGAAACCTCAGGTATTATTCCTTAGTTTATCTTGGTTTTTGAGACAGGGTGTCTTATTGGTCTGAGGACCACCAATTCTGCTAGGCAGATTGCCCAGTAAGCCCCAGGGATCAGAGTTGAGATTGTAAGCACACGCTATAAAGGGATTGCCTATTTTCCTAGAGTTGAGATTGTAAGCTCTCAGTATCAAGGGCTCACCTGTCTTCCCAGTGTTGGGATTGTAAGCTTGCACTATAAAGGGATTGTCTGTCTCCCCAGTGTTGAGATTATAACACCACACTACCAAGCCCAGCGTTTCAATTGTGGGCTCTGGACCTGAACTCAAGTCAATTCTTCTACAGCACACACATTATCACCTGAGTTGTCTCTAATAGCCACCATATATAAAATACTAGGGCTTATAAAGAAATTCAGAAGTAGAATGTCTCATACCAAAACCCTGCTCTTACACTTAATCCTCATATCTAATGAACATGGTTATTTAGTTCTAAAAACATTCTATAATAAATTCTTATTTTATTCTGGGCTTCACACAAACATGAACATCCACAGACTCATATTCATAAAAATAGAAATGTGCCATGGCATCTGAAACAAGCCAGTGTTCTAGCAAGTCTATCACTAATAAAAAGGCAGGAAAAAGTCATAAAAGCATTAAAGATAAAATTCTGTTTTTTCTGTATACATAAAAGAAGCAATATTAGTATTTCCTTATTTTATCTTTGAGATAATGCAATTACATTTCTCCCTTCCCTTTCCTACCCTACAAACCCTCCGTTAAACCCTTTCCCTTGGGTTCTTTGAAGAAAAGAGGAGACAGGACAAATGTCTTAAGTGCCCTGTCAGTGACCCTCAGGGCCAGAGTTCCAGGAGAAGTTCATCCTCAAGACATAAAGGTTAGCTGCAAAACCAAGAGCAAACAAAAACTAGTAACAACTCTGTGAGTAGTTCTTCATTGGCTGAGCTATGGGGTGTCTTGAAGTCTGCCTCTGCTGATGTAAAGGTCTGTCTCAAGTAAGGCATGCATAGTGACATATGCCTGTGACCCCAGCTCTAGAAAGGCTGACACAAGACTATGAACCTGTCTGAGGAACCACGGATAGGAAGTCCTATAACAAAGTGAATGCTCACAGTTGTTCATATACAAACACTAGGAATGGTGAGGAATAGTGCATTCAATTACACACACACACACACACACACACATACACACTCCACATGGGTTAGTAAGCCCAGAGTTTCCTAGCCACACAAAGCTTACCACAATGGCTCTGATTTTCCAAAATGGTAGATAAAATTAGTGACTAAACAGTTGGCATTCTAACTGCCTCTTTACTTTTGGGTAGCCTACCTGAGTCTGGCTGTGTGTGTGTGCGCAAGCATGCACATTCACTCTCATGTGCAGTGATAAAAAGAAGTACATTCTCAGTATTAAGACTGTAGTGATTATAACTGCCCCCAGATTTCTAGTTTTGTGATATTCTCAATTCAGTTATTCTACATATAATTTCTAGACAAACACTCAATCTTTAAGAAGTTCCCATAAGTGGGTACCTGGGACGTTAAAAGGCAGAGTGATGTTGAGACACTGTTAATTTTACAAGAAGACAGACTAAGCCAGAGTGACAGCACATCATATTTGAGGTAGATAAGAAGCCAGTGGAAAATTTTAATTGTTTGGACTTTATATAAAGTCTAATTCCATACTTTTTATTTTGATAAGGTTGTGACAAGTTTGTAAATCCTTTTAAACTTCTAAATTCAATTAAAGTGTGAATACTTAAACATTCCTTACACACTTAAGTTTGAACCATTTGCAAAGTATTTCCTATTAATATTATCTATCATTTTAAGATATCTTTTTATCTTTTTATCACATTTTAAGCTTCTGTAAAATTTTATTCTGTTGTAATTATTTTAAAACCTTATTATAAAAACACTGCAAATACAAAAATCATACAAAGACTAAACAATATATGTGTAAATACCACAAATACCTGTTGGGTCACAGTCTTATCAGCATGATACAGTTCATTTTTACTAAGCACAATGCATCTTTGAATGGATCACTCCAAATTTTTTCTCATTTGTTTGTTTTAATACTGTATTTTGCCCTGAAAAACTATATAAATGCCAGAGTTCAGTACACTAAACAGCTGTAGGGAGGCCAGTGAGGTAGGAAAAACATATAAAACACATATCTGAAAAGTTTTGGGCCAACCAAGGTTACCACAGCTAACCAATGGCCCCTATGTGTACATACATGAATACATTTCAGAAGTCACTTACACATAGAAAATGCTGCTCGAAATGTGGGCAGATGAAGTATCACTTAAAAGCATTTAATGTAAATCTTTTATGAGAAAAATACCTTCTAATAAATGCAACCTGAAATATCTGGAAGACTCATGGACATGACAGACCTCACACTTGACTGTGCTGTGTAAGTCAGCATTACCGTCCGACCCACCAGACATCCCAAGTACTTTGTAGAATGTACACTACAGACAAATACCAGGGCTCTGTTTATATAAACTACAAATGATTAGAGCTATGAGTGAAAACAGAACATCTTTTGGAGAAGTACAAGTAGACAAAGTTCTACGTCGCCATGAACATTGTTACATGTCAAATAAAACTACATCACAAAGTTCACATGCTTTCATCTTCCCAATAATGTCAACACACACGTTTTAAGAGCTCACTACTCGTTCATTCTTTGTTATAACGAGGCACCAGGAAAAGAATCTATGTGAACAAAATTCAGTTCACTGACACACTGATTTGGGATTTTAAGAAATCAAGAAAAATGTGACCGAAATCATATTCTAAGATTAAATCAATTGCTTACAAAACTAATAAGCATCACAGGGCAAACTCTTGTACTTCGCATGCAAATTTTACTATTTTAAAGTTTTATTTATTAAAAATTTATTTATTTCATGTATGTGAACCACTGTCGCCATCTTCAGACACCCCAGAAGAAGGCATTGAATCCCCATTACAGATGGTTGTGAGCCAGCATGTGTTTGCTGGGAATTGAACCTCAGGACCTCTGGAAGAGCATCTGAGCCATCTCTATTAAGGCTGCTGCTCATGCCTAAAATCCTAGAAAGCACCAGGGATGCTTCAGTGCTAATGGTCCTGATTAGCATAGGAAGGAAGCTGGTTGCTTCAGGTGTATTGGCCCCACTTCCTATCTACTTTGGCTTTCATATTTTACTCTCATTTTACAGAAGAATCAGGAAATAAAATCTGGGGCCATTGGATCAGAATGCTAGTTTTCTTCAACCCAAACAAAACAAAAAACAGCACAATGAACCTTTCTGAAGACTATTACTTACTTAAACTTACTTAACTCTTACTTAAACTTACTTAACTTTTACTTAAAGCAAAAAAAAAAAAAAAAATCATTTAAAAGATTTACAAATTCATGAGATCAGTAAACAAAAGTTCTTAATTATTTCTAACTTACCAAAAAACAAAATCCCAACATTCAACAGCCAGTCTAAAATTTAAGATTTTAAATTTGCCTTAAAGGACTTTCAGACAGTAAAACGGTGTCTGAAACTTCAGGATAACTCAGGCAGAAGTAGTCTCTTCTTGCAGGGAGAACAATGTGGTGCATTTGCACCAGTGAGATCCTGAGCTACCTCAGATGGTGGAGCTGCCAGGCACAGGCTACCCACTGCATGACTCTGAGGGACAGGTGAAGGGGTGTCTGCCTCTGGTTTATAGAAATCCAAGGACAGACAAGTACTTCCTATTCCTACTTCATGTCCCCATCACAGTGCCTACCAAAGGCCCAAAGTCAGCTTTTTCCTTCCATGTCCTGTCTGGGAAGGACCAGCATCACTGTAGCCAGAAAAACTGTGACCTTGGAACTATGAAGCTAAACTGGCAGGTACCACAAAATGAGAGAATAAATGAAACAAAGGCACCCCATACTGGATATAACCCCAACTTGAGCATAGGAAGAACTTCCAAACATATTTAGGCCACAGGACATGTCCCACCTCAGCCAGCCACCTTTTAAATGCTCCCAATTACTATATAGCAGATGCTACCAGCACTGCTGTGTTCTTCAACTGCTATTATTTTTTTTTAAAGATTTATTTATTTATTACATAAATACAGTATACTGTAGCTAGACACACCAGAAGAGGGCATCAGATCTCATTACAGATGGTTGTGAGCCATGTGGTTGCTGGGATTTGAACTCAGGACTTCTGGAAGAACAGGCAGTGAGTGCTCTTAACCACTGAACCATCTCTCCAGCCCTTCAACTGCTATTATAATGCAAAGAGAAAAGTACCTAGGTCAAGATGGATAGGATCAGGAAATATAGTCACATCATTTTTGGCAAACAAAATTCTATGGCGAAAAGCTAAGGTAAAGGCAGCAGCAAACAATGAAAGCCATATTCCAAAAGAAAATAGGAGAGATTCTGAAGTCAGTGAGGCACTGGATGTTAAGAGAGCACAGGTAAGATGCAGTCACACTGGAAAATGGATCTGGTCAAGCTAAATAAAAACAGAAAAAGACAACTATAAATCAAACAGGAAAATATTTTTTCTCACTGCCCTGTAATGTGTGCATTCATATTTCAGTAAGTTTACATCTCTTGGGAGACTGATCAATTTTAGTCTTTTAAAATAGGCTTTCAAATATGATATCCTTATTGTTGAATCCAACCTTTTAAAGCTTGTTTAAACACATACACACACACATATATCCCACATACATACCCCTCAAAAAGCTATGGCACAGAGTTAGATAGAATTAGTTCTAAGATGATTCTTAAAATGGCCAGCAAGAGGGTTGTAAAGGCAAAAATCTTGCTGCCACCTCGTTATGACCCGATTAAATCTGCAGAGCGTACACTGCTGAGGGAAAAAGCTGTCTCCCTACTAGCTGTCCTCTGGCCTCCATGAGAGTATGTCCCTCTCAAATCCTATAAAACAAAATTTAAACAAACAAACAGATAAACCAGAGCCACTTTGTCTTTGTACTGTAATATGGAACACTGGGGGCAGCAGCAGGTGTGGCCTGTCTGCACACCTACCCTTTATGTATCAGCACTGAACTTATTTAACCTGGGAGACTGGAATTTTTGTCTCTTTTTACTTCAACCTGTTTGTTATAAACAGAACTATTCCAGAAGGAATGGAAAAACACTACTAATCTTACCCTTTATCTGAACAAGATTTCATAAGGTGCTTCTACAAATCGACTCTGTTGGCCAGTGTATACAGTTACATAAAATTAGAGGAGTCTACTGCAAAGCAGCTGCCTGGGAGCCAGCTCCTAGAGAAGGATGAGGGAGGGATAGAGCGCAGGGTTGAGATCAAAGGGCTGCTCAGGGCCTGCTGGAGGCTGTTACCCTAAACCTGAGGAGAATGTTCAGAGACTTTCTAGATGGAAGCTGGCGAGTGGGGGTGAAATTCTTCCTATTACTCCCATGACTGCTTCTCAAACCTGCATCTAAGACTAAATATGTGGGAAAGGAGGAACAACAACAAAAAAAAAAAAATGTTGGGATTTGAGGCTATACTGAACATGTGAAAACTGTCCACATGGTTCTAGTTATATATAAAATGCTCCATGGATTTCAAGGATTACTTGTAATGCAGTAAAAAATGTGACAAATGAATTAAGAGCAGTGAGTGATGGGAACTGGATAAAAGAGGTCTTTGAAAGCTGATGACTTCTGTTAAAACATTTCACTCATTTATTGCCTTTAAAGCAACAGGTGCTTCACCCTTCTGTCTCTACTTTTTATCCATGAAGTGACAAATTACAAAAAGTAAGTTCTCTGTTCTTTGTTGAACATTCTTTGGTCTTGGCTTTTCTCAAGAATAAAGTGGGAACAAAAAGGGCCTTTCTTACAATATTACAGCTTTCAGAATGTACAATACACACACACTGCATTAGACAAAATATAGTAAGTAAGACCTATTCATTTGGGGCCTTTATTTTGGAATTGGTAATAATCGGGATGAAATAAAATTGCTTTGCCTCTGAACATTCTGTGCTGTGACTGAATGTCTTCTCTTAAAGAAAACTTTACGATTGGAAATTTTCACTCATTACAAATTTTCTACTTTGTTCCGGATGAAGGGGATTTTATTGTATATGAAACAAAATACTCCAGACTAAATTAGAAATCTTCACTTCATGAGTTATGTCTCATGGTAAATTCTACAGTGACAGAGCCTTGGCCAAGGAGACAAAGCTCTTCTTAGAACCCCTGGGCACTGGGACAGCCGCTCTGGTGTTTCACTGTTGATTGTCTAGTGATGGTACTCCAGCCTCCTCTTGAAGCAGGAGAGTGAAGGTGGCTTTCCGTGGACAAGCACAGTAAGAAGAAATGGCATATGTGCATGTGTTATATGTTACTATATTTTATTCTTATTGGTGTAGCATGCACATTCTCATGTACTCCATCCCCACCCTACAGAATGGTCTTGTGTCTAGGGAAGAAAGGCACTAATAAAAACAAAACAAAACAAAATACTACACACCTTCTCTTTATTGATTTTTCTCTACAAAACAGACTACTTAGCACAATATTCATTTTTCCTTTTTTACTACTGCCTTCTAAGAGCCACTTTGTAACTTCTGTGATCTAAACAAAAAGTTTAACTTAGAACTCTACTCTTCACACATGTGTACACACACACACACACACACACACACACATACATACACACACACATTAAAATCTCAACATGACCTTAAAATATTACCAGTGTCACTCACTTCAATTTAATTAAATAACATTTTTCTTAAGAAATAATTACTTTGGTTTCTCCCCTATATAGTAGAAGATAAACACTAATGAGTGAACTTTTCCTACCATTACTAATATCAACCTATTTAACAAATAGCACACCTCCTGTGACAGCATCAAGCAGAGATGTAGAAGAGTCTGTTTCCTAGTGAGTGCAGCTGGAACGGGAAAGCAGCAGCATTTACCCAGTGGGTACGCACCATAAAAGGAACAGTTAAGGTCCAATCATTATTTTTGCAGGTAATTAATCATGGCATTTGGTTTTTTGTTTTTTATAATAAGATAAGCACCAGCCTAGTATATTTAAAGATTTTTGCAATTAGATTTATACATAAAGCTAGTAACAGGTTTGGTATCAGGACATCTGTCTGAGGTGTGAGCCCTTCTCCCTAGGCAGCTAAGAAGATGCTGAACAGTTAAGAAGGAACTTTTGTGACAGAGATAATGGACAAACCACAAGGAGCCATGTGAAAAGCTCTTGGAAAGTAGAGCTTTAGGGGAGCTGTGGGGGCTGAGTGAGGAACAGAAGCTGCAGGCAGGGACCACAGCACTCAGGATAGTGTATCCTGCAGTATGTGACACAGTTGGGAGCAAGGAAGGGCTGGATTAAAGGATTCCCTTCCTCCTCCCACCCCTTCCTGGAACAGCTGCAGTCTGTGGCCATGGCATCTCATAGTTGGGGCTGCAGAAGGAGAATGATTCATCCCGAGATTATTTTGCCACGTGTTCCCCATGCTCCCACATTCTCAGTACTCCTCATACCTCACATTCTGACCCTTGGCTTCATTTTCTCCCTTAAGAGGAAAAAAGTGTGGTGGCTTTTCAGTGTTCACTGCTGATTAGTGACAGCGATCTCTCAGTCCCCACACCTAATTCCATAAAAACCTTTAATTATTAAAAAAACAACAAACCTGACATGTATGATGACTGCATGTAAGTGAGAACTTCCAAGTTCTAAAACAGCTTTCAGGTAAACGGTAAGATTATGAAAGCTTAAATGTATTCAGTCCTAAGTTTCACTAAAGAAGCACACACATGAAGGAAAAAAAAGAAAACAAAGGGACAGATTTGCAATTTAATCAAAGACAAAACCCATGTTTTCACTGATAGTGCATCCTTTAATGAGTTGGCTTCTGTAAGAAGCAAACCTATACCCAACACTGTTGGTTGTCGAAGTCCTGACTGCTGCTGTCAGGACGGTTTGATAACTGATCTGGATTGCTGGCATATCCTTTGCTAACACCCATTCTGCTGCCTTTGATTGACCTCAGTGACCCTTTCCAGAAGATACATTGACCATTTATTTGCTTCTAACTAATGAAACAGGAGACAAAGTTCGGCATGCAACAGTCTGTTGTTCCTCGTCCTTCCCCACACTAGGTAACTTCCTTGTTAAGAATGAATTTATCTCCTCCAAGAGTCCCTCCAGGTGTAAGCTCCTGGGCGAGTGTCCTCCTTGTGAGGACATTTTTATCAGTACTCCAGTGCCCTACGTTGGAACTTTCTGCCCTCACTGGGTACTCCCAGAACAGGAAATGCCTTGTTTCTCTTGTCCTCCACTGCCCAGTACATAGTTAACACTGTTGTGCTTTGAAGAAAGACACATACCACAAACCAATGGATCTTTGTGAATTGTAAATTGTTAAATTTAAGGTGTGCTATTAAAAAAAAACTTTAAGAAATAGTTTAGTCTTAGAACAAACCTGTCTTTATGTATATATCTCAACATTAATAATGTATTAAAAAATTTTAGATACCTTGTGTGCTCTGCCATGTGGAATTTCACTAAATAACTACACACATGAAGAGAAATAAAGGCCCTTTGTATTAAAGAAGAAAGGAAGCCATGGACAGGTGGTGGCTGTGCTGACTACACAGAGGTTCTGCCTTGGTTCTACTTAGCACAGAAGCCATGAAATGACCCTCTCAGAAACAGGATGCTCTGAATCTGGATTACACCAGCTGTCTCACACTCCTGTAAATCTCAATGAATGATCTGATGCATTTCGGGACTGTTGCCATGGTTAGTTTAGGTCTTAATGGATTTTCCCTACTACTTCATCTCTGAATCCTAGGAGCCTGAAATACAATATTTCTGAAACATGAGGATATATCTTCAGGAAATGAGCAGATGAGCCAATGAACAGGCGGCAGCAGCAGTAGCAGCAAGGGTACCAAGATGCTGTCCACATACAAAGTCACCAGTAACTCAAAGGATACAGGAACCATAGGCTATACATGTGCAAATCAAATAGAAAATCACAGGATTTTATAGCCCTTTGGCAAATTAATTTCTTGTTCAAAGGCTTCTTGGGACCCACTGTGCACAAATGTAGTAAAATCACCTAAGCCCAGGATCTGCCAATATTCCCTTTCTACTTTCTTATCATTCCTTCAACAGAATTCATGATGACATATGCATGCTCATAGTAATTTTGAAGATACTTTGATAAGCACTTGCTGTATAATCCCTGAAAGGAAAACAATTATTTTTTGGCTTTAAGCAAAACAAAACCAAAACTGCTAAGAAAGTGAACCAGCTTCCTTTAACAGGCACTAACCCCGCTAGTACTCAGTTTCTGCAGCTTCTGTAAGTGGGCTCACAGGCAGATACAAGACAGCAGCAGCATAACCTGCTAGAGAAGCTGAGTGGACATGGTGGCTCACACCATCTCTAGTACTTGGGATACTGAAATAGTTGGTCAGCCATGAATTCCAAACCAAGCTGGGCTACCATGAGATCCTGTTTCAAACCAAAGTAACCCCCAACAACACACACACACATAGAACAAAACAAAACAAAAACCTGCCAGTGAGTCAAGAACCAAGTTTGGGGATCTGGTCACATGCAGTCAGGAGCCTGTGCCAGATGAAGTTCTTCAGAGATATGTCAGTCAAACAGAAAATAAGGACAAGCTCCCAAAATGCTTGAACATTTAAAATAATTTTTATTAACCCCCTCTTTCTTTGTTTTTGGGACAGGGTTTTTCTGTGTAACAGCCCTGATTGTCCTGGAATTCGATTTATAGTCTAGGCTGGCCTTGAACTCACAGAGACCTGCCTGTTTCTGCCTCTGCTTCCCAAGTGCTGGGAGGCATGCCAGCATGGACCACAACTGCCTAGCTAAAAAGAAACTATATATTTTTTTAACAGCTTATTTTTAATCACATGTATGTTTGTCTCTGTGTGTGGAGGCACATATAACTTGAGTACAGGTATAGGTCCCTAAAATCTTACGTAAGATACAAAACCAGTGGGGTAGAAAGATGGCTCAGTAGCTAAGAGCTCTTACTGCTTACTGCATATATATGTATAATGTATATGTATATGTATATGTATATGTATATGTATATGTATATGACCTGTCTCAAAAAACCAACACTAAAAAGAAGTGAAAACAAACATGTAAGTTGTTACAAATTGAAAGGGTAGAATGTGAACAGAGGTCCAGTATGCACCACAGTAACACATTTGAGGTTCAAAGTTTCTGCTATGAACCCATGGGACATACCTTTGTAAGGTTTTAAACAAACTTAAAGAGATTTTTTTATTTAAGGTATAGCCCTAACGTTCAAGAGTAACTGTTCTTTTCAAGTCATGGGAAAAGGCAGAATTTATTTCTTTTTTATTTCCCCTAAATTTTCTATAATATATACATATTCCAATAAAAAAGGAAATGTAAATAATTTTTAAAGAACCCAACATTTCTAGGTCTTTTCCAAACATATTTCAAGAATTTCAGTAATTATAGTATTATTTTAGTGTTCCAAGAAATAACTGTTACAGCTGTAACATAAATCTACCTAATCACTGCTAATGGTCAAATCTATTGACAAAACACAAAGCCCTAATTTAAAAAGAAAAAAGCTGAAGTGTTGAATATCACTGATATGACAAAACAGTAAAGAGTTTCTGAGAAAGTGTCTTTCTGGAACATATTATACTGATTGTTCTTGTCACCCCACTCCATGTTGTTTCTTTTGCATGAAGGGGTGTCTCCATCCACTGGAACTGGAGTTACAGGTAGAACTGTGGGCGCTGAGAACTAAGCCCAGACCCTGTGTAAGAGCTCCTGACTGCTGACCCATCTCTCTAGCCTCTTGACTGTTCTCTCTTGATCCCAGTGGTTTGTAGCCAAATTCCAATGCTTTCTTCTTACTTTTTTGGTTGCCACTACACTATCTTTTACACCTAGTACATCTGGGTGACACCTATCAGAAGGGCTAAGGAAGCCTTTCTACACATTTGGGATGCTGGCTCAGCTAACTATGTGATGCTAATCAGATGAGCCTTTAGACACTCAGCTGGTCACTGCTTTCCTTGGTAGTACAGCAGTTACAGCTCCACCTCTGGGGCACCCACTAAGCCACAGATAGAGAGAGGAGTGGTACTATACCATCAAATAACAGTACACGGATCCGACTTCAATTCTGGAGCAATTCCTAGCATCCCACAAACCCCAGGGCTGTGGGTTTAAACACGACAGAGATGCCTTCCTAAGGATCTGATTTTGATTTAAGCTGGTTTCTTACTTAGGTGATTATGGCTAAATGAAACTGGAAAAGACTTTGTTTTAAAAATACAAAAAGATCTGATTTAACCTCTTGATATCTACACTACATAAAAAAAAAAAAAAAAAAAAAAAAAAAAAAAACCCACAGAAAGCAACTCATGTACAGCTTCTTGTATATAATGCCTGAGTAGACAGCCAAGCTCTGGCACATCTGGAGCAATGTGTTGACATGCACCTATTCTTTTCACTTATATTTACATAACTTAAAAGGTGATTTTCACTTCCCAGGTATATATCGACTAAGAGATTGAGGACAAAGATTCCTGGGATCTTAAGGCATGACACTCCTAGTATATAACATATGGAGCATATAATGTGGATAAAGATAGGATTGGATAAGGCCTTATTCATAGTGATCCCAACTTTTACTCTACCCATTGTACACTTGTGGAACTTTCATAGATGGAAATGAGCATTTCTATATCACCAGATGTACTAAAATAAAATCCACAAAATATTAATTTAAAGTTGTGCTGAAACCCAGAAACATTAATAATGTTACACATGGAATTGGGTTATTATACATTTGTTATTCCTATTATAACAAGCACATGACCCTTAAGCTCCTACACTATTATCATTAGGTTCAGCATATGTTTATGCACTGTAGTCATTCTCAAAATGTCAAAGAGCTCAGAACTGGAAGCCTTTATATATACAGCCCAGGGAACTTGTCATAGCACAAGCAAAAGCAACTTCTTCCTTGGGATCAGTGTAACAAACTGAGCTTCGAAAGAGAGGATATCTTTTGTTTCTATCAGTATCATTTGCTTTTCTTTTCTCCTTAGCCCTACAAAAAATCTCCACAGATTTACAGTAAGACAAACAAGTATGGTTCTGTGTTGATGATGATGAAGGGAAGACAGGCTTTTTTTATTCATGCAGGGCAAATAGCCAAATCACAAATTACCTCTAATTACAGGAATAGCTGTGCTATCTTTCTTTTCATAGTCTAGCCATTTACACTGTGATTTTCTTTTTTGACTTTCATTTGGGTTTATTAACATCAAAGGTTGTCAGCATTTATCTGTTTCCAGGCATTCTTACCTGAGGCAGTAAAATCAAAACAAAAAATAAAAACCACCCCAAACTTCTCTGCACTCTTGTTAGAAAGATTTATATATTCGTTGGTCTTGTAATGTTTCATGGTTATCAAGCTTCTATATGTTGCTGTAAATTTTATCACTAGTGGCACAGTAGTTTAAATGAACACAAATACACTCTAGCACAGGGCAGCAAGCCTCAGTTTTATGCACTGTTAACGGCTTACTATCTTTTTACTCCTTTGCACAGAAGCAAACACCACAAATATAAGCACTCCCTTACTCTTATTGTCCTGAGACTATGCTGACTGCATGCCTGTGGCCACTGACCTCTTTGGTTAGATAAACATTCTGCTTCAGGAAGGAATGGAGACTGTCACATGGACGAGCACTGTTACTTATTAGAGGAACAAGATGGTAAACTCCAGTCACAGGATCAGCTATGCTTCTACGTGAAGTGTATAACAAGTGCTTCTCTCTCACCTTCCTGAGTTAAATCAAACGTATGGCTCACTTGAAGCATAACCCAGGATCTCAGAGCATAACCCGCTTGGCCTGTATTTCTCCTGCTACCAATTTGTTCTCCCTCAGAAGCCCGTACCCAACAGCAGCACTTTTCTAAGTCACTGAGGATTAAGGCAGTATAAGCAATGTCTAAACTTAGTGGAAGGAAAGGGCAGCATCAGCACCAGTGGGATAATGCTTACTACTGCTTTCTAAGATATGAAGGGATCTTTCGTTGACAAAAGTAAATTGGATCTCTCTTAATTTTAATGCCCAATGAAGCCTTAAAGTAGCTCCCCATAGAACTTTACCATCTAATGAGAATGCAATAATTTAAAAAATTTTCATTTTATATGTGTGTGTAGTATGTATGTATATATATGTATACATATATATACATACACACACATACATATATATAAATACTGTGGCTGTCTTCAGACACACCAGAAGAGGGCATTAGATCTCATTACAGATGGTTGTGAGCCATCATGTGGTTGCTGAGAATTGAACTCAGGATCTCTGGAAGAGCAGTCAGTGCTCTTAACCGCTGAGTCATCTCTCCATCCTGAGAATGTAATACTTTTTAATTCTACAGTAAAGAAACTTGACAAATACTACCTCACTATAGAATAAATATTACCAGTAGACAGCTATGTCCTGTACTGCCTTATCTGAGGCATTGTTAGGACAGTGTGGTTTAGTGGTATTCCTGACAAAACTATGTTAACCACAAAAAAAAAAAAAAAAAAAAAAAAAAAAAAAAAAAAAAAAAAAAAAAACAGTGACCAATTCTAAGGGACATTCTACCAAGCATTACCCACCATTCAATGACAGGAGAAAATGCTTGAAGAACAGAGGAGGACTGAAGCTAGAAGGCTGGCACACTAATTTTGAACTAAGTATAGCCTTTTTTGTTCTTCTTGTTTGTTTTACAAGACAGGGTTTGAAGCCAGGTTTCTGGTTGTTCTCAAACTCATTCTGTAGACCAGGCTATCTGCAAACTCAAAGATCCACCTGCCTCTGCCTCCTGAGTGCTGGGATTACAAACATATACCACCATACCCAGCTGAAGTTTAGACATTCTAAGTATAGTGTAAGCAAGGCACTCTACCTATCTAGCTACTTATTGTATCTATTTAACAAGTATTTATTAAATTCCTACTATTAATCAGGGTATCCTCTAAGTATTGTTAGTAAAATGTTAGTAAAAAGGTAGTTATATGTACATATTGTTGTGGTATGGCTCCCAAGTATTCTGCACAAAGCTCAGATGCTAAAGGCTTCGTTGTCAACTGATGGGTTTTGAGAAGAAATTACCTGAATCCATTGACAAGTTCATAGAAAATTGGGGTATTAGAAAATGGAGCCTAGGGGCTGGAGAAATGGTTCAGCAGTTAAAATCACTGACTGCTCTTCCAGAGGTCCTGAGTTCAATTCCCACTAACAACAAGATGGCTCACAACCATCTGTAATGGCATCTGAGATACTACTCTCTTGGTGTGTCTGAAGACAGTTACAGTGTACTTACATACACAAATTAAATAAACCTTAAAAAAAAAAAAAAAAAAAAGAAAGAAAATGGAGCCTAAGTAGAGGAAGTAAGTTTCTGGAGGTGTGGCTTTAGTTTTTCCTTCGTTATCAAATCCAGTCTGTATTGCCCAGCTAGTTTTGGCATTGGGGGCATGTGGTCAGCCTACCAGAGGTCATAGGATTAAAGAAAAACGACTCCCTATAAACTGCCAATAGTTCTTAGTTATGGGTAGGATTTTCTGTCTACAGCCAGCTCTGCCCTCCCAACCTCCCACTGGGATATTTGTCTGGGTGGAACTTGCTTAGGTCTTGTGTATGCTGTTACAACTGCTGTAAAGTCTTTTGTTCAATTGTCCTATTATTTCAGAAAAGCATTGTTTCTTTGATATTTTCTACCATCTCTGGCTCTTACAATCTTTTGAACCCCTCTTATGAGAAGATTCCTTAGCCTTCCAGGGAGGGATGTGTCATTCATGTGCAATTAAGGACTTAGAACTTCACTATCTCTTATTCTTTGTACACTGGGTCAAGGGTCTCTGAAATCTACTGCAAGAAGCTCCTTTGGTGAAAGTTGAGAAAGGATGACTTATAGGTATGACAATAAATCATTAGGAGCCATTTTAATACTATCCATACAGCATAATAATAGTATTGGGTTCTTCCCTAGAACCTATCTAGCCAGATTCCTGGTCCCTTTCAGGGCCACATATGAGTTTTATCTCATGGAGTGGATCACAGACCCAACCAGAGAAGCAGTGGTTACTACATAACCCTGTACCACTATTGCACCACTGGACATATCCAGTCAGGCTGATTGTAAGAAAAATTAAAAGGGAAAATCCTGTTATCACATTGAGCTAGACTAGCAGGTCATTCTTCAATGACAGATTCCTGAGGGTGGACCAGGTGATGAGAAACAAAGAAGACAGGAAAGGAGGTCTTAACAAGCTAAATTTTATGCCAAGCAAGTTAATTAAGAAGGACATTTTATAGTTTCCATGGGGGAAAATGGGACAGAATCAGCAGAAAGCTACCATACAATGGGACCAAGTCAGCAGGAAGCTAATCAAACAATGTTCTATGAAGGGAACATAGGATAACTACAGCTCTCTCAAAGCTCTGGCCCCAGGCCATCACTAACTTTCCAAGCATGCTCCCAGTTTTAGACAAGGTTCTTTCTCCATAAATCAGGGTATCAGTAAAGGCCTTGGATCCCAACATCAAACTTGCTCTTGTCACATGTTCCCATCACTACAGTGTTCTGCCTCACTATAGGCCCATGGCAATGGAGTCAACTGACCAGAGTGAAACCTCTTAAAACTGTGAGCCAAGATAAATTCCAGTGACAAACACTGATGGATACACTTTGGAGGATAATAAGTAAATGAGGGTTTAGAGTAGATAGAATTTTAGCAAGTCTTGGATCTTGACTTTCTTTTTTGAGACAGGCTGACTTGAAATCTAAGATCCTCCTAAGTTCTCTGACTCCCAATTTCTGGTATTACAGACATGGACCACCACATTCAACTTGGTTTACCTCCCCGACCCCCTCTAGTTTTAGCAGTCCTTAACTTGCTATGTAGACCTGGCTAACCTCTAATTCACAGAATTCCTCCTGCCTGTGCCTCCTGAGTGCTGGGCAGGAGACCCTCTTGACAGACAACAGTGAGAAGAACTGATACAAACATAAACTAAGTGTCACTGTGGGTGCCAACATTTTAAAATTAGAAGCCAGGTGGTAGGGTTTTATATCTTTAAGCCCAGTAATCTCAAGACAAAGGCAGGAGGATCTCTGAGTTCAAGGTCAACCTGGTCTACAAAGAGAGTTCCAGGATAGCCAGGGCTACACAAACAAATCCTGTCTTGGAAAAAACAAACAAAAAATTAAGAGTAATCCAAGCTTCCTACTACTACTGCAGCCCATAAAATGCCACTAAAATGCTCAATCACAATAAAGAGTGAGGTGACAGTGAAAGTTAAAATACATGTTTAAAGATGTGAGTCATAGAGGTGGCTGTTGGGGCATAGATGCAAGATCATACTAGTCTATCACTTCTAAGGGATGCTGACATATTGGGTAATTTTATTATGCCTGCCAGACATTTACAAAGATCTACCTTAAAGGTGTTTGTTGCAGTATGTAAGAGGACAACTGCACATATAAACTCAGTGATTGCTACAGTATGCATAAGAACCATGCAAGCTCAAGCCAGACCATATCCTTGAATAGAAGGGGAAGAGGCATAGAGTCTATTGGAATCTGACTGCTGTTGGAAGAGGGAGGGTCAGTTTTCTTTACCGCTTTTGTTTTTTAGACAGTCTCTTTATATAACCCTGCTTGTTCTGGAACTATGTAGCCCAGCCTCTATGAGTCCTAGAACTCAGAGAAGCCTCTGCCTTCTGTGTGTCACCATGCTTGGTGACAGTTTTCTTTACTGGTGTGACATTTTATCTAACAACTACACTCCAATACAGGTCCCATAGCTCAGCCATTGCTATCTGAAGCAGAGCAGCTGTGACATCCTGTCTTATGAGACCCTCATAAGACTGAGCCTATTGAGTTCTCTTATGGGAAAGGAAGATAGCAGACTCTGCCCTGGGACTCCAGCCATTTCCTCCCACCTAAACCTCACAGGCTAGCTATGTTTGATTTAGTTCCAGCTGTACCTGGCCTTGGGAGATGCTTAGGGTGTATGTATACAGGTGGGAAGTTAACTGAAGTGGGAAACTCCATCTATGCATCCTTTAGAGGTTGATGCCCACGCCAAGGTAGGACCTCTCATCGACATAGCCATTCTGCCATCACCAGTGCTTCTGCAAGTGAGCAAAACAAATTTACTAACTCTTTAGGCTAGACTGATGGAACTCTTCCTTTGGTTATCCAGGGTGAATAGGCACTTGTTCACATCTCTCCATAAGTTCACATATTAAATCCTTTGCTGAAAGTAGTCAAGTAAGAGTTTCCTTCTTTGCTAAAACCCAGTGGCACTGTCTTCATTCTGTATCAGTTATTCATGCATTGTTTCCCAGCTCCTCAGCCACTCTTCTCAGGTCTGCTCCATGACACTGGAGCTGGAGTTTGTGAATTCCTCTCCTTTGCCAGCTGGAAAAACTTTAGCCTGTCAACAGAGGACAGTGCACTGATATTGAAAGACACCAGAAATAGAAAGGCATTTGTTCCTATGTCCCAGTTGATCTTATTTATTCAGAGATGGACCCAAAGGCCCACATCAAAGGTCAAGGCCACTTCAGATGGGTAGGTACAAGGGCTTTGGCTGCATCTTCAGGAAAACATCCTTCACACCCTGGCATTTCCAAACAGCTCTACTGAGCAGCTTCTACAATTACAGAGACACCATAAGCTACACACAATTCAACATGTACAGATCAGTCAGCCCATTCATCCTTTCTAGAAATGGCAAACTCCTATGGGTAGAAGGCTTTACATTGCTGTGGCATCTATCCACAACTGCTGCAAAGAGGCCGACTTTCAGCTTTATGGATCCCAACACCTTCCTTCCTTTTGTGTCCATTCTTTCTTGCCAAGAAGTCAGTAGCTATTTTCTGGCCCTGCTACTTTTCTGGGTTTCTTTTTCCTAACAATTTTTTAAGGGCATTGCAAGAATATAGACATTATTTCATAACCTTCAGTTGAGGTGAGCAGTTTCACAGAAATATAAGCATTTAACAAAAAAAAAAAAAAAAAAAAAAAAAAAAAAAAAGAGAGAGAGAGAGAGAGAGAAAGAGAGAGAGAGAGAGAGAGAGAGAGAGAGAGACAAAAAAGCACATTTATTGTGTTGTTTGTGTATCTATGTGTATGTCTGTGAAGGTCAGAGAATAACTTGCAGGAATTGATTGTCTTCTTTTGCCATGTAGGTCTCAGGGATTGAGTTCAGGTTGTTAGGCTTGGTAAATGTTCCTTTACCCAGAGCCATCTTGCCAGTTTCCAGTATTTAACCATTATATGACACCAAAATATACTATTCAGTTGGCTTTTGCCATGTGCCAGGACTATTTAAATGAAAAAGTGCCAGTTGTGGTGGAAGACTTGCTGGAGAAGGCAGAGGCCAGTCTAGGCTACACATGGGCTAGGAAGATGGCTCATTGGTGAAGAGTACTAACTGCTCTTCCAGAGGTTCTGCATCCAATTCCTAGCAACCACATGGTGGCTCACAACCATCTGTAATGAGATGCCCTCTTCTGATGTACACACATATATAAAATAACTAATCTTTTTTAAAAATTAAAAAGTAATCTAATTGGTATGAAGTTTATCAGAGGAAGCCTTTTGATTTAGTTGGAGTAAAATCACTGATATTACTTAAATTCTTTAGTTGATATTTGCTATGTTAAATGTGATAGCAAAAGACAAAATCTTGTTGTATAAAGACATAAATGCTAATAATATTACATATGTTATTTCATATATTATACTTATATAATATTTAATAAGTATTAAAATCTCAATTTTCTATGGATAGGTAAAAGATGATTTTAAACTTTTGAGGAATTAACATAGCTATTTATTAGAAGTAAGGCTTTATCAATTTATTTCTTCACTCAGTTAAGTATTTGTAGCATTTCTATTCCACTTACACTATAGCATGTTCTAGAGTTCCAAGAGTGTAAGTGAATTTATCTGGGACAATGGGGAATTGCTCTATGCTGCTGTCTGAATTTTCTGTCAATGCTAGCCAAACCAAAGCCACTTTATTAAGCAGCACAGTTCAGTTCATTTCATCACCATTCTATGCATCAATATGCAGAGATGAAACAGACAAATGGCCATTCCACTAGAAGACAAAATGCATAAAATAATTCCAAAAGGAAGAAAAGAAAAACCTGATTAATGGAGCAGAAGTTTGGAAGGATTCATAAATTCAAATACAACTAAATCTACAAAGGGGAATAAAACACCAATGAATTTATATAATAAGGTATGTGAACTTACTTTTACTTAGAATAGAAATGAGTAAAGTCCACGTTAAACCAAATAACTTGACTATTTAAATAGCAAAAAAACAAATCTGAAGTGAAGCTAAGGAAAGGTCTAGTATTAATCTTCTATACAACCTTTCCTGAAGAGCCCTACAGCAAAGTCCACTGCAAACCCCTGGCAGCACTGCTACCCTACTGTACTCACTGTATGCTCTCAAACAGCTCCATCACACTTACATAAGACACATGCAGTTCAGACTCTGTACGGCTTCTCCTGAAAATCAGTCTCCTGATTAAGATGCCACTATTTCCCAATTACTGTGAGAACTTTGTAACTCATTTTTGGTTCACTCATTTTTCTAAGGTCTTGATACTCTTCCCGCAGAGGCAACCAAATAGTATATAGCTTGAGAATACAGTGGGCATAACAGAAATTGCAAAATGATACCCTGAGATGCTGTAACACTTATAATAGGAAAGTAACATTTCTATTCATGACAGAGTTGGATACTGTAAAATGCTCCTGATAGGCTTTTTAAGCTTTTCCAGGACCTAACCCTTTTTCACTCAATTTTTTTTACAAGATCCTAGTTAGAGTGGTATGTAAAATAGGTATATAAACCATCTACTGACAATAAGTTATCAAGCTGTCTTATAACAACTGTTTTTTATACATCCTTTTTACTATTAAAGAGGAAAGTGACTTTTGGGTAGGGATGGGAAGATGACTCGGCTGTTAGAAGTACTTGCAGCAAGCAAGAGGACCACAGTTCAGATCCCGAGTCCATGCAAATGCCACAAATGCCAGTTGGGTGTGGCGGCCTGTACTTCCAGTTTGAAAGGCAGATGGGTTTCTCAGAGCAATCTGGCTAGCAAGACCAGACAGAATCTGCAATCTGCAAACTCTAGGTTTGACTGAGAGACCGCCCCCCAAAGAATAAGGTGTAAGAGTGACCGAGGATAATTCCTGACATCACCTCAGCCCTCCACATACACACCCATAAACACATGTACACCTAAATGCACATTACACATGCAGAAAAAAAGAAAAGAAATTTAAAATAATGGACCTTTGGAGATGGCTTGGTGGGTAAAGGAGCTTGCTACTTAGACTGAAGACTGGAGTTTTGATTACTAGACTCACCCGGTGAAGGAAAGAACAGACCTCCATACATGCAGAACAGCTGGACTCACACATATGAACACAAATAAATGAAATAAAAATTAAGAAGTACTTAATAAGATAGCTGTGGTCCTTAAATCTTGGCTGGAGATCTGACCCTAATGGATGTAGTGTGTTTTAAATGTTTTTCTGAAGTTGACTGATACTTTGCTTTTTTTAGTTATCAATGCAAATACACAATATACATAGAGACACATTAAGTATTTAGGGGTGCTTCAGAAATTGTTGGAAATTATGTCCTAATTCCAAGCAAGATTCATGTAATAACTTTCTAGGATCAGTAACTTAAATATTTCAAATCAAATATTTAAACATAATACAATGAATGATACAGTAATTTGATATACAAAGAGATATGGTAGGGTAGAAAGTGGGTTTTTTTTTTTGTTGTTGTTGTTGTTCTTAAACCACTATGTTTCTGTAAGAGCAGAAATCTTTGTATGTGCAGTGAAAAAAAAAAGCACTGCAATTCATTACACACAATTGTCTGAAATCAAAGCCAAAGTGATCAGTGTATATTCTGTGTTTAGAACAAGGTTCTAATGGAGTCACATGCTATAACACCAGTAAGTGCTGCTACAAACACCTGCTATTCATGGCACTTTATGTTATGTTTAACTTCCCCCCATCCCCTTTGGGTGCTTAGAAACCTTTTATTCTTGGCTTTTCCTTTTTTCTTTTCTTTCTTTCCTTTTTTTTTTTTTTTTTATTTTTTAAAAACAATCCCACATCCAGTTATGGCCTCATATGCAAGCCTTTATGAGGGCACCACCCACAGTTAAGCAGCTGGTCTAGTGTGTCTTGTTTGTACTAATTAGATAAGTTTAAAAACACTGGAAACAAAGTAACCTCTTCTACCTAAGATGCTTCCTAAGAGTGGGGTGGTGGTGGTGTGGGTTTCTAAGACTATAGAATACCTGCAATGGTGTCCTATAGTCCTTAAGATAAAAAGTCCTGTTTATATGGCTTAGGTGATTTAATGACATTCCAGGGCACTGCACATACTAGTCTCACAGCTCACACTTTTGCTGAGCTAAACTTTTTTGTAGATCTCTGGGCAGATATTCCAATTTTCTACACTCCTTTTTGGCCAAATGATTCCCAAGCAGCTACAGGATCACCATTTATTTCTCATCCCTTCAGGAAACCAGGAGTATGCTGGGTGATCTTCTAGGATCCTCCAACGATAGGTAGCCAGCTTTTACAACATTGCATTAAAATTGCCCTCTGCTGTCAGACTTAAGCTGTCTTTCTAACCCCACTCCTTGCACACGGCCTTGGTACACAGGATTTCAATAATTATGAAGGAAAGAAGGGTTACAACCTGTCAGTTGCTTTATGACCTGGATGTCTACTGTTGACCTGCACAAACCATAAGCTGTGGGTCACAAGAAAAAACAGAAGAGTAGGGCACCTTCTATAAACACAGGCTCTCTATTTTTACTGGAAAATGGTTTAGTGTGAGGGATGAAAATGAAGGCTATTCTCATTATTATACCAGATTCACATATATATAGTAAAATAAACAATGTAAAATAAAGCTGTATGCACTCATGACCAAATGGTGGAAGAGGACTAATAGGTCCCCCATTTTAGGAAAATACATTCAAATCATTGCTCTAGAGAGAGAGTTTTCAAAACATAGCAACACTGCATGTACTAGTTTTCAGCCATTGTGGAGGAAGGAATACTCACTGTAGGAGTAAAAGCATAAAAACCCAGGTTTTTAATTAGTCCAAAGAGTAGACCAAATCAACTTGTGCCAACAGAACTTAAAAAAAAAAAAAAGACTCTGTTTCATTAGTTAGTCAAAAGGTTACAAAGTTGCAGAGAATGAACAGGCTAAATTAGGGAAAGAATCAAAATTCAACATTGGTGTGAATCAACTTATAACTGCTGAGGGCATGCAGGCGGGGAATTAAACTTGGTTCCTAGACAGTGAGTGAGTCACTGGCTGAATTTGAGTTAATAATGTAACAGGTCATGGAATGTGACTAAGGTGATTCTATATTACAAAGTTTTAAAATGTGGAGGGCTGGGACGTAGTTCAGTAGTAGAGCACTTGCCTACTCACCACCAGAAAAAAAAAAGTAAATTTATTATTCTAGGCACTAGGATATTAAAGTGAAATACCACACAGGGTGGGGGGCCAACCTAAGGTTATGAATAAGATGGAATTGAATATGCAACCAGAAAAACCAACAATGAACAGTAAATTTGTCTGACATAGGATTAACAAAAATGCTGGGGCTGGAGAGATGGCTCAGTGGATAAGGGCACTTGATGGTCTTATAGAGACCAGGGTTAGATTCCAACACTCATGTGGTCCCTTAGGGTCACCTGTAACTCTAGTTCTACGGTCCCAATACAGTCTTATGGGCATCAGATTTGCATTCAGTGTACACACATATACACAGGCAAAATACTTATAAGATGAAAATAACTTGTAGAAAAAGTTAAGAAAAGTTTATATTTCATGAGATTTTTCCACCTCTAATCAGATGTAGTTGGAGTCAAGTTTGTATAAACTGTGATAACTTAATAATAACATTTACCAACCTTTAATATGTAAAGTATGCTTTTTTTTATTTTAATGTTTCTTGAGTTTTTCCACTAGAACTAACAGAAACCTAACAAATAAGGTAAATAAAATACTGCTGCTTTTAATTTAAAAAAAAAAAAACACTGAAATGCTTCCATCTATAAAAATCTTAGGAAGTACTTTCAAACTTTCCAATGTTTTACAAGACAGTATTTATCCTGAAGTAGGGTACTTAACATTTGCAGCCTAACAACCTTGCGGTTTAGGAAAAACTTGTTTTGCTGAGTAGGCGGGGACCACTAAAACATTAAGGTTTAGACTTAAGTAACAGTAGTCATTTGAACTGATAAAATCTGCAACAATCAACTGTTTAATTTTTAGAGTTGATATTTTCTAGACTGGAGGGGGTGAGGATCACACAGTAGGACGACTCCACCCTTCCCAACAAAGGAGCGATCAGGAAACCCTTTAACATTGAAGGTTATCTCCCGGGGAGGTAGGGGATGTCCTGTACCCGCAGATTTCGTGGTCCCTTCTCCGCCAGGTGGGCAGAGGCGTTCCCCAAGCCACGCCCACACGCACCCCCCGCGGGGCCTCCAGCCACCTTCCTCTCAGGCTCTCCCGGCTCGCACCAGCGGCCAGGGGTCTCAGGTGCCTCCGCCTCCCTCCCAGGGGCGGCTGAGGGCGGGGCTGGGCCGTACCTGCGCCAACACCGTAAGGGTGCCCTCGCGCGCAGCTGCTTTCACGCGGCCGTGATGCCATGCCGCTCCTGCGCCTGCCAGGACCACGCCGGCCACAGCCGCTGCCAGAGGGCCGCGACTCGGCACAGCTTGTCGGCCGACTGCGAACCCGCGCCGCAGCCTTCTGCCCCAGGCCGCCAGCCGAGCGCTCCTTCCCGCAGCTGCCGCCATCTTTGCGGAAGCTCCCGAACGCCGCGCCCCGCCCCGCCCCCACCTTCTTTTGCCCGAGAACTCCACAGAGTTGGGCTCTCGCGAGAGCTCATCAACTTCCACCACCCTCTGCGCGTGTGTTGCTAGGTGTGGCTCCTTTCTCGACGTTCAAAGGTTTCGAGGTGACCCTCGGCTCGGGTGACAGGTTCCAAGGCAAAGGACAAGAGTGAGCTGGTAAACTGTCCAAATAGGTCAGGGCACCACCGTGGTCCAAGAAAGGGGCAGTAGAGATGGCTCAGGGGTTAGGGGTGCTTGCTGCCCTTCCAGAGGACCACAGTTGTAGTGTAGAAACTTAAGGCCACATGTAACTCCAACTCCAGGGCATCCAGCGCCCTCTTCTGGCCTCTAAATCACCTCCAATGAAATTAAAATAAAAGAAGGGTAATAGGTACTTGGTGGAATATATCAGACAAACTAGATTAAACATAAGGAATAAATCAGAAGGGTGTTTGATGATAAATGCGGAGTCAGATTAGATGTAGCATGACTTTTCCGTCGATAGACTTAAACATAGCACCTTTAGCTCTCTTGGGAAAGCCCATGTCAGTCTTAAGTGGGCACTTTTAGACCTGGAGAGGGAAATACTTCTAACAATAAGCAGCAAAGAGTGCTAATTATAATCACTGTGGGCATGATGCAACAGTAGAATTCCATCTTCAAAGAGGCTTGGGTAAGAGGCTGGAAAGTTCTACATTTTTTGACAATATTATATGCGCCTTAAATGCCAAATGCCTGGCTATATTGAGTCACTTGAGACAGTTCAGTGGACAAAGGCACTTCCATGTCAAACCCGACTACCTGAATTGGAAGTCAGAGAAGAGACTCCTATAAGTTGTTTTCTGACCTCTGTTCTGTGCAGTGAGTTCCTGGCCACCCATGGGCACACAGTGAAATCCTGTGTCAAAAGAAAAAAAGGAAATAAAGAGTATGTGTACATGCTCATCCTTACAGGTCTCCATTTTCACACCTAAGTGAGCTTTACATTTATTTATTAAGACTTATTTTTTATGAACATGTATGTGTGTATGTATACTACATATTGGTGGGTGCCCTCAGAGTCCAGAAAGGGTGTTAGATCTCCTGTAGCTGGAGATAGAGGCCGTTGTGATCAACCTGATATAGGTGTTAGAAATGGAACTCAGGTCCTCTTAATATTGAGCTGTCTATTCAGCCCCTAAAATTTGGTTTTTAATTGAAGTAAAATGTTCACAATGCTAGTATTTTAACAATGTTTAAGTGTAAAGGTCAGTGGTGTTAAGTCCTATGCACGTTATTTCGGAAAAACTATTATTTACATTTGGATTTTTTTTTTTTTTTTTTTTTTTTTGATCTTGCAAATCTGGCAAACACTTTTCAAGGGCCTGTCTCTGTTTGTCTGCTCCTCCTAAGATCCTGGCCTTTCATTTCTATTAAATAATATCTGATCCAGACTTCTGACAATGATTTTCTTCAAATCTTCCAGACAAAGCCACAGGATTGTAAACAGTTGCTATTTACTGTATGTTTCCTTTAACGTTTGTTCTTATAAAACTTTTTTTTTTTTTTTTTTTTTTTTTTTTTTTGTTGTTCTTACAATGACTGATAGCTATGAGCCTACCTGGGACTAACAGTAGGTATACACTGGCCCCATCCCCCTGTCACCAGGGCTTCACTTGTCTTCTCTATGGCAGATGTTGAACAGGACCTCAAGGCTGGTTGTTCTTTTGGTGGTAGAAAGGATTTCAACCTGGCAGAAAACTTGGCTTTGTTATGTAGCCCAGGATTCTCAATTCTTACTCACCCCTGCTGAGTAAACTTAATTATCCTCTTGTTCAACCTCTGAACTGGCCTCAGTCATTAGAACCTTTATTTGGGTGTGTAGCAATTCGATGCCCATGTCAAAGGTGCCAGAACTCCTGATGTACAATAATGGCCACTTTGAAGGGTTAACGAAATAAAAATAAAGACAATAGTGAAAGCTGCCATACCTAATCTAATTTGACAAGTTAAAGGAAGCCACTTGAGTTGTTGTTATCCATCTCCAGTCTTTGCTTGCTCCATCCCAGCCAATATGTTCTTTCTCCCAGGTGCTGAAACCTTTCCACGTGCCTTCCTAGCAGGGAAGTAAGCAGACTTAATGGGCATAGACCTGGAAGCCAGGCCTTACTGCTTGTGTTTAGGCCCTGCCAGTAACATCACTGTGATTTAGGGCATCAAGGCTTAGTTTCCCATCTGTAAGCAACCCTCTCAGTTTCAGATGGGAAATGAAATGGGATGACTTACAGGAAGTGATTAGCCAAATGCCTGGCACATGGTGTACTCTCGACAGATGGGAGTTTGTCTTCCTTATGATTTGGCTTACTGTTGCTCCGTGATCACAAATGAGCTTGATTGCATGCCCATGATTCCAGATCACTAACCCATATTAATCTGAGACTTCCTGCCTGTTCATATCTCGCCTGATGTGTTTCCTCAGGCTCATTCACACACACCACTGCTAGGTTTACTAGTTCTTGACATGCGTCCTGTTGTTCTAGATTGCTGATGTATGGCTCGTTTCTGACTCTGGGTGATTCAGTGAATTTCTAGGACATGTTGAGACACAATGGATATCTTAGTCCCACTTTCCAGAAACCTCTTCTTTATCTGCTTAAAGCTGTCTAATTTGCATAGCTCTCCCACCTACTTAGTGGAGTCAATATCTACTACTCAGTCATAACCCCAAGCCCAAGATAGGTGCATACTCCTGTTATATCACTCAACATATTAAACACATCGTTCCCCCTACATTTTGACATCCTCATAATTGAGAATGTTTTCATTTCTTTGTTTTCCTGGCACATAGTGAACTGTCCAGCACACACTAGTCATTCAGTTAATAGACATGGGGAATGGATATGAACGGCGCTGATGAAATGTCGGGGCACCCATTTCTGAGTCTGGGGTGCATTCAGACAGTCTATCACTCCTTTGCTCTATTTTTTAAAACAAAGACTTGTTAGATTTGCAGATTTTACTTTAAGGTGGAAATCTTTGACCTTGCTTGGAAAACTGCCTTGTAATTAGTTTGTTTTCATGTTATAGATCCAGCCCCCTAAAGCTCCCAGTTAAGAATTAATGTATTCAAACTTTCCTTTTGCAGAGGAAACAAAGTCTTTTAATAGACCCGATCTTTAGCCAGCAAACCATTCTAAGTATGACACTGTCCCTGGCAGCTGCTGACTATATTGGTCTTTTGGGGCCCTGGCTTTGTTCATTTCTTCAGCCCCAGCTATAGAAAAAGCCCTGAGCTTGGATGTATTTTCAACCATGCAGTTTATAAACCAATCCCCAAATAAGGAACTGCTGCTTCTTCAGCTTTAACACCCAGTCTGTTTTAAAATGATAATTGGAGAGAAACAGAATGGTAGCATGGATGGTTTTAAAATATTGTTCTTAACTCACTCGGGACTCTTTCTCTGGAGGAGGGACAAAAGTGATATGGCAGAAAAGACTATCATGGGGGCCCTTTGCTTGCACCACTAGCAAGACTAGGTAGATTCTACAACAGTGCCAGATGGTCCTTAACCATTGTGCTGCATGCAGAGGAAGGGTGAGGGGCAAATTGTAGAGATGACTACATACAATGTATGTTTATGAGGCTTGCAGTAGAAGTGGCTGGGATAGGGTGGAGGGGGATGCAACAGTTTCCATAGTGTTTACATTTATGTGCCACTTTAAAAAATTTGACAGATCTAGGGACTGGAGAGATAGCTCAGTGGTTAAGAGCACAGGGTACTCTTGCAAAGCACCTGGGTTCAATTTGCATGAAGGCTCACACTTTTCTATAATGTCAGTTCTTCTTCTGGACTCTGCAGGCATGGTATACATGTGTTACCCAGACATACCTACAGGCAAAACACCCATAAACAAAAACACACCCCCCCAAATTAAAAATATGACACATTCCCAAAGGCAGTTCCACTGACTGAGTCTCCTGAATACTGGTATCACAGACTTGTGCCACCATGCTCAATGTCATTATAAGCTTAAATGACCATGGTTATACATGTGACCACTTAAGTCTGCAGTGTTTTCATTCTGCTCTTGGCCTCATGGGGAGCAGTTGTCAGCCCCCTTGACCTTATGCACGTTGGACTATGGCTACATGTCTGTTTCCTGTATTCTTACCTGCCCTGAAGCTGACCTCTGCAGCTCACACTTTTCACCTTATGCCTGTCTATTGCCTGCCCAGGCCACGCTGACTTTTCTCACCAATGGCTTTCTGTAAATTATCTTTCTAACTCCTAAGGGCAGGTAATGTAACTTCCTATGAATTGCTGGTCTTGAACAGAGAAATCAACCAGTTCTTCTGAGGAGGGCATTGTACTTCTGTAACATCTTAAAAGAAACTATGAAGTCAAGTGTTGCTTTGATCTTAGCATGCTTGGGATAAATAAAGATTGTGATCTGATTCTGCAAGGCTGTTTACTGTTACATTACAGAAGAATGTGCATTAAGATTGATTATCTTTGGTGGAGGAGAAAAATATGGGGGATTCTTAAAAGATAAGTTAAAGAGGTTGGGCTCAGTCCAGTGTTAATGGAGAAACCAGTCCTTGAACGGACGTTATAAAGAACTATTGCTTAGAATAGTTGGAGGTTGAACTATGTTTATGGTAGATAATTGGGTGATGGAGGGTATGATTCACTCCCAGAGGCCCTAGATGAGTCAAAAGGATTGCTAATTATGTCTTCTGTGCAGTTTGGGGCATGGGTAAAAATATCTGGGGATCATGATTGATACCAGCATGTGTAGAAATAGGTCAAGATGACATCTCACTGACAGCAAGACAGCCCTGCTGAGAGGAGCCTTTTCTGTGTCTTTCAGGTCCTCCCCTGGTTCTCATTCCATTCCCATCATCCCAGCTTACACTCTCATTACCTCGTGCTGTGATGATTGCAAGCATCTCTTAACGCATGCCTTTGCTCCCAGTCTTTCTCTCCTCCCCAGCATTCCATAGATGGACGTCAGCTCAATCTCCCTGAAACACTTCTTTCAGCATGCATCCATTAGCCATGTGCTTTAACCTCCTGGGCCTCCATCTCCTTGTCAGAAAGAGAGAAGATGGGTTTCAGTTTATTTTTCTAGTTCGAAAATTTGTGTTCTGTGCTACTCCAAAGGGCAATTTGTTTTTCATTTGACAAGTTGTATTGAGTGTGAAATATGTGCCAGGCATGGTACCATGCCCCAGGGGGTGAAAAGAAAATTAAGGCTGAACTCTCTTTGTGGTGCCCAGGCCTCTCACAATGGGCTGTGCCTTCTGTGCTCAAGACTTTTTAAATATCTCACCCCCATCTATGTGTGTTTGTTAATTTCTTAAGTCTACACATTTATAACTTAAAGTTTAAAATTACACACAAAACAATTTAAGTTTGAGTGCTGAGAAGACTGTATTGGAGAAGTACCTGTTGAACAAGCTTGAGGACTTGAGTTTGGTACCCAGAACCTATGTTTTTACTGCGGTATTTGACACATTAAGCTTTAGGGGGCAGATCTCTGAAGCTTATTGGCTAGCCAGATTAGCCAGTCAGTGACCTCTGAGTTTAGTGAGATACCCTGTCTCAAAAGGTAAGGTGCATAGGGGCTGAGAAACACACTTTAGCCTCCATACTGATGAGCATACATATATACATTTCCGTATGCACACACATACACACTCACACTCACATATATACTGCACATACATTAAAAGATCAAAAATTTAAATTTTGATATAAAGATGAAATCATTTATACAAAGTAAAATTTAAATTTTATTCTGAGGTTCAACAAATATTTGCTTTGTCTAAAAATGTTAATACTATTTAATGAAATGAAATTGGCTTGAGGTTTTTTTTTTTGTATGTGTGTGTACTGTATGTGCATGTTTATGTGTGTTAAGTTAGTTCAGGTGCATTCATGTCACAGTGTATGTGTGTTAGAGGTTAGAGGAAAACTTCAGGTCATAGGTTTTACCTTGTTATGTCAGGTATGGTGGTTTAAATGAAGATGGCTCCCATAGGCTTATGTTTGAATACTTGGTCCCCAGTTTTTGGAACTATTTGGGAAGGATTAGGAGGTGTGGCCTTGTTGGAGGAGGTATGTCACTGCAGGTAGGCTCTGAGGTTTGTGCCATTCCTAATGTCCTCTCTCTCTCTCTCTCTCTCTCTCTCTCTCTCTCTCTCTCTCTCTCTCTTTCTCTCTGCCTCCTGCTTGTAGATCAAGATGTGAACTCTCAGATGTTCCTATTGCCATAAGTTTGCTCCACCATCTTGAACTCTAAACCTTTTGAAACCAAAAGCCCAGTCATATGCTTTCTTTTACAGGTTGTCTTGGTCATGTAGAAAGCAACTTAGAGGCCAGGCTAGCTGATAAGGCACCTTCTAAATATTCTTCTGTCTCTACCTCCCACCTCACTGTAGGAAGGCTTGGATTACAGATGCATGGAATGGTATTTGACTTTACATGGCTTTTGAGGGAATCTCACCTCAGGTCTTTATATCTGCGCATCAAGTGCTGTAAAACTGAACCATCTTCTAAGCCCAGTTTGTAAGTTTCTGGTTCAGGCTTTCTGTGATAAAGACACACATTCTGATATGATGCTCAACTAATTTAGTTACTGCTTTAGAATTGCTGTCATAGCTCAAGAAAGCATCACACAGAACTATATTAATTCAAAAGGAAGGGGCGACTATTGTTAGCTAAAGTAGCAAAGTCATGATACTATGTCTTTTCAGCTTCTTATAATGGACTGAAATCTAAATATGGACAAAATTAGAGATAATAAGGTGTTGAGAGTCTGTATATAGTACCTCTGGCTCTTCTTTGTCAATTACCAACTCATTGCCAATTTTGTTTTACCTTCTTTTTCTTGGATTAGATTATATTTGCACAGTTGTTAGGCTCACTGTATTCATTATTTATTTGTTGTTGCAGCAAAATACCCAAAATAAAAGCAACTTAAGAGATGGTTTCATTTGACTCATGGTTAGAGGGTATAAATAGTCCATACTAGTGGGGAAGTCACAGTGGCAGGAGCCTGAAGCAGCTGGTCACATTGCACTAGCAACCAGAAAGCAGGAGGAGAGGAATGTTACTGCTTGGGTTACTTTCTCTTTTTATGTAGTCCTGGACCCCACCATGGAATGGTGCAGCCCACAGCCAAGAAGGCTCTTCCTACCTCACTTTCTGAATCTATACAATCCCTCAGGTATGCCCAGAGGCCCATCTCTTAGGTGATTAAAGATCCTGCTCAAATTGGTAATATTAGCCATCCCACTCACATAACCTTACTTTTGTTTTTGGTGACAACATCTCATGTAGGTTGGCCTGAACTAGTTTTGTAGCTGAGGATGACCTTGAACTTTTGGTCCTTATTCTTCAGATTAAAATATGAAGTCTCAGAAAAATTCATATAGCATTTCTTTCCTTTATGTTTCCTTATAGCACTTTGCAATTCAATGGGTACACATATCTTTTGGAGGGAAAAGTTGTAAAAATTGTATTAAATGCTAGGAAGGTGAAGAGATACCAAAGTTTAGAAGTCCAGTTTGGGGGCTGGAAAGATGGTTCAGTGGTTAGGAACATTTGCTACTCCTGCAGAAGACCCAGGTTTGGTTCTTAGAATTCATATGGTGACTCTCAAGCCTCTATGATTCGGTTTCAGTGATCCAGTGCCACCTTCTGACCTCTCTTCCTTTCTGCTCCCCTCTCCTTCCCTCCCCTCCACTTTTGAAGGTAGTAACCACCAGCATATTGGCAAACCCTCCACTATCTGAAGAGATGCCCCTGCTGGGTGCAAAGTGGGTCTCATTGCTGCCCACCAAACTGGACATGGAACCAAAACTGTACAGGAAAAGAAGAACCAGAGTTCAGTAGCTAATAAAGTATGTCCTTTGGTTGAAAAAATTTATTTTTATACTCACTTTTCATCCCGTTCACAGCCCCTCTCCCTCCTCTCCTCCCAGTCCCACACTTACAGATCTTTCCCCCAATTACTCCCTCCCCTTCTTCTCAGAGAAGGAAAGCCACCCCTTGGGTAGCATCCCACCTTGGGATATCTAGTCCCAGCAGGACTAAACACATTCTCTCCCACTGAAGCCTAACCAGGCAGTCCAGGTAGGGGGAAGAGGTCCAATGTCAGGGAACAGAGATTGACACAGCTCCCCTCCAATTGTTAGGGGACCCACTTGAAGACCAAGCTGCACATCTGGTACAAATGTGTAAGGGGTCTAGGTTCAGCTCCCACATGCTCCCTGGTTGGTGGCCCATGCTCTGTCTTCCCCCATGTTTCTAGGTTAGTTGACTCTATGGTCCTTCTTGTGGTGACCTTAACTCCTCCAATTTGCTCACTTCTATCCTCAATTCTTCCACAAGACTCCTTCAGCTCTGCCAGATGTTTGGCTGTGGCTCTGTACATCTGCCTCTATCTGATGCTGTATGAAGTCTCTCGGGAGACAACAGTGCTAGGTTTCTGTCTGCAAACATAGCAGATTATCATTAATAGTGCCAGGGGATGGCTGTATGGCATATTCTTTTCTTTTTTTTTAATTTAACAACTTTATTTTAAAAAACAAAGATAAATGTACAGCTTTTAAAAGCATTTTTGCATCAAAGTTTATGAATACATTATTGTCAGTACTTGATGTTTTTAAAGGTTTGATAGTATGCATCAAAATCTTACTAGTTGCAATGAGCATAAAGTACATATAAAACAAGATGTAACCTGGAAATAGTCAATGTTTTCATGGTGTGTAAAGATTAAGCGTAATGATTTTTCATTTTTTTTTTGGCCTTTGTTTTTCTTGAACTTCATATAGTCTGTGAGTTGTTTCTGGGGTGTTCAGAGCTTTCTGGGGTTAGTATCCAATTATCAGTGACTGCATATAATGTCTGTTCTTTTGTGACTGGGTTACCTCACTCAGGATGATATTCTTTAGATGCATCCATTTTCTTAAGGATTTCATAAAGTCATTGTTTCTGATAGCTGAGTAGTACTCCATTGTGTAAATATACCACAATTTTTGTATCCATTCATCTACTGAAGGACATCTGTGTTCTTTCCAGCTTCTGGCTATTATACATAGGGCTGCTATGAACATTGTGGTGCATGTCTCTTGTTGCATGTTGGAGCGTCTCTGGGGTATATGCCCAGAAGTGGACTAACTGGTCTTCAGGTTATGTCCAATTTTCTGAGGAACCGCCAGACTGATTTCCAGAGTGGTTGTACCAGTTTACAACCCCACCAACAGTGGAGAAGTGTTCCTCTTTCTCCGCATCCTTGCCAGCATCTGCTGTCATCTGAATTTTTTATCTTAGCCATTTTGACTGGTGTGAGGTAGAATCTCAGGGTTGTTTTGATTTGCATTTCCATGATGACTAAGGATTTTGAGTACTTCCTTAGATGCTTCTCAGCCATTCGATATTCCTCAATTGAGAACATATTGTTTAGCACTGTACCCCAGTTTTTATAGGGTTGTTTGATTCTCTGGTGTCTAACTTCTTAAGTTTTTGTATACCTTGGATATTAGGCCTCTATCAGATGTGGGGTTAGTAAAGATCTTTTCCCAATCTGTTCGCTGTCGTTTTGTTTTCTTGACAGTGTCCTTAGCTTTAGAGAAACTTTGCAATCTCATTAAGTCCCATTTGTTAATCTTTGACCTTAGAGCATGAGCCATTAGTGTTCTGTTCAGGAAATTTTCTCCTGTGCCTATGTATTCTAAGATTTTTCCCACTTTCTCTTCTAATAATTTCAGTGTACCTGGTTTAATGTGAAGATCTTTGATCCTCTTGCACTTGAGCATTGTACAAGGAGATAAGAAAGGATCTATTTTCGTTCTTCTGCATGCTGAGTGCCAGTTGGACCAACACCATTTGTTGAAGAGGTTGTCCTTTTTGCATTGAATGTTTATAGCTCCTTTGTCAAAAATCAGGTGACCATCTATGTGAGGTCTTATTTCTGGATCTTCTATTCTATTCCATTGATCCACGTGCCTATCTCTGTACCAGTACCATGCAGTTTTAAACACAATTGCCTTGTAATATAGCTTGAGGTCAAGGATGGTGATTCCCGCAGATGTTTTCCTCTTGTTGTTGATGGATTTTGCTATTCTAGGTCTTTTGTTATTCCAGATGAAATTGCACATTGCTCTTTCCAACTCTATGAAGAAATGGGTTGGTATTTTGATGGGGATTGCATTGAATCTATAGATTGCTTTTGGTAAGATGACCATTTTTATAATGTTGATCCTTCCAATCCATGAGCATGGGAGATCTTTCCATTTTCTGAGATCTTCCTCTATTTCCTTCTTCAGAAATTTGAAGTTCTTGTCCTACAGGTCCTTCACTTGCTTAGTTAGAGTCACACCAAGGTATTTGATATTGTTTGTGATTATTGTAAAGGGTATCTTTTTTCTAATTTCTTTCTCTGCATGTTTGTCCTTTGAGTAGAGGAAGGCTACTAATTTGTTTGAGTTAATTTTATATCCAGCCACTTTGCTGAACTTGTTTATCAGCTATAGAATTTCTCTGGTGGAATTATTGGGGTCACTTACGTACACTATCATGTCATCTGCAAACAGTGATGTTTTTACTTCTTCCTTTCCAATTTGTATCCCTCTAATTTTCTTTTTCTGTCTAATTGCTCTGGCCAGGACTTCCAGTACTATGTTGAATAGGTAGGGGGAGAGTGGGCAGCCTTGTCTAATCCCTGATTTTAGTGGGATTGCTTCAAGTTTCTCACTGTTAAGTTTGATGTTGGCTATTGGTTTGCTGTATAATGCTTTTATTTTGTTTAGGTATGGGCCTTGGATTCCTGTTCTTTCCAAGACTTTTAACATGAAGGGGTGTTGAATTTTTGTCAAATGCTTTCTCAACATCTAGTGAGATGACCATGTGGTTTTTTTCTTTAAGTTTGTTTATATGGTGGATTACATTGATGGATTTCCATATATTAAACCATCCCTGCATCCCAAGGATGAAGCCTACTTGATCATGGTGAATGATCATTTTGATGTGTTCTTGGATTTGGTTTGCAAGGATTTTGTTGAGTATTTTTGCATCAATGTTCATAAGTGAGATTGGTCTGAAGTTCTCTTTCCTTGTTGGGTCTTTGTGTGGTTTAGGAACGAGAGTTATTGTGGCCTCGAGAAATGAGTTAGGTAGTGTTCCATCTGACTCTATTTTGTGGAATAGTTTGGAGAGTATTGGTATTAGGTTGTCAATAAATGTCTGATAGAATTCTGCACTGAGCCCATCTGGACCTGGGCTTTTTTTGGTTGGGAGGCTTTTGATGACTGCTTCTATTTCTTTAGGTGTTATGGGATTATTGAGATGGTTTATCTGGTTCTGGTTTAACTTTGGTATTTGGTATCTGTCTAGGAATTCATCCATTTCCTTCAGATTTTTCAGCTTTGTTGAATATAGGCTTTTGTAGTAGGATCTGATGATTTCTTGAATTTCCTCAGTTTCAATTGTTATGTCTCCACTTTCATTTCTGATTTTGCTAATTTGAATACTCTCTTTGTCCTCTAGTTAGTCTATCTAAGGGTTTATAAATCTTATTAATTTTCTCAAAGAACTAGCTCTTGATTTTGTTGATTCTTTGAGTGGTTCTTTTTGTTTCTATTTGGTCAATTTCTGCTCTGAGTTTGATTATTTATTGCCGACTATTCCGCTTGGGTGTATGTGCTTCCTTTTGTTCTAGAGCTCTCAACTGTGCTGTCAAATTGCTAGTGTATGCTCTCTCCAGTTTCTTTTTGGAAGCACTCAGAACTATGAGTTTTCCTCTCAGTGATGCTTTCATTTTATTCCATAGGTTTGGGTATTTTGTGTTTTCATTTTCATTAAATTCTAGAAAATCCTTAATTTCTCTCTTTATTTCTTCTTTGACCATGCTATCATTTAATAGAGCATTGTTTAGTTTCTCTGTGTATATGGGCTTTTTGTTGTCTTTGTTGTTATTAAAGACCAGCTTTAGACCATGGTGATCTGATAGGATGCTTGGGGGTATTTCAATCTTCTTATATCTATTGAGGTGTCTTTTGTGAGAAGATGCCGTGAGGTGCTAAGAAGAAGGTTTTTTTTTTTTTTTTTTTTTTTTACAATGAAATGTTCTGTAGATGTCTATTAATTCCAATTGGTTCTTAACCTATGCTAGTTTCACTGTGTCCTTGTTCAGTTTCTGTTTCCATGATCTGTCCATTGTTGAGAATGGAGTGTTGAGGTCTCCCACTATAATTGTGTGGGGTGCAATGTATCTTTTGAGCTTTAGTAGGGTTTCTTTTATGAATATGTGTGCTCTCTATTTGGAGCATATATGTCAAGGATTGAGAGTTCCTCCTGACAAATTTCCCCTATAATGAGTTAAAAGTGTCCTTCCTTATCTTTTTTGATAACTGTTGGTTGAAAATCTACTTTATTTGATATTAGATATTAGAATGGCTGCTCCAGCTTGTTTCTTGGGGCCATTTACTTGGAAGGTTTTTTTCCCCAACCTTTTACTCTGAGATAGTGTCTGTCTTTGTCTCTGAGATGAGTTTCCTGAATGCAGCAAAATGCTGGATTCTGTTTATGTATCCAGTCTGATAGCCTTATCTTTTTATTGGGGAATTAAGTCCATTTATGTTAACAGATATTAAGGAATAGTGGTTGCTGTTTCCTGCTATTTTTGCTTTTAGAGGTAGAGTTGTGCTTGTGTATCTTTCTTCTTTTGGTTTCTTGCTTAGGTATTTTCTTGTTTTTACTATGATGTAGTTTCCCTCCTTGTATTGGGTTTTCCACCTATAATTCGTTGTAGTGCTGGGTTTGTGGTCATATATTGTGTAAATTTAATTTTGTCCTGAAATATCCTGGTCTCTCCATCTATGGTGATTGAGTCGGGTGTGATTCTGATTGGTCTGCCTTTATATGTTACATGACCTTTTTCCCTTACTGCTTTTAGTATTCTTTCTTTGCTTTGGGCACTTGGCATTTTGACTATTATGTGTCGGGAGGAATTTCTTTTCTGGTCCACTCTATTTGGAGTTCTGTAGGCTTCTTTTCTGCTCATGGCCATCTCATTTTTAAGGGTAGGGAAATTTTCTTCTACGATTTTTTTGAAGATATTTACTGTGCCTATTAGTTGATATTCTTCGCCCTCTTCTATTCCTATTATCCTTAGGTTTGGTCTTCTCATTGTGTCCTGGATCTCCTGGACATTTTGGGTTAGGAGCTTTTTGGCTTTTGCATCTTCTCTGACTGTTTTGTGTATGTTTTCAATGTTGTCTTTGGCTTCTGAGATTCTCTCTTCTATCTCTTGTAGTCTTTTGGAGATGACTCCTTATCTCTCTTTTAGGTCCTGATCTGTGACTCCTGATTTCTTTTTTAGGTTTTCTACCTCTAGGATTGTCTCCTTTAGTGTTTTCTTTATTGTTTCCATTTCCATTTTAAATTCCTTCTTCAATTCCTTCATCTCTTTGGTTCTGTTTTCTTCTAGTTCTTTGATTTCTTTGAGTGTTTTTCGTGTTTCCTCTTTAAAAGCTTCTATTTCTTTATGCTTTTCCTTCCGTTCTTGTTTAAGGATCTCCATCATCATCTTGAGGTATGATTTCTGGTCTGAGTCTTTTTTTTTTCTGTAGTGTTTGGCATTCTTCTGTTTGCTGTGATAGGAGAGCTGGGTTCTGATGTTGCCAGGTTGTCTTGGTTTCCATTGGGTAAGTTCTTTTGCTTTCCTCTTGTTATCTTGTTGTTTGTGATTATACATGGTCTTGTCAGTGATTGGTTTCCATCTCTCCCGTGTACCTGGCCTGTGTCCCTGGATCTCTGCTGTTTCCGGTGGCAAATGGCCTGAGTGTTTGGTCTGCACACACGGGCCCTCCGGGTGGAAACTGAGTCCCTACTGCAGAGTTCCTGCTCCCCTGAATCAATGGGGGTGGGGGAGGTGTGCTTTCCGTGCGCTTGGCCCAGACTTCTCTGTGCCTAGGCTCCTCGCAGCACAGCCTCACCAGGCCTGTGTCCCTGGATCTCTGCTGTTCCCGGTGGCAAATGGCCTGAGCGCTTGGTCGGCATTTTCTTGATTAGTGATTATGTTGGAGGGCCCAGCTCACTGTAGGTGGTGCCACCTCTGGGTATGTGTCCTGAATGGCATAAGAAAGTAGGTCAAAGCAAGTCATGGGGGAGAAGACCAGTGAATAGCATTCTCTCAGGCCTCTGTTTCATTTCCTGCCTCCAGATGCCTATCTATAATCCTTTCTCTGACTTTCTCCAGTGGTGAACTTTCTTCAGAAGTGTAAGTGAGATAAACCCTTTCTTGTCTGTGTTGTTTATCACAGCATAAAACCAAGACACTTATTGTAACTAAGTCATATTGTATCCCACATAAAAGCCCAGAGGGGAACTTTCTTTTAGTTTCAGTAGAAAAAAGATTTCATACCTGAGTGTGCTGTTTACACTTGTCTTTTGTTACACAGTAAGCTTTTCTGTATTTCAGTTCAGGGGACCTATGTACATTTTGCATTGTTTTGGCAGAAATATTAATTAAAAATAGATTTATTTTATTTGTGAGTGCTTTGCCTGTATGTATCTCTGCATACCACATGCAGGCTGGGTTTCTTGGAGGTCAGAAGTGCTGGATTCTATGGTACTAGAGTTGTGGGTGTTTGGGAGCTACCATGTGAGTGCTGGGAACCAAAACTAGATTCTCTGTAAGAGCAATATGTACTCTTAACCACTGAGCCAGCTCTCCAGCTCCATCTTTAAAGTTTTGTTTAAAATTAGATCAGATTATTCATTTTATTTTATGCGTGAATGTTTTTGCCAGAAGACAAGTTCCTACTCTGTTGGCCATGCCAGGCTCTAACTCCTGGACTCAAGTCATTCTTAAGCCAGCCTTGCAAACAGCTGTGTGTAGCTATGAACCAACTACAAGAAGATTGTGGTTTTTACATAAGTGTAGTTATGGAGAAATATAATTATTAATCATTTAGGCAGAAAACAATTACAATTAGTGTTCTCTGTCCTGGTTCTGAATGCACATATACATTTCCAACTATCAGTCTAAATTATTTGAGGGGTGGGGAGATGGCTCATTCAGTAAATCACATTTAGTATGAGGACCTGAGTTTGGGTCCTTAGTACCTGTGTAGAAAGCCAGCTGTGGAGGCACAGACTTGCAATCCTAGTGCAGGGGAGAGAGAGACAGGAAGACTCCTGGGCATCCAGCTTCTGCTCTCAGTATGCCTACGGTCACTGAGAGACCTTGTGTCAAAAGCCAAGGTGGAGAGTAAGTAAGAAAGGCATCTGATTTTGAATTGTGGCCTCCACATACATGCATGCATATACACATACATATAAAAACACACAAGAAAATAATTGAAAAAAAGTGTGTTTCTTTGTGAATGTGTACAGACTTTTGGGGGATATTCTTTCTTAATAATATAATATTACAATATGTGTATATATATATATATATATATATATGTATATATATTCAAGTATTGTAAGTAATTTAAAGATACTTTAAAATATATAGGAGGATGTGTACAGATTTTATGAAAATAATGTTATTTTATATAGGAGACTTGAGCAGCTTCAGTGTTTGGTACACATAGTGAAATGAACACCTGGGACCACTCCACTGTGGGTGGTTGTAGAGTGTTTATAAATTTCATTGAAAGTCTTATAATGAATCCAAAATAGAACAAAACAAAACCCCAGTGAGATAGCAATGTGGCCTAAAAAATTAAATATAAGAATTACTTGTTTTGAGACCGAGGAGATGGCTTAGTGGGCAAGCTTGCTTGCTGTGCACGCTCAAGTACCTCAGCTAATATCTCTAGCTCCCATCTAAAAAGTTGGGTATATCTGTAACCCCAGCACTGGGAGATAGATTGACAAATGGATCTCAGGATCTCAATAAATCTTTTTTAAAAAATCACAGTGGCACTGGGTCCTGATTAGCAAACACCTCAAAGGGATGGATCCAACTTGAGAAAGACACGCTGAGTTTGCAAGCCTTGAAATTATGGGTGACTAGTCAGAAAACAAATATATATGACCAAGCATATCTATATGTGTGATATTATATGTGCAAAGGTAAGTGTTCACTTGAGTCTATATAAGATGTCTTTTGTCTATGGTAAAATGAGATGCCTGGGAGGGTGCAGGAAGAAAATGCCACTAATCCATATAGTTATACAAAGTAGATTGCTAGTGTAGATCTGAGGCATTCTTATGAAGGGGGTTTGTTAAAGTTTCACAATGTTTCCTGTTTGTTGGAGCTTAAGCAAAGGTTTAAGTTCTTTTATTTTTAGCAGGTGTGAGACTCTTCCAAAACTTGCACTTTCCAAATGTTTTCTTCTGAGATCAAAATTCCAAATTTCAGATTGGGTTCAATACATTTTATAATTCACCCCACAGCTGTTGGAGCTATAATGGAGTAAAATGAGAATGGCTTTGTAGGGCCTGTGTCTCCACAGAGCAGTTTTGAAAATGAAACCAAATCTTCATGCTCCACTTGACATGGGGATTTCAAGTCATTTTTACAGGCTCCATTGTAGTTGCCATGTGTAACACCAAAAGCGTGTTAGGATTCAGCAAGTTTATAGTTAAAACAGAATTTCTCCCAACAGCTTGTTCAATAAATAATTGGTAATACAAATTATATCTTGTCATCCCCTTTTTCAGATTTCATATTTGTGCTTTAATCAAAGAATACATTTTTCTTGTATAAAGTGTCTCCTCTCTTAAATTCAGCCAGGTCTGCTTCCATGGCTGGTAGAGCTTTTATGATACAGGAAAGCATATTTAGTGTAAGCAGGGGATGGGCAGGGGGCATGCTCTTAAATGGGAATCAGATTTTCCCTAAGACATGTTTGGTATTTAATGTCTACTAAGTCTTTAGAATTTTGAGAGACTGGAAAATTCTCAGGTGTCCCTCCTAAGGACAGATCTGCTCTCTAGTTTTACAAAGAAGTGACTGTCTGAAGTCTCTAAAGGCAGATAGAAAATCAGCTGGGGAATTGGGGTGGAGGGGGGATAGAGGGCCGAACTTAAGACTTGGGGCTCTGTTCCCAGGGCTGAAAACCACAAGCATCTTCATAGCAGAGAGAAGAAAGAAACTGAACAGGAATGTAAGCACAGGACCTATCCTTTGGCCCTAGACTGGGAGGTGGATCCCCTAAGTGAAATTATGTTTCCTTCCTCACACCATCCTTCTCCACACTTCTGGGACTTTATTAGCTATTCTCCACAGAGTCTATGGACAAGTCTCTTTAGAAAGCAGTGACTCACTGTCCCTAAGCCACCAGGCTATGAGGTTCATTTTCAGTCAAGTCTGCGAACTATCAGTTTCGTGTTAATTCTGGAAGTTATGAGAGTTTTTTTTTTTTTTTCTATGCTTGAGACAGCTTTGTCCGCTACTGTAATCTGGGGACACAGCGAAAATACAGTAGCTAAAAAAGACATCCCGAGCAGTATTTTTGTGGTTAAGTGACTAATGCTGATGTTTAATATTTTTTGAATTCTTCTTGTCATCCTTTGTGAAATTCTAAAGAGCCCCAGTTTGGGAGAAACAGGTGGAAAACACTCATTTGATATAGTTAGATGACTAGCAATCTAAAAAGTAAAAAACAAAACAGCTGAAAACAAAATCAGCAACTTGCCCTAAGTCCTATCAATAGTAACAGATGGGAAAAGTAGAAAACTCAGTGTCTACTTTTGGGTTTCCAATCTCAGTGTCTTCCCACAATACTATAGAATTTCTCAAATTTAAACCACTGGAGAACTGGAAAATCACTTTGCTCTGCTAATGAGGTAGCCTAAGGTTATAGACTCCTCTCCTTGAATGCCTTTCCAGAGAACCAGAGTCCAATGAAAAGGTTTAGGGGCCCTTAATGAAAGCAGTGTACGGGGGAGGAGGTCTTGAAAGGGGAGGAAAGGTGGTTAAACCTGCAAAGCCAAAAACCAATCAACCAAACAACCAGGCTCATGGAGTCTCTCAGGATGACGTGAACCTGGGTACAAACCTGCCCTCTGCCTCCTTAGGCTAACTGAGGGAAAAGCAATTAACCCAGTGAATTTCAGATAGTCTTAACTTTGAAGACCCTCTGATTTGTGTGGCTCCCAAACTCAAGATGGACATTTGACATAGGAAGTAGCTAACTGGAGTTTAATATTTTGAGTTTACATTTTTGTAGCTTTGACCCAGAAAATATATATAATTATATAATTATATAATATAACTTTATCCTTTAGACCTGTGGCCACTGCTTTTCTGATTCACTTTCTCACCAAGCAGTAAGAAGACTGCTTCCTGAAATGTTAGCATAGAAAGGTTTGGAGTTGCCTCCTCTCCTTCTTCCTCTAATTCCTTAGCATCTATCCCACTGTAACAATTAATTAGATAACTGGTGAGCTTTCTGCAAATATCTAAATATCTCATAAAATATAATACTGGCCAAAGACCAGTCTATTATATCTCTCACTGAAGTCAGTGTGGACAACTTTGTTTAGACTAGTTTCGACACTATGAATATGTAAACACAAGACCTGGGAAGGTTGTTCAAAGGCAAGTTCAGGGTTGGTAGGGACCATGTAGGGGTCTGTTTCTAAGATTTCCAAAGTGCCCTTGATATAACTCACTGAGAACCATATTAAGTAGCAAGGTCCCAGACTGAGATGGACTAGTTTTTGTGTCCTAGGAAAGGCACAGAATCTTCTTCTAAGAAGCGTAAAGTTTGGAAGCTAGAGAGATAGTTCAGCAGTTAAGAATACTTGCTGTTTTTGCAGAGGACTGGGATTCAGTTTCTACTACCCACATGGCATATCATCATCTTTGGTCTTCAAGGTCATTAGACACATAACAGAGTCAAAACACTCACACACAGACAAACATACACACACACAAACACCACATAGACACACAAACACACACAGATACACACACACACCACACACAGACAGACACACACACAAAGTAAGTCTTCTAAAAAAGAAAAACTTCCATTTTGCACCAGGACATGAAATAAATAAGCAAAAGTTAGACAACAAATACATATGTCCTGAATATCTAATTTTAATACCACCAGTTAGAAGAAAGACAATGTCACAGTATAGAAAACCATTCTGTACACAGTGGCTGTTAGGAAATGCTGAATAACTGCCATATAGGTTACTTGAACTATCAGATAAAAATCAGAGTGGAGCTAGATTCACTAATGTGATTAAGTTCCTTTTTAGCAACAAATTATCCAATGGCTGGATGCTGGAGTCTTGTGATTTCACCCATTTGCAAAATGTTTGTTATTCCACAGTCAGAACAGGAATAGCACATTTTTACCTCTCAATGCCCAGGAGAGTGTGCTAATTTTAGGTCCAATGGTGAGGGTATGAAGATGTATGTTCATCAGCTGTCTGGGTTAGAAGGCAGAAGAAGGTAGATGCAACAAAAATGGTCAGTTTCCTTAAAAATCATCTGACACTGGCTGGTCTGCTAAAATAGGACCTGTGGTGAACAACTGTTTAACTTTCAGTTAATTAAGCCAAAAGTTTAAAGCGAGTTCTCCAGTTCCAGTCACTGTATTTCAAGTAGGTACATGTCTGGGCAGCTAGAATACTCTGCTATTTCAGAAGTTCAGTTGTGCAGTACTACTCAAGGAACACCGAGGAAATGGGAGCTTGGCTCCTGTGCTGTCTAGTGGTCTTCAGGCATGGGGAGTCAGGCAGCAACTGCTCTGAGGATTGCATTTAAAGGGAAGGAAGAGGGATGTGGGATGCTGATGTAGCTGGGGTGGAGTGGAGTTGGGGAAAGAGAGAGTCTCATGGATTTTCAAGGAGGAGAGAACATGGCCAGCATCTCAATAGAACTTCTGACAGTTGCTCCTGCTTTCTGCAAGAGACAATGTATAGATAGATGTTGAAGAGTAAACTCTGGTGGCAAAGAAAGATGAAGCATTCTTTGCTTGCATCATGACCAATTCTTTTGCCTCACTACATGTTTTATGAGCCATGCATATATGCTCCATTACCTCTCAGATTATCCTATAATCCATCCATTCTGTTTGTCCGATTGGACAGCTCTTTCGGCAATGCTTTAGCATATTGCTCTATACACATTTTATTCCAGGCTCACTCCTCTTGAGTTTTGGGGCTCCCCTGTGACTCTTGAGTTTCTCAGCTCAGACCATGAAAGCTCCATCTTCCGGGGGATAGGATTAGACATTCTGCTTTTATGTCCTATGACATTTTAATTCTATTTCCTTGTATTTATTCAGCAAGTACTTATTAAGTACCTACTGGATACCAAGAGTTGGCTAACTCCCCTGTTTTCTTCTCCTCAGCAGGAGCTTCTTTGTTCTGATTGAGGTTTCAAATCTTAATAAACTGAAATTCCCTGGCCAGAACTTAATGTTACAAAATATTTTCTAAGTAGTGTGGACCAAATTGTTTAGTGACACGAGCCGGATGGACTAGCTTCTGTCTTGGGAGGGGAGAACTTTCATAGCTTTCTCCTTGCTCTAAGGTCTCTGATTACTCAATATTCTTAGTCCTTAGGGGATACTGTGCAAATGCCCACAAGCGGAATGGCTTGAAACAACAGAAGTGCTTTCTCTCACAGGTGTGGAGGCTCGAATTAAACACCAGCAAAGCCATGCCTGTTTTGAAGGCTCTGGGGAGAATCCCTCCTTACCTCCTCTAAGCTTCTGGTGGGGGCTGGTGTCCCTATTCCATGTCTTGCAGCTGCATTGTTCTGGTCCCTGTTTCCATTGTCACATAGCTGCTGCTGGTGGTGGTACATGTATGGTGTGGAGTGCTGCAATCATCCCCATAAAGACACTGTGCTGTTGGGTCCCACTTTAATCCAGTATGACCTCATGTTCACTTAACTACACCTGCAAATTCAGTGTTATTTGACCTATTTTTCCATACAGGGCCACATTCATTGGTATCTGGGGGTCATTATTCAAATATATCATTTTGGGGAACATAATTAGACTGACAATAACCCCCCCTTCAGTCTAGTCCATAGTCTGGGGCCTTTCTCATGCTAGGGAAGCTCTTTGACATTGAACTAGAGTCTTCTCTAGATAATGTGTATATCCATGCAAACCACCGACTAGCCATGACTCTAGGGATAAGGAAGTAAAACTGCAGATAGAGGTTGTAGTTCAGCAAAGGAAGAAGTAGCAGCATTCCACTTTTGGTCCTTCCAACAAGGAGGCAGATGGGATGCATTTAGAGGAAGATCAAAGACCAGCAGGGGCCTGAGGGCAGAGGGAGGCACTAGTCAGACACCCCGGACATTATCAATCACCTCCAGCCCTTTTAACTTGCTCCTTGGACCTTTCATTTTTCTTGATCCACTCTTTTCTGCCACTTGCTTCTTCTCTGTCTCCTCTGTCATCCTCATTCTCTGAGCCCCAAAGCAAGGAAGAAATATATTAACGTGATCAAAGGACTTCCGAGGGACATTGGCATGCTCCCATTAGGTTATCAGTACTTTATGAAATGTTATGTTCATGATCAGGACAACCTCCATGCAGCACTCTGAGTACTAGTTGAGAAGCAGAGTCTGCAAAGTCTCTTGTGATCAATGTCCTCAGATCCTCCCTTCCTGTCCCATCCATTTTATAATGTACAGTAGAATGTCCAACATGTTACTAGTGGCAAGGAGACATACAGCAAATGAGGAGAGCAGGGGGACATCTCAGTATCCTAGAGTTTTCTCACATGGTAGGTTAACACATTCTTATTTCAGGGAAACACTTGGTCACATTGATTACAGATATTTATAAAGTGCCCACCAGGAATGAAGGGTCTTGCTAGAATATGTGGAAATGATTCAGATGCACAGTTCTTGCCCTCGAGAAGTTTATAATTTATGGGGAGAAACGCTGTATGCAAGTAATTTCTGTATGTGCTCCAAAGGTCCCAGAAGAAGTTTGTAGTGCTTGGGGGAGGACAGTTGTGATGGGAGAGTCACCTGAAGACATACAAGCATTTGTTTAGGAATGGGAACTGCTCACTAATAGCTTTCCTGTGAAGGACTGGCCCACCACCCAGTTACCCGAATCAAAGCATTGTTATTTGATACAGCTGGGACACATTTGGGGGGAACCTCTACCTGGGTAAGATACGGGGAGTATGGTGGAAATGAGGCTGAAAAGCTCATGAAACCAAGAATAATGGGGTTCGGGTTCACTTCAGATACTAGGGTGTTAAGGGATTGAGGTAGACTCAAGAAAATCTGGCAGATGACAGGTTGCTGCTGATGGTAAACATGGAGCAGCTAAAGTCTTGGTGTCATCATGAAAAGGGAATGGAAGACCAAGGGGAGATTCAGGCAGGGAGATGAGATGAAGTACAGAATGGGACTTGTGGTGTCTACAGTCCAGCAGAGAGTGGAATTGGAGGGCAGGCAGGCACACCTAGGTTATTGAGCTACAAGGTGAAGATTATTAACCATAGGGTGGATTCAAAAGAGAAAAGGACACTTAACTCTTTCTATAGAATAGAAATACCATATTATCTACATCTAAAGCTACATAGAATTTACATTACATTAGTCATTCTGTCATCTAAAGGCAACTGAAGGGACTTGAATATTTACAAGTTTTAGAATCCAAGGATTGGGAGCTATGTGTGTTCTGGAAGCAATTCTCTGTAGATACGGAGTGACACCTAGGTTGGTTGGTTGGAAGAATTCTTGTTGGGCGTCTGAGGGGGCTGCAGAGATATCACAGCTGTTAAGTGAGTCTACTGCTCTTCCAGAGAACTGGAGTTTGGGTCTTATCAAACATCTGGCTGCTCACAAGCATCTATAACTCCAGCTTCAGGAGATCCAATACTCTCTTCTGGCTCCTACAGGACACTGCATTCATGTGCACACACAGACACATAGACACACACCAAAAATTAAATAAATCTTTTAAAAATTGAAGATGATTTTTCTAACAGTTATAGATGGACTAATAATAAGGTGCTAAAGATGGCTCAGCAGGTAAAGTGCCTGCCCAAAAAGCTGACAATTTGAGTTCTATCTGCCGAGTTCACAAAAATGTGGATGGATCAAATAGACCCCATAAACACACACACACACACACACACACACACACACACACACACACACCCACACCCACCAAAGTTTTATTAATGATCAGTAATGGAATCCTTTAGAGCATTAGTTCTCATCCTATGGTTCTCAACCCCTTTGGGGGCCAAATTACCCTTTCACAGGGCTCATGCAAGACAATCGGGAAACAGATATTTACTTTGTGATTCATTACAGTAACAAAATTATAGTTATGAAGTAGCAATGAAATAATTTTATGGTTGGGGTCACCACAGCATGAGGGGCTGTATTAAAGGGTTAATGTGTTAGGAAGGTTGAGAACCACTGCTTTAGAGGCAGTAAGCTTCTTGCTTTAATTTGGGCCAAATTTGGCTGAAAACTAATGTTGTAAATGGGGAGAGATGCCTCCTTCCTGGTTTCCTTCAATCTCAACCCCAGAAGCAGTCTTGGTTCTTGATGACTCTGTGGTGCAGGTGGAATAAACAGTCAAGGTTTATTCAATGATGAGAAAGTAAAGACACCCAGAGGAGCGGGCAGGTGGGCCAAGTGCAACAGCCAAAGGCTGCCATTAGTATCCAGACCTCTAGGACCAGGGCAACCATTTCTGCTCCTGTGGCTATCCCTGGGGTTGTCTAGTGTGGTCTCCTTTCTGGAATAGGTAGAGGCTTTCCTAGAAGCAGTTCTTAGCAAAGATTTAATTCATTAAAATTCCATATATTAGATATATATATAGCTGAGAGATCTGCTAGGGAAAGGGAAATGTAGAATGTGATGCTGTAAACTGTACCCACTATACAATTCACTATTCTATATAAGTTAGCAGTTCTGAACTGGTGGGTTAAGACTCTATTGGGAGTTTCAAATGACTGTTTTTTTTTTTTTTTATGTTATTTATTTTTATGTATGTGAGTACACTGTTGCTCTCTTCAGACACACCAGAAGAGGGCATCAGACCCCATTACAAATGGTTGTGAGCCACCATGTGATTTCTGGGAATTGAACTCAGGACCTCCTGAAGAGCAGTCAGGACTAGTAACTGCTGAGCTGTCTCTTCAGCCCGCAAATGACTGTTTTACAGGGGTCACCTTAAGACCACCTGCATAGGAGATATTTATATTATGATTCGTAACAGTAGCAAAATTACAGTTAGAAAGTAGCAACACAAATAATTTTGTGGTTGGGGGTTAACACAACATGAGGAGTATATTAGGGGATCACAGCATTAGGAAGGTTGGGAACTACTGGTCTAACTTATCTATCATACCTGAAACTTATTTCTGTGACCAACATCTTTGCATTTCTCCCATTTCCTGGGTGCCACAGCCACTGCTGTCTCTGATCCTGTGAGCCTGGCTTTTTTAGATTTCACACAGTGATGAGACTTTGTAGTACTTTGTGCAGAGGAATGTTCTGGTCCTCTGGTCCCAGGGACATCTGTTGTTGACTTTCTGAGATCTCAGGGTCTAAAGGATCATAAGAGATGCCAAAAAACCTCAGTGTTGTCTCTTTTTCTCTGTGATTCTGATTTTCCAGACACAGTATACCTCCAGCTTCTGGGTGGGGGAAAATAGAAACGGATATAACATTTGAACTTTGAACCCAATCGTGGAGAGTAGTTCTACATAGAAATTGGACCTTTAAAATTTTATTGCAAGCCAATTATTGGATTTTTAGAGGCGAACTTATTAAGCTATGTTTATGTTACCATAGTTGAAGACATGGTATCAATATAAAATGCATTAATTAATAGTTTCATTTTCAACAGAACCATACAGACACAAAGCATACACAAATCAGTGGGTACCGTAGAATGCTTCTGCATGTATACCTATGCATCTTCATTTCTTTGTGCTCTGACATAGGGGTTCATATAGTCCTGACTATTTTTTAACCTAGTGTGCAGCCAAGGATGACCTTAAACTCTTGAACCTACTGCCTGGGATTACAAATGTACATCATCCACCCAGATTTATATCTTAAACTCTGAATTGATAAAACTGACAATTTTACCTGCATTTTTTTTTTTTACAATTCACTATTTAACTTACCTTTTAAAATTTAAATGCCAATCTCTTTCTGTGTTTGGAATATGTCTTTATGCTCACCTATTTAAAAAATTATTTATTTATATTTCATGTGCATTGGTGTTTTACCTGCATATATGTCTGTGTGAGGGTGTCAAATCTTGGAGTTACAGACAGTTGTGAGCTGCCCTGTGGGTGCTGAGAATTAAAGCCATGTCTTCTGAAAGAGCAGTCAATGCTCTTAACAGCTGAAGCATCTCTCCAGCCTTCATGCTCACTAATTTTTTCCCAAAAAATCAGTCCAGTGGAATAACACAAAAATTCAAATAGTCTTTGTAAATCATAAATAAAATAGAAGGAAAGGTGCAACTCCTTGGTATACTTTCCTGCTATGGTGCTCCTGCCATAGTTAAAATAAGATGGTAGTTGTTCCGAGTCACAGCCATGTCAGCTTTTCAACAATAGGTGGCGCTAGCACACAGCACCTCATCCTATGGATCCATTAACAGTGCTCCCAGGTGGCAGAGAGGTGGCAGAGGCTCAAGTTGCTTGGACTCAGATTATGCCTTGTGAGGCATAGATATACCAGGGAGCCATGTGACATGAAGGTTGTTCTGTTTAGTCCTTGTACTTACACTACTAAATACATGACATAGTGTGTGGTAGTTAACAATGGAAGAATGCTAGGCTGTGCCTGTGCAGCCCACAGCAGTCCCTGGCACAAGGAGACCTGGACTGTGGGGAAGGGGTAGGATGAGCACTAGGGTGATAATCGAAGGTCGGGCATTTGAAACACCAAGAAAAAGTGCCTGACACCTCCTGTTTATTTCTCTCTAAGAAGTGTGAAAGTGAGGTGTTCTCATAGATGTCTGAGGAAATGTCCTCCGGGAGAACAACGCCCATAAAGATGAAGGATGGGTGCTATTACCATAAGTCGCTGGTTGTCGCTCGAAGCTCCGAGTCTGCAAAGCTTGCACAGGTGGAAAGTTACTCTCATTAAATTCTATTTCAGGAGCATTGCAAATTGTGTGTTTGTCCCCAGATTGCTGCCAATTATGATCAAACAAAGACTTCTTTCTAAATAAGCCAAGTTTAATTTTATACCACCTTATAAAATTCTAATTGCCGTTAAGTGTTCTCTTTAAACTAAAAATCTTTATTAGAGGAACAGAAGGCAGAGGAGATGGCTCAGTGGGTAGGGCATGTGCTGTGTAAGCATGAGGGACTGAGTTCAGATCTTCAGAACCCACATAAAGCTGATAAAACCTGTAATCCAGTGTTCTTACTGAGAGATGAGAGATGGAGACAGAATACCCCAGAGTTTGCTGGCAGGCTAACCTACTGTATGTACATTGTAATACAACTGGAAACCTTGTCTCAGAGAAGATGGGAAGGAAGTACTAGTACCCAACATTGTCCTCTGACCTCTGTATGTGAACCTACATGTACATACATGTATACACCAAACCCACTGATGAACAAAAAAGGAAGAGCTCAATTAATGGATTAATTAATATCACGGCATCTCCTTCACCTTGTTTACAAAATTTAAAAGACAGAATACTCAAATTATCCCTTGATTGTTCTACAATATTTAAAGAATCATAAACACTTCAATTATGACTATTTTATTGTTTTAAAGGTAATCCTTTTAAATTTTGTCTCTACTTTTGATTTTCTAATGGCAAACCTCTATCTACTGGAAGCTGGAATATAGGTCACGTGTTTCTAGACTTCATGATCTTTGGGGTAACACTATTTCCTTTGAACACATGCGCGCGCGCGTGCGCGCGCGCGCGCGCACACACACACACACACACACACTTTCATGTTGAAAAGTTTATGATGAAATTTATGGTTCTCTATTCTCCTCCTCCTCTTTCATGATCTGGATCAAACTCAGGGCTTTGAGCATGCCAGGCAAACATTCACCAATTGAGCTATAACTCTATTTTGTTACCTACTTCTGCTTGCCCACTGAAGTGATGGATATACGTAAAAGGCTGCTTTAAAAAAAATCAGGAGCTTAAAAATAGTAATTCCCCTTAGCAATTTAATAGGGTTAGCAATGGTTTAATTCTTATTGATGATATAAAATGTGTTGGAAGAGAAAGCATTAAAAATTTGCTTCAAGACGTACACTAACCACATAAAATATAGTGGTTTAAAGGACGAGGTCAAATCGTACTTCTTTTGTAAACTCTCACCATTCTGGATCATCCATTTAAACTAACCTTGATAATTACGGTTTTGTTTTTGTTTTTTTTTTTTTTTTTGCATATGTCTAGAAGACCTGAGATTACTTGAAGTCAAATTGTTTCTTTGAGTATTTTGCTGATACATTTTTTGCTCTGTTTTTTTTCCCCTTCACTAGTTTTCTCTAGACTGCTATTAGCAGATTTTTATTGGCCTTGATTCTGTGTGGGTTCTATTAACCTGAAATCCCTTCTAGTCTCAAAGAAAGCTGTGTTTTTCCTTCACCTTTTCTTCTGCCAGATTAGTTCCATGGGTTTCTTCTAAAGCTTTGTTGTGGAGTTCACCTGCTGATGGATTACCCCTCCCTAATTTTCTCATTTTTACATAGGCTTACATTCATAGGTATAAGAAAGGAATGAAGATAAATGTACATATGTAGTATACTTTCTGTAACGTGGACTAAAAAGAGATATGGTTATTTTTGTTAGAATTTTTAAAACATTAACTTAGATTAGTGGTTCTTAAAATTTGTTCTTCGGACTACCACAACCAGCAGCATCACCTAGGGATGAGTTATAAATGCAGAATTATAGTTATTTCTTGTACCCACGGAACAAGAAGCTTTTGAGGTATAGAACCAGACAGTCCACACTTTACTGTAGCCAGATGATTCTGTGTAAAATAAAGCTTGGCTGAGGTGCAAAAGTGGCATTACTTTTAGTTAGAGGGGTAACTAGCCACTTTCTGCTTGGATATGAGGCCTACTCATTGGGGGGGGATTTCATGCCCAGAACTCTAAACCTGGTCAAAAGCCCATAACTGGAGAGATCATAGACCTTGGGAAGGGCATACAGTTGCTGTTATATGAAATAGTCATGTTGTCAAACTGCCTTCTAAATATTCATACCCAGAGTTTTGTGTTGCTCTCAACTTTTGTCAGAGGTGTTTTGTTTTGTTTTTTGTTTTGCAGTGGCTAGCAGTTAATGCAGAGACTCATACCTGGTCAGTGTGTCAAGTCTCATTGACTGTGAATGCTCAGCTGTGGATCAATCCTGCCATCCACAGCTGAGACCATCATGGAAGAATGTGCAGAAGGAATGTAGGAGTGGATAAGGAAAGAAAGCTATGAAGTGCTGACATCTGGACACAACATTGCTGGTGGTCACACCAGCTCATACTCCTTATGGTTTATGTGCACAAGACCTTTACAGGAATAAGCCAGCCTGGTCTACACAGTGAGTTCCAGGTCAGACAGGGCTAAAGAGAGGAACCCTGTCTCACAAAACAAAACAAATAAACAAAAATAAATAATTGAAAATTAGAACTGAGATATTAATGTATATACACATGTATATATGTAATATGAAAGTTCAAGAGTGACTAAAACAAGGGAGAAATATCTAAAGGGGGGGATGGGAAAGCAAGATCTGGAACTTCTGATTAAGCAAAATGACAGTTTAGACAGACCCTTTCACTGAGGAACAATCTAATTCTTCGTAAGATAGAATTTAAAAGATTGCTTGTTCAAACAATGTACTGCTTCCAATTTTTGAGAATTCATGTGTTTAGTTCTAAAAAATTATGCTACTATTCTTTCAACTGTTGCTTCTCTCCATTTTATTTTAGAGGCTTTATTTGTTTTGTTTTGACACAGGGTCTTGCTATGTAGCCTGGATGTCCTGGAACTCACTGACCTTGAAGTCATAGAGATCCACCTGTCTCTGCCTCTTGAGTGCTGGGATTAAAGAAATGTACCACCCTACCCGGTCTATTATTAAAAGTTTTTATTTCTATTTATTTTTCTATTTTTATCTTTTAATTCTATTCTATTTATCAGCTAGTCTTTCAGTTTTCACTCTCTTGTCCCTCTGAGTGTTGAATCCTCAGATCAGACTTCCAATTTGTTGATTTTACTTTTATCTGTGTTTTCTAATTTTTAATCTTTGGTTTTTAACATAACAAATGCTGTTTTTATTTTTAGACTCTGTATGTTTTACTTGGGGTAATTTCCTGCTGCTGCTGCTGCTGCTGCTGCTGCTGCTGCTGTGTGTGTGTGTGTGTGTGTGTGTGTGTGTGTGTGTGTGTGTGTGTGTGATTCAGTTTATACACCATACATGAGTATTTTGTAGTCTTTAGGTAGAACTTTAAATATCTGAAAAATTTAAGTATCCAGTTCTGCTTGTTTCTGCTGACTTTTACTCATGGTGATTTGCCCTTTTATTTTTGTACGTTTTGATCAGACACTCATATTTGGTTGATCTTAATGTCTGGAAAGCCTAGAAAACTATTAACTAACAAAAGATGTTTGTTGATAGAAGTAGCCATATTTTTCACTGGACTTTTGTAGTCTCTGGTGAAATTCTTGCCTTATAGCTTAACACCCACTCCTTTGTCACGGCTGGATTGATATCAACATCCTTCCTCAGAGCGGCATCGCCCCTCCTCTCCCATACTTACAGGTCATTGCTTATTTTTCCTCCTTGTCCGTTTCCATCATGTATAGGCTAAGTCCCACGGTTTAAATCTAAGTGGTTAGAAAATAGTAAAAGTTGGATTCTCGATCTGTGCAAGGCCACAGTACCTACATTCACTGGCTAAGTTTTTGTTGTTGTTGTTGTTGTTGTTTTGTTTTTTTAAAATCTGAAATACAACTTTATTCTGATTCTAAACGAAAAGAATGGGAGTGACAGTAACAAACAAGATTTTACCACTGAATATCGTGATGCGACTGCTGCAGTCCTATCTTTGAAATTCAGGAAGGAAGCAACTTTGTTCCAAACAGCTAAACACGCAAGTCCAAAAAAAGAAAAAAAAAAAAAAAAAAAAAATGAAGGTATGTTTAACTGCCACATTCACTCCGAAGCCAATTCATCTCCTTCAGCATCCCAATGAAGTACACGATCTACTTAGTTAAATAAGGTGGCACACGCGCGGCACCACTGACATCACAGTCTATAAAGCTAGACTTCTGACACAGGGCTCCAGCTTCACTGTCTCACAGGACATCATCCTCATCCGGGAGAGCAGTCTGAGCAACCTCTGAATCATGCTCGTGCTGTGCTGCCGAAGCTGGGTCCATGACTGCCTCAGGTTGGGCAAGAGCAGGCATGGCACCAAACTCCCAAGTTAGGATCTCCAATGAACTTTCCTGGCAAGCTAGAGGGAAGGCTTTTCAAAGTTGTAGTTACTTTAGGCAGAAATGCCATAGTACTGAAGATTCTTCTTTCAGTGGAAGAGGATAGGTTTTGCCTTCACTTTCCTGTCTTTAATATCCACTTTGTTGCCACACGGTTTTCACACACGAGTACCAGATCTCTATGCCAGTTAGGTATGTTCTTCTAAGTAACTCTTGATGTTAAGTCAAACATTTTAATGGCACACTGGGCTTGGATGTAGTAGCCATCACGCAGGCCCCGAACTTCTCCTGGCCCGCTGTGTCCCACACATTGAACTTGATGGGTCCTCTGTTGGTATGGAAGACAAGCGGGTGCACCTCCACGCCCAGGGTGGCTACACTGTTCTCAGACTCGACCTTCAACTGGCACTTCACGAATGTCGTCTTCCCAGTGCTGCTGTCGCCCACCAGGATGAGCTTGAACTGGACCTGTGGCTCTCCCGGCAGCCATCGCGGCGATCCTGAGGGAGAGAACAGCTTCCAGAAGAGTCTCCGTGCCTGTCTGAGTGAAGTTGGAAAGATGGTGGAAGCCTGGCTAAGCTGTCTTACTCTAGCATGTTAATCTTAAGGCAAACACACAATTTTTACTCTCTCCACTCAAGTGTGATCCTCATCATCCTATTTGCTACTGATCAGAAGTAGTTCTTGACCTCTGCAGCTGGAAAGCTGGGACGTACAGCCTTCGACATTCCCAGGAAGAAGAGGAGAAGCAGGTTTTGGTGAGTCCTAGCAATGTCCAACATGGCTAACTACTGAAAGCCCAGTGCAAACGCCCCGATATCTAATGAGTTCTCTAGCAACAGAAATTTCCAGACAGCTTACTAATATTATACTGGGTTTTGAGAACCAATAAATGTCACAAATGCTGCTTTGGGTCCTTAAAACTTAAGTGATTAATTTTTATGAGCTGTTAGGAGGAAGGAGATAATACCTAAGTGTTTAAAACATACTTTTAAAAAAAGTTTTAATAGAATGAAATAGAGTGAATATGAAGAGCACACCTCAGTGTGTATAGACACAGGGAAACTATTTGAAAGAAATACTATCAGATAAATGGGGAAAGGTAACAACACCCCATGTCTTTTACTACTTGTCCTTCAAAACAGTTAAACTTCCTTAGATTCTTCTCTGATAAATATCCATAGTGATGCTTACATGACATTGTCAACTGTGGATGATTTAGGATATATAACAGTGGAATTAGCTCTCCTAAGTTCTGATTTAAATGATTATTACTTTTTGCTTCTTTTATTGGTTTTGAAATTTCAGTTACAATTATTTGTTATTGTGTGTTCATGCACACTTGTGGTGGTCATTGGACAACTTATGGGAGTCTGTTCTCTTCTTCCACTGTGTGAGTCCTGGGGATCAAACCCAGCTTGTGAAGATTAGCAGCCAGCACACCTACCTACCTACCTACCTACCTACCTACCTACCTACCTACCTACCTACCGAGTCACCTCGCCAGCTCAAGATTATGAAACTCAACCAATTGTTCTTCTCCAAACCATAGGGAAGTTTCTGTCGAATGTGAGTTACAGGGGTATGAATAGCTGTTACCTGTGTAGCTGGAAGGAACAGGCTCAATTAGAAAAAGTCTCTTACGTCACAACACTATTAAGGAAACAAATATAGAATTACTAGTGTTTAAATCTATTTTCAGGATTTTAAATTATATGTTGCATGAAAACCTTAAACTTGAAGAGGCTTATTGAGCCTCTCATTCCTCTGTCTGAACAGCTGCCAGTGGCTGATGATTGTAATTAGTGTTATCATTGTTAATAATAATAATAATTAATAGGAAAGCCTGTTTTAAAATGTGATGCTTTTAAAAATAATATTGAAAATGACACAGCCTATATAATTTTTTCCCTCAATAAAGTTTCTGGTTGTAAAAACACATCATAATTATTGTTCCCTACAAAACACAACTTAGTTTAACTGGGATCATTTCCTCTAGCCAAGATAGTTAAAGAAAATAGCTCTGAAAAAAATACATTCAAGTCTTTGAGAGAAGTGTTACCTAAGTAGGGGGCGGTTATTGTTCTTCCAGCACTTACATTAGTAACAAGCAAGAAAGCATGCTTGCCCATCATATACCTCAATCTTTGCATTCTCCAGGACGTTCATTTTAGTTTGGATGACTATTTAATTGACCTCAAAAATTTAAGATATGTTTTCGATGATAAATTTGGCATAGGATTCTGCAAAGTCTTGAAATACTGACCAAGAAAAAGAAAGATTTTCCCCCCTTAGCACTTAACTACAAAAGTAGAATAGCTAACTTAAGCGATACCACGTGCTTGTCCAGCACTGGTACCGTGCAGTGTGTGCCCTGTGCTTGCCCAGCACTGGTACTGGGCAGTGTGTGCCATGTGCTTGCCCAGCACTGGTACCGTGTAGTGTGTGCTATGCACATGCCCAGCACTGTACTGCAGAATACAATGTGTGGGACTCACTCAGTCTCCCCAACATTCATGCCACAAAGTCATCTTGTTTAACTACAAGAGTAAGTGGCATTTAAATGACAAACACACAAACACACACACACATACACACATGCATGTTGGTGTTCCTGTGTGTGTGCTCATGTTTGAGCATACCACCATCACTGTGCATGTGTGTGTTGTTAGGGGTGAAAATATGGGCATAATTTATACTAGGCAGCCACTCTTCCTCAGACTCTAACCCAGCCCCAGGTAGCCTTCTTGATCTCAGTGGTGCTGCCTCTCAGAGAGGCAGTTACTGGCCTATATTTTAATATATGTTTCTGTCAAAAAACCAGATCCCCAAACCCAACTAATAAATTTTCAGTGGAATAAGATAAGTAGTTTATAATTTCTTTTTTAACTCAATTCATTTCTAGAAAAAAATCTTTGTAATTATAGGTCTGAAAGAGACCTTTAAAGTTATTTGCTAACTCTGATTTTAGGAAGGAAATAAAACACATTTAGAGACTTGGGTTGGATCCAGCAGGAGAATTAAGTGAAGTATTTTCTTTTAAGATTTTACTTTTTAAATAAATTTATTTTTATTTAAATGTGTTTGTGTATGGGTGTTTTGCTCGAACATTAAGTCTGTGTAGCACACGCCTGCGGGGAATTTATGGGAATGTTTGAGTCCCTGAAATTGGAGTTACAAATGGTCATAGGCCTCCATGTAGATGCTAGAAATTGAATAGAGGTTCCTTGAAAAAACAGCAAGTGCTCATAACCACTGAGCCATCTCTCTAGCTCCCCACTAAAGTATCAACTTGTTATTGGGCTTTAATAATTCTGTTTCCTATCAAACAGTGTAATAAGAAACAATTCTTGCCACACAAGGTTACTAATGAAGTCTTGCTAAGCTCTTACCAAGTCATCACAAAACCATATTTTATACCTCTACTTTCTTTTTTTTTTTTTTTTTACTTCGTTACTCCTGACTCTCCCTTGCTCCCTCCCTCCCTTGCCCCCTTCCTTCCTCCCCCCATCCCTCTTCCTCTCCCCCTTTTTGTAGTTCTGGGAATGGTACTGAATATTCACTCATGCTGTCTACATGCTCTACCCCTAAGTCATAGCCTCATTACTAGTTTACTTTTTAAAAAGTGCCTTTATTTATTATTACATGCATATGTATGTCCGTGCCGGTGTATGTGTGTCGCAGTGCATGGTGGGGGTCAAAGGAGACCTTTAGGGAATCAGGGTTCCAGCTCAGGTCACCAGGCTTGCCAGGCAAGCATTTTTATCCATGGAGCCTACTCACTCTTTTTTCTCACTTTTTATCTTGAGACAGGGCTTTGCTAAGTTATCCAGGCTGCTTTTAACAGGCTGGCCTTGAGCTCGTGATTCTCTTGATTCTCTTGCCTCAGCCTCTCTTGTAGTTGGGATCACAGGTCGGTGCCACTAGATCTGACTAATTCTGTTTTTCTTTTTCTCTTGATAGATTAATTCTTGTATGAGGTGAATTCCAACTGAAGGTGATCAGAAGATGAGTATAACATTTCTGATTGAGAATAAAAAGTAATGATGTAAAAATAATTACCCCACGTGTGCCTGAAAATACCCTGGGAAAATGTCTTACCTTTAATTCTAGGAGAAGTCAGAAGCTGGTGAGTCCAACAGCATATAATTCTGATGGCATTATGATATTTTGGGGTCCTGTTTGCAGCTCACACCTCTTTGTCAACATCTATAGCAGTAGCTTTGCATCTGTGTAACAGGCTCTGTGTTGACCTGTGCTCACTCTACCAAAGGCTGGCACTGGGATTTGATAATATCTTTAGCTCATGGGAAAAGGCCTTGCTCTGATCATGGGAGTGGTGGCATTGCTGATGCATGGATCCATCATTCCCTAGAATTTTTTTACTTAGAGGATAGCAGAAAGGTCAAATTGCTTGGTAGCAAAGGATCAAAGAAAAGAAGAGACAATGAGGTAAACTAGACTGGCTAGATTCAGTCACTGAATGCAGACAGACTCATGATTTCCATTTGATAGATTAGAACTTTTCATTTGTAAAAAATGGGGTGCCTTGCCCAAGGATTCACCCTTTGTGGTCAGTTTTGATCTTCAAGTTGTTTTCTGATTCCCATTGAGCTGCTGAGCTGAGTAAGCTGCACTTTCCAAGTTCCCAGGTTACATGGCTTCTTCCTTGGATGGGTCAGAAGGCTCTGGCTGGAGAATGCCAGGAAGAGAGAAGACAGTCAGTCTCTCTCTCTCTCTCTCTCTCTCTCTCTCTCTCTCTCTCTCTCTCTCTCTCTCTCTCTCTCTCTCTCTCTCTCTCTCACCTCTGTCTTTTTCTCTTCCTTCCTCTCCCTAGCTCTCTTGCTTTCTCTTACTCTTTCATTCTCTCTAGCTCTTTCCCCTTCCCCTCTCTCCCTCCCATGTTTATGCCTTCCATCTCTTTTTCCTCCCTCCTATCTCCTTCCACCATGCTCTGCCTTGCTCTTCTCCATTACCGAGCTCACAGTCCACCATAGTTTCTCCTGTGATTCATTACTGGACCCTGGTTCCAGGAATGCTGCCTGCCTTTCAGTTTGGGTAATGGCAGATTTTTGTTGTTGCTAAACCTTAGGTTACTCCATGTTACTCTTTATGTTCTATCACAAAGTGATACATTTTGTTTTTCAAGATATGTCTCTGGTTTTCCAATTGGATCTTGCATCTTTTCCAAGTTTGACTAAAAAGTTGATATGGTCAAAAAAAAAAAAAAAAAACCCAACCAAACAAAAAACAAACAAACAAACAAACAAACAAAAAAAAACACCACCACCAACTACAAAAACAAAACAACCGAACCTAATCCAACCAACCAACCAACCAACCAACCAACCAACCAACCAACCAAAAAACCCCCAAACCAAAAACAAAACAAAACAAACCCCAAAACAACTTAAGCCCCAAAACTCTCACTTACCATATGACTTCTTTTTTAAAATGGAGGATTCTTTCTTTCCTTTTTTTTTAAAAAAAGGTTTATTTATTTATTATATGTACATTCACTATAGCTGTCTTCAGACTCACCAGAAGAGGGCACCAGATCTCATTACAGATGGTTGTGAGCCACCATGTAGTTGCTGAGAATTGAACTCAGGACCTCTGGAAGAGCAGTCAGTGCTCTTAACCACTGAGTCATCTCTCCATCCCTGGGTTCATTCATTCATTCTTTCTCTCTGTTTCTCTCTCTGTGTGTCTCTCTCTGTCTCTCTCTTTCTCTCCTTCTCTCTTTCTTCCTCTTACTCCAAATATTGTTTGAGGATTTATGGAGTCATAGAGGAGAATTCTTTGTAGTGAGAGGCATGCATTTTAGTACATGTTCCTGTCACCGAGTCATGTGTACCACATGCTTGTTAAAGCTCCTCTGCATGCAGAATCTTCTGTCTGGTGGCAGGAAAGAGGGAAGGTTAGACATCATTGCTAGGCTCTCGCTGATTTTGGCTGCATTTGGTATATTCTGGAAAAGGCAAAATTTTGGATGTCTTCCAGTGTTTTCTGAATGTAGTCTGGGTGAAAATTAAACCATTGCATCAGCTGCTCCCAAAGTGTGGTCTTTAGACCCACAGCCTCAACCTGGCTTGGTAGCATGGGAGAGGTGAAAGCCCTTAAAGCTCTAGGACCACTGTCTCAGAGTCCCCATGGTGCATCCCAGAAAACAGCCTTTAACAGCCTGATGCCTCCCAAGTGAAGATGCACTAGGCAAACAGCTGTTTAGTGCTTAAGAGATTGGGTTGCCCTGTGTTCACTCAGCAAAGGGGATCTTCGTTTACCACCTCTTGATATGCACTGCTCTGATATGGACATTAATACCTGTGTATATGTCTCAGTTGTTACTTCTGGCAAGTCATATGTAGAACTGACACATAGGTAACACTTTGTTATGGAGCCTCAAATGTCAGAATTGACACATAGGCAACACCTTGTTATGGAGTGTGCCTTGAATGTCAGAAACTGCAAGATGGCACAGCTGAAAGGATGGTCCCCATCCTCACAGCAGAGTTGAACAAAGTTCAGAGGAGATGGAAACAATTCAAACAACTGAATGCTGTGGAGGAGTTCTTGCCCTGGCATGCCTTCAAGGTATAAGAACAATATGGCTGCTCTGAGGATCACGGTGGTCATAGACTTGCTTTTCCAAAAGCTAACATTCATGTAGTATTAAAAGGGGCAAGAGTCAATTCATCAGATTTGGGCAAATAAGTCTATGATGGCCTTAGTTATCTTTCTAAAGTGGCAGGTCCTAAGGGAGCTGACTTGGCATCTCTGCAACCCACAGTGGTCTCGACACCAGGAATCACCCCTCAGGAAGTTTCTGAAATGTTAATCTGCAGATGTATGGGCTTACTTAGCTAGCCCAAGAACAGGAAATTTGGAGAAAGAACCTCTCACTGTAGGCTAAGCAACAATGGCCTTCAACAAGATTTGGGATGGTGCATCAGGGAAAGGGTTAATTAGTCTAGGTAGTACTGGCTCTCTCCACAGGAGGGAGCCTAGATTCCTCATTTATGTTTTCTATCTAAGAACACAATTTGTATTTTCATCTTGCAACAAATTAAACATTAGTGACTTCTGTTTTATCATTTCAGGGTTTTTTAAAATGTAGTTTTGATGGTTCTATGACGTTCCAAACAGTTACGTCTTTTTCTTTTGGGATTTTGGGATGCCAGGTTAAGGTACTAGAAAAACATGGGCTGTGTTTCTGCTAACAGTATCCTTTTATGAGCCTGATGCTATTTGGATTATCTGCAAAAATATCTTCTTCATTAGTACCTATGAACAAGATCTGTCAGTGAAATCGTCTCCAAAATATGCCTCTGCATATTTGAAAGAGTATTTACATAACGCAGAAAACAACTCATTGATTCATTTAAAGTTGTGAGTCAATTGTGTGGTATATTTTCTTACTACGGCACTTTGGAGACCTTGCTGGCAACAAGTTGGGACCTGAGTGGCTTGGCTCCTTTTCAGACATCACTTGGGAGTAAGGAAGGGGCTGTCTATCCCAGAGGAGGGCCTATGTAGGTTGGGGTAGGCACAGTACAGCTTAGAGTGGGTGGAAACTTCCCAAAACTGTGCTGTAAAATTGCAAAGTAATAATGAACTAGGCAAAAGGGTGGAAAGAAAAGGAAAACCTTTAATGACATTGAGTTAAAGTATCAACAGTCAGGCCCTGAGGCCAGGGCCCTGTGATGCGTCAGGGTGCAGTACACTGGCACACAAAGCAGTGTTTTTTTCTGCTTTTCTAGAGAATTCCTTTTTTTCCCCACTATACCTCTCTCCCATCATAACTTTCTTGCCAAGTAAATATGTCATGGGCTGAGGGACAGGTGGGCTAGTTTTTCTGCAGGGATCAGAGCTGCTAGGTCCTAGGAGGATGGCTCAGCTGGTGAGGACACAGGCATGAGAGTACAAGTTCTGATTGTCAGCATACACAAGAAAATCTAGGTAGGGTGGTGTGTACCTGAGACCCCAGGGTGCAGACATATTTCCACAGTTCACTGGCCAGCGGATCTGTTAGAACTGGTAAGCTTCAGGTTCATTGAGGCACCCTGTTTTAACAAAGATACTTGACAGTGGCTTCTGGATGCTAAATGCACACACATGAACACACATACATGCGTACTTGAATGTGTACACACATAAAGAAAGGGAAATTAGAGATATTACCACTTCTAAAACTATTGATTTTTTTTATCCTGCCTTGCTACAAAATCTGTTCCTCATTGTAGGGACAGGAGTTGGGGAGGGGAAAGCACAATAGAACAGTGTTCTAGGCTACCCTCTTATGCAAAGTGTAAGCATTTTCTCTAGGACACATGCTAAAATGCTCAGTCTTTAAATTAACATGACCCCATGTCCACATGACTGACCATGCTACCCAACCAGGCTGTGAGAAGATGTGAGGGCCTGGTTTATTTACGTCTATAGCTGTCATCAGCAGAGATCATGAATGAGAGGGATGTGTGAAGTCTCAAGAGTTCTCAGGGTGCTCTACGTTGGGTCATTATCCCCGGGTAATTGGCGTTGAAAGGGTAGGACCTCTAACGAGCTGCTTCAGTCCCTAATGGCCAGAGGCCTGGAAATTAGCACAGTGCCTGCTGTTCTACATGAGTAACCTGGCCTCTGGAACGTCCTAGTCCTTCCAGGAAGGTTCTGTGACCACCTCACGGTCACTGCAGTAATGGCAACAATTACAGAATGGCCCTTTCTGTGATACCCGTTAGCATCAGTTAGGGACTAATCTCATTTGAGCAACAACGGTCCTGTCAGTAATGTCCATTGAGTAACCAACCCCTCAATGTGGTTGGCTAGATGTGGCTTGCACATCTTGTAGAAGGAGAAAGATGCAGAGGGAGATTTATGCTGTGCTTAGCTGCAGAAATGAGGTTTGAGATGAAAAGGGAAGAAACATCTAAGCAGTCAGCCTAGGACAGCCACGATCCTTTCCAGTTTCTGACTTGACCTTTACAATCTACAGTACTGAGGAACACAAAGGAACAAAAGACAGGAGAGCATGGAAGAGCTGCTAATCCACAGGAAGGTGAGTAAGACTTAAACACCATTCTTGTGTCTGGAGGTGTATCTCAGTGTTAGAGTGTTTGCCCAGCGCGTGCAATGCCCCAGATTCCATTCCCAGTGCTACAAAAATAAAACAAGACTAAAGATATCATGGGGGAAGTGATGGATAGAGTAATGACCTTGATCTGACCATTATACATGGCATGCGTGTCTCTAAACGTCACACTGTATCCTTTGATTATTTGCAATTATTATGACCCAATTTAAAATAGGAATACTTAAAAATAATAACCAGTTTTTTATCACAGGTCTCAATACACATGCGGCAATGTGTGGTTAGTCTTTACCTAGGAAACCTCCATATTGTAAAGGTACAGGAGAGCTCCTGGTCACTTGACTTTATTTCATGTGTTAGAATTGCCAGTCCTGTTCACTCAGGACAACAATGACTGCACCCCAGAAGGGCATGACTCGGGTGACTGGAGAGGCAACCCATGTGCAAAGATTGAAGGTCTCTCTTAGAGATGTGTGTTCACATGATGAATCCCTGAGAGGGAGGCCTCATGATCCTGGATCTTGACATGTCACTTGCCTTATCCTAGTCTTGACACCGAGAAAGTTTTGTACTATTTATCCACCAGAATTATTTCCTGAATGATGTGGTTAACTTATTTTTCACTGAATTTAACACACTATTAAATTTAGCATAATATAGATGCATAGACTATCTTCTGTGTAGAAGAACAGAGGTGGTAAATGAATTGCAAAACATTAATTTGTGTTTAATTGTGTGTGTGTGTGTGTGTGTGTGTGTGTGTACATGTGTGTATTTTCTTCCTGTGCTAGGATTGATCCAAGGGTCTTTTGCATGCCAAGTAAGTGTTCTACTACTGAGTATCTAGGCATGCAAAATATTTGAGTATGAAACTACATAAGGAAACATAAGCTAGGAAAATTAGGTGGATTCAAAAGTAAACTAAGTCTTTTAATTATTATTTTTAGCTTTGATATTTCATACTGTATTTACATCATTTCCACTTTTCTCTCCTCCTCCTCAGCTCTTCCCCAACTCACTTCCAAATTCATTCGTTCTTCTTCTATGATTATTATTGTCTCTCATGCCTCCTTAGGCAACTTATCGTTATTTAAATGTACAGATGCTTAGGACTGACCAGTTAGGATTGGACAGTTTAACAGGGGGTTCATCCCTAAAGAAGACTGATTCTCTATCACTATCTATTGATTGCCTGTAGCCTGTGAGCTATGGGTGAGGACTCACATGAATTTTCCCGCATCCATGTTGGCATATCATCTGATGTTGTCATTATATACAAGTTTGTTTTACATAACCATATTGTTGAGATTTAATGGGTGCAACACTCTTGCTGTATGCAGGAGACACTATATTTTGGCAGACATCCTGACACTCTAGCTTTTACAGTCTTTTTACTCCCTCTGCAATGCTCTCAGAGCCTTAGGTGTTGGGATTGTAATGTGGGTGTATGAGATGCAGCTGGATACCCTGTGGGTATTAATTCTCTTCATCCTCAACCTCTGTGAGAGCCTCTGTCTGCTGCAAAGAGAAGCTTCCTTGATGAGGGCAAACTAAGCCTTGCTCACCATGATAGTGCTTTTCTTTGAGAACACTTGGTTAACTTAACTGATTTAAAGTTAGAAGAAGAAACAAGAAAAGCTGTTTGGGATTTGTATAATGGTTCATGTTTATTTACCGTCTCAGGACAGTAAAGATTACAGATGGAGGGTGAAGAAACAGATGCACATAGTCACCTCAATTTGTTTTGGGTTCTCCACAATGCATAGGATCCAACCTAGGGCTGTATTTACTAGGTCAGCACTCTGCCACTAAGCTACGTCCCCAACACTGTCCCAAGTGTTAAAGAAAGCTTTTGCTGTCATTTGTAGTGTTCAGTGTTTGTCTCAGCTAAGGTATGTAGACACAGAAATTGCTTGTAAAATATAATTTTGCTAGAAAATGATCCCTTATTCGGTCCAAATGAGGAGCCAGTGCTGAATTCAGCTCACAAATGACCAATTTAATGTATATTATTAGTGCATGAAAATAATTGTAGGTGCAAAAGGGAGTCTCCCTTTTCAGCAGCTGCCTTAGGTATGCTGGGCTAACAGTGCCCAGTCAAGTTGGGTCCTGTAACATTTGCCCTCTGCTTTGGCTGCCCTCACTGTGGTGTGGAGCTGAAAGAGGAAAGGAAACAATCAGCTTTGCCTTTTTTTTCTTCCTCTTATTCTCTCGTTCTCTCTTTCTTCTTCCTTTCTTCTTTCTTTCTTTGAATTTTTAATTAATTATTTTTATTTATTTACACACCAAATGTTGTCCCCCTCCTGTTCCTCCCTCCCCTTTGCCTCTGAGAGGATGCTCCCCTGCTCCAGGCATCCCCTTCCCTGGGGCATCAAGTCTCTATAGGACTAGGGGCATCCTATCCAACTGGCACCAGACAAGACAGTCCTCTGCTATATATGTGCCAGGGGCCATGGACCAGCCCATGTGTACTCTTTGGTTGGTGGCTTAGTCTATGGAAGCTCCCAGGAGTCTGGGTTAGTTGGCATTGTTGTTCTTCCTCTGGGGTTGTCATCCACATTCAGCTCCTTCAGTCCTTTCCCAACTCTTTCATAGGGATCCCCAACCTCAGTCCAATGGTTGTCTCAGGAAGCTGCAGGTAGCCGTGCTAGACACCTATCTGGAAATACAACCTAGCATCAGTAATAGTGTCAGGGTTTGGTGCCCACCCATTGGGTGGATCCCAAGTTGGGCCAGTCACTGGGTCACCTTTCCTTTAGTCTCTGCTCCATTTTTATCCCTGCATTTCTTTTAGACAGGAACAATTCTGGGTGAAAAAATTTGAAGGTGGTTTGGGGACCCCACCCCTCTACTGGAGGCCCTGCCTATCTATTGGAGGTAGTCTCTTCAGGTTCCATTTCCCCACTGTTGGACATTTCTGCTAAGTTATCCCCATTGAGTCCTGAGAGCCTCTTACATCTCAGGTTTCTGGGACTTTCTAGTGGTTCCTTCAACTCCCACCCCCAGAAGCTGCATATTTCCATTTATTCTCCTGGTCCTCTGGGCTTCTTTCCTGTTTCCTTCCATAACTGACCCAACCCCCCTTTCTTCTCCTCCTCCTCCCCTCCCCCCCATCTCCCGTGATTATTTTGTTCCTTCTTCTACATGAGATTGAAGTATCTTCTCTTGGACCTTCCTTCTTGTTAAACTTCTTATGGTCTGTGAGTTGTGTCTTGGGTGTTCTGTACTTTTGGGCTAATTTCCACTTACCAGTGAGTACATACTATGCATGTCTTTTTGGGTCTAGGCTACCTCATTCAGAATGATATTTTCTAGTTCCATCATTTGCCAGCAAAATTTATGATGTCCTTGTTTTTAATAGCTGAATAATATTCACTTGTGTAAACGAACCACATTTTCTGTATCCTTTTATTTGGCTGAGGAACATTTGGGTTGTTTCCAGTTTTGGACTATTACAAATAAGGCTGCTATGACCATAGTGGAGTATGTGTCCTTGTGGTATGGTAGAAAATATTTTGGGTATATACCCAGGAGTGGTATGGCCAGGTCTTTAGGTAGAACTTGAATTTGCTGAGGAACTACCAGATTAATTTCTAGAGTGGTTGTAACAGTTTGCAATCCTACTAGCAATGGAGGAGTCTTCCTCTTTCTCCACATCCTCACCAGCATGTCACTTGAGGTTTTGATCTTAGCTGTTCTGATTGGTGTGAGCTGAAATCTCAGGGTTGTTTTGGTTTGCATTTATTTCCTTGATGACTCAGGATATTGAACATTTCTTTAAGAGCTTCTTAGCCATTGGAGATTCCTCTGCTGAAAATTTTCTGTTTAGCTCTGTACTCCATTTTTTAAATTGGGCTATTTAGTTTTTTGGAGTCTAATTTGCTTCTTCTTTCTAAGAAGAGCTTTCTCCTGACTTCATGTTACTCTTGTGGCTTCCTTTAGAGATAGCAAGTGGTTCACAAGGAACCCATTTCAGGTGTCAAATGGGGGTTGTGATTTTCTGCTCATTTTCTATGTATACCTTTAAGACCAGTTACCTAAGGGTTGGGAAATGCTTGTCTGGGGCATTCTGTGTGTGTGTGTGTGTGTGTGTGTGTGTGTGTGTGTGTTGTGGTAAAAATAAAAAGTGATAACCTTTTATCCTGCGCTAGTGCTGGCACATGTGGGGCCACATGGCACTGTGGGGCATCTTTATCTTAGCGGCTCCATGCTGCCTCTAAGTACTCATAGACCCAGGCTTCTTTTGACCCAGTCGTGGTCCACTCTGCCTGCCCTAGCTGCTTCTGTCCTGAGTGGTCTACGACTGCCCCAGTGTGTAGTTTTTACTCACTTTCCCTTGGCATGTTGTTTCCAAGCCTTGCACATACACATCCCAACTCTGTGTCGGGCTTTATACATCCCACCACTACACCCTCTTTGAACTCAATTAAGTCCCCACATCAAAGAACACACCAGAATACTCTGATCCAATTGGTATGATATAATTTGCCCACCTAGATAAGTCAAATTAACCTGTACAATTCTATTCCTTATAAAATATTCATAACAACCTTATCTATATAGAGATGTGCCTAAGGAAACATCTATGTCTGTTTTCATGTTGCCCCCTCTTGAATCACCTGCTTTCTCTTTCTCTTCCACCTTACTAGAATTCTGTCCCTGCCCTACTCTTTACTGTTCAAGCATGTATTGCCTGCATATCAACCTACATGTGTGTAACTATTTTTTTTCCTAACTTGATTGAGAGTTTGCTTAAGGTAGTCTAGGATGACTTTGGTGATATATCAACCACAAATAGATGCAGGAGGCCAAATCTGTCCTAGGTTAAGAAACAAATTGTGGGGCTACAGAGATGGCTCAGTGGTTAAGGGCACTGGTTGCTTTTTCAGAGGACCTGGGTTCTGTTTGAAGCACTCACATGCTGCTCACAACTGTCAGTAAGTTACTTCCAGGGAATCTGACACCCTTTTCTGGCATCTTAGGACCCTACATATAAATGGTAAACCTACATTACCTACAGGCAAAACATTCATACACAAAATATAAATAACAATAGTTTTTAAAAAGAAACAAAATTGATTACTTTGAAACCTTAAATAGAAATCTTTCTTTTGGAAAAATACAAGAAAATTCAATGGATTTGGTAAAAAAAAAAAAAAAAAAAAAAAAAAAAAAAAATTAACCCACCTCCATTCAGAAACTAGAATCAACCTGTAATATAATGGCACCAGGGTGAGGTGACTCAGTGACTCACTATGGTGTGTTGGAAACTTCAGCATTTGAGTTGGATAGTGACTCCTGGGAGCCACAATCTATGAGGACATCGAGCCAGTTACTGGGACAAACAAATAGCCAGCAGTTTCTATACCCCCATCAGGAGATATGAAAACCAGAGAGTATACATTTTTTAATTTAGTGCATTTTTGGTACTCAATAAATGTATAATAATAATAACCATCACATTTTTATTAGACACTGCACATTTATGAGCAAGCTTGGTGGTCTCTTTGGGCCTCTGCCAAGGTCTAATGGAGCCTTCCTAGTTGTGCAGAGTTCTCTTCTAGGTTTCTTTCATTTTTGCATAACTTAAAGAACAATGGCAAATGTACTAAGAATCAAGGGAAAAGGGAAGAGGTGACATTTATCTTATCTGAGAGTCAATCAACTCCAGGGTCTCCAAGCCAAGGACTTTCTTCTGGAGACTGCAGTGCAGTATCACAGAAGATAACCACTCACAAAGAAGAATAAAAACATCAGCTTAGCCTTTAGTTCAAAAATTGGTTTCTGATCCAAGGCTCAACAGTCATTGACTTATTGAAGCCAAAGAGTACGCTGACTCATCAATAATAGCCCAGCTGGGAATTGGCATGGAAAAGCCTAACTTTTTAGAAACCAGAAATGAAATGTGGCTGAATTACTGCCGTAACATCAAGGCCCACGAATATAAATTGTCTTGAGGGAAAAACTTGGATAGTAGCTACACAAATTGTTTTACAGAATGTGACATTTTTCTCCATATACTTCAGCAGAAAGCTGTGAGGTGCTGTTGTACATCCAGATAACTATCAAAATTTTGATTATTCTTTTGGCTCTTCACCTTAATTGGTATACTTGTCAGGTCATCTGATTTGTGGCATTAAATGGTGAGACAAGGATGCTCGTTCAGTCTATCAACAAATCCTCATGAACATTTAACATGGTTCAGCCCCCCTTCTAGGATTTGGATGTATCCGTGGGCAGGACGAAGCTCCATCTTGGAGCATCTGCTGAGTGTAACCTCACAGCAAATCTGCAGTACAGTGAAAACTGAGGTGCAGTAAGGAGGTCTGCTGGCACTCACGTGATGGAGCAGAAAGCACCGGGCTAATGCTTCCATCCTTACTCTTCTCAGGGCCACAGCAAAACACATGACAAACAGAGCTTAAGGTAAGAAGGGTTTGTTTGGGCGCCCACTTAAAGGGTACTGTCTACCATGGCAGAACAGTCATGGTAGCAGGTGACCACGTGGTGTCCACAGAGAGCATTGGACACCAGTGCTGGATTGCTTTTTCCTGTGTATGGTCTACTGTATGTAATTTAACTTTTTTTATTTTTCAACCTTAACTGTACTTCAGATTTCTTGTAACTTTACACTTGGCAGGATGCTCCCCAGCATGATGGAAGTGTAATACTGCCAAGGAGCTTTGTCCAGCTCACTGATACATCCACTTAGGATGGGTCTTCCCATTTCAGCTAACTGAGCCTAGAACATCCCTCACGGAAGTTTCCAGAAGCCTGACTTCTTGGTGATAAATCCTGTTAAACCGACAATCAATATTGCCTGTCAATGTGCCTTATACCTGAAATTCTGGGAGGTAGAAATGTTATGGATGTTGTAGTATTTTCTTCTCTCTATATGTATATATCTCACACACATACATATACTAAGATATCTTGGCAGTGATACCCAAGTATAAACACTAAAAACATTTATCTTTCATCTATCTGTCTGTCTGTCTATCTGTATATTGCATACATATCTTGCAGTTAATTTAAAAACTGCATTATAAACAATTTTGTGTGTAAAATAACATTTCACAGTATAAGATCTTATACTCTGGCATCACATTGGGAGTCAGAACACTTCAGATTTTGGAACACCTTAGATTTTAGATTTTAGATTAAGGATGCTCACTGATTCCCATCCATTAACATATTACTTACTATATAACATTGTCTTGTGTGATTATAGAGTTTGAGGAGTCTGAAGATTTACATGGGGGTTAGTGGCTCAAGAGAGCTGATGTCACCATTCCAGCAGGAGCTGTGAGCCTGAGCCCCAGGAGGACCAGGATTTTCAGATCTAAGGCCCAGGGCAGGAGACCAATGCCAACTCAAAGACTGGTAGCCAGGCAGAAGGAGCTAGCTAGCTCTTCCTTTCTCAGATTTTTGTTCTGCCTAGGCCTTCCTTCCATCAATGAAGCCCACCCACGGTAGGGAGGACAATCTGTCTTCTTCTGAACACCAATTAAAATGCCAATCTTATCCAGAAACACCCTTATAACACACAAAGGCAAAGTGTCTGACCAAATATCTGGGCACTTCACAGTTCTGTCAAATTAATACATAAAATTAATCATCATCATCATAGAGAGTATCTTTAAAACATGAAGCAGCTGTAAAGATATTTAACATACATAAGTAATAAATCATTGTTTTAGAGAGACACATGTAGAAGAGCACATAGCCTTGGTTATCTAGAAAACAAATGTGTTTACCTGACTTGTAGGTTGGTGTGGGGCTTATACAGAAGTAATTTTTTTGTTGTCTGTTGTTAATTGATTTAACATCCATTCATGTTGCTGACTCATAACTTCTAGGTGTGTTGCCCATGTGCACATGCACTCACACAATGTGTGCACCTACTGACAATATTTTCCAAATATATAGCCAATGCATTTTTCCAGAAGACATGCTCTTGAATGTTTAAAGCTATTTTATCTCTTAAGTTAGGTAGGTATTGAGAGAGTAGCCAAGTTGGTTAAGGACAAAGCTGTTAAAAGTTGCACTGTAGCCTCACACCCGGGCTTAGAGAAGCCAGTCCACCCAGCTGAATCCACATGTTTCACTTTTGCTGAAAGATTGATACTTGCCTTATAATGTTAGGGTGAGCAAGCTGAGGGCAGTGACTGCATCCCTGGCAGCACTGGGATTCCTGGATGAGCACTGAAAAGGAGCTCAGTCTGTGGGGTTATCTTTCTGTATGAACTGAGTATTACAAACATGTAATAGAAGTCTCTTTATTCACAACGATGTCAAGTTGACTGATTTAGAATCACCACAGCTGTAGATCTCTGGTGTGTCTATGAGGGTGTTTTTGGAAAGGTTCAGTTGAGCACAGAAGACCTGAATGTGAGCATCACCATCCTACAGGCCCGGTTCCAGAATGGATATAAAGAAGAATGTGAGCCAAACTTACTAACGCTGTTTTTCAAGTTAATCACCATGCAAAAAGATGCAATATTAATTTAAATTTCATTAACATCAACTAGATACTGTCTACAATGTAAACTAGAGACATTCTCTAGTTCTTTATAAATTATACAAATTATTGTGAGCTGTGGTTACTCTACTGCACTGGGGAATATATATTTTAAGTTTTTCAAGATTCTTTTTTACTTTTATTTTATGTGTATGAATATTTTGCTTGCATATATGTGTGACACCATGTGTTTGCCTGGTACCCATGGAGACCAGGTGAAAGTGTTGGATCCCTTGGAACTGGAGTTACAGATGCTTGTTAACTATTATGTGGGTTCTTGAAATTGAATTTGGGTCTTCTGGAAGAGTAACTAGTGTAACCATCAAGCCTTTTCTGAAGCCCTAGAATGTCAATTTTAAATAAGGATTACAGGTGGAGCTCAGTGAGTATCCAGAATTTCTTGCCCATGGACAAATGGTTTAGGAGTAGCAGCACATTTACCTGCTAGCTAGATATGGGGGGTTGTTTGTGGTAGGAAGGATGATCTTTTGGTGACTGACTTTGCAAAACTAAAACAATTGACCCCTATTGATCCTCTGTAGCTCCTGCAATGCACTGTCTTCAGTGTTCCTGTTTATTTAGTGTCTTTTTTGCATAGTGGTGAGTTGAAACAGAGTCTCATAATCGATCCCAGGATAGTCTTGAACTCCTGTCATTTCTCCTGTCTTGGGCTTTCAAATGCTAGGATTATTAGTGGTTTCTTCTAGCTAAGAATTTGAATATATTTTGCAGGTGCTCTTACAGTAGCTGTCATTAAAGATTGTACTGGTCTAGGTCTCTCTCTAGAATAGAACAGGAACAGCTTCAAAATCAAAGCTCATATCCTGTAAATATTCAGTACGTTTTTAGACTTTGTAGCATGTCACACGTCACACATCACACATGGTATATATATACCCACACACACATATGTATGTGTGTGTATAAATCTGTACGTATGTAAACAAAATCTATAGTGGCAAAAATGTCATTAATATCAGAAAGCTAAGCTCAAATGAAGTAGCATTTAGGAATGTTAAAGTATCATTAGCAGATAAATTGGTTGTAAATGTGTAATCCAAGTTCTGAAATTTTTCTTCTAGACGTTGATCCAATTAAAGCTAATACTATATATTTTTGTTTGCTGATTAACTTGAATAATAACATTAGTAAGGCTTTGTTCTATCCATTTTTTTGTTTTAAATCAGATCAGAGAAAATAGTTAAGGAAACATTGCCTCTGAAATTATAGCCTTAGATTTTGTTTATTAATCATACTTTATATGTCTAGTACTGTTATGTTTTACTGTTTACCTCGGAACTGTCAAAGATCAGGCCAGGAGACCAAGCAAGCCAACAGTTTGAGTAAAATCCTGGGTCAGGATTCTTCATCTTAAATTTTTGTTTGAGGATTTCATGCACATGCTTTGATTGAATCCAGCCTTTGCAACTTCTTCCTTTGCAACTCTTCCTGTATTCTTCACCACCTCCTCCTAACTTGCTGCACCTTTTTATTGACTCACTGACCCCATTTAGTGCTGCTTGTGTGTTTATGGGTGTAAGGTCATTCACTGGAGAATGGGCAACCTACTTGAGGCTACCTCCCTAGAGAAAATTGACTTCCCCTCCACTAGTAGCCTTTAACTTCCAATAGCTCATCAGATACAGATGGCCTTCCCCCATTCATACTGGAAGTTTTGCTGGCTTGATTGTATGCAGGCTTTGTGCAGTCAACCATAGCAGGATGAGTTTGTGCACAATGGTGTTATTATATCTAGGATACAATGATTTTCGGAAGTCTTCTGCAAACTCTGGTTCTTACTTTTTTTGGGGGGGGGTTCCTTCTCTTCTGAAATAATCCCTGCACCCTGGGAGGAAATAATTACAGAAATGAATGGTTATCCTTCACTGGGAGGAAAGGGGAGGGGGGTACTCAACTACTCTCTGATTGTACTTAAGGTCTACTCCAGAATACAGATCTTATGCCCAGTACTGTTAACTAGGTAAAGAACCCATGGATGGGCAGGTAATAGGTCCTAGAGGAGAAGCTACTATTATTTTCTAATCAGGCATGATATCAAACTGACCTCTAAATACTTATCTTTATATGCATAGACTAGTATTCTTCAGAAAACCTGTTTTTGTAGCAGGTGGAGATTCATGACAGAGAATAAGTGAAGTCCTTAGCCCTAAATGGGACAGCTGGATTAGCATTTTTAACCAAAAAAAAAAAAAAAAAAAAAAAAAAGAAAAAAAAAAAAAAAAGAAAAGAAAAAGAAAATTCCAGCAAAAGCCTGCAATCTAAGTAACTGCATTATGTCAGTCTATTTATAATCTCAACTTACGTCCAGGACCAAGCTCTCACCCAGGGGTTCCATTTGATAGTGACAATAAGAAAGCCAGTTGATAGTTTTTCCTAAGCACACTTAAGTCTCAGTAAACAGGTTAATTTTATTAACACAGGTTTGGACGTTTTCCATTCATCTTAGTGGTGAACATGAAATCCTAGTTTGCTATTCAATTGCTTAGTATTTTAAGTGTCCAAATAAAATAAATATTTATTTAATAATTTCAGACAAATCTAGATAATTTCCATCTTTTCCCTAGAGGATATATTAATTTGGGATTGTGAATTTCACAAATTGATCTCCCCCCTCCCCAGTGATGAAGCTAAAACTCATGGGCACATGCATGCTAGACAAATACTCTGCCACAAGCTTCACACCCAGCCTTAAGTTTTCAATCTTAGATCTTTTGTTGTAGTGGTCATGCAGTGGAATCCAACTGCTGATTAGGCTTTATGATTCTGGCAAGGAAGAACCAAGATCTCCAAATGGTTGTGAATTCGGGTGTAAGGTTATAGTTCAAGGTGCTGAAAGAATTCATGCATATGATTCCAGAGCCTGGGCCAGAAACCTTCCTGGAGCACTAGTTGATCTTCTATGATAAAAATAGTAACTGATAATGTGTTAGCGTATAACAGTCTATTAATTCCTTATTCATTAAACATTTAAAATAATTGAGGCAGGGTCATGCTATGAAGTCCTGGCTGACTTGAGCCACTTGCTGTGTAGCTCAGGCAGGCCTTGAGCTCTGCCTCTCAACTGCTGGGATTACAGGGACTTGCCACCATTCCTGGGTTAAACATTAACTCTGATCTTTCTGGAATTTTCCAACTGTTCTCAGAGGTGTGATGCTTATTTTCATGTTAAACTTGACTGTTCCAAGATGTGCTTAGATACTTGGTCAAATATTACTCTGAGTATTTCTGAGGGAATATTTGGATGAAACAAACATTTAGATCTATAGACAGATTACAGCAGATTGTTTAATCTAAATGGGAGTGAGTTTTATCCTATCAACTGAAAAGCATAAAAGGTAGCCTGTCTTCAGGCTTCCATTGTTGTCTTTTCTAATGTCTCTCTACCATGGCTTCCTTTATTTAAAAAATTGATAATAAAAGGCTGACCTGAGGTATAAGCAAATTTCCCTGTCTGGTGATCTTGGAATGGGACTCAAACTCTTCCTGGCTCTTCTGGCTTTAGTCTTTATCTGGACTGTGGCTCTGAAGACTTTGGATTTATCAACCTCTGAGTTTGTAAGCTTGTTCTCTCTCTCTCTCTCTCTCTCTCTCTCTCTCTCTCTCTCTCTCTCTCTCTCTCCTTCTCCCTCTCCCTCTCCCCCTCCCCCTCCCTCCCTCACCCCCCCCTCTATATATCCTATTTATTCTGTTCAAGTAAAGAACCAATGAGCAATAGCTAAAAAAAAATGATGTTTATTATCTCTCCAGCCTTTCTGTTGTTGCTTCCTTCACAGATCTAGATATTAAGAAAATAGATTGACATTTGTGACAGATCTCACAGTAGCATGATCTACACCAGAATGTCTCAGAATCAGCACTACTGACATTTTAGGGAGCAGTGACCTGCCTTGTGCACTGGAGACTGTTTGGTGTCACTCCTGGCCTCTATCATTATGATGCCTGCAGTTGTGATGACCAAATGTGCCTTCTGGACAGTGGTTAAATTTTTCTGGGGATAAAATGGCCCTAGTTAAGACAGTGCTAAACAGCCTATAGCACAAGTGAGATCAGTTCTGTTAACTAGGAGGGGTTGTAGATAAAATAACTTTAAATAAGAAATTGGTCAGTAAAATCAAGGGTTGACATACGGTATCAATCACAAAGTATTTGGAATTTCACAAAGTAGTATGAAAGTCAAGGCCTCTCGATACACCTTTCCTCTGCATTTGATGTTACAGCCAATAGGATGCACACCACCATCTTTGCCAACATCTCTTTATTATGGATTCTATCTTTCTAGAACAAGGATTAAAGCAAAACTCTGCTCAAGTTAAAAAAAAATCTGCCCTAATTAAGGTCTTCTCTACAGACAGAGGTTTGAGCATCATGTCAGGCTGACCTTGGGAAGGAAGAGAGAATCAGCATGCCCTGTTTCCTGAGAGGATCATATTCAGTGGTCTGAAATGAGGTGAGGCACCAAGGGCTTTTATGGATGCTTTCTGACCTTTTGAGTTAACAGTCTTGCTATGTAGCCCTGTCTGTTCTCCAGTTCACCATACTCTTACCTCAGCCTCCTGAATTCTAGGCTTAGAGGTTCATGCTACCATTTAGGACTTTAGATAAACCAGTAAACAGGAGAAAATAATGAAGTGGTATGTTGAGAGACTGTGAGGATCTATTTGATGATCTCTCCTAGCAAAGGGACAGACAACCCCAGTGGTCCAGTCAAACTCAAGCTTAGACAGATGCAATTAATATGGATAACCAATTGGCTTTAAATAAGGCAGATCATTCTAGATCAGTGGTTCTTAACTTTCCTAATCTTCAATACAATTCCTCATGTTGTGATGACCTCCAACTATAAAATTATTTCATTGCTACTTTATAACTATAATTTTGCTACTGTTATGAATCATAATGTAAATATCTGCATTTTCTGATGGTCTTAGGTGACCCCCCATGAAATGTTCATTCAACCTCCAAAGGGGTCTTGACCCACAGATTGAGAACTGCTGTTCTAGATAATACACACACACACACACACACACACACACACATACACACATACACACACACATCACCCATTCAGTTGAAAGGTATTTTTAGTTAGTTTCTTTCATTTATACACAATTCCCAAGAAAAAGATCTTCAAGTAACAGATATTTAATGTTTGGCTCATGGTGTCAGAATTTTCAGTGTATGGTTACTGGGCTAACGTGTTTCCGAGTCTATGGTGAGGGAGAATCTCATGGCAGAGAGCAAGTGGCCAAGAAGAGCTGGTTATCTCATGGCCAGGGAACAGGGGCTATAGTCTTGATAGTGTGATACTCCCTTTCAAGGGCATGCCTTCGGTGATCCACTTCTTCCAACCCGACTTCTGAACATATGGTCCCAGTCTGTGGTGCTGTTTGAGGAGGCTTAGGTGGCATGGCCTTGCCTGAGGAGTTATGTCGCTGGGAATGGACTTTAAGAGTTAAAACCTGGAGACAAACTTTCAGTTCTTTCTGCTGGCCACCCCTGGTTGAGATGTGAACTTTTGGCTCCCTGCTCTCGTTGTTAGGCCTCCTGCTTGCCTCTTTGCTTTCTTCCCAAGATGGACACTTAGCCTTCTGGAACCTTAAGCTGAAAATAAACTCCCTTTTCTATTACTCCTTGGTTATTAGTTGTCTTGGTCTTGTTATTTATTACAGGAACAGAAAGCTAATAAATACAACTTTCACCACCTGAATAGTGGCACCACCTGAGTTACAAGCCTTCAATTTATAAATTCTTAGAGGAGTATTCTGCATTCAAACTATAACAAAAAGGATTTAAAAATAGAATGGAAGCTTTTCCAAGGAAGGAGAAATTCCTCTGTGGATGGCAGGATGGGTTCCTGTCTTCAGGTGCCAACCTGTAGGCTGACCCTATGGATGTCAGATTTCCCCAGCCAGGCCCTCAGCAAATCTTTCTCACTTGCCCTTCCCTTGTCCTCTATCCCTGTTACCCTGGTAGAAACCTTGGTACAGTCACCCTAAATATTCCCAGGGACTCACAATGGGAGTGCTTCCACCATTGTTATTGTCACAGGACATAATGAGGGCAGGACCCTTCTCATTTATTTTGTTTCCTTCTGGAGGCTGGCACATGACTCTCCATAAATGATGAGTTGAATAAAATCATTATTTGTGATCATTACAAACAGCTCTACAGGATATGAAACAGTATATATATTTCTGCTAGGAAGTGAGTAAATTATTAGGATAAAAGGTAACATTTAGCTTCAGAAAAATCATTATCACCCCACTGAAAACTAGCAGAGAGGGAGCAAAAGTATCAATAGATTCACGACCCCGGTGTCAGCAGTTTGGTTTCTCTTCTGGGTTTGTCTCCTGAGCTACATCCCACACTTAAGTGGGATGTATACTGTGTGCTGCATTTAAATTACTTCTCCACTTCCTTTCCTGTTATTATTTCATCATCATAAACATTATTCCCTCTTTTTTCTATTGAAAGTAGTTTGCTGTTTTGTAAAATTAATATATATGTGTGATAAGCTGTGTTTCACAAAGCTTTTTTTGGAAAAATTGGAACTATACATTTATTTTATATTTATATTTTCTTTTAAAATCTTGGAAACAACTCATTGTGCAAGAGGGGGAGATAGTTTGGGGACTATTTCCATTTATTTAAACTTTTAGCAAAGCTGGGGGTGAAACTCAGGCTCTGAACAGATATTCTACCCCAGCCCTGCATTCCACAAGAACTGGCTCAGTCTGCCTGGTAGGAGGCTTTCTGAGAAAGATTATCTAGCTTGCTAGCCTCTTTTTACTTATTTCTCCCCGTTATTTTCCTCTTCCTCCTCCTAGTCCAGTCCCCCCCACCACCACTTTTTTGAGATGGGTTTCACCATGAAGCCCAGGCTGATCTCAAACTTTGTTCTGCTCTGGCTTCCTAAATGTTGGAACGACAGGTGTGCACCAGCATACAAGATTTTTCCTTTCTTGGTAAAAATATCTATGAACTGTGGAAGACTTTTCCATTTCATCTTGTTTTAAAGGAAAAAAAAAGAAATAGGAGCAAAGATCCCACGTGTGCTTCAGTGCTTTGCCATCATGCTTTTCTTGAACTCAGCCCAGTGAAGTGTGTCTTTTATTCCTCCTCAGCTACACCCCAACTGACATTTCAGTCCTGTGTATGTTCTCCCATTTGTTTCAGATGGCAATAATTTTGTTGAGGTCATAGATTTGGGTGGCTTTGTTTTGTTGCTGGCTACCTGTAGCGTTTGAAATCCATGTAACAAAGTACTTGAAATAAGCAGCAAAGTGACCCAGGTCACCTAATCCAAGAGAAGGATGTAAAGTGGAACGTCTGAGCAAATATATATAAGTATGCACTGAGCCATCCTTAGGAAATGTTTAAGGTTTAATGATGGGCATCACCTCTTGGATCACCTAGCTTTTGAGGGGAGAAATGACTCAGAAAAACCATGAAGGTCTAGTTGTCTCTTCACGCTGTAGTCAACACACTGAAGCAAAACATCACACTAACATAAATAAAACACTGGCCCATTTAAACCCTGCACGAGCACACTTCAACTCTGGGGAACAGTGGAGAAGGGTTATCACTTGAAGTGGTTCCTATACACTACAAATAGTAATACACCAGTGTCACCTATGTATAGTATAAAGGGCATGACCATATGTTCTTATTTGTCTTTGAACCCATGGTATTCAATATTCCTGACTGAATGCTTGTGAAGAATTGATATGTACCTCTGAGATATGGCTAACTCATGAAGAAACTTACTCTCTTAGCTTCATCTTTTTTAAAAAAAAATATTGTAGTCAAACTGGGGGAGTTTGGAAGATAAGTGCTTACTCGATCTTTTTTTTTTTTTTCATGGCTACCACATATATTTTGCTGAGTGATATAATATAGACCAAGTGGGCCAAATATCAACTACCTTTCTCCAGCCAAAAGCGATTTATTAAGTTATAATAGCATTCTCAGTGGAACATGGTGCATGGCTGAAATCCATACCTCCCAGTAATCAAGATGAAAAGGCAGACAGTTTCAAGAAAGGTAAACCTGAGCTGCATAGGAAGACCCTGTGTCAAAAAACCCAATCCAACCTAAACAACAAACAAAGAAAGTTGCATAGTCTTGTCTTTGAAAGGTGACCTTGGTGTATAATAGTTCTGCAATGCTGAGGAGCTGGGGTAGTTGTTGAATTGGGTTTCCATGATAGCATAATTCATAGAATTAATGTGTTCTTTTATGCTGTAATATATAGCCTAGGAAAATTTGAAATGGTAATTCTGATTATGTATTTTCTCTAAGCATCCATCCAGTACAAAATGGTGCCTGAGATGTTGTGAATTAAAGTTAGGGAGGATTCCACCCTAACTTTAAATCTCAACTTGGGTCCACATTCATGCACTTCTGTACACCAAGTGCGAGTGTTCTACATTATTTGGCATGATGAGTAATTTTCTGTTTGTTTTTATGTCTTTAAATTAGAGGATATGTAGAGACATACCAGGCCCTGGGAGAACTGTAAGCCCCTCTCTATGAAGCTCTTTGGAGAACATCATGCTTAGACAACTTGGTGTCAAGGATTCTCTGTTGATTCCAGTGCCTCAGTTTACCCAAACCACTGGCAGAGTACGGGACAAATTAATAGAGAACAAAGTGTAAGACCTTTAAGCACTATAGTAGCACTGTAGAATGCATAGTAAACTGACTATGGAGAACAACAAGACATTTGGAAAAGCTAGAAGGAAGGAAGACGCTTTTTGTCATTTTGAGAAAGGAACTGTGGATGGAACATTTTGAGGGCACTGTGCATGCTAGGTATAATTTGATAAAGTTATACCTCCCAGTTTCAAGATTAGTATACAGAAATGCAAGGGGGAGGAAGGAACTGGTTTGTGGCTATGTATATGTTTAGAAGCCAGGGATCAGAAAGCCAAGACCTACACAGAAGTCTCCAAGGACTGCTCCTGCGAACCTGCTTCCCTCACCAGGTCCCACCTCCTCAAAGTTTCATGGCCTCTCAAAGTAGTACTTTCATCTGTTAAACAAGACCCAGTTTATGAGGGGACATTTCAGATCCAGATGGAAGTGTCCTTAAGCTTTGGGCCTCATTAACAGTGCTAACAGCAGTCAGAGTTAGAGACAGTGAAGCAGATGCCAACAAGATATTCCTGTGGAGCCTGAACAGAGACTAAGCTTAACTTGGAGGAAACAAGGATGAAGACTTCTTTGAGGAGGATAACAAATGGAAGAATGTACTGGGAAGGGGAAAACTTACTCTAACCAGTTACTAGAATTTCAGACTCCACGATTGTTATTAAACACCACTTAGCGTTTGCTGGGGTTGAGAAGTGATGTAACTGCATCATGCAGAGTGTGGGTTATCTTTTTATGTTTTAAATGTCATTAATATGGCTCATCTAGGAGTCATTTAATATAAGACCTGAATCTTTCAGTTTTTTTCTCTCCAATGCTTTTCGATGTTTTTACACCTGCAGAAAAGCAGGGCCCTAGTTTCATTTCTGTTGCTGTGATTAAGTACTCTGACAAAAGCAACTTAATGGAAAAAGGATTCATTTAGTGCATAGTTCCAGGTTACAGTCCATCAGAGCAGGGAAGCCAAGGCAGCAGGAACTTGAAGCAATTATACAAACACACACACACACACACACACACACACACACACACACACACACACGGTCAAGTGCAGAGAGAATACCTGCATGTCCATGCTCAGTTTACATTCTCTCTTTTGTACAGTTTGGGACCTAAACACAGGGAATAGTGTTTCCCACCTTTAGGAAGGGTTTTTCCACATCAATTAACCCAATCAGGATAATCTGAGGCTAATTTAATGTAGACAGTCCTTCATCAAGACTCCTTATAAGTGCTTCTAGATTGTGTCAACTTGATAATGAAAACCATCACAGGTATGGAGGAAGTATGTGCTCAGGATTAAATTACTATGGTTAGGTCTGTCTGTTAATGAGTGGGGATTTTTGAAGGCAGGAGATGTTTGAGTTGGGTATCTTCCTTCTCAGCTTAGATAGGCTGGAGTAAAGTCAGTTTTCTTGGGATCAGGAAAATGGAGCTCTGAGTGTATTTCAAAACTCTCTCCTCCAAAGCAAGTAGGAGGGATTCTTTTTCAGATCTTCACAGTGGGAACCTGAGAAAACTTCTGTAAATAAACTCGGGAAAGGGGGGAGGGTCCACTGAGACTATGCCCCTATGAATTTTTAAACTCTCACACTTAAGCACATTGGACCTTCAGGAATTATAACTTGAAGTAACTATACTTACCCTTGCTCCAGGTGTGGGCTGCTACCACTCCCTTCTGCTTTGGAAACAGTGACTTGATGTCTGCCTGGCTCTCCAGCAATTTGCCTCATGACCTCAATTCTCTGAGCATTTAAGATGAGTTCTTGATTTTCAGTCTGTTCAGCTTTTTTTTCCCTCTGTAGATAGGAGTGATGATGTCCAGGCTTACATACCAGACTAGACACCAGGCCATTATTGTTATTTAAATCACTATCAGCATCACCACCATTCTCCTCCTCATCATCACTATTCCTATTATTCAGGTCTTTTGAAAAAGGGTGTCCTCTAGCCACCTGGTCCTGACTATTCTTGGCCTTGAACTCTTGATCTCCTACCTTCCTTCCCCAGTGCTGGGATTCCAGTCATGTGCTACTATGTCCAGCAGAGGCTTTATGTTTCTAAATCAGTTGCAGGCTGTTCATAGACAGCAAAATTAGTCCTTCAACTTGATATGCACAGGTTTTTTTTTTATTTCACCTTTTATTCTTTTGAATTTTGTTCCTCCTCTGTAGCTGTTTTGTGTGTATGTCTGTGTGTGTGTGTGTGTGGTTATATTTTTCAACTTTCTCTTTCAGGCTTTTGAATTCCACAATCCAACTAGAAAGGTTTTACTATTCAGGGTGTAAAGGAAAGTCTCCATTGTTTCTTTTAGCACTTGTGATAGTTTCCTCAGGATCACCTAAGTATTTGCTCCACTTGAGCTCTAACCTCATTTCAAGTGTGAAGGGAAACTCACTTCTTCCTCTGCCCACCCCCTTGCCTTATCTGTTCTCTCAGAACTCACTAGTTTACTTTTCTCATTAATTATCTTATATTAAATTCTACTATGTACTCAGATTTTAAAAAATAGCTATTGTTGCCCTATCTGGTTATTTATATTATAATGTTGTTTTATTTACTGGAATTAAAAAAAACATTTGAAATTATTGTAGGGTAAGTATAGTTATAATCAGTTAACCTCTCAATTTTTTCTTGTTAAAAATTTGTTAAGTGAATTTTGTAGATTATCTTTAGCATCAGTGTGGCTAATAGAACAATTTGATTAGTATGTTTACTGTAACCATGCCAAGCTTTTAGATCACTCTATATATTTTCAAAGTTGAGATTTTTTTCTATTCAGAAATAGTATCTGTGTCCTTTAATTTGTTCAAGTTTGTTTGTGTCTGTAGGGAGATTTAAAAACATTTCTTCACATGCTTCTTGCACTTCTTTTTTAAAGTCCTGTTTCTGGTGATCTTTCTCTTATCCTCTCCCTGCCTGGGTTCTATGTAATGTATCTAACTGTATGTACTCAGCACCACAGGCTGGTAAGCACATGTACTCATTATTAGCTCCTGTATATTTATTTGGTAAAAACACACTTGCCAGGCTATTTTTGGTTGTTTTTGAGGTAGGCCTTCCTATAGAGCACAGGATGGCTTTGAACTTTCAATGTCCTAGCCTCAGCTTCCCGAGTGGAGTGCTGGATTATAGGTGTACCATCAGCCCTGCAAGAATATGTCTCTTATAATGCATGGTATTGTTGTGCTGTGCAGCTCAGACATGTATGGACTTGACTTTGACCTTTGTTAGCAATAGGATGATAGGTGTGTTACTTAGTCTTTATAAACCACAAGCTCCTCATTGGAAAAATGCAACAAAATAGCATTCACATGGGGCAGTCAGTTTTGAGAGTAAAATGACTAAGGCACAAAAGTACTTGGAGTGTCTGCAACTCTGGAAGCAAGCCAGAATCACTGCAATAATTCCAAGCCTACCAAATTGAAACTTTTCCATGAGGTCAATCTGGGAACCCAAACCATTTCCCTTTCACCCCATGCCATTAGTAGCATGAAGGGTTGTGGGTGGGGATGAGAGAATGGTAGAAAATGAAGGGTTGTGACCTAGTTACACAGTAGGAAGGGAATGGATAGATTCTGTGCTGATTGGTTTTTGTGTGTGTGTGTGTGTGTGTGTGTGTGTGTGTGTGTGTGTGTGTGTGTGTAAGAAGGGCAGGTGAAGAGAACTAATTGGCTTCTTCAACTGTGTGGAGAGCTTACGGCTTATAGGTCATGTTTACATATATGTATTTAATGCAGGGTGCACAGCAACTCATGAGGTCCCACGAAGGGGGCGGGCACCATATAGCACAGTGAGCATAGGTAGAATGTTGGATGCCATGTTACAGATCTGTGGACACTTGGAGTATTTATTCCTTGTCTAGGCTCCTAGACGTCCCATCTTTTATTCCAGTCTGGGCCCATTCACTAAAGTGATAGCAGAAAAGTCAGATGTCATCCTGATACAAGGAGGAAGGATATAGCAGGGCATCTATTGTCTATGTCTGCTTCACATGCATTTTCCCCTTAAGGTTAGTCACCCACGCAGGTGTAATGAAGTCAGTTAATTATACCTAGAAAGCAAAGCCACCATTTTGTTGTAAATCATTGAAGAGTACTGGAAAGACATCCTAGAAGCTGGATGTAGAGTCTGTAGTTAGGGCATAGCTCTGAAGTAGCCTCGAAGAGGTTAGCTATGGGAGTCTGGTGACTGCTTGGAAAAAAACGTGATAAGGTCAGGGAAACATCAAGGTCATTGTTTCTGTCACTGTTCAGGGAAAGGACCAAATGTAAGCATCAGAGAAACTGATGGGCAGGCAAAGAGCAGGGAGTCAGGAAAGCAGCTAGCAGCCAGAGTTAGGGATGCAGGTGAAAGGGGCTAAACTAACTGCAGTGGGGATGAGCTGCAAAGGGCTGCCTGCAGCTTCTACCCACAAAAGTGCTGGGTCAGCTACTTTACTCTCTCCTACTGCCGCATCACTTTTAAAGGGACAGGATGCTTCAGGACTCAGAGGCGGAAATGGTTTTTGCTCATAGGCTAAGAGGCTAAATTCAGACCGGGAAAAAAAAAACGTGGTTGGAGACAGCTGGTGGAAAAACTGCCACAATCCAGTCCTCAGAGGAAATGTCTGCCCCCCTGTTCTCCAGCCCTTTATAAAGTGCCCTCCTGTCTGCATTTCATTCTCTCCATTTACCTTTTTTTTCCCTCTTAAATCAACCTGGCACTTTGTACCCAAAGGGTCTAGCAGCGCCCCTGCTTAATCCTGGGCCCTTGGCGACTTGGAGTGATTAATGCGAGCTACTCTAATGGTTTATGAGAAGTGTCACTTCCTCCCAGCTTCTTGTATCAGCCACTAGGCAGTTAGCGTTACAGCCTGCTTTCTAACACCGCGGATGAGATTGCTGTAAATACCACACAGCAGGGTTCTTCTGCAGGGGAAACTTGTAAGCCAGACTCACGAAGCCAGTGCCCGGACTCCCGATGACCCCGGACTGCGGCAAAGAGGTGTGGGAGTGAACAGAGGGGAGGGTCACCTGGCCGAACTCTTTTCCCTTGGGGCCCTGAAGGAGTACGCTTTCTAATGGGGGGGGGGGGGGCAGGGGAAGGTCGCTCCAGGGATGGGCACCTCCAACACCAGCGAAATCTGCAAATTCATTGCCGCCTTCCTCTTTGGAGCGAAACCCTCCGGTCGGAATAGGGCCAGCCCTAGGGCTTCGCCGCCATAGGCTGCCTTCTCCCCCAGAAAAAGCCTTTTATTTGCTTCTCTACCGCAGAGCTCTGGGTTTTGGACTTTGCTTCCCTCTCGCGTGCCGTCGGGAGCTGCGCTCAAGTCTTAGCAACTTTCACCATCTTGACCGGAGAGTCTAAGACAATGTGAACAAAGAGGAGAGGGGGGAGGGGGACGGCGCCTTCGGGCAAGCTGCGGGGACAGTGCTTGTGTTGGGGGACGCCGGGCTCAGCGGGCCGGGGCGCTGGTGGGTGGCAGGGCGCGGACTGCGCCATTGGCGGGCCCTGCCCCTGTCTGCCCCAGGCAGTACGTTTCTTTGTCCCCGCATGGGGCTGGGCTCGAAGGCCGCTGGCCGCTAGCAAAAGCCCTGGCCTGGGACCAGAGCTCCGGCTTCCAAGTCACCCGCGGCTGCAAGAGAGCCCTGAGCAGCAAGCAGCGCCCGTGCCCAGCCGGCGGCTCCCGTCCGGCTCTCAGGCTATGCTGAGAGCTTCGGGCCATGGAGCAACCCTGGAACTCGTGCCTTTCACTTCTCCCAGGCAAAGTAGAGCTCAGGGTGGCAAAGCCGGTCCTGAGTAGCTTGGCTTGGGGGTGAGAGAGAACTCATTGGAACCTTCTCCCAGAAGACGCTCACTCAGATCTGGGGCGTGAGTCGAACTCAAGGACAGAGGCTGTTCTCGGAGCCCTGGGTGCCCTTTGCTCCTAGCCGCGGGAACCTGGGGGGCGGAGGCAGGACCTGAACAACCCAAAGATGCGAGCCAGAACTCCTTACCAAACTCGAGTGTGGGCCCACCAGTGTGTGTGTGTGTGTGTGTGTGTGTGTGTGTGTGAGAGAGAGAGAGAGAGAGAGAGAGAGAGAGAGAGAGAGAGAGAGAGAGAGAGAGAGAGAAGAATCTGACTCACATCCAACTGTCTTACCTGCTGTATAGTTTGCGCGGCTGTGAGTCTGGATGAAGAATGAAAGAGAAATTGCCCTGTCCAACCAAGCTCCCTACACCAACCATTCCCTCCCAGTCTATTTTATAATGCGACACAAGGTTACAGAGTCCGCGCGAAAACTGCTTTCCCAGTTCCCCTCTGAACCCGCGTCTCTCGCGAGCTAGATTTCAGGTGGCCGAACGTTTCCAGGCTGCTTTTCCCATCTCTGGCACCGCGTCTCCGGCGTCTCTAAAGCCGGTTTCCTAGGACTCGGGTTTTCCCGAGAAGTCCCGCGCTCTGCCCGCCTGTGCCCGGCCTGCGGCAGAGCGGCTCGGGAGTCAGGGCGGGCGCTAGGACCGGGCGGAGCGGGGCGGCCGCCGCGCTACCTTAAACCCGGCCCAATGCCGCCGCCTGCGCCACTCTGCGCGCCGGCGGGGGCTGCGCAGGAGGAGCGCTCCGCGGCCACGGCGCTGCGCGGCCCGCGCGGCGACACCTGTTCGCGGCAGCCCGGGCAGCACGCGAGCTCCGGGACGCGGTCCTTGCCCGCCGCTTGCCGCTCGCCTCATTGCAAGCCGCTGGACCTCCGCAGAGCCCCTGCAGCGTTCTGGATACTAGCTTTGGACGCCGAAAGTTTTTTTTCCTTTCTTTTTGTTATATTATTCTTATTTTTTGGAGGAGGGACTGGGAGGAGAGATTTGTCGCCGCCGCCAACGTGAAAATTTTTTTCCCCCTTGAAGGATTCATGCTGATGTCTGCAGAGTCGGTTAGAGAGTAAAAACAGCGCATGCCTTTCTGGAGTCAGGATCCGTAAATTCTGACGTAGCTCGAGCATCTTAAAAATCCCTGTAATATCGCCCAGGCACTTACGTTGCTATGGTCATTCTGATCTCTAAGCAAATGGAGAAACTACGGATTTTTTTCCCTTATTACGGTCGGATGGGATGAAGACCTTTCTGCCTGCAGAGAGTCGAGGCTCCTATGTAGCGATGCATAGCTGTGTTGATCAATGTCAGTGTGTGAGTATAAAGTGGTGGCTTCTTAGACTATCAGTGGTTTGACCTTGAACCTGTGCCAGAGAAACAGCCGATTACTTTTATTTATGCATTGGATGGATTGAAGAAAAGAACCCCTTTTCCCTCTCTGTCTGCAACTGCAGCAAGGGAGGGGAGTTGGATATACCTCGCCCAGCGTCTCCTGGTTGATACCATCATTATTGTTTATTCTTGTGCTTAAAAGCCGAGTCCTCTGATGGCTCCCTTAGGTGAAGTTGGGAGCTATTTCGGTGTGCAGGACGCGGTACCGTTCGGGAACGTACCGGTGTTGCCGGTGGACAGTCCGGTGTTGCTAAGTGACCACCTGGGTCAGTCCGAAGCAGGGGGGCTGCCCCGGGGACCCGCGGTCACGGACTTGGATCATTTAAAGGGGATTCTCAGGCGGAGGCAGCTGTACTGCAGGACTGGATTTCACTTAGAAATCTTTCCCAACGGTACTATCCAGGGAACCAGGAAAGACCACAGCCGATTCGGTAGGTATGCCTTTAACCCTTCAGTGTCCACGCGGTGACACGTCCAGATTATTAACTACCAGGAAGGCGGTAGTTAGACGGGGATGCTAGAAGGGCTATATTCTCATATTTATAGCCCCCCGCCCCCCACACTTTGACTATCTTGCCAGGCTTGGAGGGGGAAAATCCCTTCGGAATTGCAGATCTGCGGCTGGCATTGGTGCAACTCCACACTCAGAAGGCCCCTTTCTTCTTCTTTTTTTAAGGGGGTGGGCTGAGTATGAATATAATCCAAATCCCAAGTTTTTTTTTATTGGATATGCAAGAAGAAAAGGTTTAAGAAGTTTCTTTCTAACGGACCCATTCCCACGAGTTTAAAGCTTTAATCACTAAGAACTTTAAACTGCATCCAGTTTGCTGTAGGTAGCTGGTGTCTTGCTCAAATTAAGTTTTTCTCCCTTCCCTTTTCCTCTAATAAGCATTCTGCCCTAATTGTAAATTAAGCGTGTTGTTTATTCCTGGGGCTGGTCTGAAAGCCTCGAAGGCAAAGATTGCTGGCTGTTCTGTGGGGAGTACTGAAGTCGTGTTTTAGATCCGAAACATCCGGGCAGAAGCTCCTGGGGGAAAATTACCCCAGTGGGGGCCGAAATCCTACTAGGGGTGCGGGCTCTTCCATCCATTGACTCCCAACCTCTGCTTTTTAATTTCCACAGCGTTTAGTCTTGTGTGGGATTCCCGAGTGGCTTTCTGGTGTGAATGTTTGAGTGTGTTTGCAAAAGCTGCAGGCTTATTTTAAAGGACATTCCGAAGATTTCATGTTCACAGGGTACTTGTGACTCAGCACTGAAGGCTGCAGACTCAGGTGGGGACTCTGCCCACTTTCGTGCCTCCACACTCGTGCCTGGCGGGGCACCTTCAGTGGTGGTGCAGTGCTAAGTCAGCGAGCACAGTTCAGCCTGGCGTTGGGGAGGGGGCGGGGTGTGTGGAATCTAGGTTTCCCCCTAACTTAAAAAGAAAAAAAAAAAAAACGACAGTTTGGGCAACCAGACTGTTGGAAGGAGTTAACTCCCGAGTGAACCCACCTGACAACACTTAGACTAGGTCGTAAAACCAAGTCCTGTGGTGATTTTTCTTCCTCATGCCTCAATGCCAGATGTTGGACGAAATCTAAATTACGTGTTTAGCTTCGTGGGCTGTGGATGTTGCCCGGAGGTGAGGAGGGTCCAGGCCTGGATGAAGATAGTTCAGATTCTTGAGGCCCAGGGTTACTCCCTTGGCTCACTACTGAGGCTGGGCTCGAAAGTGAACCCAGTCAATTTTCCCAACTGACTTGTGTCTCCTCGCGACTTAAAAACAGCAAGTGTAGCTCATTGCTGAGATTATTTCTTCGAAACCTAACTATCTTCCCACCACCCTGTAAGTAAACGCCGCTGCTAGCTGTCGCGGGGGAAGACTAAACTTTACTGTGGAGTGCTTGTCTAGCTGGCCACCTTAAGGGCTGCTACGGAGCCGGGTTTTCGTAGCAAGACAAGCAGCCAGAGGCCGGTGGTGACGGGGATAGCGTGTCCTACGGCTCCGGGCAGCCCCGTGATGCCCGGGCAGCCCGCTTGATGCCCGGGGCAGCTGGAGCCCGGTCGTCCCGCGCTCCGGGCCGGCAGGTGCGGGCTCAGCCCCCGGCCTCGCGCTGCTCTCGCTCCGCGCGGTCCTAAGAGCGCTCGGGTTCTAACTCCCTTTCCACGGTGCTCCGGTGCGCCCCTCGGTACGGCCGGGGACCGTTGGTGTTCAGGAGAGGGAGGACAGGGGCCGACGCCCTTCTGACCGTGTGTAGGGTGTCCGACTTTTCTTTCTTGCCCTTGTTCAGTCCCTTTGCTTTCTCTTTGTGTGTGAGTGCGGGTCTCGCGGCGGTGACAGCCGCCGCCCGAGGAAGTGCGGTGGTGGTGTGTGGTGTGGGAACCGCCGGAGGTGCGCACCGCAGCCGGAGAGTTGGTGGCGGGGACCGAGGACAGACTGGAGGTTGGAACTGAGCTTCGCAGTCTCACGCAGGGTCCCTTCCCTGTTTCTTTCCGAAGTGCGGAGCGGGGTTTGGGAGAGTCCCAGGGCTCCGCTGGGTCTGGGAGGTGGGTCGGGGGCCCCTGGCTTGGCGAGGCCACAGTCGCAGGGGAAGGAGTGGGGGTGGGGGTGACAAAGGGCCTCGCAAGGCGGTGCAGGGGGTGGCATGCTATTGTTAACCACCAGCCCAGGGAAGGCATCCGGATCTAGTCTTGCAGGAGCAGAAGGCCGGTTGCACCCGGAGCGCAGGGCTGCAGGGGCGCTGCGGCCAGTGAAAGCCACCTTCATTGTGTGAATTTCTCGGTCCCAACCCGGGGTACCTCACAATTGGGCCCAGGTCGCGGGATATCCCTCACACTCCGGACCGCTTCACGTACCTTCGCCCCCACCTCCCAGTTTTCTTTCTTTAGAAAAAAAAATTCAGTAGTCATCTTTAAGATAGGACGTTTGCCACGCGCACTTGATACATCAGATACTGACTATCTGTGCGAGGATGCAGGGGCGGGGAGCGCGCGCGTTCAGGGGTCAGCGGACAAGGACTGCAGGTACCGCCCGCCGCAGAACCCAGACTATCAAACAAAAAGCCCCAATCTCCTCACCCCGCCCGGATCCTAGAGGTTGGAGAGTGTGTCGCCAAGGAAGTGACATCTCTACTCTCTGGTTCCCGCACTGTGTGTGTGTGTGTGTGTGTGTGTGTGTGTGTGTGTGTGTGTGGTGTTGGTAGGAGGGAAGCGGAAGCCCCGGCCCATGCTGGGGACCCCGGGTGCAAGTATAGCAGGTCGGCCGGGTGTCTGCCGTGGGGGGGAAGGGCGCGCCAGGCTCTTGGCGGTGCCACTCACCCTCGTTCGGATGGAGCAGAGTGGGCGGTTGTGCGCAGTGGGGGTGGGGAAGGAGGGTTATTTAAGTCTTTCATCCGGTTGCAGTGAGAAGCGGGCCCCCGGGGTGACAGCAGTGCCGCGGTCTCCCGCTGCTGCTGCTGCTGCGGCAGGTCCCAATATTAGCAACCTCTGCAGCGCCGCGCGTGTGCCGGGAGCCTCCGCGCCCTGCCTCCTCAGCCCCGCCCGCAGGTAGTTACGTCGGCGCTAGGACCCGGCAGCGCGGAGCTCGGCGGGGCGGCGGGGCTGCGGGGCTGCGGGGCGCACCTGGCGTCCGCGCCGTCGCCGCTTCACCTTCCACCCCCTCCCCGCAGCCAAGGCCTCCGCGCCGCCTCGGCTCCACCCGGGGGACTTCGTCTTCTCCCTGGGTTTCAGAGTAGCTGTAGGTGGGGTGGGTTTACACCTCGATTAAAATAGAAGGTGCGTTTTCTACCTGAAAAGGAACGGCAGAAGGAAACGAGCTGGGCCAATGCTTTCTGCCGCCCCCGAGCCGCCGCAGGTGACTGCCGCTGCTGGCAAGCTCGGCGGGACAAGGTGGCGGCCGTGCTGGGGACGTGGGGGGTGAGGGAATCTCAGCGCTTCAGGGCTACAGCCGGGCCAGGGAGTTGAAGGTGGGAATTTAAGGAGCCCTTTGTTTTTTTCTTGGGGGTGATGGGAGCTGGGAGGAGGGTACCGTGGGGTCCTGTCTCTGAGTGATGGCCTGGGAAGCAAGTATATGGATTTTTTTTTTTTTTTTAACTTGGAAGGGCTTTCTGCTCTTACTAGCTATTAAAACAACGAGCAAAAATTAAGTAGGTAATGCATAGTAATGATGAAGCAGGCCTACCTCCTGGCCTGGGGATGGTGACTGAAGGGTCATTAGAACCCTAGATTGACACTCCTGCTGTGAGCCATTTGAGGGGCAGGACGTGGCCTGTTAAAAGAGTAAGGTGTTAGATGTTGGTGGTATTAGGTGGGAGAAAGATAATTCAGTGATTTAAATAATACCAATAAGACGAAGTTAAACTCTATTTGCAGGGTTTTGCAGAAAAAAAGCAAAATTCAATTATTTGTGCTTTGGCTTTTCAGTACCATACAGGCCTCATAAATAAGAGCTGCCTTTAAGCTTGCTGCAGAAAACATAGATAGCCCTTCAACTGCCACTTGCCAAGGCACAGTTCTGTTCAAGCTGGTTCAGGGATTCCTAGATTCAGGCTCTGTGAAGACCCTCTGGGGCTCCACGTGGCTACTGTGCATGATCAGGAAGCTGTGGAAGAGGAGCTTAGCTACTCTCCACCCACTTTTGAGATAAGGTCTTAAGTAACACAGGCTAGCCCCAACTACTGATCCACCTGCCCAAAGCTTCCAAATACTGGGATTACTTGCTAGTATGACCATGTCCAGTTTCACTTTTGATAACCTCATGCCATATTTCTCTGTAAAATCCAGACCCTTTCTTTTTCCCCTACCCCCATTTTCTTTTCTCCTCACTTACTCCTCAGTGTCTTCTCCCTCCCCCCCCTCCTCTCTCTCTCCTCTCTCTCTCTCTCTCTCTCTCTCTCTCTCTCTCTCTTCTCTCCTTTCTCCCCTCTCTCTCTCCTCTCTCTCTCTCCTCTCTCTCCTCTCATTTACACCAGGTAACATCAGGCTGGCCTGGAATTCTTGATCTTAAGCTCCTTCTGCCTCAGTTTGTGGAGTAGCTGGACCACTGGCTACTCCACTGTGCTGTTATATGTTAGTCTTTGACAGCTGCATATATTTATACAGTGAATCATATTTTGATCATCTGCCTCTTATTTTCTTCCTCCACTTTGCACCTGGATCCTTCCAACAAGGCCTCCTAACTTCATGGTGGTGGCTGTTGCTGCTGCTTCCTCTCCCTCTTTCTGAGTCCAGTTAGTATGACCCATATATACACTTGGGCATGGGGCTAGCTAATGAAGCATGGGCAACCTGTCATCCATGCTGGAACATCGACTGGCTTGATCCTGTGCAAGTCTTGTGCAGATAACCTCGGTTGTTATGAGTTGAGGAGTGTAACAGTCATGTCACGTCCAGAAGACAGCATTTCCCAGCATCCTCTCTATCTTTTGGCGCATGTATGTGCATGTGTGTGTGTGTGTGTGTGTGTACCTGTGTATGTATTCTACCCTCTCTTCCCAGGTGTTCTCTGAACCTTGGAGAGGGTGGTAATGATATAGATATCCCCTTTAGGGCTGAACATTCACAATCACTTATTCCAAGCAATTTAATTAGGAGTCTCTGCATTCACAGGTTCCCATTGCAAAAAGAAGCTCTGGTTAGAAACCGAAGTGAGAGAAGTATCGATCTTGGAGTATAAACATGGACATTCAAAGGGCAACCTGACAACATGATAGTTTAGCAGGTTCTACCCTAGGGCCCGTGAGTTGCCAGCCACAGGCTGTTGACTAGGTTTCCAGTGTCAAGTATGAATTCTCTCCTGTGAACCGTGTCTTAAATTCAAGCAGAGAGAGTTGATTATTGCTATAATAGTCACACCACTATGGCATTGGTGGGTGTGTCCTACCTGCCAGGTCCATACTGTAGCGTGCAGGGCGATACCATTGATATTTCTTCCCCAGCAGTCTGTATAACCCCCTTTATCACTGTGAAAATGAGCCAGCAGAATGGAAGTTTCCTGGTTTAGTATGAGGTTGAGTTATCTGTGTCCTGCAGTCAAATTGTGTGGCAATAAGGTTAGATCATCTTGTTATGGTAGTCAGTGAAGGTGACAATCCTGGCTTTATATGATTTTGTTGTTTGATCTAAAGAGGGCACAGATTAGGGTACAACAGCTTCTCTCTGTCAGCTCTCCCATTTCCTATGGCTGGCTTTAGAGGTGAGACACAGCATAAGTGGACTAATTCTCGGCTAGTGATGTGGCTGAACAGAACTAGACACTCCAATCAGGAGTAGTCAGTGAGACTGGGAAGAGGGAGACCTAGTCTGGGACTATTCCAGAAGAAGTATGTGACCAGTGATCTTTGGCTTTATCAGCCTCCATGAGACCCTGAGTGGGTCTTTTATAGAAATGGTTCTTTGTGGTGGAAGAGAGAGGACAAATGTCATTAGTCTACCTGCCACTCAGTTACCATTCCCCACTGTGGCCTTTCTGAGCAATGTCATCTAGGTTATGTGTACTAGGAGAAAGAGGCCAAAATGTCAATTTTAGGCTGACCCATTATTCAGCATTTCCTCTTTCCTTCTTTTTATTCTTCTCCTTCTCCCCTTGATCTTGAGACATCCCTTCTATAGAACAGTCTCCCAGGTTGTCATTGATCTAGTATTGTTCACGTTGGTTACTCAGTGTTGCACAGGTAAAAAGATTAGTGTAAGGAGTGCTCTGACCTCAAGGCAGTTAGAGGCACTTGCTTGGCACCAGCTGAGGGCTTTGATCTGTTGGAGTGCAGAATTGTAGAATTCACTGTGGACAAGGTGGTACCAGGAATGATAAAAAGATTCCAGTCTGGATGGGGTGGGGTCTGGCTACCCTGTTGCCAGGTCTTCCTGACCTTACCACACTGGCGTTTTCTGGGTGTGGGAGAAGGACTATGACTCACACGTTTGGGTGTTCTGCTTGCTCTTGGGTTAAGGGGGTGACCTCATAAAAATCTGGACTTTTTTCTTTTCTTTCTTTCTTTTTTCCTTCTTTTTTTGAGGTCCCTATTCTAAAGAAGCTTCAAGGATATTGATGATGGTTTGAGGTGACAAAATATTTCCACCTGGGGTCACTGGTCCTCCTTACTAGGAGACCTCCTCAGACTAATTTCAGATTTTTCTTTTTTCTTTTTATTTTTTATGAGCCTCCTCTGACTTGCTCTTCTGTAACTGAACAAACCACAAGTCTTGTGTTCATCTGTTCTCCCACTATGTGAACCACACTGTCACCATAGGTCTGTTTGTTTTTCTTATTACAGCAGCCCCTTCCCCTGTTAGCTTCACTTTTTACTGTGTCTGAAAATGTTAAATGAAATATTCCAGAAGTAATTTAAAAATTTAAAAACACTTTATTACACTATTTGATACTGGTTCTATTTTTATTAGTTATTATAACCCCTAGGGGGATAATTTGTAAATTAAATTTTGTCATGAGTATGTATGTACAGGATAAAACAGTATAAATAGGGTTTGGGATGCTGCGGTTTCAGGCATGCAAGGAATGTCTCTCCACAGATAATGAAAGACTACCACTGAGCAGGAGGCAGGGCCTGCACTACATATTTCTCTCATATTTTTATATTTAACAAACAGCATGATGGTTGGCTGATATAGTCCCTCAAAATAGGTCACTGTCTAAAAAAGTTTAGCCATTTTATCAATAACTAGAAAAAAGGTAAAATATTAATATTTTCATCCCCATGTTATGTAATAATAGTCTCAGAAGTAAGCGTATAAAAATACAAAAAAAAAAAGTAAAAACAAAACAAAAAAAGATACAAAACCCAAAAAGTTAGAGCCACCCGTGCAACGTGCATAATATTCAAGGAAGCAGGCCTTACCATCTCACTGACTTGAGGAAATTTCAATTGTCCTTTTGTACTCTGGGGCTGAAGACATTGCCAGTGCCCAGGACTGTCTTAAAGACTGGAGAAGACCTCTCATGCTTAGACATTCCTGTTACATCATCCTTACTGTAGTCATTACTACTATTCTTGCTGTTCTTCAGACCAGCCAGTGAGGCCACTTTGTGACATTGTATCCGCTGTTGGATCTAGTTGAGCTGTTGGTGGGTTATTAGTTTTTAGAGCTACATTGTGTGTAGAGAAGACAGATCATCGTGCAGCTTCTAAGAGGACAGGAATGGCTTTTAGTTTTATGGTTAACCCTTTCCTCACTGACCTGGTAAGTTAAATTGCACAGTCCTCAAAGTGGGTGAAATGTTTTCCTGTATTTCATTTTATGATGAAAGTAGGCATGAAGTGAGTCCTTATGCTAATTTCAGGATTTATATGACCCTGATTAGGGTGTACTTTTGTGAGGGGTACCAAGAAGGGAGTCTTGTATAGGTGGTCCTTAATAAGGATAAAGTGTTCCAATTTTGATTATTTTGAGTCATAAGGGTTAGAAATGGTACCATGATATAAAATGGCTGCATCATAATTAAAGTATGTCTACTGTTTAATAAATCTCAGGGAGATGTTTCCTCTTCAGTCTTTCCATTTGCTTTGTGAAGGAGGGAAGGCTAATAACACACTGGCTAGTGTCTGGTGGACGGTCCGTGAAGGTTACAGGCTAAGACTGTAAGGGATGATTTTGCTCTGTTGTCATAATCTTATGTTCTGCTGGAATAAATTTCTGCATGTGAGCAGGCTTTCTGTAAGCATAACATAAGGATCTTCAGGACATTTTTCCAGTCTCCAAGAATTAGTGATACTATGTGAACAAGAGTGAATGATACTGTGTGTACAAGAGAGAGTGATGCTGTGTGTGCAAGAGTGAGTGTTGCTGTGTGTGTGAAAGAGTGATGCTGTGTGTGTAAGAGTGAGTGATGCTGTGTGTGCAAGAGTGAGTGATTCTGTGTGTGTGCAAGAGTGAGTGATGCTGGGTATGCAAGAGTGAATGATGCTGTGTATGCAAGAGTGAGTATTGCTGTGTGTGCAAGAGAGAGTGATGCTGTGTGTGCAAGAGTGAATGATGCTGTGTGTGCAAGAGTGAGTGTTGCTGTGTGTGCAAGAGTAAGTGTTGCTGTGTGTGCAAGAGTGAGTGATGCTGTGTGTACAAGAGTGAGTGATGCCACGTGTAGAAGAATGAATGATACTATGGGTACAAGAGTAAGCCATCATCTTGTAACTGAGTTTCCTTCTGACTGAACTCTTTATTACATTTCTGGAGTCAGAGTCTTCATTTGATAGCAGTCCAGTTTAGTTCATGAGAGGTGGAAAAGTAATTTTTTTCTTTGTCCACATAAATGCTTTTTTATTAGTTGCAGGGGCCATAGTTTAGCATGCATGTAACATAATGTTACCTATCATGTAATATAAATACATTTATACATTAATATGCTATAGTACATAGCTCCTTAGAATATATACATTGGTTTCACCAGACTTATCATTTATAATATTTATATAGCTATTCTAAAATTTTAAACATATTAACATATATTAATATAATATACTATATATATCACTTACCATTAACATAGCCTTTTCCCCCCCTCCTTTTTCTACACTCTTGGATGTAAGTATACTTTCTCAATGACTGAAGACATTTTCAAAATAAGTGATATAAAATACTTGGTATGCACTGACACAAGATCTACACAAAGTGTAGCACTTTGATTATAACCAAAGTGGGAGTGTGGTCAAGCACAGAGATGATTAGTGGCATCTGTCTATCCTGTGGAATGATTATCTTAAAGCAACAGTAGACTCAGGGAGACTGAAGCTGCTGTTGTGTGGCCATAAAATTCTGGATTGATGCCCAGCTTAGGTGTTGTTATTTTTAGTAAGGTAAGCAAGGCAAAAGAAGGAAGTGAAAGGGATCATTATATTGATTAGCTTTGAGGATAGAGTATTTTGTGCCTATTTTAATCAGGAGCACCCCCCCCCCCACACACACACAAACAATATACACAATATGTTTATATACTTATTTTTAAAAATTTAAAGTGTGTTAGTTATTATGTAAAATATCCCATTGTGATAATTTAGTGTCTGACTATGATACCATGGAGTTTAGTTGGAACATCAGTCTTTTAGGGCAGAAGTCATGTATGAAGCATTCCAAGTCGGAAGCTGGGCCTCTTTCCTGACTGAAGCCCCTGGGAATGCTGTGGCTCTAGGGAGATGCTCTGGGGCTCTAACTTTCCTGTCTGCTGTTTATCTCACAGGCATTCTGGAATTTATCAGTATAGCAGTGGGCCTGGTCAGCATTCGTGGTGTGGACAGTGGACTCTACCTCGGCATGAACGAGAAGGGGGAGCTGTATGGATCAGTAAGTAACCACAGGCACTTCAGTAACTCCCATGCCCCACCTTTGATTTGAGCTGCATTTTAAGTAAGGGTCAGAAGGGAAAAGGGAGATTTTACTTTTTGAGGCATGTTGTTTCGTTACAATTCTGTCTCTTCCCTAGACCAAATTTGCCAAGAAAATGCTTTATTTACATGCTAAGCCATCTTCATTATCAAGTAAATAAAAATTCACAAGTGTGAAAAAATATCCATCTTCTTGTATTGAATGGGCGTTATTTTGGAAATGAATTGAAATGATCCCCAAGCTTCGCCAAACATTGTAATTAAAACTAGAAATAGGCCATGCAGTGGAGTCTAAACCCTTCCTCTGAACAACACAAGACTTCCATCATGCAGGAGAGATGGAGGTGGAAATTATTGTCAGATAGTCTTGTATGTGAATAAGGGTCCAGCAGTACTGTAATTATTTTCAAGCATTGTGAGTTTTCGTTTCCCCATTCTCACTTTCTATCTTGCTAGCTTGGAAGGTCCTTATGGTGATAGAGTATTTGTTGTAACCTGCCAGTGGTTGGGAACTGTGCCTGATCCTGGGGTGTAGCTGTGACACCAAGTTTCTGGTTCTGCTCTGCAAAGAGTGGTTGGTTTAATCCCCATGTATCTTCCCAGTTCTAGTAGCATAGGAACATATCACATGCATGGACCACAGTAGGAGTTTAGTATTTTTGCTAAACATATGAATATGATGACTAAACCATTAGTTACTGTTTGGAACACAGTTCATCAGTAAATCTTTGAACAAAAAACTTTAAGGTTTATGTTATTATGTACATTAAGGTATATTTATTTGTGGTAGGTGATCATTTAATCCAAGTTATTTGAACTATAAAAACTTGGATTGGTGCTTGCAAAAGTTGGAATTTAGAGAAAGCTCAAAGAAATGTTCTGAAGTTCTCAGCTAGTACAATTGAGAGATATACCTCTTTATTATCCACATTCTACTTTTGTTTTGAGATTAAAAAACTCCTTTATATAAATGTTTTGTCTGTATATGTGTATGCCATGTTCGTGCAATGGGTCAGAGGCCAGAAGAAAGCATCGTATCCCCTGGAACTGGAGTTGCAGATGGTTGTGAACCACCTTGTGGGTTCTGGGAACCGAACCAGCATGAGCCCATAACTGCTGAGCCCTCTCTCTAGCCTCTGTATCCTGTTTTTAAAATATGTAAACAGTATGTATACAAATATGTAAAATAAGTATACAAATAGTGCAAAGTTTTACCCCAACATTACAAATGGCAAAATTATATCCTGTATAACTCGAATATTTTACACATTTAGAAGTTTTAAAATTAATTTTTCAGTATAAAGAAGAATGTTCCATCATTATATTTTTATACATGTTAAACTTTGCTTGTATTTTTCCCCTTCATTAGTCTTCCGTGTCTCTCCCCTTCCTTCTCATCCCTCTTTCCTCATGTAGTTCTCCTGTTTTCATGTCATATACACACATGTGTATAATAAGTACTGTTGAATCTAGATCTTGTATGTAAGAGACTGCATGCAATATTTGTCTTTTTTATTCTGTATTATCTTTGTTTTGTGTCTCTGTCTTTTTCCATTTCTCTCCCTCTCCCTCTCTGTTCATCCATCTCTCTCTCTCTCTCTCTCTCTCTCTCTCTCTCTCTCTCTCTCTCTCTCTCTCACACACACACACACACACACACACACAAACAATATACACATACACAGACTCTATGTTCTGTGATCTTTGTCTAAGTTTGGCTTACTTAGTTTAACATGATTCTCAAGCCCATCTATTTTTCTACAACTTTACTTAGATATAAATTTTTTCTTTATAGTTAAATAAAACTCCACTGTGAATATGTGTCACATTTTCTTTGTCCATGCATGTGTTGATGAATGAAGCTGGTTCAAACTCACACGATTTTTAATGCCATAGAACATAATTTTTCTACTTTGGAAGGATTTTCCACTATACATTACTTGCTTTAAATATTTGAATACTTTTTAGAAGTGCTTCTTGAAAAAGAGAATAAATTATTTCCAAAAAAGTTTGTTAGGTATGAATTTAATTTAGCTTTACAAATCCAGCTCTTGGCTTATGTAAAATTACTTATTTTCTAAATGAGTTTGCTGGTTCTTTTCAAGTGCAAAGATAGATATGTAAGATGTAGATATAAAATGTTTTAAAACAAAAATTCACAGAACAATGTTCTCTATTTGACATGCTCCCTCCCCCCACTTTGGACATATAAGTGGAATTAATTAATTCGATCCCAGTTGAATAGATTTTTTGTATGTAGAACAGAAATAGTGCCCTTCAGTGGGCACTATAGGGTTATTTATTTCATTGTTGTTATTTACTGTTTTAGAGACAGGGTCTCATTCTGTAGCTCAGGATAGCCTTGAACTCATGACAGTGTTTCTGCATCATCTTTCCCAGCACTGAGGTTATAGGATGCAGCACAACTCCTGCAGGGACTGTATCATCACAACAGTCCCCAAGCTTTTCTGAGTACACATCCTACCTGACAAAAAGTGTTTCTATCTAATGAGTATTAATCTCAGGCTGTACCGTTTGCTCCCTGCTCCTTGCATGCCCATCTGGAATGTTTTCCCCAGCTGACCAGCATGATTCATACTCAGAGGTTTATTGGCTACAAGGGGAGCACAGCTGACTCCATGTTCAGCAGTGTCATCTGCAGGGTTTTGCACTGGTTTGAGTTTTTCTTCCAAATAGATGCTTCCAGTGGCTTCTGCCATTTCAGGAAGTGGAGCCCAAACTGTTTCAGCTCAGTCCCAGCTGTATCCTCTAGGGCTTTTGAGCACAAATAGTATGTGATTAGAAGCAGATTTCTAGGATGTGGTAGCACATGCCTATAATCCCAACACTTAGAAAGGTGAGGCAGGAGGATTGTTGCAAGCTAGAGGCTAATCTGAGCTACATAGACAGGTCATGTTGCTTGAGTTGTCAGCTCTCAGCTGTTCCTTCCAGATACCTTGGGTCCACCATCATGGACTGTAACCCTTAAGAGCCATAAGCCTTATTAAACACTTTCTTTTAAAACAAACAAATCCCCCAAATATAGAACCAAAACCAAACCAAATCAAACCAAACCCCAAGCCCCTGATGGGTGTGATGGGACAGGACTTTAATTGAAGCACGAGGGCTATGAGTTTGGGACAGCCTAGTCTACTTTTCCAGGCTGACCATTGCTACACAGTGAGACCCTGTGTCAAAACAACAAGAATCCCAACCAAAAACTAAACAAATACAATAGTAGACTTCTTCCCACCTTCCCCATGACCACAGTCAGTTTGACATTCCTAGTTATGAATTCCAGTGTGGGAGAGCAAGAGACACACAGTGTCTGTCTCCTGGGTCAAGTGTCTTCAAGATGGAGATCCCTCTTAGGACAGAGTGCTAGCAGAGATACACTTGTATGTTGTGATTTCTCTGTAGAAGCATGCTTTCAGATGTTCCCCTGCCTTATAGCCTCCAAGCATCAATACCTTCTGCACCTCCATCAGAGGGTTGGTGGCTGAGATCTCTTCAGCGCCTGCCTGGAAACACATCCCTTCTGTGCTGCACCCAGCACTTCTCACTGAGACGGTTGCCTGGGTCGGCATGGATGGTGTCCTGTTTTTTGTTTGTGTGTCATTTGAATCTATTCACTGTTCCTCAAATGTCATGAAGTCTAACTTATGCACATGGGCAAGGCAGTGCCTGTCTGGAATACCTTTGTCTCGCCTTCTCTACTTGATGAAATAGCACTCTTTAATTAAGGTCCAGTGGAAATATTACCTGTTCTGCAGAGCCTCTCCCAATCCCAGCTGTGGTTCTGCTTATTCTAGTTAATATGTCTTGTTTGTCCCAGGAACAGCTTTTTTACAACTCCATCATTATGCAGGCAAACAGTGTAATTTGTAGGATAGTCCAGCGTATTTCCCATAGTAGATCCAAAGGGTCTGGCCACTTCACACTTTACTTTTTAATGTTACCTAATGTGTAGCAGTGACCCTTGAGGTGGGAGGAGCTCAGTAAGTGTTTCTGGCAGGGAGTGTGTGAAATGAACAGCATGGTGATTGATTTCTATCTCTTCTACAAACTGTGCTGGTGTAGCCTTGATGCATCTCCATCTGCACGGTGAGAGTGAACTCAGGATTCTAGTTGTAGGAGGAACCTATTCCTCATTCCCATGCCTAATTGGTCTGTGCTCAGATTTTCCCTGGTGTGTATAGCCCAAAGGGGCTGCAGCTGTGGTTGGAGCAGAGATAGCAGCAGAGGCATGGCCAGGCTCCCATTCTCTCTTTGCTCCTGCAGGCACCTGGTCTTGTTTGCCTCTTCTGAGATGAAGCACATGAACCCGACACTTCAGCTGAGGTTTGCATTCTAGATGGACCTCCAGAATCCAGAGTTTGCTTTCCCCAGGCCTTCTCTGTCTTACCTCTGATATCTTTCCCCCCACCCCTACACAAAATGGTTGTGCAAGATCTTTTCTCCTCCACTAGGCAGAACTGGGAGGAGAGCTCCTTGGGCAGCAGGGTTTTCCCCCTGCTGTGTACCTCATGTGGGAGATTTGGAGAGTGGGGTTGAAAACTCTGCTCCCTTGGGGCCCTTTCATGATTTCCATTAGGTTTTGTGGTTATTCTGACCCCCGTGGCCATGGGAATGAGAAGTGACCAAAATAGCTTATTTGGAGTGTCACGAGATTGAAGGAAGAAACAGGTGATGGTGTTGTTACTAAGCACCTGTGTGATGTGACTCATTTCAGATACTGAGGATTTGTTAAAAAGCTTTGAAAAGATGGGTATCATTGTGAAAGAAAGCAAATAGGTTTGGGGAAACAGGAGTCACTTTTGTTAAACAAATTACTGTGTCATGCAGTGATGTACTTTTGTACTTGGGGATTAATTACACACACTCCCCCCCCCCCCCCCCCCCCGGTTTTGAGCACATCCTAGGGCTAGATTAAAGGAGACAGAAGTGAATAGGTGAAACTTCTTAGAAAAATAGATTGCTATTTTGACAATATAGAAGCCAGAAAAACTGTGTTGCTAATGAGCCACACTTTAATTAAAAGGAGAATTTGAATAATACTCACTCTGGGTATAGTCTGGATATTGTCCACAAGTTCCAATTTATATGTGCCCTTTTCATTCATATCTTTTGTAGACATTCATATCAACTTGGTGTCTCGCTCTCTGATACAGTGCACAACCATGAAACAGCTCTCAAAACTCTGACAGGAGAAACATCTTTGTAAATAGTTTGGTGCAATGTAAGATTTGCTGTAATTGAAGAATGCTCAAATGTCTTGGAGCCACAGAGGGGAGTTTAAAGAACTACTTGGGAAATGTGTATTGTAGCATTTAAAGTGGATTTTGAGGGATGGCTAGAAATCTCAACAAAGCATGGAAAGACAGGTTAGGGCATATAACACTTAAGCTTTATAAAGATCAGAAAATCCTGTCTGGTTGAAATTTAGAGAGAACATTAGATTACATGCATGTGCATGCATGTGCCTCACAACTATAGACAACTAGGGGTGTTGGTTTGCATTTGCCACCTTTCTTCATTTCAAAGAGACTAAAGCTATGGCTCAGATCATTACTGTTAGGGCTTTAATCTAAATTATCTGATTATTATCAAGGTGCTTTAAAACATTAAGAATAGCTGATTAAAACAAGCAACTATTTTAAAAATGCTTTAAAAATGAGTCTGCTTCAAGAAGGCTGGAAGCATCTGATCCTCCCTTTAGAAAAAGGTAGCCTTCACTAAAATAACCTAGAACATGGCAGGTGCCACAGTGAGCCAGGGGACAACACCAGACAGAAATGCTGGCATTTCTGGTTTATATCCGGCCTCACATTTCATTCTCATTGTTCTTTTACTAGATGAGGATTTTGAAGCCAGAGTATCTCTGTAAGTATTCTGTTTCCCAGAGGCTCAGCCACACACAGTGTGTGCAGTTGGCATGTGGTAAATGTTCACTGACCCAGTTTCTCAGCCTGCTTCAGCCTCATCACAGAGCCCAGTGTGCTGGGGGCATCAGGCTGTGGTGCTGGGCACTTACAATATTCAGGTTTTCGTTGGATGCCATCTCTTCCAAGAACCAGATAAAAACAATGTAGAATCTATATGATTTTCTCTGAGGCCCAGAACTTGCAGGTGCTGTGAAGATTCAGGCAGGAGTCTTGAGGCCTCCTACAGCATCCCCACTCAGGTGCTTGTTCAGACAAGTTACTGTGTTTGGTACTGTGTTTGGTTGTATTTCCAGGCTGACTCTGGATTCTTTGAATCTATATAATCTGTAATCAGGGCACAATGGGTTTCAGTTGTGGTTCCAATGAATATAAATGTTCTTTTAATTGAATACATTCCTGGGACAGGGTCCTTGTTGTTTCTGAATGGAGACATGTGGGCCAGATAATTTCTTGTATGATGTTTTCATGTTGTACGGTCAGTGTATAACCAGAACTAAGGAACAGATCAATCCCTTTAAAAAGGAAAAGCAAAGAAGAAACACACACACACACAAACATGAAGCACATTGTTATATGTTGGGGATTTGTTTCCAGGGCATCCACAGACAATGCTATCTTAAGATGCTTAATTTTGCTTATATAACATAGTGTAATGCCTTCATTGAACCTGTGCACATTTTCCAGTCATTTTTAGGTGGCTTATTTTACTTGATACAATGTACACATTTTCAGATGGTTTATTTTACTTGATACAATGTATACAAGTACAATTGTCTATGATATCTAATACAGCATAAAATTCTATGGAGATTTGTATTGTGTTTTGTGAAGAATAACAAGAAAAAATATTTGTACAGATACAGGCTTAACAAAATTGATCTGTGGTTGTTTGACCATAGGTGCAGACTCAGGAGTACTGAGGAATGACTATAATTTAAATCCTAAGAAGCCCATATTGACCTTATTTTTCTATATGTACATACAATCATGAAAATAGGTATGAATCCCTTATACTTTACACTTCTCTGGCAACTGAAATCTAAGATATCTTTATGTTAATGTAGACCTATCAGAACAATAGGCCACAAACTGATGTGGTTTAATGCCTAGATGATGTCACTTCAGTGATGTCTTTTCACTATGATGGTGTAAGTCCTTGCCAGCTCTGATTCAGCCTTGCTGTGGTTAGCTGGCCTGCTCTTCCACTTGAGGTTATGGAGATGGAGAAGTCTTGATTCCTACTCCATTATTTGGATTATTGTGAGACCCAGTGACCTTCTCTAGTGTTCACTTGTTAGAAACCTACATGGTGGACCAAGGACCAAGTAGTCTTTTTATTTTTCTATTTATTCTGTCATGGGAAGCAGAACCATTTAGTATTGAAGGTCATTTTGGACACAAATACAGTTCTTTATCCCTTTCATGGGCATTGGTTACAGGACCTTCCTTGGATGCCAAAATCTTTGGATGTTCAGGACTTTTATATAAAATGGCAAAGTATTTGCACAGGAACCTACATACATTTTCACGTTAAGCCATTTTTAGATGACTTGTAATAAATACTACAATGTAAACACTATGGAAATAGTTGTACTATTATTGTTTTTAGAAAAATGTCTGTACATGGTCAGCACACAGTAGGTTTTTTTTTTCTCTGCATGTTTTTATTCTGTGGTTGGTTAAACATACAGAATCAGGACCCACAAGTGTGGTAGGAGGGCTGTCTGTGTTGACAGGTGGCTATGAGGTTAGCACAAAGATCTGAGTATATTCCCTTTACTTTCTGTTCCTTCATTTTTCACTGAAATGGAGAGGATACAGCCTTTCTAGAGCTTGTTTCTTGAGATCTTCCCATCCCTTTGTGGCTGCAATCTGAAAGGCTGGCCAGAGGAAAGCGCTGGGAACAGTCTCTCTATGTTGACACTTGCTCTGCTGGGGCAGCTTTTGAACAGGCAGGGCAGCCTTGTGGTCATGGAACAGTATACCTTAGCAAATGGCAAGGTGCCATTGAATCTGCTGATTTGTTTTTCTGGTGGTTCACTTCAAATTCCTTTGATGGGAGGTGTTTAGACATGTTCCATTCAAAATCTTGAAAAATATGCCGGTCACAGGAAGGAAATGGAAAGGTTCATTCATTGAATGATCAACAAATATCAGACATGCTCTGGGAAAGGGTGGTTTTTCATCTGATGGTTGAGTAATAAGGCATTATTTTATGGTTCACAAATGCCTGGTCAGTTTTCAGGAAATTTAGTCATAATTCTTAGCTGATTAAGGGCATTTCTTTGGAAGATCATCTTAGTTCTCAGTGTTTTTACGTCAGAGTCAAGGAGTAAGATTTTAATGGATCACCAACTTAAGATCATACAGGATAGCAAGTTACAGGTGAGATAAATCAGGAAATCTCTTTTCACACATATATACATGTTAGGAGTGACCATTCATGAGTTTGTAGCCCAGGTGGTACAGTAACTGCTAGATATGTATAAGGTTCAACCCTAGCACTCCGAAAATGAGGTGTGGTAGTACCTGCCTGTAATCCTAGTCTGAAGAAGCAGGCTAAACAGAGTTAAGTGTTCACTTGGGCTAAATGATACCCTGTCTCAAAAATATGGCCATTTGTTGTTTGGTGAATAATTACTATTTTATCCAGAGTTAACCACATGCAAGAGAGTGTCCTACCCCTTCCACAGATGGGATTTTGAAGGAATTTTTTATTACTCATATGTTTCTTTTGTGACAAGACTCTGGCCTTTAGGGACATCCAGACACTCCTTGTCAGTGCCATCTCAGTACTGCTCTTTGTCAGAAACAAACCACTCTTCAGGTGGAGCCTGCTTGTATTGCTTTTGAATCACAGAACATCCTCAGTTCTTCGTTTATGATGCAATGGGCTAGCGTGCTTCTGAATGAGGGCTCGGTCTCTTACTCTCTTGTACAGTTATTCATCAATGCTCACTTCCCACTGCATTTGCAGTTCATCTGTTCCTTCTCTATTCACATACTCACTAACTCACTCACTTGTTCTCTCGTTTGCCGGCTTTAAGCCCTTCAATTCGCACACTTCCGTTTGTCCACACACCTTTTTCACTCTTATGTGAAGCTCAGCCACAAACACATCTCCATCCATTTTCTCACCATCACTCCTGGTTTTCTTTCAAAACTCAGTGAACATTATTGATCGCTTATTACTGCTGCTTTGAGCCATCCACTTCAGTGGGATTTCCCTAACTGCTAAATTTTGTCTTTGACAGTCAAATCTACATTTGTCTCACTTTCATGAGAATTTGCAGACATGTGCAGAGAAGAAGAAAAAACAGTGGATCTTTTCCACACTTATTCCTGGCTGAAGTCAAAGGTCAAGCCCTGCTTTCTTGTCTGGGCCTCTCCCCAGGGCATCTGTTTAGTGTTGTGAATTTTTTATTCTGTGCCATTTGTTGATGATTTTGCCTCATAAAATGTCCTTAGCAAGTGCTGAAGGGCTGCCTAGTGCTAATAAAAGCCTCAAAGTGTGTGTATGGTATGTTCTGTGAAGCAAATTTGTTTTTAGAGAGGCTTCTTTGAGGCTTGGTTTTGGTGATTTTGCTGTGGGTCAGATGGTTATGAATCTGCAATGTATGTTATATAAGCACCTTTAAACAGAAGCACACATAGAATGTATTGACATTAACAAAAATGCTAGCTCCTGTGAGTAGGGAGCATCAATGGATGTATAATTGTGGCCATGTTTGCACTTTGTCGAGTGGGTGATAGGAAGAACTTATAGCTTTGTTCAGGAATCAGACATGGAAAGCCAGAGTTCCATGGGTGACAAGATGGCTCAGCTGGTGAAGGCACTTGCTCCCAAGCCTTGCAGACTGAATTTGATCCCTGGAGCCTCATGGTAGAAGGAGAGAGCTGGTTCCCAGGAGTTGTTCTCTGACCTGCACCTCAGGCTCACAAAATAACTAAACAAAACTGCAATAAAGACAAAAAGAATCATTTGGCATAATAAATGTTCTCATGTAATTCAAAAGAACAGTGTTTGAGATTTTGCAGGAGGAGCTTTGCCAGAGGAGAGGCTATGGCAGAGAAGAGTGAGGAAACAGGCAGGTGTTTCTGGCAGAGACTGTGGTGCTTGGAATCATTGACTGCTAGTGGTGCCCTGAGTCCTCCTTCCTGCTTATCTCAGCTGATGCCAGAGGCTTACGTGTTGACATTTGGAGGGTCTTCCCCTGTCAGCATCATAGCTACTTGAAAGGGCTTACCTCTCTATGATCCTGCAATCCATCTAGGAGATGCCTTTAAGCCTGAGAAAAAAACTGGCTCCACTAGAGTCAAGTGGGAGCCATTGCCCTGGGTTGTCTTCTGAAGTGCTGGGCCACATGTCCCTGCTGTGCCTCCAAGGAGGAACTACCTTGAAGTTGTGAGGAAACATCATTTGTCAGCCTGTTGGCTTGGTATGCCTCAGAGGCACTGTGACAACCAATTGAGGAAAAGGAGCCTGCCTTCTTGACACCCCTGCTGCAGAAGACTTCCCCAGGCTTGCAAGGTTATGGCATTAAATAGAAGGGGCATACTCAGAGCTGTCATCTTTTTTTCTTTCTATAAATGCTTAAAATCCAGACAACAGTTGATTTTCTCTTAATCTGTGTTTTTTTTTTTTTTTAATATTCATTAAAATACCCATTGATATTTGAATCTCCTTTATAAGGAAGTTCTGGAAACCCAATTCAAAGAATAGACTGGCCAAGGTCACTGGAAGGACATTTCTTTCCTGGTGGTACATAATGTGATTGGTTCACACAGTGCCTGGTGACTGAAGCCTCTCTAGCTGCCTTGTGGCATTGGCCACTGGAAGGAAGCTTGGTTTCTCTCCAGTCTCCCATCCTCCTTGTCTCCTCCTCTCTTCCTTGCTTTCTGCTCCCACTGTTCTGTCATTTTCCACACCAGTTAAAGTGCTTCAGATTCTGTTCCCACATTGTTTCCTTTTCCATACAAGTTACAGTGTTTCAGATATTGTGTCCTGGCTGTGCTTTCTGGGAGATTCTGGTCTGTGCTTTCATTATGAGCATTTAGAACATGGACAGTAAGCGTGGAGGAGTGGAACTTAAGCTTGGAGACTTAGTCCTTCTGTTCACCAGCTCTGCAAATATGTTCATTCATTCATTCATTCATTCACTTACTCTGACAGTTTCATGCAGGCATATAGCATTTTTAACTTATTTATCTCATCATACTCTCTTGATCCCCTTCCACTCTGTTAAACCCTTTCTTCTTCTCAACAAGTCTCCTTCTTACTTCCATATTTAATGTGACCCTCTCAAATTTAATAGGGTTGTCTGTATGATCATTAATGGAAGGTTATTTACTGGAGCATAGCTTCTTTCCAGTGGCTATACACTGGAGAAAATGACTCCCACTGCCCTAACAACCATTAACCATTGGGCATTGTTCTTAACCCCCTGAGCTGAGGCTATGACAAGGGCTGCTGATAGTGGGTATAGCATTGTTATGATCATGGGAGGAGACTGCCTGTGATGTGACCAGCTTAGCCCTGGCCAAGCTGCTACTCAGCTTACACTTGTTCCATAGTGTTCCTTAGGATCCCATGTGGCAGAGCTACTTCTGTGCCCTCTGATGCATCTCACTGCTTGGGAGACATGATACCTTGTGTTTCTCTCAAGTTGAATTCTAAAGTTAAGGCTCATGAGTTAGTGGAATTATACTTAATGTCAGCCATAACACCAATGTTTAAAGATTTTTTTTTTAAAAAAACAATGTTTAAAGAGTAATGCTAAATAGCTTATTAGTGTGTGTGTCTGTGTGTGCTAAATAGCTTATTAGTGTGCATGCACATGTACACACACACACACCAGAGTTTGACATCTGGTGTCTTCTTATATTTCCATCTTACTTTTTCAGGCAGGATCTTTCACTGAGTTTGGATCTCACTGATTCAGCAATCCTCAGGGCTTTACAGTGCTTGGATTACAGGCATGTGCCGCGTCTGGCTCTTACCTTGGTGCTGGGGACCCACTCAGGTCCTCATGCTTGTGAGGCAAGTACACTTATCAACTGAATCATCTCCCTGCCAATAGTTTATTCTCAGATGTAGTTATTATTATTTTTACCTACTTAAATAAGTTTCTTCTATTGGGGGTTTATTTACTTTGTAATTTTCTTTGCCATAGTTATTAAAATTTACATGTTGGTGAATTCACTGGGTTCTTACAGTACCCAGAATAACTACCAAAATCATTTTTTTCTTGATTGAAATACTTGTTAATTTATTTAAAATTTATTTATTTATTTTCTTGGGACCAGTTGGCTTCCAACACATGACAATCTTCTTGACTGTCAAGTTCTAAAATGATAGAGTATGAGTTATCATTATCAACACAGCATTTAATAAAAGCCCCCTGCAGACTTTAAACAGTGGGAGAAGGGGTGTCTCTGACATTTTTGCCTGCTCTTAGGATCCTTTTCCTTCTACTAGTTTATCCCACCCATTCTTGATATGAGAGTTTGTGCCTAAGTCTTAGTGTATCTTGTTGTTATGCCATGTACAGTTGATATCCCTGGGCAACCTGCTCTTTTCTGAATAGAAACAGGAGAGGGGAGGTTGGGGTGGTGAACTAGGAAAGGTGGCAAGAGGGGAAACTGCAGTTGGAATGTATTACATGAGAGAATAAACAAAGGAGAGGAGGAGGGAGTGAGGAGGAGGGTGAGGAGGGGCAGGAGGGGTGAGGGGAAGAAGAAGGAGAAGGAGAAGAAAGAGTAGACTGAGTAAGCCATGAGGAACAAGCTAGTGATAGCACATTCTATTTGTTTTTTTGTCTACTTTCCAGCCCCTTGGAAGTTTCTCTTCGTTTCCTATTCAACATTTCCCTGCAGAATGATCATGAATAGCATTCTGAAGTTCTGAAGAGTCAATCATTAGAGTCTTAGGTCTCCCTGGTCTGGGTGCTGTGCAGTGGGTATGGAACTTACACCTAGCATCCTGGGAGACACTAGTTTCTATCCCTAATACTGGGGTTGAGGATCCCGATACAAAAAGGGCTGTAGAAATTTCTTTGTATAATGTCCCTATTTTACAGAGAAATAAATCAAAGCCTTGTTGGTCAGCTTCAGGAGTGTATTTTTCTGGGAAGTGCATGCCTCTCTGGGAGAAATTCTGTGTATTTTTTAGGTCTTCATAATTTATCTTTGGGCTTACGTTGTCATTGAATCCACTGATCTTTCAAGCCCCCTTCCTTTTATTTCTGCTAACTGTATGCTGAATTTAAACTGCCTTGTTTATCTTGGAAAGCCTCTTCATTTTTCACTTCTTGACTCTACCTCCCAGCAAAATATCTGATGATTATCATAGACACTAAGTAGTTGTTGGATTCCTCTGTCTTTGTCTGGTGTCCTCCTTGAATCTCTCTTTTCCTCACTTGCCTTTCACTGCTCAGCTTTGTTTTTTTTTTTTGTTTTTTTTTTTTTTTTTCTTTTTTCTTCATTGTCCCTCAACTTGGCCCTTCAAGGGTGTCTGTCTTCAGTTCCTACCAACGGACATTTCATTGATGTGTTTATAAGTGTTAACATCTTCTGTGTGTGTTTTAAATGGTCACTGAATGATGTCATTACTCATACCAGGTGTAGTCTGCAGTGAAAAAAAAAAAAGTGTCCTATGGTTTGTTTTTCAGCTTATGTCTTAAAGGAAATTTGATCAACTTTTTTCTATAGGAGTGTTTGTAGAAGAATTCAGTTCACACCAGCTATGTATTAGCACTTGTCTAAATGCTCCCTAATGTAAAAGGCAAACTTTCTAAGTTCGTATTCTGTTCTGTGCAGAGCAAGGTTTTTCTCTATGGGGATACCTCTTTAAAAATGTGTGGAAAGTTTATGAGTTGTGTGATTTGTTAAAACAAAGATTCACGTCTGTACGCAGCTCCTAAGGATGGCCCCTGAACAGCCCTGCTCATCCTACTTGGCAGAGCAGATCTGTCCTTGGCAGCTTATTTATTGCCACATGGCGGGTAAACTCGGCACATGGGAGATGTGTGTATGTGTGCGTATGCGAATGTGGTCTCTCTGTATACATGTGTCTGTGTGTTTGTATCTACATTCAAACTAGGTCCTTGGCGGCTTTGTAAATACAGAAACAACTTGATTCTGAGGAGGTGGGTTTTTTTTTTGTTTTGTTTTTTGTTTTAGTTTTTTAAAATTACATTAAAATTTTTTTTCATAAAATACATTTGATGATACTTTTTCCCTTTCCCCAGTTCTTCCCAGATCCTCCAGACATCCTCACCCCTTTCTCTCTCAACTCCTCCCAGAAAAACAAAGAAGCAAAACAAAACAAAACCCCACATGATAAAACAAACTAGACTAACCCACCAAACCATAGCAAAAAAGAAAAAAGAAAGGAAGAAGACCTCGAAAACCATGGAGTCTGTTTTGTGTTGGAAAACTGCTCATGGACCATGGGGCCTGCCCTGGGGTGTGGTTTCTATACTCAGTTCCAACTCCATTGGACAAAAGTGTTGTCCTCTCAGAGCAGGCACCAATGACAGAGTTTCTTGGTTAGGGTGGGACTTTGTGCCTGCCTCTCTGGAAAGTTTTACTCTGGAAAGGACAAGCATTTGTTTCCTTTTTCTGTCTTTTTTTTTTTTTTCCCTTTTAGTAATGGGAAGAATACAGAGACTATAGTAATCATTAATTTCATATATATATGCATATATATGTATGAATATATATATTTAAAGAATTAAAAATACATGAGGACATTTAAGGATATGTTTAAATTTATTACTTAATTAAACATTAATTAAGTGTGTTGGGATGAGAATACCACTGTACCGTCTGAGTGGAACTAGAACTACTGGGCACAAGCTATGCTTTCACCTCAGGTTTCCAAGTACTTGTCATTATTGGTAAAACCACTGTGGTGGGCTTAAATTTATCAATACATAAGCATGTAAAGATTGCACATATTTAGGGGGGTACTGTGAATATACTGTGTACCATCTATTTTATTTCACTTTTTTGTGTTATTGATGTTAAACCCAGGGCTCTGTGCTATTAAGTAAGCACCAGTGTTTAAATCAGGTTAAACACATCAGTCTCAAACATGTGTCATCTCTTCTGGTGAAGTACCAAGATGGGTCCCTTCTGCTCCTTTGAAGTATGCAGTGTATTCTAAGTACCCCCTGCTGGCGACATGTTGCTTTCTGCATACTTGTCTGTGACTTCTACTGATTGGTCAGCCATCTCCCCACTCTTTCCCTTCCTCATATAGTTCTGATAATATTTTGATAAGGCAGAAGGAAAACTTGCCTGTTCATAATTGACCTGGATGCAACCAACTCCATTGTTCCCATAATTCTAGAGGTAATAAAGATGGTTAAGAATATGAAATCCAGGCAGGCCTATCCAGAATTATGGGGAATTTAAAGAGATTTTGAGGAACAAGATTTAAGGTGAGGCATGTTGTTGGTACATGGGGGTTGGATCTGAATTGGAGCATCTAAGAACATAAGAGAAGGTGCCTTCCCATTCCTTTTTCTTATCTAGTTGGGGACTTCTCCCAGGAGAGAACCATTAAAAGACCTGGCTTCTTATTAATGGTCCTTTAGTCATTATATTTAATTGCTCAGGTCCTTGCAGCAGCTCCCATTAAGGCTTTACTGTTGTATTATTAATGAGAGAGAGAGTCATTGTGGTTAAGGGAGGTTTAAATACCTTGACTGTAACAAACCTTAGATATGAGAATGAGTGACTGACTATCCAGAGCTTTGCAATTAAGTCATTGTCATGCGGTTTCCCTGCTAGGGCGGTTTATACCCTGGCAGCAAGCTGTTTAAGTGACCCCGGAGTTGAGTGAATGGAGTAATTTACATAGTGTGGTGAAGGCCATACATTCAAGTGGAAATCATGTTTTAAAATAGCACAAGTCTATATATTCGCAACATGAACCTTTATTCTGTTTCAAATGTTGTAACATCTCTAATTTTTCTTTAAAAATGCATAGATTCAAATTGAGTATAATAATGCCTGTGTGGGTTAACTATTTCCATGTTGTCTAATATTTTAAATTAGTGTCTAGATAAGTCTGTGTCCTAAGGTGTGCTTGTGTGTCCTCTGGGCTGTACTGAAATTTCACTATATTATCTCATACTCTGCTTTAAACAGGAATGGTAAAGGTTTTGAAGTTTTAATTTCAGTTTTTCCCATTGCTCAGAATTTGATGACATGAAATGAAAAGAGGTTTCCATAGCTGCTAACATTCACCAGATTTTGTTCCAAAGCATGGACTTTAGTAGACTTTTGAATTAAATCCACATTCTCCACCCAAGTCTAGTGATAAAATCCAATAGTTCAAAGATAGGTATGCCATAAACAGCTATAGTTAAATAATCTAAAAAAATTTAAAACATGGAAATACAATAAAACAAGAATTGATCACTTTATAGTGGAATACTCTATAAACTGTCTGCATTGGAAACATGTGGTGAGTTTTAAAACATCTGCGTTCTATAATTCTAAAAAGTGTACAGTTTATTTGAAAGCTCACACTCCCCTTCTGCACACATGTAAAAAGACAGGTTAATACATTTTTTTCTAGTTTTCCAATTTGCATTTGTCTATTTTTAATTAAAGGTAATTTTGGAATAGAAATACATAACTTAAAACATTTGTCTCAGATAAGTCTTTATAAAGACGTGGACCGTAAATCTTGCTAGTCTGTCTAAAACATCGATTGAACATTGGCATAATCCCCAGGAGAAGGGAGAGATCATTTGTGATATGTACTTGTCATAGGGAAGCTGTTTTATTTTTCAATGAAAGTCTTAATTTTGATTGAAAGCTGCTTATCAGGGTGGCATAGCAGGTGCGCTCTTGTTTTAACAGTTCAGTGTCTGCATAACCTCTCACTTAGGAAGTTGCTGAGTCCTCTGCTCTCTGACCACTGAGCTGACCACAAGGAAAATATCTGAGGGGTCAGATTTTTAAACGTTGAACAAACATCATGCTTTCTGGGTTTCCCAGAAAGTTGTGTGTGTATAAGCAGTGCTACCCAGGCTGTGAGAGAGGGAACCACACCATTTGAGTTGTGCGAGTGTTAGTACTACTTCTTTGCTAACCTTATTCTTTAAGAAAGTTTTCAGTTTTAAAAAGATGAGAATCACTGGGCCATGTAGACATTCGTTTGTGCTCTGCTTCATTTTCCTTTCCTCCTCTTTCACCTGCAAAACTAATGGTGTAAGCTTAAAAAGGAAGCTCATGAGACTCTAAAGGGGGCCTGTACTCCATTCTTGAACACAGCCGACAGCCCTAGTGGTTAGTGGCCCTTTGGGAAATGGCACCCCATGTCCCCCAAGTGAACAAAGCTCCAGGAATCCCCAGATCATCAGTGTGCAGTGAGAAGCAGAAACAGCCAGGTCCCAAGAGAGTGGTGACTTGAGCTGGCCTTCTGGAAAGGTCCTTACCTTTACCACCAAGTGACAAGAGGCCATGGTCCAGATGACAATGCATCAGCTCACCTTTGGGATTACTACCCACACTTGTGACTGGAAGTGACACATGCTACATTCCATTTGCATCATTTCTGAGAGGTTCTGATGTCCACACAACATCAGGGACACTATTGTCACAGAGCTTCCTGGAGGTTAGCCCTATTCTCTGATGGTATCTTTGTTATCACTCTCTCGTGATTCTTACTATAGATAGGGCATTCATAATAAGCATTGAACAAAAGTCTCGAAGTATTTGTAGAGTTGTAGAGTTGAACATTTCTAATGAAAAAATTAGGAAACACTCTGAAATAGGAAACTTCATGAAGACTGATACCATGTCCCCAAAATTCAGACACTAGATGCATTTTGGATTTTTAGTTTATAGCGGTCTTAACTGACCTGACCTTTTAAAGATAAGGCTATTGAGATTTGGGGAGGGACATAAATGGTTGTCAGTGTCTCCTCAGTGAGTGAGGAATAAAGTTGAGGAGACTCCCAGAGTGTGAACCAGCTTACCCAGCTGATGTTCCTGTGGTTTGTCTCTGAAAGGCCTCCATGCAGCCTGTGTGCCTAATCGAGCGGGAACTGCTCCAGAAGTTTGGCTCCTAACCATGAGAAATCATTCTGTATTTAAAAAAAAAAAAAAAGATTTATTTCGCGATATTTGTTTGGCATCTTTCAGTGGAGGGAAAGAACTTTGAATCTGCATTTCCCGCCTCCTCATCTCATTTTTCCTACCACTAAAGTCTTAGCACCTAATTCTGTTTTTTATTCCATTTCATCAATGAAAAAATGTTTAGAAAATTTCCTAAATTTGTTTTTAGCTAGGAATGAACTTGCTTGGGAAGAGATGGCTGTACAGATGGACATAAACCCTGAAATACTGATTGGTAACTTGAATCACTCCTTTGTTGTCTGTGCTGCATTTGTCCTGAAGCCCCTTCTAGATTTATAGGTGGAAGAGTGGAACATTGCTCTTTGCTGTGTACCCCAGACCCCTGCAAGGCTGAGCTTCCTCAAGCCACATCAGTAGGAGCAGTCCGTGTTGTGTGGATGATCTTATGGATGAGATTTACTTTCTCCCACTCATTTTGTCCCTGTGAACCCTCGATGACCAGGCTGGCCCTTTTCTTTTACTTTCCCTTGTTTCAACCTATATAACACAAGTTTCTCTGATGAGGTGATACTTGGATAAAAATCTCAGGGTGGGGTTGAGGAGGTAGGGGAGGAAGGAGAGGGGTGGGAGGGTGATCAGCAATAGAGCACTTGCCTACTATGTACACAGTGCAGAATTTTATTCCAAATACCACAAAACCCACATAATCAGACGAAAACTACACTAAAAACCTTGCTGATGCTTTTTTGGCCACTTGGAGAAAGAATACTTAAGAGGAAGCTGGTAAGAGCTATTGGAGGATATCTTAGGCCTTTGGGTTAAGAAAAAGACCAGGCTCGGTGGGCCACTTACTACCAACATTGACCACCTAAGTTCAGTCTCCAGGCCCCACATGGTGGAAGGTGAAAATGTATATTATTTTCTTATCTCTACATGTGGACCATGGCATGAGCCCCCTGCCCCTAAATGTGAATGAAGAACCACAAAGTCTGCCTTACGTTGAATGGTTGGTTGGTTTTGTAAAGTTCTCTTTTTCAATTCTGCCCTCTTTGCTTTCTAACAATGGGAGAAGGAGATGTATCTCTCTTCTACACTTAGTGTATTAAGTCATATGCCTAATACATGAATGTAAAAGGGCATTAGTATTTTGGTGATATGTAAAGTGTGCTGGGTGTCCTCAAGTTCTGAATGACAGGGACAGAAGAAGATTAAATGACCTTATCTATTTTCGATGACAGTTGTCCCTCAGAATCTGTAGGGGATTAGTTCTAGGGTCCCATTGACATACCCAAATATGGCCATGCTCAGGTCTCTTATGTAAAACGACACAGCATCGCATAGGTCCTACATATCTTTACATAATGCTCTAGAAACATGTATTGTAACATGTTTGGTCCTTGTGTAAACAATACTCCAAATAACTTCAGACTGCCATTAGTTGGATGTGTGTCCACAGAGCTCATGGCCCCAATTTATTATTTACTTTTTACTTATTCAAGGTGCCAAGTAGACAAGAGCAAAGCAAATAATTTTAAAAGTCACCTTTTCTTATTTGTAATGATGAAAACAAACAAACAAAAAATACACCTGGGGCTTAAGCTCTAGAGGAACCATTTATTCTTGCCCCTCTCAGGTCACTGCTAAGCACTGACCATGACCACCTGTCTGGCCTTGAGCTGGTTCTGAAGACATCCTTGTGATGACCATTTTGCCAGGGGAGATATTCACAGGGTAGTTTGAGGGCATGAAGTAGTTGTAGCTACACACTTTCATGAAGGCTTCATCTTTGGCCTCTTGGTGATTTTCTTCTTGCCTGTGTATCTGCCAATTTGGTGAGTGTGGCAGTCAGTTCCAGCTACCAGAGCACTGCTATGGGGAAAGTCTGAGGTGTCACCATCGATCTTCTCAACAATAGTGCTGCATCTGGAGCAGGGTCTTAGCCAGCATCACGTTTTCTGATTTCACGAACTTTCCCATTTGGAGAGCAAACAGCAGTAGCCCAGCAGAAAGGATTTAAGAGTACTCTTAGTTTTTAGTTTTAAGATAACTTGCTAGAAAGTATTGATTTTTTAAAGGTTTCAACTGATCAGCAATAAAAACCAGAGATAGAGAGTCGTCTTTCCTCCCTTCACCAAGAGCAGCCTCAGAGTGTGTTCATGGAGTGGGATGTGATGGGTGTGTTGTTTCTAGCCATGGAAGAAGTGACTGTGTGATCTCCACACTGAAGGTAAAAGGGACTGCACTTATGGACTCAGGGAGAGGGCAGGAAGGATGGTTAAGAAGACAGATTTTCTTGTAGCGGGAATGTAAAATTGAGACTAGCTTTCCCCTTAGCATCTATGAAATAAGGGGGGGGGGGGATGTGCTTCTAATAAATTCAGGAATCAGTGGGCTAGAAGGTTTGTCTTTTACTTTACTGTGTTTGGAAATACTCCCCCAGTCAAGACAGAAAGCATGATGGCTATCCCTTCTGACTCACAGGATGCACATGTGAAGATCCAACTTTCTGTGGATTGAAAACCCTCAACACACACATTACTGTTGTCTTTACTCCCTAAACCAGGGCTTTAAACCTTTCCCACTCATGAATGCTTTGTGCTCTCTCTCTCTCTCTCTCTCTCTCTCTCTCTCTCTCTCTCTCTCTCTCTCTCTCTCTCTCTGTGTGTGTGTGTGTGTGTGTGTGTACATTAGGTCTACAAATCAAACACTTGCTAATAATACATCACAAAGAAAAGTTAAAACAGTTCTTTGGGCTATATGTAAGGATGAAATCATTTTGTTCACTAGTGAGGTAGGTGTGGTCATTTACAGTTATATAGCTTAAACCTTGGTGGAATATTTGATACACAGATATAGACCACTTTCAGTTCTGTCCAGAGGGTGATCAAGATTCTGATTTTACAAGCATTGGTGCTAAGGACACTGCTTAACATAAATACACAGCACAAAATGTCAGAAGTATGTTTAGATCATTTTAGAAATTGTTGGAAATTCTATTCGACTGTCAACCCAAAATGTATTTCTTAATAAAACACGAGTCAGCAACTCGAGTTTTATGAAACTCAATTTTTAAAATCAAACATTCTAATGTAATACAATCTAAAGATTTTCTAATTTGAAAAACTTACATGTTAAAGTGGAAAATATTAAAGTTTTCGTTTCTCATAATTAAATGGTTTTGTTTTTACAAGAGTAGAAAAGTTTTTATGCATGGTAAAAACATTACAGTGCATCGGATTTAAGAGTCTCTAGTCTGAGCCAAGGTGCCTTAGGCAATGCTGGTTGGCCCTGTGTGGCTGACAGCATGATGTGTTGTTCAGAGCAAGGCTGCAGTGAGGTCCTGTGATGTTCTGTGGGAACATGCTGCCACAGCACCTCATGTTCATTCTGAATTTAAGTTTCAATTAGTTTTGGTTGTTGCCTGTTTGGAGACATTTTACAGTTGTCAACTCTCTTTGTGACCTGCACATTCAGTTGCATCACCCCGTATGGGACCACATCCCATGGTTTAGGAGGTTATGTCCTCAGTGACACCACATAGCTACTTATACTGTATTTACTCTGTATTAGCTATCATTAGTATCTAGAGATAGTTTAAAGTCTGCAGGAGGATGTGGTAAGTTCTGTGCAAGCACCCCACTTTTATGTAAGGAGAATTGAACATCCACAGATTTTGTGGGGTATCTTGAAGCCAATCCTTTCGGGTATACCAAGATGCAATGGACATCTTAAAACATGCACTGAGAATGGTCTGCTTTAGAATTCTCCCAGGGATTGGATTTTGTTGTTTGATTAATTTCCAAGACAGGGTTTCTCTGTGTATCCCTGGTTGTCCTTGAATTTACACTGTAGGCCAGGCTAGATTTGAACTTAGAGATTCTTTGACCGATGTCTACCGAGTGCTAGGATTATGGGTGTGCACTGCCACTGCCGGGCTCTCCCAGGGATTTGAAAAAAATCTCTGTTTTATAAAACTTGAGGTCAGAATTTTAAGAGGCTTATATAACCCACAGGTTAAAGACATGCCTCAGGCGAGTGCATGCATACTGAAGCTTGAGTGTGAAGGCTTTAGAATAAAATCCATGCAACGGGATGCTCCAAGGCATCGTTCACCATGGACACTGTAGACATCACCGTATATAGCAAGTGCTGTATAAAATAAAATCTATTAGCAATGAGATGCCTCTTGGAGCCACCACTTGGGCAAATGCCTCCCAGGGAGGTCATCATCCAAATGCTCTGGCAAAAATAAGAATGGTCAGTGGGCCAATTGTCCTTTGAGTTCAGTGACTGGCATGTGGAAGATACTCATTACAAAGTATCTAGCTGTTGTCAGATTGTTTTTCATGTTAAACTTTGTATTCATCAAGGTGCTGCCTTTTTCTTCATTTTATCTTTGACATTTCTACTTTGCATAGCTAGATTGTGGAAAAAGTAATGATTGTTACCTAAAAAATTCAATATTTTTTCCTTATCCCTCAAATTGTTTAGACTCTTTTGTGCATTATTATCTTGAATAGGAAAGTCAAATGTCATTAACTTGATAGAATTAAACAGTTTTTACAAAGTGCATTGAAGTAGTAAAAGTTGGATTTTTGTTTTCATTTTTGGTGGATAAGTACATAAAATTTATTTGATAGTGGAAGTGCAAGATCAAGTGTGAAGCCTCAGAGCTTCCATTCCAACAAAATAAATCTAACTATATAGAAGGTCAATGAATCATACAGGTTTTGGTTATTGTTAATTTCCATGTGTGACTTATTTGGTTACAACTTTTACAAAAAACAATAAAGTTTAAAATAAAAAAATGATTTTATTAGGCTTATATGGCACAAACATCCTTGATTTGGAATTCTGAACTGTGAAATGTCCCCATATTTAAACATTTTTTTTTCAGCACTAACATGATGTCACAAGTGGAAAATTCCATATTATAGGCATTTTAATGAAAACATATGCAAGATTACCTTCGGGCTATTCATAGAAGGTATATTTGAAACATAAGTGAATTTTGTGTTTAGATATGGGTCCCATACCTTAGATATCTCACTATGCAAATGCAAATGTTCCAAAATTTGAAAAAAAGACTATTTAATTTAAGATTATTCTGGTCCAGAGATTTTTGAATAGTGGGAACTCCGCTTGTATGAAACAATGGAGAATATAGTTTTTTAATGAAGCAGCTACATTTTGCAGTGTATTTATTTCCTTTCTTTCTTTCTTTCTTTTTTTTTTTTTTTAAACAGGAAAAACTAACACAGGAGTGTGTGTTCAGAGAACAGTTTGAAGAGAACTGGTACAACACCTACTCTTCCAACTTGTACAAACACGTGGACACCGGAAGAAGATACTATGTTGCGTTAAATAAGGATGGGACTCCAAGAGAAGGAACCAGGACTAAAAGGCACCAGAAATTTACACATTTTTTACCTAGACCAGTGGACCCTGACAAAGTTCCTGAGCTATATAAGGATATTCTAAGCCAAAGTTGACAAAGACAGTGTCTTCACTTGAGCCCTTAAAACATAACCACTATAAATGCTTTCATGCGGTGGGTTCTTATTGATTAGCAGTGCTGTCACCTCAGCTCCACTGTTGCCAAACTTTGTCGCATGCATATGTATGATGGAAGCTTGGATGAGGACTTGCCGATTTGCTCTGCACTTACTGGCTGGTCCTCCTGGAGGGCTGCCTAGGGCCACTTGCTTGATTTATTGCAAAAGCAGGGGAGAGAGGCTGTGGGAGAGGGTGTGAGTGCATGAGTGAGTAGAGGGGGGACTGCAGCGCGCCACAAGGACAACGGCCTGATGCATGCTGGGAAATAGACACGCTTTTACATTTTTGATCAGTTGAACTTCATCCTATATCAGCACAGCTGCCATATTTCTACTCATCAGGATTTTTTGGCTGGTGGCCTGCTCAAGGGAACACTGCATTTCCACAGGTGTGGGGAGGGCAGTCTCCCTTAAAAAGACCATCAGTTCATTTTCGCTGGTATCATAGCCCAGTGAATTTAAAGCAAAGACCTCTTAGTTTAAAAGGAAAAAAAAAGAAAGAAAAAAAAAAGAAAAGAAAAAGAAAAAAAACCAAGAAAACAAAAAGAAAAAAAGAAAAAGGTTAAATTTATTTATAGAAATTCCAAAGGCAACATTTTATTTATTTTATATATTTATTTATTATATAGAGTTTATTTTTAATGAAATATGTACAGGCCAGATAGGCATTTTGGAAGCTTTAGGCTCTGTAGGCATTAAATGGCAAAGTCTGCTATGAACCTGTGGTAACTTCATGCAAGTAGGTATACGAGAAATTCTAATGGCCCTAATGTACTAAAGGTGACAATCTATTTTGTGCCCATATTATTGTAAACTTCTGCACATCACTCATGACACTGAGGATTCACTCTTCAGACTGCTTGTTTCATAGTTTATCCCAGAGGATTAAAGATAAACTGGGTTTCCACCCTTCATTTTGTGTCTGTAATTTTCCTCTCTCGTAACTCAGTCTCTCAGTGTGACTGGGAGATTGGAACTTAAGAGGGTTGGTGTATGTCTCGCTTGTTTTAATCTATTTCAGAGAGTACCAAAGCTAAGCAGTGACTATGCTTTCTAATCTCAGCCCACTTCCGTGACAACAGGGCTAACATCAAACATGGCACTGATTAAAAATTCCCAAGGGGAAGGAAAAACTGTTTACGTGGCTCCTCCACCTCCTCCTCCTCTTCTTTCCTTTTCCTTCTTTTCTTCACTTTCTTTTCCTGAGGCAAAGATCAGATGAACAGGAACATTCTTGTAAACTTTTTATTTGTGTCTTGGCTATCAAATATGGAATTATACAAGGACCCTAGGGCTCATTATAACATCTTTTATGGAGATTGCATTTGGTGTGAACTGTCATAATTACATGGGGCTAGTACCCTTTAAGTAAAACTTGCAACATGAAACTAATAAATCTTTATTAGTAATGACATGAGAGGGGTACTGTACTCATTGCCTGTGCTTTATTTCCGAATCCGTCTTCAGGAGGGCTCAGAGAAGTGGGTACTATGTAGAACACTGTTTACAAACTTCTATGACATTATATGCAGAAGAGCTCAAGAATACATACTAATTTGATAGCCAAAATTTTCCCATTGGGCAAGGGAGACCATTTATCTCTCACTATATACTAAGTTGAGAAGAGCCAAATTCTTGAAGCACTATTTAAGAAAAGAAATCTACAACACATTCTCACTTTCTGGCCAGTTGACGTGGGGAAATTGAAAGTGACAGCTAAAAAATGTGTTGGAGTTTGTGCAGCTAATTTTAAGATTCGATATTCTGGCTTTGTTTTACTGGGATGCACATTCTCCGTGGGAAACGAAAGCATGCCACCGGCAAGCTAATAGCTGTTGTGGGCTAGAAATGCCTGCCTTCCTGCCCTGAGCTAATCCATGTAGCTCTCTTATGGCCCAAGCCAGAGCATGATGAGCATTTGGGAGGAGCTTGTATTTGGAATTGGAAGATGTCATAGAGAGAGGAGCCAGACGCTCTGTGAAAGGGTGGGTAGGATAAAGATCAGAATGTACTCCTTAAGTGTGCTCCTTGGGTCCCCCTTTCACTTTCCAAACAGGAGCTGCCGTGGATTTTGAGCAGTGTTTTTGTTATTTAACACTTTGCTGCTAAAATGTACACATACTCAGATTTCCGTTTATCCGAAAGCATTTTATTCTTTTGCAGAAAAAGATTCAACATTTGGCCACAGGAAAGATTTAGGTTGGTAGGACATTATAGCTGTAATATCTGAAGAAATTAATTTTAAGAGACAGCCGATAATAATCATAAAGTAGCAGGGGTTCCAGAAGAATAAAAAAAAATTGTGCAAAAACTAAAAATTTCATATATTCCCAGAAAATGCTACTTTAATGTCTATTTTTTGGACTTTGTTTTGGTACCCCCCCCCCCCCTTTTCTGGAAAGCAAAATGTTGTCTGCTTTTGGTAATCAGTACAATAAACTGTAATGGTCTGTAAATAAATATTGATGTATGCAATTTATGTAACTAGGCATTCTGGGAGAGAAGATGGCTCAGGGTGCCTGTGTCTCACCCTGGGAAGTGGATGGATTATTCCCAGCTCTTGGGTTTGCATCAGGCTCTGTTCCTAGGTGCAAAGCCTATTGGATGGCAGCCCCACGGAACTGTGGGCTTGGTGATTCCAGCTCAGAAGCAGATGCTCAGATAGCCAAACCACTCTCTTGTTTGTGCCAACACTGGCATCACAGTCAAAGATGTAGCCAGGGTGGACTGAACCACCTTCCCATCTGTCATGCAAATGTCCCCAAGCAGTGTTGAAGGACACGCCAGGTCAGCATTGGAACCTGCCCTGCCAGGTCCTGTTTTTGTAGATAAAAGAACGGCTTCAGTCGGTTTGGTATTTTCCCTATTTCATCTCATTTAACACTGCAATCTTGTGTCACTTACTCAGTAATCTGTAATGGTGTGTAAATTCATACAGGATTATGGACATTGTGTAAATACATAATTACAGACTTTAGAAAACTCGTAGCTTTTACTTGATGTCCATTCTGGAGGTGCTTGGTACTCTGCCTGTGTGAGCCAGCGGAGTTTAGTTTAAGCAGCCTCTGCCTTCATTGCTTGCCCATGCAGTGAAAATGAATTTGAAGGGCTGGGGGAATGTGGAGGGTGTGGAGGATCAACACATTCAGTTTTTCTCCTCCTCCCGTGAGCATTCGATGAAACAGCCAGGAATCTTCTGGGATGAAGATTTATGAACTTGGAGTAGGCACAGGCAATATGTTTGTACAGGTTTTCACTTCCTTCCTTCCTTCCTTCCTTCCTTCCTTCCTTCCTTCCTTCCTTCCTTTCTCCTTTTGTTTTTGTAGACAGATGAACGGACAATGGTGACTGTCCAGGCTCAGAGTCTGTTTGCTGCATAAATTGACCTTGAAATATGCCAAATTTAGATGCTCAGTCTGTGGTCACAAGCATACAAGACCAATGAAGTGATGGTGGTGGAGGCAAAGTGCCAGCTGAATTCAAAGGATGTGTGAGCCACCAAGGCCCCCTCCAGTGTGTGTGCCTGTGTGGTCTACACATCTGCAGGGTGGAATGGGAGAGAATTATAACAACACACTGTTCTTTAGGACACAACCCAAGATCCAGTGATTCAGGCTTGTAGAAAATGGACCCTGATGACAGAAGTTTGGTTAAAAATGTCTGAATGGAATCTCAAAACCGAGATTTACACCCCTCCCCCACTTAACAATAGAACAACAAACCTCCTAGTATGCTTCTGTTCTTGCCCTTAGGTCTTTAGAAAAATGTTTGATGATGCAACCTAATCCCATTAGAAAAGAAGCTACAGAAATTAACAACAAAAAAAGATTCTGCCATTTGGGGGGGGGGGGGTAGAAAATGTCGGTAAGTGCCCAGATGAGTTATCATTCACCATCATGACTGTCAGATCTTGAGACAGCTGTGCTAAGCCACTCTCAAGTCAGACAAATGTTGGTGAGGCTTCTTGGCTATTTTGGTTAATAGTAAGGACATTCTAAGAATTCCCTTTGTTCTCCCTTAATGTCTCAGCTTGTATTACAAAAAGAATTCTTAAAATTTAATTAAAATTAGGAATACTTATATCTGAATAGGAATTTCTGAAAAGCCAATGGCAAAAAGCGGTTGGAGTTAGCCTTTGTCACCTGTATTCCCCTGACATCTTTTTAAATATGTTTGTGGTTATGGCTGGTGACTTAGGCAGAAAAATTGACCAGTAGGAGCTGAGAAGCTAAAACAATAGGTTGTATAAAGAGAGTAGCTAGAACTCAGGAGCTGGTTGTCTTCCTTACAAGGGGTTAGAATGAGCTTTATTGATAATGCTCCTGTCTTAACTTGCAGACACCCTATTTTTTGAACATTTATGCAGGCTTTTTTGTAACCATTTTACTGGGATGTTGCAAAACATTCTGTAGGCTCCACCTGGCCACTGCCTCTGGCTTCTAGCCCAGACATATGCCCAGGGCTGTAAATGACAGCTTTGCGTGAACTCTGCTGCTTACTACTGGGGGCTTCTTCCTGTCTGTTAGGCAAGCTCTGTCTTTCAGAGGCAAGCAATACCCCAAATGCTCCTGGACTGTACAGCTGACGAACTCCTTCTCTCTACATCCCCCCCCCCCCACTCCCGTCTCTCCATTCTGTGGAGGGGGCATCAGTGATAAAGAGAAAAATCACTGATGGAACTAGAGAGACTAAATCGAAGACACCACAGTGTTTGTTCTGAATCCCGGAATAAGGAAGATTCAGGGCTGTGAACTGTAAAGCACACATGATCCAGACTAAGGCTCCTGGGATGGTAAGGTCAAAGATAAAAATGTTAGGGTTGAGTGGGAGGTACTGTATTTTCACTTGTGTCTTGTGTCACAAAGGTACATTGTCTGTTGGGAGTATGGGCTGGCTGTATCTTTCTTTGTATTAGTGGCTTAGCTGGAAAGTCTTGCTGGGTTTCATCTACTATGTGGAAGACTGTGGTATCCTCGAGATGAAGAGAGCCCTGGCCTTCGCATCTGACCACCCTTGCCTCTGGGACTTACCTGGTTTCTATCCAGACCAAGCTAGTTCCTTCAACCATACTGACTACTACTACCCATTTAAAATTCCCTGTCACATCGGCTTAATATCATAGGAAGAATACAGCAACAGACATCCTTAAAACAAGATTGGAAAAATGTAAGGTGATTTTTCAGCCTCTTAGTTCATTCTTTAAATGTGCATTGGATATAATAGCTGCATAAGGAGTTGTGGAGATAAAATAGTTAAAAACAAGCTGGGTGTTGTGGCTAGATTGTACCTGTGATACCAGTGTCCTTGGGGCTGAGTAGGAAGATTTCAGTGAGTTAGAGGCCAGCCTGGGCTATGCAGTGAATTCCAGGATAGTCTTGGCTATATCATGAGATCTTGTCTCAAAAAAAAATCTCAAAGTAAAAGTGAAACCTACAAAATACCTATTTAAAACACAAAACAATAAACAGATACAAAGCCTCAAGAGCCAGTGAGACAGCTCAGTGGGTAAAGAACTACCCACTATCAAGCCTGACATTCTGAGTTTAATCCCTGGGACCCACATGATGGGAGGTGAGAACCAACTTCCTCTAGTTGTCATCTGACTTCCAGAAGAGTGCTTACACATATTCATATATACACAGACAGGCAAACAGATAAATGCAATTAAGAAAACCCCAAAGGGCTAAAAGTATTGGCTAGTGGTTAAGAGCACTTGCTTCTCTTGATAGGACTCAAGTTAGGTTCTCAGTACCCTTGTTGGGTGGTTCACAACTTATCTGTAACTATAGATCTAGGAGATATTACATGTCTTTGGCCTCTGCAGGCAACTACACATGTGCTGTACACACACATGGGGGGAAAGAGAGACAGAGAGGGATAGAGAGCCAGAAACAGAGACATACATATAAGTAAATAAAAATGAGAATTAAATGGAACCCACTCCCCAACAATAAAGGAACCAACATACATACATGCTCAGGTGGATTCTGCTTCATGGTCAGACAGGTGGTGCCTACTCAAGGTCATTATTAGATTGGGATGTCCACATGGTCAGGATCAACAACATCATTTTCTGAAGCTCACTCTCCCTCAACGGTGTATTTTATTTATATTGACACAAGGCAACTCAGGAGCAGGATGTCCACATACTCAGGCTCAACAACATCATTTTCTGAAGCTCAAGAGTGTATTTCATTTACATTGACACAAGGCAATTCAGGAGCAGCCTCGTCTAAGCTCTGCTGCTTCAATCAGGGCATTTGAAGAGGCTGTCCTCAAATGGAATAATCCAGAATGTTGGGAAGATGGGTTCTTTCACAGAGACAAGTTCCTTTAGAAACCAGCAGGCCGCCCTGTTCCCTATTCTTCCCTCCTTAGGAGTCCCAAAGGGAGAAGGCAATGAACTTCCAGAAATTTATGTGTAAATTTGAGATGCTCTTTGAGGAAGTCAGAGTTCCACTACTTGTTGAACTTAAATGACAAGGCTTGAGCAGGCCTCATCTCACTAGATCATAAATGGGCAGACACATGACTCTAATCCTGGAGACATAAAATTGCACAGCTTGGTTTTAGAAAGAAACCCATTCATTTTGTCTGTCTTCACCAGAATTACAAACCTGTGGATAATCAGCTTCTTTAATTTTCTTCTACAGTTAAAGGTATACCATGGATTCTTATACTCTTGGGGCTCTCTTCCCTTCTTTGGAAGGGCTAACATGTGTAGGTCTATTACAAAATAAGCAGAATAGTGTGATGGATGGTTTCTGCAATTCCCCAAGGAGAGTTTTATGATCTTGAATTAGGCTGAGGAAATGAGAGTTAATTGAATTAGAGCCGTGGTCAAGAAAGGGCATATTGACAAGAAAAGAAACTTCTATGTCTTTCATGATGGACTTGGTTCTGTGAGTCTGATGTGTATGTTGGTAATTCTTATGAAATATGAAACACCATGCCAGTATCTGAAGTTTCATTTAAAGATGGATGAGGGCTATGGTGACCCTTTGGGAAGTGGATACACAATTAGAAGCCAGGCCACTGCAGAGGATTTGCTTCAAAGACCAAACTTCAGATTTTGTGTAATATGTCTAAACAAACTGTTCCCATTTCTTTCTCTTATTTCCCACACAAGCAAGCTGAATTCTAATGTTCTTATCTTTTTCTTATAGCGGATATAGAGTGCTTATTCTCACCATGATAGATTTGCTGAATAGGAAAGTTGTACCTGCACAGCTCCCTGTTGAAGTATATGAATAATGGTAGGTACAGTCTAAGACCATCTATTCCATGTTTAGATTACCCCAGAGAGATTTCAGCGTTTGACTCTACTCTGTATTCTATGTGGTCTAAATGTGGTTCAAATGAGCCACTGACGTGAAATGACCAACTTTTTAAAATTTGTGTCCTAAGAAGCTTGTTTCAACAAGCCATATTGTATATAATATATGATACATGATACATGATATATAATATACAATATACAATATACAATACACAATATACAATATATACAGAATACATAATATATAATACATACTATATACTATATAATATAAAATACATAATATACAATACACAATATATAATATATATACAGAATACAGAATATACAATATATAATATATAATACATGCTACATACTATATACTATATAATAATATACAATATCAGATTATATATATTCAAACATAAGTATCTTAGTTTATAAGAAAATTAAAAAAAATACAATATGAGGTGGTGAGATGGCTCAGTAAGGGGGTAAGCGTGCTTGTCCCATAGGTTTGGTGATCTGAGTTTGACCTCTGGAACCTATATGCTTTAGCTACTTCTTTATTGCTTTGATAAAACTTCATAACCAAAAAAGTGTCTCATTGGGAGGTTAGAGTTCATGAGAGCAGAGCAAAGTCTCTGGAAGTAGAACAGCCGAGAGGTCATATCAAGATTTGTACACAGCAGGCAGAGAGAGCACAGCACACTGAGGATGGAAGAAGTCTTTTGAAATCTCAAATCTCATCCCCAGTGACACACCTCCTAATCCTTTCTAAACAGTGCCATCAGCTGGGACCAAGCATTCAAGATATGAACTTAAGGGGGGGGGATTCTCATTTTAACTACCACGCCATGTAAAGGTGGAATGAGAGAATCAACTATATAGAGTTTTCCTCTGACCTTTACATATGTACAGTGGCACACCCATTCTCTCCATCTCTCCCTCTCTCTTTCTATCCCCTGTGTCCTTCAATGCACATTAATAATAAATTAAATAAATAAATAAATTGCAAACAGAATTTTATTAAAGCTTGGATAATAAAAATTATTTGTTTAGTTGTGGATTACATTTGACACATTACATGAAAATTCATCAATAATTAAGTTTTAATTTTTAGCTCATTATCAAACATGTACATTATATTCAATGTATGGCTTATATTTGAATAAAAATTAAGTAAAGGAAAGTTTTTGTTAAGGTTCATTTTGTTGAGCAAGAAACACACACACACAGACACACACACACACATACACACACACACCATCTCTCTCTCATACACTCTCACATTTGTACACACACAAACTCACCAAACATACATACTTACAAAGGCATGCACACACACTTATTTTACACTCCAGAATTATGAAAGAAGAGAAAGTTATCAAATTTATTTTCAGTACAATATTAATACACATGCATGCACTTGGCTTGTGCCAACATCCTAAGGAAGTGTCATGAACTAACTGCCATGATTATTTTCTTCTCTTTTATGCTAAATACAACTTCTCTCCTGGGCAAAGGCCTGGCCAGGAATGTGGTATAGAATCCAGCAACCCTATTGAATCAACTGTTCTGAATGATGGTGTTGGCCAGTGGGATCTTCTTTGGGTCGCCATGGGCTATCGTTCCTAGAGGAATAGCTTCTTGGTTTGACTTTGAGTTGTAATATTTCTCATAAAAAGGAAACATATATGAAGTCAACATGGTACACCTTACTTTTTTGGAATTTGTAATGATTAGCTCTATATTTTTAGTTCAGAACAGCAGTTAAGTTTCAGAATTCCTGTGTGACTGTTTTTATCCCAGAAACATGTGACAGCTTGTCATGAAGCTGTCTTATTCGGGAACCACACCCAGTGGCTCTAAGCATACTCAAAGGACTATATTAGGAAACATGTGACAAATGTCTGGCAATTTATAAATATGTTTGATTAGTTACTGCTGTCTAGAAAGGGGCTGTGTACTGTTTAGTGTATGAATATTAGAGAAGTATCTGAGGATTGAGACCAAACTGCTATCCAGGAATAGTTCTGTTCCTACCAGACAGGCTGGAAAACTTCAAAAGCATGGAGCACCAGGTGGAGGGAGGTCATGCCTCAGCTGTGGGGAGTCATCAGCTCTAGACTAAGCTCTGTTGCAGTCTCACCTAGGATATTTTTGAAGCAATACTAAAAAAGATCAAACTATTTTGAAGTCACTTATACTCATCTTCAAACAAAGCTCAATAATATTTATAGAGATGAAGATACATGGTACCCAGGAGGTACACAAAAACACACACAGTTTGGCAACCAGTTAAAAAGTCACCATCCATTCAAAGAAATAAGAAAAGACAAAATACAACGAAGAGCAGACACAAACATTAGTAGTCAATCCAACCTGACTCACAACTGCAAAGACATTAAAATAAGCAGAAAAAGCATAAAAACAGATACAATTGTATTTCACATTTCCAAAATATTAGAGATACAGAAAGTACAGAAAAAGAAGTAAATTAGATTGTGTGTGTGTGCATGGTACAATAGAAGGGATTACTGGCAATTTAGATATATCATAAGAAAGCAGAATGTTCTCAAAATTCTAACAATAGATGATATAAAATCAAAGACATAGAGAAAAGAAATTTCCATTGAACTGAGAAAAATTCAACAGATGACATTAACTTCAACTGGATTGATGTAATTTGGACCTTCCCCCCCCCCCAGGAAAGGAAAGAACAGAGGGGGAGAGGGGGAAGGGGAAGGAGAGAAAAAGGGAGGAAGAATTGGACAAGTGAGAAAGTACTTTCCAAAGTATTTTTAGATGGAGCGGTACCTGGGAAACTGCAGCAGGAAGATCGTGTATAAGGCCAGGCTAGGTCACATGGCAAGATTGTTTTAAAATATATTTTGAATTTTGATAAAAAAATATTAACACATTAAAATGTCCAGTGAACCTCAAATATATGGAACATGAAAAGTTACAATAAAGCCTAATCAAATAATCTCAAGATTGGGAATCAAGTAAGAAAAATATTAAAAGCAGCCAGCCAGAGTAAGAATGATGGCAGTGTCACCTGGGTCAATGTAGGATGGGCAGAGGAGGGACCAAGAATTAGAATTATACATCCAGCAAAGGTGGATCTACAAATCAGTCGTGAAGACTATTTTTTAGCTTCCAAAATCCAAATTTATCATCATTTGACTTAACTTTGCAAGAAATGTTGCAACTGGTAATTATTATTTGGTAATTATTGTTGTGATTGGTAATTATCAACATTAAAAATGCCAGAAATCTTAAAACCCCTCAGGCATAAGAAAAAAACATACCACATGGAAATATGGATCTATTGAAAAGAATGAAAGGCATGAGGAATAATAGCTGAATGGGTAAATAAAACTTTTATAAAATTTTTTAACCGATAATTGGCTGTTTAAACAAACATAATAAGTGTAACTTATTGTATATTCAGAGCTAAGATGTATACCCACAAGGAGAGGAGAATTAGACACACATATTATTGTAAGGTTCTCTCATAGGTAGATGGAGTCGTATGACATAGGAACTTTGAGAGCTGTGGTGTCATCCTGAACCAGGGACTAAAGCAGCAAATAGAGTCAGAGTCTAAACACACATATACTTATTTATATTCATACAAATAATCATCTCAAATACAAGTGGTGGATGGAGAGTGTCAGATTAGATCTACAAACACAGTCTTCAGTCACATGCTGTCTACAAGAAAACAACTCTGGACATGAACACAGTTTCAGAGTCAAAAGACAAGAAACATGTTAGCATCATCAGAAGACAGCAGCTGCAGCTATGTTAACACAAAACATAGTTGATATCATGATGAAAGGTTTTTACCAGGAATAAAGAAGGTGATGTAATGATAAATGGTTTCGTTCAGCACTTATATCAATCTAAAATGTACACCTAATGAGCAGAGCTTTCACCTATGTGAGTTGAGTATGATTAAAACCTCAAGAACAAAATAAGGAAATCTTAAGATTCTGCAACCTTTCAGTAATTGCAAGAACATGTAGGATAACAAACCATTAAGAATATAGATTGCACATCACTGTTAGAGACACCCTAACATTTTTAGAGCATCCCACCAAGCAAAAGCAAACTATTCGACAGCATATTGTGAGCCATAATACAGCATACAACAAATGTAAAGGGATTCAGGACTTGACAATAGAATCCAACTGTCAGAAAGGTAGATGGGTAAAACCCATATACTGACTAGAAAAACAAGAGAGAAGACATACTTTACAAATACAGAATAAAGCGAGGTAATGAGTTGATGCAGGAGTGAGGGTCCTAAGGGCAGCTGGTGCCAGGGTGTCATTCAGTACATTCAACAACTTAGATAAATGGAGAATTCGTCAAAACCCACAAACTACCAAATACTGATGTTCATGGGAAGAGAAATATATAACATGAATAGCTGTATTTTTATTACAAGAGTACATTTTAATTAAAACAATACCCCCAAAGGTTGGAGAGATTGCTCAGTGGTTAAGAGCATCTTTCACATGACCCAGCTTCAATTTCCAGCACCCACATGGCAACTAACAACTGTGTGTAACTCAGGTTCCAGGGAATCCAGCACCCTCCCTCAGACATACACGCAGGTAAAACACCAATGTACACAAAATAAAAATAAACAAGTCATTAAAAAAAAAAAAAGAGCTGCCCCCACTTCTCCCGGCATCAGCTATGTTGTAGCCTCAAACCAGACCAATGACTCATTGCAATGAACATTTACAAGTAAGGCTGTTTGGGCAAAAGGGTATATACTGTTTGACCCACTGTGACACACAGCAGTGTCTACAGGAAAATATTTGTTTATTTAATTTTATTTATTTTTATTTGTTTGTTTTTCTTTGAGGGGGGGTTTCAAGGGCTGAAGGCAGGAATTAAGAGAGAAGAGTGACATTGAGGTACATGATGTGAAATTCAAAAATATTGCCCTAAACTCTTCTAAGTTTAGAAGGCAACAGTGGTAATATTAGCTAACGTTTAAGGAAAAGAGATGGTTGGCTGGAGAGATTTCTCAGTGGTTAGAGCACTGTCTGCTCTCGTAAGTATCTGGGTTCCTTTCCCAGCACACACACAGCAGCTATAAGTCCAGTTCCAGATCCAACACCATTTTCTGGCTTCCTTGGGTGCCAGACATGTACACAGTATATAGACATATGTTCTGGCATAACAATTCAAATAAAAAACCTATCCACATAAAATAAAATTGAAGTAAAAAATAAAAATAAATGTTATTTTAAGATAAACTCAGAAAGTTGAAGAGAATATATTTTTTTAATTAAGTGAAATGTTGTAAAACCAGAAAACTATGTTTCACCATGGTTCATACTCAAAGATACATAGATTCTGCACTTAGTTTTAGCAAATTAAATTCAACAATATTTATAAAGGAGAAAATATATTCAAATGGGGTTTATCTTGATATTGAACCACTGACTTAATGAAAGGCCAACATAATTTGCTTTGTTACCAAACAAATATCATATTTTCATCATTATGAAGTGCAAAAAAAGGAATTTGATAAAATCCAACAAATTTCTGATAAAACTCCCATAAATTAGGAACAGAAATAAACTTCCATAATATGATAAACAGCTTACATGAGCAGACTATGGCAAGGTCACACTTAGGAAATGCTGAGTATACCAGACCAAATCTCAGGAATAAGACAAGATGGCCCTAATCAATACTCTGCTTAACTGGAGACACTCCACACCCAGTCTGCTGAGGAAGAGACACCAATAAAGGCAGCTTTGCAGAAAGTGTGAAGAAGAGCTATCCAAACTTAGGACCTACAGAGAAACTAATAATAATAATAAGAAGAAGAATAAGAATAAAAACAAGTTCATGAAGGTTGCAGGGTGCAAAGGCAATGTGCAAAAATGTTGAGGAAATATTGTTTCTTATTATTGCAAATCGACATAAGAATATATTTAATAAGAGGAAAAATAGGATTACTTAGGGGTAGAAGTGACCAAAGATTCAAGACCAATGTACTGTACATGCCAGTCTCAGAGGTGGCTATAAAATTAACTTCCCACAAACTAAGACCCGAGGCAATCTCAGGTAAATGCTCACAAACATTTTAGCCTATTCCACATCACCCCATCTTCTCATCTCCCACACCATCCCACCCCACCCCATCCTACCCCATCCCATCCTATCCCACCCTATCCCCTCTTCTCTCATCCAACTTATCCTATCCTATCCCCTCTCACCCAACCATTCCTCAATCTCCCCATCTGGATTTGTAGAGCTTAAAGAGACTGATTCTGAACCAGCAGGATGACTCAGTAAGCAAAGGCTTGCCTGCTAGCTTGAGTTCGATCTCCAGCATTCACATGGAGAACTGACTCCTGAGAGATGTCCTCTGACCTCCACAGGAAGGTCTCCACATGAGTGCATCCTCCCCTTGAGTAAAGGTAATCAAACAAACAAACAAACAAAGAAACAAAACTTCTGATTCTTGAGTTCATATGGAAATGCAGGAGATCTAGAAAAGCCTAAAACAACAAATGTCAATCAAAGAAAAAACAACCCCAATCTCCAAGGTCCCTGAGACGAACACCATTGGAGAAGTTACAGAGTCTTAGTAGGTATGGTCTGATAAAGGCTTATGTGCAGAGGGTATGCAAACCTCTCTGAACTCAAGGAAACAAACAACTTGGTCAAAACCTGGTGTCTTAGGGTTTTATGGCTGTGAAGAGACATCATGACCAAGGCAACTTGTATAAAGATAAATATTTAATTAGGGCTGGTTTATAGTCTTAGAAGTAGAGTCCATTATCATCATGGCAGGAAGCATGGCAGTGCCCTGGCAGACATGGTGCTGGAGAAGTTGAGAGTTCTATATCTTGATCTAAAGGTAGCAGAAGGGGACTGTCTTCAGCAAGCAACCAGGAGTAGGGTCTCTTCCCCAGGCAACCAGAAGTTAGGCTCTTTTCTATGCTGGGCAGAGCCTGAGCATAGGTTCTCACCTGCACACACGTCCTCCAACAAGGCCACACCTATTCCAGCAAGGTTATAACCTCCTAATAGTGCCATTTCCCATGGGCCAAGCATATTTAAACCATCACACATGGGAAGGACGCTTGAACAGATGCTTCTCCAAAGAACATTCAAGGGTCCTGAGGCATAGAAAATGTGCCCAGTCTCACTAGGGAATTTGATTAAGCCATAGTCAGAAAACCAGCTAAAACTTAAAACCTTGACTGTATGGCGTGTGAGGGTCAGGAACTGGAATACTCATAATACAGCTGTTGGGAATATAAAACATACAACTTCTTCTGTAAACATCTGGCAGAGTCTTAAGACTCTCAACTGATTCAGTCACACTTCTACATATGTATCTAATGTCATTCAAAACCCCTGACACACCAAGGTGTGGCTTTATTTGTAATGGGCAGAAGATGCTAGAACTTAGTGTACACTTTATGTAAAAGAATAAAGAACTTCGGTATTCTTGGACAATGTGATGGTGTTAGACAAAGACAATGCTTTAAAGTCTAAAGTTTAGACATATGCAATGAAAAAAGAGGCCATATAAAAAAGATAGGACACTGTCTGTTTTGGAAGCCAATACAGACTTCTAAGAATATCAGTAGTGTCCTGGGGGCAAGCAGAATAGGCATGAGAAAGGATTACCAAAGGGGAGAGGGAAGCTTGCTGCCTATGTATGTTTGAATCTTGATTCATCAGGTACATGACATATCCTTTGTGACAGCCTCTCTTCCAGATTCCAGTCCAGTCTTCCTTTTGGAAAACTGTGAGCATTATGGTTTAAACATCAACGTCCCCCACAGGCTCATGATTGAACACTTGCTCCGTAACTTGTGTTTTAGACAGCTATGGCACCTCTCAGAGGTGGAGACTTACTAATGAAAGTCAGCCAGTAGGGGTGGGCTTTGTAGCTTGGCCTCACTTCCTGTCCCAAGGCTGCTTCCTGTTTTACTAAGACAGGCATAGATGAGGGATCCTACCCAGCTCCACGCTTCATGACTTCCCACCCACACTGCACGGTATCCTTTCGAAATGGGAAGCAGAGTAAGTCCTTCCTTCCCGGAGTTGTTTCTTGTCAGCTATTTGGTCATGACAACAAGAAAACTAACACGGTGCTTTCACAGGATAAGTGGCTTGGCGTACGGGAAGGGCTAACAGAAGTGTGGAAGCAGAAGAAAAATCAAAGGAGAAAAGAAACCACCCATGAAACACCAGGTAGGGCGTCCCTCTGACGTGCTTTGTAATAGTTCCATATTTTTAGTTCAGGACAGCAGTTATGTTTCAAAATGCCCGGCTAGCTGTTTTTATCTCAGAAACACATGACAGTCAGGAAGCTAAATTGGGAACCACACCCCATGGTTCTGAGCATACTCAAGGAACTATATTTAAGGGCTATGTAACAAGTATAGGAACAAATTATAAACTGTTCAATCAGTTACAATCAGCATTTGAAGCGAATGCAAGAATTCAGACACTTGTTATGTAGGTGACGAGGGATAGGTGACACAGTGACTTAGACTGTGACTTCCAGACTGGAGGTTTTTGTATTTAAGATATGACTTAAAGTACAAAACACTCTTCAAACAAGTTATGTGCAAAAGTGGGCAGTATGACCAAAGCTTCAGTTTTGCTTCTACAACTGAGAATAAGGGTCTTATTTGAAAGGTAATGAGTGGATTGTGCTGTTTTGTGCTACAAAGAGTACAGCATTGTATTTAATATCAACTGGACACCACAGCCTTTATTAATTACCTGTTCAGGTGTGCTGGAGCTACTTAAAAAGATCTGAGCCCATTAAGATAAGAATCCATTTGTGTTGGTGATAATCTGGGCACAGAATATCCATTTGTCTTTGGGATGTTGACCAGTGAAGATCCATGGGGTACCAGTGTTTAAGGATAGTTCTTGTAATAAAATGTCATGTCTGCCCATTTCCTAGGCATTCTTTTTCTACCAGGTGCTTTGGCACAGCATTTAAAAAGCAGGTGTGTAATCAGGTCACCTAGATTTGAATCTCAGCTCCTCTGTTTCTTCTAATTTTGTGGCTGGGGATGAAATTACCTCCCTCAATATCTTATTTTGTTATCTTCTTCCCTTAGTTCTGTAGAGGTTGCTTTTCAGATCAGGTAAATGAGGATTTTGCATTTTGAATAGCACCTGGTCTGTCATTACTACACATCAGATGGCCTCAAAGTGTCTTGAGAGGGAGTAGCATGATTTTCTCCATTCTGTAGATAATAAACTGGCTAGTTCATACAACATCTGGCTTGGTAATGGTTTCCAGAGCTGGCTCTGGATTTTTTCAACATCAGAGGCATATTCACTAAGCCTCCGCCACGGGGAAAGTCCCATCCAGCAATTTACCTGGAGCAAAATGGGTTTCTGGGTGCCACTCCTGATTGCCCTGCTAGTCAAATGTAGAAGACAGGGTGTCATTTGTAAGTTGCATCCTCTCTCAGGGTGGGCACAGTATTGTTAGCCTTCATCCCATTCCAGAGAGGAGGTGCAACAGTCTAGTCTTAACCTTCTTTTCTTTCTTCCTCTGGAGCATCTCTGCCATGGCAACAGAGTCATCAGCTAAGTTGACCAGGATGGCTGGCCTTAAATTCACAGAGATCTTCTTGACCCTGCCTCCCTAGATTAAAAGCTTGCAATACCATAACTAGTTTTTTTCTTTTTCTCTTAATTGAAAAAAATTAGGAAAAGAGGAATGACTTCTTCCTCTTTATTTTCCTCTATACAGAGAAGGTATGCTCAGGTAGATAGTTCAGGAATCCCGAGGACACTCCCACCTGTTACAACTTATCACTGGACTCTCTAAGGGAAGACAGCAGGCTGTCTATGAATGGACAGTCTTTCCCTTATCCATCTGTGATAGCCAGGGAATGGAGCACAAACTGCCGTTGAGATTTTTCTTTGCCATGCAGTTAAGTCCAGGGTCGAAAGGGCTGCAAAGACAATAGAAATAGAAGGATGATCCTTAAGTGAGCATTTAAAGGATGTGGTAGAGCATCCAATGCAGCTGCTCTGAGCTCACAGGAGAGAGAAAATAAACAATGACATAGACATAGTCAATTCTGAAGTAGGGAGCAGAATGTGATTGTCAGGGGCTTAGGGCAAAGATGGTGAAGATGTTGTAGAAGGATCTAAAATTCAGTTACAAAGAGGAATGAGTTCAAGAGATCTCTTAGAGAGTGACTATAGTTGCTGATGTATTGTATATTTGAAAATTGCAGATGAGAAGGTAAACATACTTGTCACAGAACAACCAAGGCCATGCATATGTGAAGGAGCTTGATTTAACTGTTCTACAGTGTATACATAGTTCAAAATAACATGTTTTACAGTGCATATGTATGGTATTTATTTGTCAATTAAAAAATAAAGAAAGGGGCAGGGAAAATGGCTAAGTGGTTAAAAACACTTTCTGCACATGTAGGAAGACCTGAGTTCAAATCCCCAGCACCAAAGTAAAAACTGGAATGTGATGTAGAGTATAAATCAAACAAACTCTTTCCTCCCAATCTGGTTTTTGTCAGTGTTTTACCAATCAGTAGGTTCTTTTCATAAGAGTGTCTTTCCACTTTATTATTTGTTTGCTTCTGGTTTAAACTTAGGACCTTGCATGTTCTAGGAAAGTGTTGACTATTGAATTACATCCCATCATATTTTGCCCATTTTAAATGAGTAACAAAATGTAAAGGTAGAGTCAAAATGTAGACCTTGGGCAGGGTTGTAGGCCAGACTCACTGGGTGTAAAATTTTGCTTTCCAGAAAAATGACTTTCGGGGGGATGAAGTTGTAGCTCAGTTGGAGTTCGCTTACTGAGCTTGTACCAAGCCCTGGGTTTGAGTTCTAGCACAATATATACTGAGGACCTGTAGTGCTGGTACCTGAGAGCTGGAAGGAGGAAAAGAGGTTCAGACTCATCCTTAGCTACACAGGGAGTTTGAATTCAGCCTTAGAAACCTGTTTTCAATAAACAAAACAAACCCAACAACAACAACAACAACAACAACTGATTTATTGTTATTGGTAAAACTGAATGTTTCTTTAGAGTCATCTGGCTAGAGTTCTTTTGCCTTCCCTTCTGCTTGAGACTTGGTGGCCATGTCTACATTTTGGAAATGACCTTTTCAATGACTTTAGAGATTTATCCAGAGAGTAAAAGCATAGAGTACTAAAACACAAGCCCTGGATGTGAATTTGGGGAGGACGCAGGATTTCACCACTCCTACTCCTAAGGAAGGCCCAGCTCAGATCACCTGACTTCTCACCATACCAAGATGTCCAAGTTTACATATAATCACAATGATTAAAACAAATAAATAAAAACTTCTCAACTTTAAAAGCCAAAGCCAGCAGTGGAGTCATGTTTTCTTCCGGAAATGATGCTCAAGGTACTGTCAGGCTGCTTTTCTGACTTGTCTCCTTGGAATTAAGAGAAGATGTGAATGAGTGTCAGGTGACCTGGCAGTGAGGCTGTCTTATTCTGATCTGGCTGGAAGTATTTAGCGTTGCAGAGGACCAGTCGGCATAGGGCAGGCAGGAAAATGCATCCATAGGTCTTGGTGTCCTCTCTGTTGCTGTGCTAAACTATCACTACCAAAAGCAACTTTGAGAAGAAAGGGTTTAATTGGCCAAAGGATGCTCACCATTGAGGCAGACAAGGCAGGAACTCAAGGCAGGAACTGCAATAGAGGCTGTGAAGAAAAGCTGCTTATTGGGTTTGCTTTCTTATGTATATGGAAGGACTTGACTTGCCTGAGATGGGACTACGAACAGTGGATGGGGTTTTTCCTCATTACTCATTAATTATGGAAATAACCCCATAGGCGTACCTGTGGGTCACTCTGATGGAGGCATTTTATCAATTGATATTCCCTCCTCTCAAATGACTCTAGCTTGTGAGGGGTCCTGCTGTGTTTGTATTTGGAATGTTCTATACTTTAGTAGAGTGACATGGTATGTGTTTTGTATTTTAAGTAGACAAAAAGTCAGCCAACATGGCAACCAGCGAGAGCTGAATCAAGAGCCTCTTTCTTTTGTCACTTGCCTCTGTGATGTGTGGCAGCTTTTGTCTAAGGTCTTGTTGAAGAGCTTGGGTGGGTTTTCTGGTTTTGTTTGTTTGTTTGTTTGTTTGTTTTGCTTGCCCAGAGTAAAGGCTTTCTGAATTACCCCCTTCCCACCCCCTCTTCTGTGAAAGAGCCACCTATAAAATTTTAATTATCACTATTCTTGCCAAGCATTTTCTGGGAGCAGTGTGACATACAATTGCTACTGAATAGCTTGATCTAGAGGTTGCATTGATGTTCCCAGCTGGCACATGTGGAACTCTATATATCAATATATCAATGCCAGTCTCTGAAGTTGCTTACCTTGTGGGAGTATCAGCGGGATGGTGGCAGGAATCTAGAGTAAAATGGTGAGTCCATGTCACTCCATCCCTCCAGCTCCCCCTGCCCCAGTCACTGGATTGCACTGATTTATCCCCAGATTAACTTTTGAACTATTCCTTCTTTCTATTCCCTCTGCCTCACTACACTGTTGAACCATCTTCTTATTAGTAGTAGACTCCCTGTCTCAAACCACAGCCTCCCATTCATCCTTGCTGGAGCCACCAGGGCAGCAAGGGGCTGCAGGAGGCCTGCTGTGTTTGTACTTAGGATGTTCTAGACTTTAGTAGAGTGACATGGTATGTATTCTGTATTTTAGGTAATGCCCCCAGTGGGGTCTGACATAACAGAAAATTGATCACAGTAGATGAAAACAAACTTGCCCTTTGGATTGACACATCTGAATTAGGCATAAGCCCTAGATTCAGATTGAGTTTGATTTTCTTTTTAAGTGATTTAGGAATCAGCTTTTCTCATTTGGAAGTTTTTTTTTTGTTTGTTTGTTTGGTTTTTTTTGTTTTGTTTTTTGTATTTCTAATTGTGCACCTCTGATTAAGCTTCAGCAGGCCTCTTTTGGATACTTAGCTTTAGGAACTTTTAAATTTAAATTTTATTTTATTTTATTTATTTTTTTGTGGCAGTGGGGGTGGATGAAGCCCGGGCCCTTACACATGCTACATAAGTGCTCTGTCCCCAACTTGTATCCCAGCACTTTTCTTTCTTTTTCTTTTGAGACAGAATCACACTAAATTGCCCAGATTGGCGTTGAACTCACTCTGGTGCTCAGACAGACCTTCTTGGCCTCCAGAGTAGTTGATATGACAGGCTCGTGTCAGCAGCTTTTGCCTGTCTTTAGAAATGTTATGGTCCCCTGGACTTGCAAATTTTAATATGACTTCTCATGGGCTGTAGCCTGTGTATCTTCTTTAGCTAGCCTTTGTCTCTCTTCCTGTATCCCCTGAAGTGCCAGTGGGCCGCCAAACCTTCTCTGATGTTTCTTCCATTTGTAAGTGAGACCACGCCATAGGTGTCTTTCTGTGTCACTTCAGTTAGTATCATGACCTTCAGGATTACATTAAGGACCATCCATGTGGCCACAGATTGGTAGGACTCTTTTTAAGAAAAGGTCATCTTGTGTCCTATTGAACTGAAAAAAATCTGTCTGTTTATCTATCTATCTATCTATCTATCTATCTATCTATCTATCTATCTATCTATCTTCCACCTGACTGTCTGTCTATCTTTCTTCTACATCTTTATCCATTAAGTGTTGCTCACTTTACATAGAGGAATGGAAATAATAGAAATATATTAGTGTGCTATAAGCTGGGCAAGGTGTAGGGACAGTCATACATTGGTTAGCATCTTCCGTGCAGTGACCCTTCCAACCCCTAATCCTATGACCTAATCTATACCAATGTTTCTGTCAGATCTTTGGTGTTTTACAATGCTCAGTGCAGGGCTGGAGAGATGGAACAGTGGATAAAGTATCCACAACACAAATATGAGGACCTGAGTTGAGATCTTTGGCAGTCACATAGAAAGCCATGTTTGGTGGAACTTTGCTGGTATGGTGGAGACAGGTTTCTACATGTGCACTCAGATACATGAGCACATAGTACATACATGCACATGCCACATGCCACAACATACAACATATACACATAATCAAGGGGAGTCTCTTAGCATGTTAGATAAAAAGAGAGCTTGTGGATATAAGTTCAATTCTCAGAGTCTGGTAGCTTACAAGCACCGTAACTTCAGCTGTAGGGGATCCATACCCTCTTCTGATCTCTATAGGTACTGCACTCACATGTATATAGCTCCTCCTCACACAATTAAAAATAAAATAGATCTTAAAAATAATGCTCAATATGTCACATCATCCTTTATAATAGATACCTAACTATATTCTGTCTTTTCAAAAGTGGGCCATTCATTCTGTCACTTTTAACTTACATTACAGGGCCATGGCTGTGCGTGGACACCACACTGGAGCTGGAGTCAACAGCAAGAAGATGGATGCATTTCTATTCACCCACACTTGAATAAGCAGGAAAGCTTCTGTACATTGGGGTGACAGATTTGTAGAGACAAGGTAGAAATGCATGAGATAGAATAATGGGATCATTTTGTGTCAGAACATCGACTTTTGGTATCCTTAGTTCCTGAGTCTCTTAGCATGTTAGCTTAAAAAGCTCAATGACAGGACGTTGCCTGTCTCCCCCTGCTCCCATCTTCTCCTCTTGGTTGTGTCTGCATGGACTGTGCTGAATGACTCTTCCTGGCTGTTTACCCATACGCCATTTAAGCTTCTAGGATTCTCTTATAGCTTCTAGACAGCCCCCAGATGTGCCTTGCATAGTTAGCTATTTAATTTTTTCTGGTAAGTTGAGTTTCCCAGCCTCTCATCATTTTTATTACCCTTCTCAGAACTCCCTCCAGCCCTTCGACATCTTTACGTATTGAAGCGCCCAGAATTTAATGTAGTTTTCCAGGTGGGATTTGAGAATGACTGTTAAAGTGCCTCACCTCTGTGCTCTGCTGATGAAGCCTTCGGGACCACAGCCCAGAACTACATTAGCTGAGCTGCTGCTGAATCAGTGTTACTAATGTGTGTCTCACTTTCTTCTCACCCCTCACCCTCACTGTGACAGCTCTTTCACAGCCTTAGTGTTTTGCTTCATAGTGGGTAATGGGCATTTTTTTTTATAGTGGGATTTTCTGATTTCTTTTTTTTTTTTTTTTTTTAAGCTTTGAGTCAGCCTGTAGCAACAAGAATGAGGAAGGAAAAGATGTAAGGACAGATAACAACAGAAGAAAGCTATTCAGTTACTCAGCTTCTTCTCACTGTAACAAATATCCAAGACCGTTGAAGTGAAGAGAAGAAAGGTTTGCTCCAGCTCACAGTTTATAGTGTTTCAATCCACAGTTGGTTGACTGGAAAGGAGGAGAAGCAAGAGGAAGTGGACAAACTGGAGACCTGATGTTTCTTCCAAGACCATTCCCCAAGTAGCCTTTCCTTTGGGACTTTCTTAAGGTCCCACTACCACCTAATAATTCATCAGGCTAGCAAGCACACCTTCAACACAACACATGGCCTCTGGGAGCCAAGAGCTAAGCTATAATAAGTGGTATAATCAGTAATAGTTACCTTGTGTCACATGCTACTGCTCTGGGCTGAGATTTGGCTGTGAGCTGTTCTATGTTGCTTGGGTTTTTCAACTCCTACTTTAAAAATAAGGGTTCTTAAATGATTTAACGACCCTTTTAACCCTCCACCCACCACAGGTAGTGGGAAAGAAAGGTTATTAGGATATCAGGGGAAGTGCACCTATTTAGAGGTTGTTCTTTGGAGCAAATCCAATCTGCTTTGTCAGGAAATCAGCAGTTCAGTTCACAGGAATTATGAGCAGCTTGATCCACTTACAAACACTTCATGAATATACCAACAGTCAAGTTTAGTAGCCTCAGGATAGCAAACAAGAATCAGCAGCAGTGGCACGACCCAGCAGAAAGAGCCAGGGCTCCAGGACCAGCAAGAACTCCAGGAGAAATTCTCTGCAGTGCTTCTCTCAAGGAAGCAAAGATCAGCGAAGATGAAGACTGGAGACCAAGAAGCACTTGCAAGGCTACCTATGCAAGCCCCATCACTGTCCCTTGAGTACTAATTATACTCCCTCTAAACATCATGTGTCCTCCCACGGGTCTTGACTCACCATGTGAGTCTGAGTCTGTATCAGCTGACATCACTCTGCCAATCAGCCCAAGACTTTGGAAGTGGCAAAAAGCCTCCAGAGCACCACCAGAAGTTTCTTGGCGTGTTTCTTTCTACAGAGTCACGACAAATGGAGCTCAGCAACGCAAAGTAAGACAAACCAATCAACACATGCAAGTGCATATGGTTAGCAAAGAATCCTTCATCATGCATCCTTTCATGTGCTTGCTTTACCAAAACATCCTTTTACCTGTATTTCCTTTAGCAAAACCAGAAGTTTCTACTTCATAGAAAAGCTGTGGAAGACAGTGAGGCAAGTTAGGCCAGAGACATTAGGCAAGGAGTTAGACGGTGTTCAGTTAGAGGTAGCAGAGCTTGGTTTGAATTCAAACTACCTTGTCTGTGAAATCTTTGTACCACCCAGGTTTGGGTAGCACAAAGCACTGGGATGAAGTTCAAATTCAGTGTTGTCTCATGGGAATCGTGGGAAAGACTGGGCCTTAATTCTACATCCTGAGATGATGTGGTTCTCAGAGAACCCATAGAGCAATGAACCTGGAGAGTTGGTGAAGTGCCCACGTATGGTACATGTTTGGTATTAGCATTTCCCATCCCCAAACATCAGTACCTACAAATGCATTTATCCAGAGTGGAGCAAGAATACAGAACTCAGCCAAACAGATTCCCACTGAACAAAGACAGGATGCAAACACCCAAGGAGCTGAACAGTATGTTCCCTGCTAATGGGCCCACACCTAAAGGATGCTTGTTGACTCTGGCAGCAGAATCACTCTGTGATACCTTGCCACTTGCGTCCATTTTAATATCAATGTTTAGACAGAGGAATTCAAAAAGTGATCCTTGATGTTCATATGTCAGCCTTGATCAAGTATCCACAGGGAGTGAAGTTCGATAGGAGATTCAAATGGTGACTGGTTTATATAGACATGGCCTCTTCTGAGAATTAATATTAGTGCATTGACACTATCACTATACTGAACAAACATTGCTGCTTCTCCTCTTCTTCTGCCCAGGTGTACTTTGTGGCTTGTTTTGTATAGCAGCATGACAAAATGCAAAAAAATGACATTGAAATTAGACAGGGCCGAAACCCAGGCATGGGCAACCCCTTAGTTTTATAAATTGTGCAAGTATTTTGGTCCATGTGGTTCAAATTTTTATCCTTAAATTAGAGTTTTTGTCAGGGAATTCTTATAATATGTAAATGAGTATACCGTCATACAGTGCTTGATGTTCAAGGAGATGATCCACATAGTCAATAAAAATCTTTAGAAGATTATTTATTTATTTATTTATTTATTTATTTTTTCTATAATTGTTTTCTTCTTTTTTGTTTATTCTTTTTTTACAACTTTATTTTACAAAACAAAGATAAATGTACAGATTTTAAGCATTGTTTGCATAAAATTATACAAAACATTTTTGTCAGTACTTTTTTTCAGATTTTAAAATAATTTTTACATAAAACTGTATGAATATATTTGTTAGGCAGTACTTGATTTTTTTAAAGGTTTGATAGTATGCATTGAAAACTTAATAGTTACAATGAGCATAAAGTACATGTAAAACAAAATGTAACATGGAAATAGTCAAAGGTTTCTTGTTGTATAGAGATTTTTTTTTGTTTTGTTTTGTTTTGTTTTCTTTATTTCTTGGACTTCATACAGTCTGTGAGTTGTTTCTGGGGCAGTGCAAGCCTCTGGGGTTAGCATCCCAGTATCAGTGACTGCATATTATGTCTGTTCTTTTGTGACTGGGTTATCTCACTCAGAATGATATTCTCTAGATGCAGCCATTTTCTTAAGAATTTGGTTAAGTCATTGTTTCTGGTGGCTGAGTAGTATTCCATTGTGTAAATGTACCACAATTTTTGTATCCATTCATCTTCTGAAGGACATCTGGGTTCTTTCCAGCTTCTGGCTATTATAAATAGAGCTGCTATGAACATTGTGGTGCATATATCTTTGTTGTGTACTAAGGTGTCTCTGGGGTTTATGCCCAGAAGTGGAATAGCTGGGTCTTCAGGCAGTATTATGTCCAATTTTCTGAAGTATCGCCAGACTGATTTCCAGAGTGGTTGTATTAGTTTGCAACCCCACCAACAGTGGAGAAGGGTTCCTCTTTCTCCGCAACCTTGCCAGCATCTGTTGTCATCTGAGTTTTGGATCTTGGCCAATCTGACTGGTGTGAGGTGGAATCTCAGGGTTGTTTTGATTTGCATTTCCCTGATGGCTAAGGATGTCGAGCACTTCCTCAGATATTTCTCAGCCATTCGATATTCCTCAACTGAGAATGTTTTGTTTAGCTCTGTACCCCATTTTTAATAGGGTTATTTGATTCTCTGGTGTCTAGCTTCTTGAGTTCTTTGTATACCTTAGATATTAGGCCTCTATCTGATGTGGAGTTGGTAAAAAACTTTTCCCACTCTGTTGGCTGCCGTTTTGTTTTCTTGACAGTGTCTTTAGCCTTACAGAAACTTTGCAATCTCATTAAATCCCATTTGTCAATCTTTGACCTTAGAGCTCGAGACATTGGTGTTCTGTTCAGGAAATTTTCTCCTGTGCCTATATGTTCTAAGGTTTTCCCTACTTTCTCATCTAATAGTTTCAGTGTATCTGGTTTAATGTGGAGATCTTTGATCCACTTACACTTGAGCTTTGTACAAGGAGATAAGAAAGGGTCTATTTTCATTCTTTTGCATGTTGAGTGCCAGTTGGACCAGCACCATTTGTTGAATAGGCTGTCCTTTTTCCATTGAATGTTTACGGCTCCTTTGTCAAAAATCAGGTGATCATATATGTGAGGGCTCATTTCTGGATCTTCTATTCTATTCCATTGATCCACATGCCTATTTCTGTACCAGTACCATGCAGTTTTCAGCACAATTTCCTTGTAATATAGCTTGAGGTCAGGGATAGTGATTCCCGCAGATGTTTTCTTGTTGAGGATGGATTTCGCTATTCTAGGTCTTTTGTTGTTCCATATGAAATTGCACATTGCTCTTTCCAGTTCCATGAAGAACTGTGTTGGAATTTTGATGGGGATTGCATTGAATCTGTAGATTGCTTTTGGTAGGATGGCCATTTTAAAAATGTTGATCTTTCCAATCCATGAGCATGGGAGATCTTTCCATTTTCTGAGATCCTCCTCAATTTCCTTCTTTAGAGGTTTGAAGTTCTTGTCATACAGGTCCTTCACTTGCTTAGTTAGAGTCACACCAAGGTATTTCATAGTTTTTGTGACAATTGTGAAGGGTACCTTTTCCCTAATTTCTTTCTCCACATGTTTGTCCTTTGAGTGTAGGAAGGCTACTGATTGTTTGAGTTGATTTTGTATCCAGCCACTTTGCTGAACTAGTTTATCAGCTGTAGGAGTTCTCTGGTGGAGTTTTTGGGGCCACTTAAGTACACTAACATGTCATCGGCAAAGAGTGATGTTTTTATCTCTTCCTTTCCGATTTGTATCCCCTTGATCTCCTTTTGCTGTCTAATTGCTTCAGCCAGGACTTCCAGTACTATGTTGAATAGGTAGGGGCAGAGTGGGCAGCCTTGTCGAGTCCCTGATTTTAGTGGGATTGCTTCAAGTTTCTCGCCATTAAGTTTGATGTTGGCTGTTGGTTTGCTGTATATTGCTTTTATTATGTTTAAGTATGGACCTTGGATTCCTGTTCTTTCCAGGACTTTTAACATGAAGGGGTGTTGAATTTTGTCAAATGCTTTCTCAGCATCTAGTGAGATGACCATGTGATTTTGTTCTTTGAGTTTGTTTATATGGTGGATTATGTTGATGGATTTCCTTATATTAAACCATCCCTGCATCCCAGGGATGAAGCCTACTTGGTCATGATGAATGATCATTTTGATGTGTTCTTGGATTCGGTTTGCAAGTATTTTGTTGAGCATTTTTGGGTCAATGTTCATAAGTGAGATTGGTCTGAAGCTCTCTTTCCTTTTAGCGTCTTTGTGTAGTTTAGGTACGAGGGTTATTGTAGCCTCAAAAAATGAGTTGGGTAGCATTCCATCAGAGTCTATCTTTTGGAATAGTTTGGAGAGTATTGGTGTTATATCCGCAATAAATGTCTAATAAAATTCTGCACGGAACCCGTCTGGACCTGGGCTTTTTTTGGTTGGGAGGCTTTTGATGACTTCTTCTATTTCTTTAGGTGTTATAGGGTTATTTAGATGGCTTACTTGGTCCTGGTTTAACTTTGGGAGCTTGTATCTGTCTAGGAATTCGTCCATTTCCTCCAGATTTTCCAATTTTGTGGAGTATAAGTTTTTGTAGTAGGATCCGATGATTTCTTGAATTTCCTCAGTTTCAGTTGTTATGTCTCCACTTTCCTTTCTGATTTTGTTAATTTGTATACTCTCTCTTTGCCCTCTAGTTAGTCTGGCTAGGGGTTTATCAATCTTGTTGATTTTCTCAAAGAACCAACTCTTGGTTTTGTTGATTTTTTTCAATGGTTCTTTTTGTTTCTATTTGGTCTATTTCTGCCATAATTTTGATTATTTCTTACCGTCTGCTCTTCTTGGGTATATCTGCTTCCTTTTTTTCTAGGGCTTTTAGCTGTCCTGTCAGGTTGCTGATGTAAGCTCTCTCCAGTTTCTTTTTTGAAGCACTTAGGGCTATGAGTTTTCCTCTCAGTACTGCTTTCATTGCATCCCATAGGTTTGGGAATGTTTTGTTTTCGTTTTTGTTGAATTCTACAAAGTCCTTAATTTCTTTCTTTACTTCTTCTTTGACCCTGCTATCATTTAACAGAGCGTTGTTTAGTTTCCATGTGTATGTGGGCTTTTTGTTGTCTTTGTTGTTGTTAAAGACCAGCCGTAGACCATGGTGATCTCAGAGGATGCATGGGAGTATTTCAATCTTCTTATATCGATTGAGGCTCGTTCTGTGTCCAATTATGTGGTCAATTTTCGAGAAGGTGCCATGGGGTGCTGAGAAGAAGGTGTATTCTTTTACTTTAGGGTGATATGTTCTGTATATATCTATTAATTCTAGTTGGTTCAAGGTCTCTGCTAGTTTTGCAGTGTCCTTGTTCATTTTCTGTTTCCATGATCTGTCCATTGGTGAGAGTGGGGTATTAAAGTCTCCCACTATTATTGTGTGGGGTGAAATGTATTTTTTGAGCTTTAGTAGGGTTTCTTTTATGAATGTGGGTGCTTTTTTATTTGGAGCATATATGTTAAGGATTTAGAGTTTCTCCTGACCGGTTTCCCCGGTAATGAGTAAAAAGTGTCCTTCCTTATCTTTTTTGATAACTTTTGGTTGGAAATTTACTTTATTCAATATTAGAATAGCCACTCCAGCTTGCTTCTTGGGGCTGTTTGCTTGGAAGTTTTTTTTCCCACCCTTTTACTCTGAGATAGTGTCTGTCTTTGTCTCTGAGATGAGTTTCCTGTATGCAGCAAAAGGCTGGATTTTGTTTATGTATCCAGTCTGATAGCCTATGTCTCTTTATTGGGGAGTTGAGTCCATTTATGTTAATAGATATCAAGGAATAGTTGTTTCTGTTTCCTGCCATTATTGCTTTTTTGGGTTGAGTTGTGTCTGTGTCTTTTTCTTCTTTTAGTTTTCTTGTTTAGGAGTTTTCTTGTTTTTATGAGGCTGTATTTTCCCTCATTGTATTTGGTTTTCCACCTATAATTCGTTGTAGTGCTGGGTTTGTGGTCTGATATTGTGTAAATTTTGATTTGTCTTGAAATATCTTCATCTCTCCATCTATGGTGATTGATAGTTTTGCTGGGTATAGCAGCTTGGGCTGACACTTGTGTTCTCTTAGGGTCTGCATGATGTCTGTCCAGACTCTTCTAGCTTTCATAGTCTCTGTTGAGAAATTGGGTGTGATTCTGATTGGCCTGCCTTTATATGTTACCTGACCTTTTTCCCTTACTGCTTTTAGTATTCTTTCTTTGCTTTGGGCACTTGGTGTTTTGACTATTATGTGTTGGGAGGTATTTCTTTTCTGGTCCAACCTATTTGGAGTTCTGAAGGCTTCTTTTATGCTCGTGGTCATCTCATTCTTGAGGGTAGGGAAGTTTTCTTCTATGATTTTGTTGAAGATAATTACTGTGCCTCTTAGTTGATACTCTTCTCCCTCTTCTATTTCTATTATCCGTAGGTTCGGTCTTCTCATTGTTTCTTGGATTTCCTGGACATTTTGGGTTAGGAGCTTTTTGTTTTTTGCATCTTCTCTGGCTGTTTTGTCTATGTTTGCAATGTTGTCTTCTGCCCCCGAGATTCTCTCTTCCATCTCTTGTAATCTATTGGAAATTCTTGCTTCTGTGACTCCTGATTTCTTTTTTTGGTGTTCTGCCTCTAGGGTTATCTCTTTTAGTGTTTTCTTTATTGTGTCAATTTCTTTTTTAATTTCCCTCTTCCATTCCTTTATTTCTTTGGTTCTGTTTTCCTCTAGTTCTTTGAGTTCTTTGAGTGCTTTTCTTGTTTCCTCTTTAAAAGCTTCTGAATCTTTTTGCTTTTCCTCCCGTTCTTGTTTAAGTATCTGTATCAGCATCTTGAGGTATGATTTCAGGTCTGTGTCTTCTTTTTCTGGAGTGTTTGGAATTCCGATGTTTGCTGTTATGGGAGAGCTGGGTTCTGGTGTTGCCAGGTTGTCTTGGTTTCCTTGGGATATACTCTTTCGCTTTCCTCTTGCCATTTTGTTGTCAGTGATATGTTCTCGCCTTTCCCTTGTATCTGGTCTGTGTCCCTGGATCTCCACTGGTCCAGGTGGCAGATGGGCCCAGCCCTGTTCTATGCCTCAGAGTCGCCGGGTGGGAACAGAAGTTCCAAAGTTCTGTTCCTGGTTCCTGGATCAGGCAGGTCGGAGGGCAGGCTCTGTGTGCACACTCCGCAGAGATCTCTCTGCTCCCTGGCCGCCCATATCTCCCACTCACCAGTTTCTCAACCGCTAGGGGCTGGCGGTTTGCGTGGCAGATGGGCCAGGTCTGTTCTGTACTCTGAAGTTGCCGCCGGGTGGAAACAGAAGTTCAAAAGTTCTGTTCCTGGTCCCAGTTTCTCAACCCCTAGGGGCTGGCAGTTTGCGTGGCAGAATGGCCGGGCTATTTATTTATTTTTAAATGTGCATGTAGGTGTGTGTTCCTGCATGAGTTTATGCATACAGCATGTGTGTAGGTACCTACAGGGAGACCTGTTAGATCCCTTGGACCTGAAATGGCAGGTGATTGCTAGCTGCTAGATGTGGATCTTGGAAACTGAACCCAGGTCTTTGTAAAAGCATTAAGTGCTCTCTACTGATGAAATATTTTCCTAGTCCCTTAAGCTTGAAAAAAAAAACCCTGTATGTATATATGTATGCATGTATGTATGTATGCATGAATTATGTGTATAGGTACACATACTATGGCACATGTGGAGGCCAGAGAACAATATGTAGGAATCAATTCTCTCCTTTCATCATGTGGGTTCCTTGGACTGAACGCAGGTCAGCAGGCTTGGCAAGAATGCAACTACTGAGCCATCTAACTGGCCTCAGATTTGAGTTTCTACTTTAATGTATATCTATCTGTCTCTTACTTTCCTTTACAACTCCTATACTAAATAGTCTACTAAACAACTCATGTTTCAGAAAGCATGCTACCATTGCTGCCACCATCACCATCTCTACCACCATTACCATCATCACCATCATCACCAGCAGCAACACTTACCAGGTACTCATGTTTCGTTAGGCTCTAAGCTGAAAATGTTACAGACTCACTATTTATTCTTCATGATTATCCTATAAAAATATGTGGAGAGAATCTTTCGTGTGCCACATGAAAAGCATTGCCTGTCAATAAAAGCTGATAGCCTATTAGCTGAGGTAGAAAATAGGAGGTGGGAGTTCTGGCAGGGAGAGGAATTCTGGGATAGAATGAGGCATGGGAAGGCATTCCCCCCACCCCACTCCAACACTGAAGGAGATGGTAGTATGAACCTGAGGAGAGGTAAGTAGTCACTTGGTAGGACTTAGAACAGAATAAATGGGTTAATTAAGTTACAAGTCAGTGTGAGCCAGCTAAACTGCCAGACTAGGCATTTATTCATAAATAATTCAATCTCTGAGCATTTCCGAACTGGTGTGTGGGTAGAAAAGCCTGTGGTTACAAAAAGTAGGTGAAGTTCTTACTCTTGTGTTGAAAATGAGAATGGCAATGCTTAGGGAGTTAAATAACTGATCCAAGGTCATCAGGATATAAAAGGTAAAAAGAAACATGAACCACAGCCCTGCTTGTTATGATCTGCTAGGAAGCAAAACTAAAGCATGTGCAAATCCAGCCACCTTTATAAAACACCCTGAGCAAAGGTAAAAGTACACACTTTAGGCTGGAACTCTGCGGACATTGTGAACCAGGACTTGACAAAGGGCAGCATGTGCATGCTTGTGTGTGTGTGTGTGTGTGTGTGTGTGTGTGTGTGTGTGTGAGAGAGAGAGAGAGAGAGAGAGAGAGAGAGAGAGAGAGAGAGAGAGAGAGAGAGAGAGCTCAAGTGCTTAGATTTCTTACATTTCTATGGAGTCAACACATTTCCAGGCTCCTGTGATCTGGTTGGTTTGACTCTGCGGACTTGACAGGAGCCAGGGTCATGTGAGAAGGAACTTCAATGGAGAAAATACCTCCATCAGATTGACCTGTAGACATTTTCTTGCTTGTGGTTGATTTTGCTGTGAGTGGTACCATACCTCAGCAGGTGGTCATGGGTTGAAAAAGGAAGCAAACTGAAGGAGACTTGGAAGCTAGGGGGCTCTAGTATCAGGGTAATCTTGTGGCCCAGGATCCTTTTCAGGCACCACTATCTATGCAATGCGACTACCAGTGTTTCGACCCCTTCACTTTTCAAGACCTCTTTCTTGTGTTCTGCACACATGCTCAGGATAGAAGGCCTCATTGGTCTGGTTCTATTTTGCTGTTTTTACTCAAGCAGAGCTTTTGAGCCTAGCCATTAATCAGAAGTAGGCTAGCCTGGTGACTACTGGCCTGGGTTGGGAATCCACCCTTCTCTAGTCCTGCTAAAGAATCAGGATATGTGGAACTTGATCACATATACAGAATGTGTACAGTGTACAGGCTCATAAAAGTTTTCATTGCAGGGGACTCTGAATGTAGAAGGGTGTGACAGGTCTGTGGCTGGCAGTGGGGGAAGAAGATGCAGTGGAGTGACCTTGATGAGCTTGGGCTGAGGTAAGCTTCTAATAGATCCATAGAAGGGGAATAGTGAGAATGAGGGATAGTTATATCTAATCTATCTATCATCTACCCATCTTCTAATCCATCTACCTACCCACCCATCCATTTATCCATTCACCCACCCATCTATCCACCCATCCATCCACCCATCTACCCATCCATCCATCCATCCATTCACCATCCATCCACCCACCTACTCATCTATATCCATCTATCCACCCATCTATCCACCCATCCATTCATCCATCCATCATGCATGCATCCATCCATCCATCCACTCACCCACCTACCTATCTATATCCATCCATCCATTCATCCATCCACCCATCATTCAACCACCATCCAGCCATCAGCCTATCCATCTTTCCATCCATCTGAATTATAGATAACAGATCTTCCAAGTGAGGAAGAAATGTTTTATTAAAAGCACTGGGAGGTAGAAGAGAGCTATTAGGGATCCTGGAAAATAATAGCCATGTGAGAAGAATTGGTATGGTGTGGGGTGAATCAGGTTGGCAGAGAGAATAAGGCTGAAGTGAGAGATTCTGTGTAGGCCATCTTTCTGTCTCTGTGACAAAGTATTTGAGGTAATCAGCTTATAGGAGGGAAAGACTGATTTTGGATTTATGGTAGTCAGGAATCAAAGAGACAGAAGAACTATGCTCTAAAGTTTCCTCAAGGAGACACAGCCAGTGACTTTACTTGCTCTGACTAGGTCCCATCTGCTAAGACTCAGTACATGAACCTCTGGGGTACACCTTTCACCTGTCCAGGCCATGGCAGGGGACACCTATCTAAGCCATGGAAGGTTCCTATCAGGAATTTGTTACATTCCTCTAGATGTATGACCAGGAAACAGGAAAACAAGGCACCTTTACCTTAGTTTCTTATCCTTTGGTACCTTTAAGGATTTTAGCTCTTTCCCATACTTAGGCAATTAATAGGCTCACATGACATTCTGTTTATTAGATATTCACATGATCCAGTTTGAACAATAACAAAAGATCCATTTGAATGAACTCAAGGCTGGAAATGAGTCACAAGTTGTTTTAAAAATAGTTAATTTGTTCATTGAATTCACCTGCTTGCTAAATGCCCTAACTAAATTCCCTAGGTCTAGCAATTATGCTTCTGGCTGTGTTTGTTACCTTTTCTTTCTAAGAATTACACCCTCAATTGTTGTAGAAACTGCTTCAATTTCCTTTTCAAGATAGGAGTCTAGTCCTAAATGGGCTGGAGTTTACTATGTCATCCAGGCTGCCCTGATATTTGTGATCCTTCTGTCTCAGATTCCCAAGTGATGGAATTTTACATGTGTGCACCATCACTTTATTCTTTAATTTGGATGTGTTTTTGCATGCCGCTGCTTGGCCACAGTCAAGTTAGTTACCCGATATTTCCTGGTCTCTACAGAAACCATGTTGTGTTGAGCCTCTCAGAGTGGCTGGTTATCTTTTCTTCAAGAAAACATGTAAGAATCTCTTTAAGCTTCCTTAAACCTTTCAAAGCTTTGCTAAGTGACTAGAAAACCATGGACAGTGGTTTAGAGAGCTCTAGATGAACAGGAATTATTTAGTTTTTTACTGGATTTTCAGCACACTATTATAAAAATCCAGGATGACACTAATTGGAATATAATTTACTGTGCTATGAGATAAAGTGTAGATGAAGCATCCAGCTACTTAGCTAAGACACACAGAAATGTTTACAGGATACTTGCTAATTTACAGTGAAAATGTGGAAAACAGGGTTTGGAGAGATGGCTTAGCAGTTAAGAATACTTTCTGCTTTTGAAGACCTGCATTTATTTTCCAGTGCTCACTTGGTAATTCACAACCATCTATAACTCCATCCTGTGCAATCTGATATCCCCTTTTGACTTCTGCAGGTACCAAACATGCCCATGCTGTACATTTATACATGCAGGCAAAATACTCATAAACATAAAAGAAATAAAATTAAAAAAAAACTAAAAAATGTAAACACAGAAATTAGTATGTTTTTGAGTTGGTGAATTATAACTTATTTTGAGAATCTTTGAATCAGTTTTAAAACAGGAAGCAAAGTACTGACAACCTTAATTTGGGCCCCATGACTCTCTAATGCTGACCTGAACAAGACCTAACTCTGTGGCTAATTGATTCCTAACCCTAACCAACTCCTTCCCTCTCTATTACTGGCCCCTTTGAGCTGCCACTCAGCTCTTTTAATATGACACTAGAAGTTGTTCATGCATGGGAAGAGTTCCTTACTGGCTACCTCTGTGTGCTCCAGAGTTGTTATTCCCATCTGCCCTGGCTCTTGTAACAGCCCCATGTCTTGTGCCTTTGCCAGGCCCTGCCTTCTGTCTTTTCACAACAAAGTTATATAACTTTATAACATTAATATCTAATTGTATCATTTTTCTTTGGCCATTCCTTTATGCTCCCTGGTATGCAGTATTGTGATGATTAATTTGCTGTCAACTTGATTAGCGTGAAAAGCACCCAAGTCATTACAGAGGCATTACTTTAGGTAAGTCTATGAAAACTTTCCCAGGGGGGGATTAACTAAGAAGGTAAGCCCTACCCTTAAAGTGTGTTGCACATTCCCATGAGATTGAGTCTTGACTGACTGAAAAGGGAGAGAGTCAGATGAGCTCCAGCATCCTGTCTGTCTGTTCACTCACCAAGGTGTGAGTAGCAGCTTCTGACCATTGTGGACAGGACCAGCACCAAGCCCCATGCTTGTGGCTCTCCTGAATTGTGATACCACATAAGCCCTTTGTAAGCCCTACCTTCCCTTTAGTTGCTTCTTGTCAGGTTGGCCACAGTATGGAGAAAACTAGTGAATACAGCTGTTTCTCCTCTGCCTGACAAATACTCTGTTCTTAGGTCACCTCCTCTATGACACTCACTGTGACACCAGAGGCAGACTTGTGTTTCGGTGTAATTTTGTTCCATAAATCCTCAGTGTGAACATAACTCTCTATGGGCAGTGACAGGTGGAGAGGAATCCTAGGGTAGCCACAGAGTCAGCATGGAAATGAGTAAGGTTGAAATGGTCTAGTTCTTGGTCTGACAGGTAGAGTTTCTGATGGTTGAGAACCAAAAATTACGTTCACTATGAGTGTCAGGTGTGAGCAGATGTTCCTGTGGTTCTCACATCTGGAACTGGAAGGTTGGGATAAAAACAAGTGCCTGGTTGGAAGAACACTGCTATAGATGCCAGTTTGTTCTTTCTGGATCTTTCCTTGGATTCTCTTCACGTCTCGGTTGATTCAGGTGTTGTCAAAAATCTAGCTGATGGGCTGAATCTGAGGTTATATGTTTTTGCAAATAAAGTTTTATTAGAACGAAGTCATGGTCATGCTCAATAACTTACTTCTTTTTTCTTTCTTTCTTTCTGCTGCTTTTGCTGTGGGGCAGGGTGACAGGGACTGAATGGCCTGCAAGGCTGAAGTACATTTACTATCAAGATCTTTGTGGAAAAGATTTGCTGAGCCCAGATCTAAACATGAGAGGAATGCTTAAACAGTCAAGTGTTACCTGCACCAAAACCCAAGAAGTAATGCTGAATAACAATTTGTTTTAAAAAGGTAGCATTAAAAAAAGAAAAAAAAATAGAAAAAAATAAACCCAAGGTTCAAGTCAAGGTCTGTGTCTGAATCTGCCTTTTCAAGGTGTGTGGAAGAATATGCTCTGTGTCTGTGGTGACGGCGGGATCAATGGTTGAGATCAGAGGTTTCTAGAGAAGAGAGGGTAGACTGGCCTTGGATGCTTCAGAGGCTTGTTTTTTTTAACTGCAAGAAACCAGTGCTGTCCCCTCCTCTTCCTATTCAACCAGGAGGCTGCATGATTCTTCCTTCTTCCTGTACCTCCACTGTCACCCTCAGCACTGACTTGGCTTTAGAATGTTCTAGATGTGCAGTGGGGAGACAGAGGTCATGTGAGAAGCCTCTGTGTGCAGAGATGGAGTAGACATCCAGCCCAGGACACTAAAGAGCCACAGTTTCTAGGGGAATATATGTCACTTGGGAAGTCACTCAGAAGTGATAATCTGACACCCTGGTAGGCTCAATCTGAATAATCTGGAGCCCAGAGATGGTCCATCTTTTCTCCTGGTGCCTTTCATTACTATTTCTATTCAGATGACATCCCAGAGGTCATAGGTAAGGAGACGTAATAAAGGTTTTCAGATAAGCAGCTCTTGGGTACCAAGACCAGCACTGGATAATCTCACTGTGTGGCTTGCATCCAACAGGGCCATATGCCACATGATCTGACACATGCCTGGACTCGTAGCCAAGCTACTTTGCATGTCATTCAGATAAGATTTCTAAAGAAAAAAACTGGAAGGAGGCGTGGATCTTAGAGTACAGCAGAGGTTATATCCAAGTCAAGAGTTCTGAAATGTGTTAAGCGATGAGTATTCAACCAAACCGGCCCATTAGCCAAGTGGGTAATTCCAAGACTGTTCTAGTTAGGGGTAGCCTGGGCACAAGTGAGGCATGTGAAAACCGTGGGCAAGCTGTAGAGGGTTGATGACTGCTTGAGTCCTAGAATCTAAGAATAACATGGGTTGAAGCAATAACAGGGAGGAGCTGGTGCATCGAATCCTAGCCCACAGATGTACCTGAATCCTGCACAGAGTGTTTGTCTTATCTCCAACCTATCCCAAGACCCAAGGGGACATCCTCTGTCTATGAGCCTTACTTGTTTTCTACAGGTGATTTTTCTCACTTCAATTAAACAAATCCCATCATATATAGCCATTGTGTTTGAAAAGTACAACTTTGCCAAGTGTTGAGACATAGGATTCTGTGTGTGTATATGAACCTGTGTTGATAGAGATCATACAAGTATTTGTGAGAACAGATAATATCTGGGAGAGGAAAGTAAGGAAGGAGAAAGAGGGAAGGGTAGGGAGAGGAATGATCTTCTATATTATTAGAGGGGATAGAGGAAGATTTTCTGGAACTGAAATGCAGAACTTTACATGGGTCTTGGAAGAGAGATATGATTTCAGTGTGAGAATATACCCAGATTTAGCATGAGAACAAACAGGGGGGATGGGAGGGCAGGGAAGCAGAGCATGCTTAGAGGAAAACATGTAGCTTGAGTAATGGATAAGACATGGTTAGGATCTAGAAGCAGATATATTCTATGGGGTGGATTAATGTGGTTAAGGTTTAGCTAAGTGGTAGAAAACTCAAAGCAACTAGGACTTAAGATATAAATTTGCCAAGCCTGGCAGACCAAGAGCTGGAAGGGAATTGTCAGGGATCCAGGTTCTTTTGACTTTGTTATTCCAGGGCAGGCTTCAGTTGATGGTCCAAGACTGTAAAGCACCATTACGATGTCGAATTTTAACCATCACCTTAACTGGGCCAAGAGATTCTGAAGAGCTGATAAAACTATTTCTAGGTGGGTCTGTGAGGGTGACTCTGAATGGGATTAGGGTTTGGGTCAGAGGATTGATAAAGATCCACTCTCAGCAATCTACCATCCAGGTGTGTATCTACCATCCAGTCTGTTAAGGGCTGGGACAGAAGAGGCAGAGGAAGGGAGAATTCTCTTCCTCTTGAATCCAGACCTTTACCTTTGCATGCTTTTGAATACCATATTTTCAGACCCTACCAAGATTTCCTGGACTTTTCACTCTCAGCTATAGCCTAGGAGTGGGATTCATACCATTAGCTTTCTTGTTTTTCAGCCCTTTGGACTTGAACCAAATTACACCAATAAGTTTTCTGGTCTCCAGATTGCAGAAAGCATATTGCGGGATTTTCTTGACTTCCACAATAATATAAGCTAATTCTCACAATAAACTATGTCTATCTATATATGAATTCTTTGCTTCTGTTCCCTCTGGAGAACCCTGACCAATGTAGCTGTAGTCTAGCCATTAGGGTGGAGAAGGGACAAAGAAGAGAGAATACGGTGACTCATGCCTGTAATCTCAGCACTTGGACAACAAAGGCAGGGGTTTTTCTGCAAATTTGAGGCTAACCTAAGTTACACCGTGTATTCTATCTGCCTCAAAAAACATTCCAATAGAGGGAAAAATAGAGGAAATAAAGGGTGTATCCTACATGCCTCTCAGGGGAGATTTGTGAAACTTATCACATAAAATTTTGTATTAAATAGATTGACTAGAATGTGGTCACTCAAGCATACTTAGCTACAAGAGGTACTATCACCACAGAAGAAGACAGAAGGAGAGAATCACACTTAGGAATAGTGGGCAAAGCCCATATCTGATTACAATGACCTTAGATGCCAGTTTCAGAAGTAGATACATTAAACTTTTTGGATTTATAGGAAGCTTTGAAGATTCTGAGTAAGGGAATTATGAGGAAAGAAATATTTTTAGGAAGATTAATTGGTCAGTGGTAGGGATTATCATTAGGAGAAAGAGATGGGGCTAGCACAAGGATACTGTAACACAGAGGCACGAATTAACAGCACAGAGGAGACAGAACAAGAGCTCTAGAGTCAGGACACATTGCAACGACATGTAGCAGAGCTGTTAAGTTGAGAAAAAAACCAGAAAAGATGCATTTATGACACCCAGGTGTGTGTCGAATGAGACTGGTCATATTTAATAACAGACATCAGTAAAAGAAGCTTGCTAAGTGAAGATTAAGCTGGGCTTGGCAGTTTCAACTTTGAAGCTCCAGAAAGACTTATGAAAGGCATATAATAGTAGTTAAAAGTTGTGAATCAAGAAGAAAAGCTAGTTAGTTGCACATTTGTCTCTTAGGTATCTTTCACATGGGGTTGACTTGGATAGTGTCTAATTAAAATATTTATACTATATAGGTTTTATATTTTTGATAGCTGTGGTTTGAATGTGAAATGTCTCCCAGAGGCTCAACTTAGTCCCCAGCTGGTAGTGCTATTTGGGAAGATTCTGGAACCTTTCAAAGGAGGAGCCAGAATAGAGGAAGCACACCACTGGGGAAGACTTTCAGGGTATATAGCCTCGCCCTGTTTCCTCTCTGCTTTGAACTGTCAAGGCAAGGTGAACAATTGCTTTATGCTCCTGCTACCCTGCCTTCCCCACCATGATGATGTGTTGTCCCTTCATCACAACAGTGGTTCTCAACTTGTGGGTCAGGATCTCTTTGGGGGGAAGTCAAATGACCCTTTGACAGGGTCCCATATCAGATATCCTACATATCAGATATTTACATCATGATTAGCAACAGTAGCAAAATGACAGTTACAAAGTAGCACTGAAAGTAATCTTATAGTTGGAGCTCACCACAACATGAGGAACAGTATTAAAGCATTGAAACATTAGGGAGATTGAGAACCACTGCTCTAGAAGTAAGAGCAAATAAACCCTTTCTCCTTTATGTTGCCTTTGTCAGGATATTTTAATCACAGCAACAGCAATGAAATTAACACAATAACCAAGAGCTCTCATCTGCTCTGGAGTGTTTTCAGAGGCAATGGATACATAGGTAAGTGAATACAGAGCTTGTTGGGTGAACCTTCATCTCAGTTACACTCTCTGTATGACTGACCCTGCTTGGGTTCAGGATGGGTCATTCCTTCATCCTTTTGTCCCAGAGTGCTTTGTTTAGTCTTGACCATATCATGACAAATTTATAAATTGTATTAAGCATCCAAAGATCCCACATCCCAAAGGCTACTCAACATACTTGCTTATGAATATTGAAAGTGTATATTTTTAGGTCACCGCCTCACTAACACAGGGTTGTCTTTATGTTACCATCTTTTGTGGAGAGACTTTATGTCAGGCCCAGATGAAAATGTGTAAAGGATTGTCAGGAATCTACACCTTTGGTTCTTTTGTGAAATGCAAAATTTAGGAATTATTGGACTCACAATCTTACATGGATAATAACAGTGTAGAAATATCCCCACCATTTCTCTCTGGTTCAGCCCAGTCTAGCTATTACATTGCCTGCCTGTATGTGAATGTTCTATCTCCCATTTTAGGATTGGAAATGGCATTAGGACCTTAGATATGGACTTTGGAGCTGTGAGTTCAGGAATAAAAAATTGAAGACAAAGAAATGAATGAGACTTTTTGGTGGGACTGGAAAATAGTTTTAGGAAGAGAAGAAGAGGTGTAGAAATGTTGGCAGGTGACAGTTCTTTCTCAGAACTACAAACTTTGTATAGAATGTAGACTGGAGGAAAAGCATCAGAGAGGCTGGGAAAACCTATAACAGAATTATACCATAGAAGCAAGTGGACAAGCAGAAAAAAAATACAAAGGTTTGTAATACAGAAAGCAGCCCATGGGAAGTCACTGTAAAAAGGAAGGAAAGAAATCCTGGCTAAAGGCCACTAACTTTTGAAACAAGAAAGTCTTATGGCATTTCTATAGAGCTGTGCTGGCAGAAGTCAAGTGGAAACCCCAATTTGATGTTTTCAGAAACCTGAGTTCATCTGGATGAAGACATTAGGACATAGCCAACCACTGGGCTAGCCTGTGGCAGGCCTTGCTATAAACTCCCCACTCTGCATAGAAAAGAGAAGGCCGTTTGCCAGGAAGAAGCACCTCTTGATTCCCTGTGAAATGCTTGAATTATTGTCTTTTTACAGCTGGGGATGCTGACTCTTACAGAGGTTGGGGATTCACTCAGTGCTTTGCACAGTAGCCACGTGGAGGAGGTAGCCTCTGCCATTCTTCTCACACAGCAGCTGGCTCAACACCCTTGGCTAGAGACAAGGTTCCTCTTTGTTCCCCATCAGTCCCATCTCGGCATAGGTGCGTACAAATCACACCTTCAGTCAGCAAATTCCTTTCTCATCTTTCCCACCCCTCTTTTACTTACTTAAACAGCCACATTTTATTCCCAGGGTGCCCTAGCTCAGTTAAAAGACACTAAGGTTTTAAGGCAAAAATAACTTGCTGGGACTCTGTTACTCAACATGAAAGGTCTTTGCTTTGTCTATCACAGTAACATCTTCCCAAGCTCATTTTATTTTTGGAAATGTGTGCCACGAATGCTATCCATGTTATTGCCATGAAAAAAGAGACTGTTTTGTGGGAATGGGATCAATTAGCAGCTTGGCTTTATTTCAATCTGATCCTTGAATGCAGGTCAGATGTTCAACTGAGGGAAGACAAAGGGAGACACATAACCCCTTACTCCCAGCAAGCATCCCAATAGCAAACTGTCAGGATGGCTCACTCCACCCCCCATCTGCCCTGCATCCTACCAGGCTTTGGGGAGAAATGAATAGTCTCAGATCCTCATTTATATTCATTAATATTGTCCTTCTGGAGACACATCAGCACTGGACATCATAATAACTGATGTGTCTTGAGCACTCATAATCGTCTAGGTACCAAGTGACGTACTCCGATGTGCATCTTCTTGTCTTTCCGTAGCAGTTCTTGGGACTGTTAGTCTGTTTTGTGTTGTTGTATCAGAATGCCAGAGGCTGGGTACTTTATAACAAAAGATGTTCATTTGTATCCCAGTTCTGGGGATTTAAGGATGTGACAGCTACATCTATGAGGATTTCATGACATCACAGTGCTGTGAGGTGGGCAGAAGAGACAACGGGAAGAAAGAGGTGGGGAATTTTTTTATAACAGCCCGCTGGCTTGTGACTTCTTGGTATCTGCGGGACCACTTTCCACTAGGTCTCAACTATTAAAGCCTCAGTGGCCTCACCACCATCATACTGGAGACCAAGCTTCAGTTTGGGGGACACAAACTACATCTGAACCACATTGGACTCTTCTTACTCCACATCTCAGGTGTGGAAGGACAAGCTGGCACACTTGGGGGGATTTTTCCAAGGTCACACAGCCTCTAAGAGATGCAAACTGTGGTCAGAATTCCTCATGCTACATACTGTACCTTCTGTGGAATCCACTGTCCCGTGAAGAACCAGAATCAGCTGGTATAATTATCCTTCCAAGGTAACACACTGCTGAACCTGAGTCATAAGACCTAAGAGCTAGTCGGGTTACCTGGTTTGCTCTTTTCTGGGGAGGGTCCCCTGCCTTTTCGTTTTCTGAACTACATCTCAGATCACACCTGGATACTTATTTCTGACCCCAGGACAAGGATCCATACAAGCAAGGCCACCCTTTGACTCCTGCCATTATGTGTTTAAAGTTTTGCCAAGCAGTAACCCCTTCCAAAACTTTTCTTCTGCATTTTAGTGATTTTTCCACAGAAAAGAACAAATGACACATAAAATACCCACAAAGTGAGAGCACCTTGGGAAAAAAAACCAGCATGTGCCTAGCAGTCTCCCTCGTCTTTTTAATTCTAGGGATGCTTTGTCAGGTTGGACAGGGCCCAGCTTGCTTCTAACTCTTAAATGCAGATGGCTTCCCCTTTGGGAGGTAGCAGTGTTCACTAATGGACCCCTAGTGTTAAGAGGAAACATAAGGTGGGGATGGGCCGGGGACTTAACAAGGTATTTATCACAATGATTGTGCCCAGGGGTTTCTCATAACCACTGCTTCATCAGTTTTCATCATTTTTCTTCCTCTGATTTCTGTGGTTCTCCTAAAGGGCATTATTCAGCAGTACATTAATGTGAATGCTAAATATAGCTGGAAAGAGCCCAGTCCCCGATGCTCCACTGCCCACTGGCAGGCAGGCATCTGCCAGTCCGTAACCTACTTTTATTCCAGTCTTTCTTGCTAGAGTATATCACGCCATTGCTGCTATTTTTATCCGGAAACCATTCTGAAAGTTGTTAGCGATCCTTCCTGTGGCAGTGCCCTGCCCTCCTCAGAGCCGCTGGAGTGTAAAACCATGGCGGGCATTCTTCCTCTCAGCTCCTGGCTATGCTAGGTGACCTTGAGCCTCACCATCCTTCCTTTGAAAACAAAACACCAACTTGGAATTTTAATTAAAAGGCAGCGAACAGGCTATCAAGCTCAGTGCCTTGGCTGAACTGCTGTCGGCTGCAGTGTGGATTTGAGGTCAGCATTGTGAAGCCTGTAAGAGTAACTTATCGGGGAAATCACATCAGCAGAGTTCAGTTTTGGACTTCACTTGAAGCCAAAGGCTCAGATGAGGGACTTTAAATTTAATTTAATTTAATTTATTTTGGTTGCATAAAATGGGCTCAGTCAGAAGCACAGGAGATTCTATTAGGGAAATTCCCTCTGTCATCCCAAAATGAAGGAGAGAGACAGAGAGAGAGAGAGAGAGAGAGAGAGAGAGAGAGAGAGAGAGAGAGAGAGAGAGAGAGAGAGAAAACCATACAGAGAATCCCCCTTTTCATCCAGCCATGTGGAACTTATTGGTTTAATGTCACAACACAAGTGGCCCAGTGGTGATGACATACAGAATGGCTCTCTTTGGTTCAGGGTGGCTTTTGGAACACTAGCGGTCCTGCTTTAGAACTGGCCCATAAAATGAATGAAGTCTGTTTTAAGTGGGTTGTTTTGCATTGAAAAAGTTATTTAAAGCCTTTTAAAAATAGCATTATCGGGTTTACGTTACTTTGTGAGGAGGCTCACACTCTGTTTATTGTAGATGCCTCCTGATTTCAACATTAAAAAACTCTTCATAAAGGGACTCCCCTGCCCAGATCTTCAGACAATGACCACCTTGAGTGACTCTGGTGACAAGCCACTGGAAGTTCAGTCTTCCTATGGTCTGTCAGCAACAGTTTTCTTGGTGGCAGATTGGTTGGTGGTTAAAAAGAGCCAGTCCCTATAAGGTACTCTTACTTTGGGAGTATGAACCTATGTTTTGAGTCTTGCCAAAGACATCAATGACTATACAAGTCTTATGTAATAAAAGTAACTAGGATTTCAGAGAATGAGAGGACTCACAGTACTCCATTACCTTCTGCTTCTCTCACCAAGACACAGGGAAGGCCACCTTACAATATGTAAGAGCCATAATCACACCAGGAGCTTTGCATGCTCCTCCCTTAGTCCAGAATGGGCATCATCACCTCTATCTTACACACAAGGTGTCAAATCCCACACCTGAGGCACACTGCTGAGTGTCAGAAGATGGAGACTTGTCTTGGGCCATGACTTCTGTTCTTGCCTTAATTTCCTTTAGAACTCTGATAGATCAGTCTTGTCTTTTTTACCGTCAGTAACAGAGGTCTGAGTCCTCTATCATCCCTCAAGCCTATATGGCTGGACATAGAGAGGAAGGATGCTAGGACTCCCACCTTCCAATCCCTCTGCTGTTGACAGCATTATGTTCCCAATAACCCATGGTTTAACACATTACCAGACCCCATTGTAGTGTGTGTGGGTGTTTGATAGCCTCTGTGGTGGGTCCAGAAGATGGAGGAGATGGAAAAGGGACTTCTGAAATGTAGTTCAGTTCTTAGGCAAGTGGGTGATATGATTTTTCTGGAAGAGGGGCGTGGTTGGGAAGATTTGTTGATTGCTGTGGTATCTGAATTCTCATCAGGATTGACTGGAAACTACTTAGCATCTAACAAATGGTTTCAAAAGTTCCTGAAAGTGCCCACCCTGAAAATTCTCTATCTACAATTATAAGGGGGATCGTGTGGGTGGGTGGAGGTCTGAGATGTTCTGGATTTCTTATATTGCCCAGTTCCTTGCTCATGGGTACCTGTTTGTGCCTTGAATCTCTGGGTAGGTTTGTCTGCCTCATGCTGTGCATTTGTGTGATGGTGTGTGCTCACCACAGGCCTCACTCTACTACAGTGCGGATGATGAGGGCTAAGGTTCTGCTCTTTAAATTCATGCCCCTGTCAGTATTGAGAATCAGCATCTGAAATTCCCCAGATGTGCCATTCCAAAGAAAGCTGGGTAGGTTGAGGACAAGCTTCAAGGCCACTTGAAATTCAGCAGTTTCTATGATGGGGTTCAGGGGAGACCTGCCAGGCAGAGATGTGGAGAGGACTCTTGCAGCTGAGGCCACTATGGAGCAAGATTGGGGCAGGGTGACAAACAGAGCCAGGTGCTAGAGGGAGCAGCTGCAGCTGTGCAGTGGAGAGCAGTGTTTATGTGTGTACCATGTGGAAAGCATTGTAGCTGGACCCTGGAATTTGTCAGCCACATCTCCCTCCTTCTCACACACCATGCATGCAGCTCCTCAGAAAGGCAGCGATGCACGTGTGGATATCTGTTGCTTTGATATTACTTCATGATCTGTGAACCTCAGTGTTCCTGTGTAAGCTCACTCCACCCTGTTCAGTTCCTAGGAGCTCTACCATGGACACTCACGTTTCAGCCATCTCAGCTTGCAGCCAGTCTTTAGCTCCAGGGCTTCCTAGCACCCCTCTGAATCAGGATCCTCATTCTCTTGAAACTTCTTTTGTTCTCTTTTTGTGTCCACTTTGATTTGTGCTTTTCCCTCTAAGGAAGTGAAAGTCACTGCCTTGGACACAAGGTACTGCCCTCTGGGTTAAAGGGTGTGAGAAGTATGGGTACTGGTTTGGGCTGGCCATGATTATTCTGTTATTTTCCTATTACATTAAAACAAAATTGTGTGTGTGTGTGTGTGTGTGTGTGTGTGTGTGTGCATGTGTATGTGTATGTACGTGCATATATATGTGTGTGTTGGTTTCTCTGTGTGTTTGTGTGTATGTGCACATGTGGAGAGCAAAGGTCGATACTAGCTCTTGATACCTTATGGTTTGAAACAGAGACACTAACCTGGAGCTTGCCATTTTGGCTTGACTGGCTGGCCAGCAAGCTGTCTGCATCCATCACTCTCTGTGCTCAGCACTGGGTGCAGATGCAAACACCTGGCTTAGGTTCAGGTCTCCTTATTTGCACAGCAACTGCTTTACCACTTAACGAATTCTCCAGGGTCCTGTCAGCTTGTCTCTAATCAGGTCTCAACTCTTACCTTGTCCCTAGCCTGTCTACAGTGCTGAAGGTCACCAGTGACAGATACCCTTGCTGCCATACCTGGGGTCTATCTCTGCCTGGCTTGTTCACAGGCCAGCTCCTGGCCAGTTTGGGGGTTTCAGTTCCAGCATCCTGTCTGTCACTTTCTGGCTGAGTTGCTTGCCCTTCCGCAGAGCTCCTCCCTAGTATTGTGATGTCTTAGTATACTCAGTAAAGGGTACCATCACCTTGTACATGTGACACTGTATAAATGTTACCACTGTGTGTCCTATGCATTCTGCCTATGGATGACTGCACAGAAAGTACACACACGCATGCATATGCACACACCACGATTTCCAGTGGACTGATAAATCGATTATTCATTCTTTGCACATTTGCAGGAATCATGACTGACCTGATCCACACTTGATCTCAGCAGCACTGTCTAGGGATCGAGTGATACTGCAGGGCAGGAACATGCACCAGGTGCAATGGTGCTTCTATCTGGTGCCAGCAAAGAATGCCCACAGTACCCATGCCCTCCTCCCAATCCCTGGGACCAAATATATGACAGCTGGCTGTGCATGCATGTACACACACACACACACACACACACACACACACACACACACACAGAGTTCCTTTATAAGTCTCTAAGGAGCACAGAGCACACATACTTAGTCTGTGCATGCACTGCCTAGTACATCTGATTAAGCTTGGCATGGAGTGTTCAGGTCCGGCTGCAGCAGCACATAGGTCTGTGGACAGCCTTGTTTCCATGAGGGAGTGTTATTTTGAGCAGTCATCAGGAGGGAAATAAACATCTGGGCTGTTGTGTAACCCAGCTTTCCTCTCGCCCCCACTGAAAGTGGGTCACTGCCGTGTGGGTGGAGAGTAAGTAGCTCAGGTTGACGTCTCTCTGGGAGAAACTCAGGATTTCAGCCCCCTCGCAGGGCTCTGATCACAGATGCCACACAGGTCTTTGAGAGGCCTTGGCCCTTTGTGTTACAGTCAGTTTTGATTTTTATGATTGATGATGCAATGGGTCAACAGAGTAACAACACAGCAGAGCGGGTGGACGTGGGGCCAAGACATCTCTCCTTTCATTCTGTATAAACGGCACAAATGCCTGACCCGTGCGGTTTTCAATAAGCATCGAACAAGCCCCTGGCCCCTGGCTGTTGCTTCAGATCTCACAGCCATTTTCTGTTGCCATGCAGCCTTTTCCTTTTCACCCACGTCTATGGTGATTGGATTCTGTTGATTTGAGCAGAGGGAGAAGAAATGAGAAGATCAAGGATGGGATGCTTACCTTTTTAATTGAGGATTAAACTCAGAGCCTTTGAGTTGAGCAGTCACTCTATTTTTTTTTTTCAGTTGTTAAAAAGCAAAGGGCAACATGTCATTTTAAAAAATGTTCAACAAGGCTGGGGTGTATCTCAGTAGATAGCGGCTTGCCTAGATGCAAGAAGCCCTGGGTTCCTGATGTTCCTGGGTTCTAGGCATGGTGATATGTGCTTATAATCTCAATACTTGGGAGGTAGAGGCAAAAACAGTTCAAGATCATCTTGGCTGCATATTAGTTTGAGGCCAGTCTGGGCTATATGAGACCCTGTCTCAAAAAACATGTGAAAGACCTTGTCTTCGACTGTGCCTCCCTGCCTTTCTCAGTGTCACTGATGGAGCAGACATGTCTGTCAGCAGCTGAGGGCTGGGCATCCACTTATGAGTACATGGCTACAAGACATGAAAACATGCATTTCTTTCTTTTGAAAAAAATAAAGTAATAAAAAGTTAATTACAGTCCCCTCTCTCCTCTCCTCCTAGTCCCATCCTTAAAAATCCCTCTCTCACACTCTTTCCCCTTATCCTCAGAGAAGGACTAGGCAATCCTCTCCCACTGAGGCCTAACCATGAAGTCCAGCTAGGGAGGAGGGGATCCAATCCATCTATGGTTGACAGGATCAGGCACCCAGTATAATTCAGAGCATAACCTAGGGCTTCTGCCAGACTCCCTTGTAGTGTTGATGGGTATCCTCCAGCTTCTATGATGGGTCCCAGAGATTAGAGTTTTACATATTGTGAACAGACACCATGACCAAGACAACTATTAAGACAACATTTAAGTGAGTCTGACTTGCAGATTCAGATGTTCAGTCCATTATCTTCAAGGTAGGGAGGGACATAGCAGCATTCAGGAAGGCATGGTGCAGGAGGAGCTAAGAGTTCTACATCTTCATCTGAAGGCTGATAGGAGAAGTCCCACATGGTTAGGAGGAGGGTCTCATTGCCCACTCACACAGTGACACACTTCCTCCAACAGGGCCACACATTCTAATAGTGCCACTCTCCTTGGGCCAAGCATATTAAAATCATCACAAAGTGGGATGAGGGATGGGGACTGCAAGTCTTCCTCTATCGTTGTTGGGAAAGAGTGAAATGAAACCTGGGGTATAGGATTTGCTGATTACCAGTGTGAGCAGTTTCATCATGATTGATTTGAAACTACTCAGGGCCTAAGAGATATTACACATTACTTTTCATAGGGCTTGTAATAAAACTTTTCAATAACGAATGATTTTAAATGGACAACCGAGAGTAAAATGAACATGCACACATATGCCAAAGTTGTGCAGTAAGCCTGCTCCCCTGTATTCCTGCCTCAGCCCCTGAGGAATAATTCTTGTGATGTGAACTATGAGCAAAGAATTCCTTTTCAAACACACAATACCCAGGCCATTTTTACTTGAATTGCTCAAGTCAGAAGGAGGCTTGCCTTAGCAGTTCCTGAGATATACTGCTGGCATGGGGCCTGGAAGTCACATTCAGTTAGAACAAAGAGGTGGTCAGGATTATAAGAATAATTTACATGTGTTCCATGTTGATTCCGTGACAAGGCATTTCTTCCTAGTGTCTTATTAATTTCCATCAGGTAGGTGCTGTTATTGTTTCCATAATGTCAAAGAGGACATTGAAGCTTTGGGCATTGATTATAGTAACTTGATGATTGGCAGAGTCAGGATTTAAAGGAGATAATCTTCCTCTAGTATAGGCAAAACCAGCCATTTTCTGAAAGTGTTATTATGTCCAAAAGTGACCAGTGCCTACTCTGTGCCACAAATGTCACTTTGGACTGAAACAGGTAAGTTTCCATCATGACAAAAATATCCTCCACCTCTGTATCTAATTCAGGATGGAAAGAGAAGCTTTCTGTTTGTTGTAGTTGGGATGTTGCCTCCAGGGAAACAAGCCACGCAGCTTTCTGGAAACCCACATGTGCAGGTAGGTACCATGGAATACAAAGCCAGTATGGGTTGCTCAGAATTTCATAATGCTTTACCTGCCCCAGCTCTTTTTCTGCTATCTTAGACAAGAAAGCACTAAAATCCAATGTGTCAGATTTTGGGAAGCATTGTGGGGGTGCTGATAAAATCTCATCCAAGTTCTCAAAACAAAATCTCATCCAAGTTCTCAAAACAGTCATTATATTTCAAGTGTCACCTGCCATAAAACTTAATTGAGGATGGTTGGGAGGTGAACTATATGTTGGTAAGCTCTCTGTTACTATGACAGAATAAATTAATCAACTTAAAAAGAGTAAAGGTCTATGTTGACTTAATAACACCAGCCTATGGTCACTTGGCCTGTTGCCTAGGGCTGGTGGCACAGTTAATGATGGTCAAGGAATGTTCACTCATGGCAGTCTAGAATTAAAATGAAGGTGCTGAGGGTCTTAATATTACTTTAATATCACACATACCCCAGTGACTTAATGTCCTTCTACCAGGTCCCTCCTCATAACTGTTACAACACCTCCTAATTGTGTCTCAGTATAGTGAGCTATGTAACACAGGGGTCTTGGAGGGGATTACTGATTAAACAGTCTTCCCCAGGGAAAAAGAAAACAGTATCTACTCCTACTTCTATGGTCCCAATGACAGACCAAGGTCTACCAAAGTTTACCTAGGGGATAAACCAATGAGTGTATTAGACTTAACTGCAGAGCAATGGGGGAGTTATTAGACTTAACTACTATGAGCATGAACATAGGTAACCTTAAAGCAGCCTCAACAGCAGGTATGGTGGTGTCCCCAAGGATACATAGATGGAGTCTTCCCTCTAACTTCCTCATCTCTAATCCCTCCCACAAGAACCCAAGGTCCTGTGAAATTAGGGCAGGATTTCATACAGCTGGTTGGGGGTTTGTGGATAGGTACTTAGTTGAGGGTCCTGTGACACTTTCTGCTTTCTTCTTCCTCAAGGGAAGGTAAATGGTCAATAGACCTAGCCATAATGAGATTTTATGAGCAGGTCGATCAGAACTCTTAAAGATGGTGAAATTTTGGCTCAAAGGATAGTTCTGTACTACAAGAATAATTGCTAGTTTGATGGGATTTAGAATAACCTAGGAGACATGCCTCTTAGAATGTCTATGGGGATGTTTCCAGAGAAGTTTAACTGTGATAGATGGCTGGGCCTTGGACTAGACAAAAATGGGAAAGAGCTAAAGATGCAAGGTATCCAGCTGCCTCACACTCCTGCCCACCATGATGGTCTATACTCTCAGGCCATGAGCCAAAATTAAACCCCTGGTTAGTCACTGTCATCAAGTATTTTGTCACAACAATAAGAACAGTAACACAGGGGCATACAGTCTAAGTCATAACAATCCGAGTCACCCACATGTGTGTGGGACTTTAACCCACACCACATATGAATGTGACCTATCAGGGTTTTGTACTTATTTCACAATTACATGAATGTGGAGTAGAATGGGACTTAATCCAGAGACTAGTGTTCTAATAAGAAGAGGAACCTTTGGACATGTTTCTCTGATGAAGACAAGTTGGCACACAGTATCTAGAAACATCATAGACCTGTGGCTATCACAGGAAGGGAAGCAATGAGGGGACCTCTCTTGAGCCTTCAGAGAAAATAAGTACAGTGGACAGCTAGATTCTAGAGATTTACCTTTTAGGACTAGACTAGCCATGAGAAACCTCTCTCTCTCTCTCTCTCTCTCTCTCTCTCTCTCTCTCTCTCTCTCTCTCTCTCTCTCTCTCTCTCTTGTGTGTGTGTGTGTGTGTGTGTGTGAAGTCAATTTGTGTGTGATTATTTGGTTCAGTGGTCCTTGGACGTCAACACATCAGCTTGTTTACCAGACACATTCTTAGGCCCCAAGTACTTGGATTCTGATCCATGGGGGGAGGATTCATGCAAGCATGTTGCAGATAAAATAAATTTCAGGAGACTCTAATATGAAGTCTTGGGGATATGGTAGGTGGACTCCATCCAGGGCATATCTATCACCTTCAGCATGCAGACCAGACTGTGGCAGAATCTATTTGTCTGGAGAAAAACATGCATCTTTGTCAGAGCAGATGACTCAGATGGGTTGAACAAAGTCAATGTCTTGAGATGGTGTTTGTGATAAAGGCCCTTGTTCTCTTGCACACCTGTCTAAGTCACACCAATCTTACTTTACCACTTCTTTTAGCACTCTGTTGATCCAATGATTGGGGGAGGAGCTGTCTGGAACCAAGGGTGTACAAGGTAATGGAGTTAGAAATACCTAAACTTCCAGTTTATAGGCTGGTCTGTACAACTCTGGGCCCCTCTGAAGCCAGAAAGGTCTGTCCAAGTCCAAGTTTGACAGTATTGCTTGTTTAACCCCACTCCTTGCCTCTGTCTTCAGTGTGGCTGGAGACCATAAGTCATGCCCTTTAATGTCTCTAAAACCTCCCACTCCATCACTGCTCTCCTCAATTGATGATCACTCTGGAGAAGACTCTCTACTCGTCTCCAGATGAGCTCTGGTTGCAGCCTTTGATTGGCTTCTGCCCTTGCTCAAGTCCTCAGTTTATAAGTCCCTTATTCTAGGACTGTTCCCTAAGTCTTTAAGGACAGGCCAAAGGCTTATGGTACTAGCTTAATGTTACTATAAAAATACATCAAGTGACTTAGTTGAAAAGAGAAGTTACATATTTAGCTCAAGAGAAGTGTTCTAAAGCTTTTCTCAAAGGCATACATTCAAGAACTTAAGGGAAATCTATTAGCCCCCACCTTCCAAAAGTTCGAACACCTTCCAACAACAGCACTTTGGGGAGCAAGTCTTCAATCACATACTTTGAGAGAACACACAATGTCCAACCATACCACCCCTCTTATGTGCTTCTAGAAGCCTGGGTGATCTCATTGCATGGGTTATACCTGATGGATGTCATTGGCTTTCCCCATCACTTCCTTCCAACCCAATAGTTTCTTCAAGAGAAAGGGATTGAAATGTTTTACTCCATAATGTATCTTCAGTACCCTACCTACCCAAGATAGTTGCTGGTTTTGAGTCAATGGGCAGGAAGCCAATGTTCTTAGCTTTAACACTCAGTGATTAGCCATGGTTCCTGGTTAATCCCAGAAGCCAACTTCTTTTTCTCTGCTCTTGTGTTTGGGCTTCTAGGTGATACAAGAAAAGAAAATCATAAGCTGCAATGGTTAGATTCTTTACCAGGACCCATGGTATGGCCCAGACTTATTCCATTGATTCCTCATGGTCCTGACACATCCTAATTTCTTTGCTGCTGACTGTGATGGCTGGCTGTCAACTTCATTATATTTGGGGTGAACTATAATCCAGAAATGGAGGGCACACCTGTGATCTAGAACTTGAGGCTGGAAGACAGGTTTCTGACCTGGATCTTGACATGGAGATCTTGAGGTATAGTGGCCATTAAAATTTTAGGCCCAGGCAAGGTAGTACATGCCTTTAATTCCAGGAGACGGAGGCAACAAGATCTCTGAGTTCAAGGTCAGCCTGGGACAAAGCAAGTTTTAGACCCATGCATAGTGGAACACACCTTTAATTTGGGCCACATCTGCTGGAGGCTTACACAAAGACATTGGAAGAAGACTCACTCTTTTTCAACTGTTTGCACTTACTTGCTAGCACCTTTGTTAGAACCTCCTTCTACAGGCCAGCTGAAACACTTAACCTCGTGGGACTAAGCAAGTACTAAATTTTTGGACATCCCATTCTTTGTTGTTGGGTTAGTTGGACTATATAGACTGTAAGTCATTACAATAAGCTCCTTAATATATAGAGACATTCCATAAATTTTGTGACTCTAGAAAACCCTAAGACACTGACTGTGTTCACTTCTATTACATCCCACTGTGCCTCAGAGGCTGATCCTCTGAGTGGTGCCTTCCAGCTCTCCTCATTCCCCACTTCTGTCTTTTCTCCTTCCTAAGTACAGCCTTCCTCTCACTCCTTTTACTGTGCTTCTCATGACTCCCTCTGTCACTGTTAAGTAATGTTTTTTGACTTTGATCCTTTGCCTCTGGGAACGTCTCCTTCTCCTCAACCACCAGTGTGCTGCTATTTGGTGTATTTTTATTTGCTTTTCATATTCCTTCATTCCACTATCATTTACTGACCCATACAACCACCCATAATTCATCCACCCATGCATCAGTCACACACCCACCCACCCATCTATCTACTCACCCACCCATATATGTTAATTTTATGTCCACTAAATCCATGTTATTTTGTTCACAAATTCCAATATATCATCAAATATAAGTTATGATCAGTTTATTCCATTGATAGAAACCACCTGGAAGCCATTTATTATATATAGGACAAAACCCAAGCTCTGTCTTTACCAGCTGCAGTAAAAGCAGGTTGGTCCCATATTACCATGTTCATACAACATGCTCACATGTGCCTCTGTTCATGTGATCCACCTAGGTGACATTCTCTGCATTATACATATTTTATGTAAAATGTTTGTTTTCTTTTGTCTGAGCCCATGATCCTCGACATGGTCACCTTGTTATTTAAGTCTCTGTATAGACTCTGCCTTCATAGTGAGGTCTTATCTCATGCAACCTCAAGCAGTACCCAACTTTTATTTAAGGATACTCTTTGATGCAACTGGGTCAGCTCTTCTTTGTTTCTCAAACAGAATAAAAAGATTGCCCTTTATTACTAATTTTCTGAGTTGCTTTATCTGCTCTGCATTCCTAACCTCAAGTCTGGAAGAGAAGCTTTGTGAGAGAGAGGTACTTGTCTGTCTTCTTCACCATTACATTACCAAATATGTGCTCAATGTTTCCATCTATTCAGCAAATCCTTGTAGAATCTGCCTGCATGTTGGATAAGTGCTGGATTGTTTCATAGTTTATAGTCTAGTGGCAAGACATTCCTTATCCTTTGCACACTAAGTGTGGAAAAAAGGTGCATACTAAGTATAACAGGAACCCAAGAAAGCTCAGTCTCCTTGCACATGGGAATGCAGCAATGAAGGCCCACTCAGTTCTGAAAAGGTAAGGGACAGAGAAGACAGTGGTGACATATGGAGAGTCTCCAACTCCTAAAGTGTCATGAGATTAATGAGTTCCTGGTTCTCCTCTTACCTCTAATGACTTGTGCTTTATCTTGTATCCCAACCCTCATTTGGATGCAGGTATTCTCCAAGGGACAGCTACATGATTCCACTGTATTATTTCAGAAGTTTGCTTTTTAGTTCTCTGGGATAGTTTCCAATAGTCATCTTTGACCTTGACATTTCTCCTAGATAGTTATTCCACTATCTCAAGAAGTTAATCTCCTTTATCTTAGTATTTTCTAAAATTCAGTATTTCCAAAACTAAATCAGTGTTCGACCAACCCCCAAGCTGGTATTTCTTCTTCTGCCCTCACTACTTCTTTGCCCACTGAAGTTGGAATTTACATAACCTGGGTTCCTCTGGCATGCTCATGTCTAATATCCTTTAATATAGGTGTTCTCAGAGTTTGTCCCTGTGGTGTGTTCTATGTCCCACCTTACTACACATTAGCCTGGGCTTTTTCACCATTTTTGTGTCTTCTTTCTATTAACTTTAAAAAGATTTACTTATTTGTTTGTATGTGTGTGAACCTACATGAGGTTATATATACCACATTTGTACCCAGTGCCCTGAGAAGGCAGAGAAGGCATTGGATTTCCTGGAACTGAAGTTATTGGTGGTTGCTGGAGCCATGTGACTGTTGGGAACTTAACCCAGGTCTTCTGCAAAAGCAGCAAGTACTCTAACTGCTGAACAATCTTTTTCAGCCCTTCTACCAACTTCAATTCTTTCCCCTTTCCTTTCTTTTCTGATCTGCCCTTCCCATTTGGTCAAATATATTTTAAGAAAAAAAAGATTAAAACAGAAAATATTTCTTTTTAAAGAGATGTCGGGTCCCTATTGCTCACCAAAGTTCAAATTTTCTCCTGATGTGCCAGGCTTCTCAACAACAAGTTCTTACCCATTCTTCTATTCAGCCTGGCATGTTATGACTTGTCTTGGGGCGATCACTCATTTCTGTCAGTACACAGGGTACTTTTATCTCTTAATGGTCCATCTGCCTAGAACATTCTTTTCATTTTCTGGTAAACCCTACTGAGCTTTCAAGATTCTATTTTCATACCATTAGACACATTCATTTATATCATTGGTTAACTCTTTGTTTCTTTCTTAGTTTTTTTCTTTGTTTCCTTCTTTGCTTCTTTGTTTCTTTCTTTGTTTCTTTCTTTGCTTCTTTCTTTCTTTCTCTCTCTCTTTCTTTGTTTCTTTCTTTCTTTCTTTCTTTGTTTCTTTGTTTCTTTCTTTCTTTCTTACTTTCTCTGTTTGTCTTAGAATTCACCCACTTCTCATCACTTTTAGCCCTCATGATGTGCACATGGTCCATGTATCCACACACAGTTGTATGTTCTTTAGTACATCAACTTTGTCATATTTTGGTGCCATTCTTGTGTGTGTGTGTGTGTGTGTGTGTAGGTTTGTTTCTCATATATTCTCTTTTTGTTTGAGGATTCTCTCTCTCTCTCTCTCTCTCTCTCTCTCTCTCTCTCTCTCTGTGTGTGTGTGTGTGTGTGTGAATGTTTATATGTGTATAGGTGCCCATGAATGTGTATGTATGCACATGTATGGAGACCAGAGGATGACCTTGGGCATTGTTCTTCAGTGCTGCCCAGATTGTTTTTTGAGACAGTGTCTCTCACTGGTCTAGAGCTCTCCAGGGAGGCTAGAACAGCTGGCCAGCAAACCCCAGTTATCCATACATACACATGGATACATATATATCCAAGGATCAACAGTAAGTGTATCCATATGTATGTATATATCTGTCCATAAAAATGTATACATTCATATATATAATATAGAAGGGCTAGAATCAAAAGTCATATCACTTTGCATCATTTTGCTAATTTTATTTTAAAGGTGCATTTTGGGGATCAAACGAAGGTATTCATGTTTACAAAGCAAACACTTTACCCGCTGAGCTATCTCCCAAGCCCTTAAGAAATTTCTTTACTGAGTTTAAGTTTAGTTTAAGTCTGTGTTGGATTTTTCAGTTTCTTTGAAAATTCTTTGTTTTCTCCCCTTTTGGAAAGTTATTTGAATATAGAATTCTAGATTGTTCATTTTGCCTTTGTCTTTTGTATCTGGTTTATGGTAGTTACTGTGCTATACTGTAACCAACTATTCACCTATGTAGTTGCATGTCACAGGATTCTTTTCTATTTTAAGGCTTAACAATATTCCACTGCACATATTTTTCATTATCCACCAATGGGCATTTATACTATCCTCTTGCCTCAGTGTTGGGAATGCTACTTCTATGAAATGGGCATGCAATATGCCCTGTAATTTTTGATGAAATGTCAGACATTGTGAGAAAGAATACAGCAGATACATTTGGTACCTGGGGCATGACACATCCTAGAGAATCCTAGATAAAGGTCACCTCCAAAAACAGTTGGAGGCTCAAGGGCAAAGGATGCAAAGCTGATGCTAGATGCTAGATGCACTGTCACTGTGGGCTTGGCTCTCTCCTTGGAGGCCAAAGCTGACTCTCAGGAGACTTTACAGATGATTTTAGCTTAGAGAAGGAGATAAAATCAGAGATACTAAGAATGAATCTTTCACATGAATGAATGCCAGCCAAATCTTCCCTTTCTGGACTGTGGTTTTCTAGGTCCCATTCCTGAATGAACCTGTGGTAGGGAAAGATGCCAAGAAACAGCTTTGTCTGTTTCTGTCCTTTTGGGTGAACTGACACACCTGGCTCTGATCCTGCTGATGTTACCACCAAACAGACAAAAAAAAAAAAAACTATGTAAATCAAGTGTACACCTGATGGGTTAACACACCAAACAGCAAAGGAGATAGCCGGCATCGTATCTGAATGTGTTGTGAGGCAGGGAGAATTTCAAATTGAATTAATAGTAGATACTTAGTAATGTCATCAAATAGACCGGTGGGTATTAACATATGCAGGAGAAGTTTGTACTACATGCTCCATGAATCTCATTTTTCAGAGGTCTGATATCAAAATCCTCAAGTCCTGGCTGGACCCAGATTGCAATGTGTGCTGCAGGGGTTGGGGTGAGGGCTAACAACTGGATTTTGTCTGCAATTGCAAAACTCAGAAGTAGGAATATATGGAATATGTTTAGAGATGTGGAAGAAGATATGAAACTAACCAGAAATGAGACTGGTAAGTGTCTCCCTGTAGGGTCAGAGAATGAAGAGGAAAGGCTGTTCCGATTGTTTGTCTCAATGGACCTTAGATACTGACAGTATAACATTGGTAAATGTAAACAAAACGAACAGACAATTTTCCAATAGGAAGTGTTTTACTAGTTGAAAAAGGGAACCAACAGGACTTTCAGTTGAGATTCAACTTGGTGTGGAAAAACAGGAAGTCCCAGTGGGATCCCCCAGAAAGATTTTGCTGGTCCTCATTCCTCTTCTCTCCTAGCCAGGTCTGTTCCGAGGTGCACAGGTGCTTGAGATACTTGGCCTTTGCTCCAGGAACTTCTAGATCAGTGGTTCTCACCCTGTGCTGTGACCCTTTAATACAGTTTCTCATGTGATGACATCAGCCTTAAAATTATTTTCGTTTTTACTTCATACCTGTAATTTTGCTACTGTTATGAATTGTACTATAAATGTCTGATATGCAGGATATCTGATCTATGACCCCTGTAAAAGGGTTGTTTGGCCCCTAAAAGGGTTGCAACCCACAGGTTGAGGACCATTCTTCTAGGTGATGGACCAGCTGCATAGTTTTGGAACTTGGGTAATTTATTACTTTTCAACAATGTACTATTTCTATCTTGCTCTGGACTGAGGGGTTTTACTTTAGCTTCCTCTTGATATGTAGACTGGAGGTGACTTGTAATGTCACAGCCTTCCTGAGTTGACTCTGCAGGACATCAAAGGACTTTATAAATCTTTACATGTGAATGTTTTGGGCTGAGTGTGTAATCCCCCCAACTTCTCCATCTTCTTACCTCTGGAAAATGCACATGGTTGCTTTGCATTTCTGCCCATGAGCAGGTGACTCCCATGAGGTCATTCTGCTTGAACCCTATAGACCTTGGCACTACTCTGTGTTTTCTAAAGCTAATTCCTATCCAAGTATTCCACAGTGTAGCACAGACTCTAACCTCACTGTAAAAACAGTTTCCTAATTTTCTGATATTGTCATAGCCTATGGCTCATAGGGATAATGCGCTCCAAGACCTGTAACTCAACTTGTATTTCTATCTGTGTTGATACAGCAACAGTGAGAGCAGCTTCCATTCCCAAGTGCTTGTCCTAGGAACACTTGAAGAAGGAAGTACCTGCTCTCACTGGATGCTGGCTCTAGGCACAGAGGTTGCTGGCAGTGCTATGTTACTGACTACAGTTCCTTAGTTTACCACCAAAATCAATTTAGAAACCCCTTAAAACTTTAACCTTTAAACATGATAAGGTTTATCTCTATGTATTAAAGAAACTATGGTCACAAGACTCTTGTCTTATTTTTTTGGAGTTTTTTTTTTTCACAAGCACTCATAATTCTCACATAACTATGTTCTTGGACTATGTTCCAACATCTACCCCTGTTTAACTTTTTTTTTATTAGTATGCTATACAGAGTGATTTTCATTTGGACCATAGTAGATAAATCTAATTGTCATTTGATAACGAGTATTCTATAAGCAAGCAAATTACAAACAAAATAATTTTAGAACAGTGAAAGCATTGTGTGTAATATTCTGTTATCAAGAAGAGAGATCTAAAAGAACAGACATAATATGTAGTCATTGATAATTGGATACTAGCCCCAGAAAGCTCTGAACACCCCAAAAACAACTCACAGGCCATATGAAGCTCAAGAAAAACAAAGGCCAAAAGTGAAAGCCTCAGTCCTTCTGAGGAAAAAGAAAATAAATGTATAGCACCCTCTCAGAGTGTGGTTCACCTGGACCTTAAATCATCAATAATCCAAGAGCTAAGAATATAGTTTTGTGGCAATATTTGGTATTTAAAAATCATTATGTTTAATCTATACACACCAAGAAAACTCTGATGGTTTCCATGTTACATTCTGTCCTACATGTACTTTATGCTTATGGTAACTAGTAAGATTTCAATGCATACTATCAAACCTCTAAAAGAATCAAGTACTGATAAAAAATATATTCATATAGTTTTATGCCAAAATGCTTTAAAAATCTGTACATGTATTTCTCTTTTTAAAATAAAGTTGTAAGAAAAAAAGAAGAGATCTAAACTATGCCCAGTACTATTAGTTACATTATTACATTGGCCAGGAAAATCTAGAGAATAGCTTGAAAAGAAACCCTTAGGATTAGTGGTTCTAGTCACTTTTAGAATATAAGCCCATATTTGCCTTTAATGGGAATACAGATGTTTTGATATCCTATGCACATAGAAGTTATTTAAATCCCAAGGAAAAATTAAAGCTCTTTTCTGGATGAATGAGTGAGTCTTTTACAGTCTCAATGTCCAGTTATAAACAAAGAGTCAGTAAAAACAAAATTATTAGTAAAAATCTTTGGTGCATAGAGCCTCAGCTTGGCCCCGAGAAGGCAGACATGAATTCTGATGATATGGTGATACCTTCTTTTACTCTTTATCTGGAGGTTTGCTATCTTTCTGGTGACTCCCACTTCTCCTCCCCACTCACCAGTGTTTCTGATGGCCCAGGGCTGGGTGAATAGCAGAGGAGTCCATAATGTTTCAGTGGATCCATCTGCAATAACAGATCATACCATACCCCTTCCCAATTTCCTTATGGGGAATTAAAATTGGGCAGGTTAATGTATCATCTTACTTATTTCCCTCTGAAATAAAACCAGGGAGGTTAGAGTGTTTGCAAGTATGGGTCTATTGCTAAAAATAATACTAAAACACAATCTGAATCTGAAATGTATTTAAGGGTTTATGAATTCACCATAGTAGATGAATCAGAACAGCCAGTTCTGCTTGTTGGCCTAATGGTGAAAAATAAATATTAATAAATTGATTAATATATGGACCATGAATTTCCCCTCTTAAGCCATTAGGTGAGCCATCAATAAAATTAGTATCTGCCTGTTAATGGGAGGAGGTTGGACGCTATTTATAATCATAATTCTCATCTGTCTGAAAAGTCCCATAGCTTGCCAGCTGGGTAATGATTCCTGCTCCTTCCACAGGAATATACAAATCAAATTTGAAAATCCATAGAGTTCTGTAACACTCTTAAAACTGGTTGCTAGTTAAGGACAACGTATTACAGCAAGGATCAAATCCATATAATTGTTGACATTGTATCCTCTCCTGATTTACTAATTGAGCAGGATGAGTCGGGTAAGCAGTTAGTATTTTATGGTCATTATGGTGTAAATCAATCCATTTCAAAGATTTATCTTCTTGTGCTATAATACCTGTAGGAGACAGTTTAGTGGGGAAAATAAGTAAGTTTAGAGGCAGTGGAGGAGCCTCAACACACAAGTGCCTCCTTTAGCCTGACTCAAATAGCTAGAGATTTTTTTTCTTGCCTCTAAAATAACCTGTGAGGACTGTCCAATATCACCTCTTATTCTAGAGTTTTAAATACATTGGTTAGTTGATAACTTGATAAACATTTTGATTTTGCTGAAATTGCACTGGAAATTCCAAGTGCAGCTCTTGAGGCCAGGGAGAAACTGGGACATAAATTCCCTCCCCAACCCCATCCCTCACCCCTAGCTTGCCTAGGTTGAAAACTTAGAATTTTCATAAGGCACTCCTAAATCCTTAGAATAAGCAGAGAGAATTCAGTATTAGATTTATCATCAAATTCCTCACGCCATGCTTCAGGGTCATTTTCAGGCGATGGAGGAGACGCATCTGAAGGAGGCTCCAGTAAGGAGCCTGGCAAGTGGTCACGTCGCTGGCAAGAGTCATAGGTGGTGCTCATTTTACTTTCAATTTTGCTTGAATGGGGGGGGGGGGAATCTCCTTTTTTTGTTTTGCTTTTCTTATTAATTTTAAGGATTGATCACCCAGTTTACATTCATTTAAACAATTAGCTATTTCTTCCTCATGATTAATATCTTCCTTAAACATTATAATAACAGTTTGAATGAATGCCCGAGTGATCCCAAACTGAACAGGGGTTCCTTCCCCTTGTTATTATCACCTTTCCATAGTCTTTCAGATGGTGCACCATACTTTATCTAAGTTTTCTTTTTCTGGAAACCAGGGTTGTACTTCTCTCTTTCAAAAAGAAAAAAGGAAAAGAAATGAAAGAGCATAATTCAACATCAAGAAAAGCCTTTCCTGGTTTCTGACTCATTATTCTTGCTCTCCCTCTTCCCTGAGGATTCACATTCTTAACTCACAGCTGGCCCTCAGGTCCCTGATTCACAGAGCCAGTTGTTCACCACTCCAGAAGTGGTGGAGCCTGGGAGAATGGCGCCTAGGATAGGGTAGACTAAAGTCTCTTGAAGCAGCTAACTTTATTCAGAGTGTCAGACCATATATATATACTACGAGTGCTAAGAAGTGTCACCTGGGCAAGGTGTGCAGTCACAAAGACAAGCTGCACGTGTGTAAGAACATGTTTTTTTCATAGAAGCAGATGAACAGCTACAGGTGAAGTAAACTCACTCCTTTCCACCACACCAGGGAGGGGCATGAAAACATTCTAAGAACAATTCTATATTTTGAAGAAACAGAGGGCACAGGACTCTTGTTTTCTGACGTCTCACAAGCACTGAGAATTATCGCAGGAATTTGTTCCTGGTCTGTGTTTTCATACTGTATGGCATTAATATTACTCTCAGTTTGTCTCAAAATATGTTAGCATGCTTCATCGTCCAGTGTGATAATAAAATCCCCGAGAGCAGGCAGGTGGTTATTTCTCATTTTGATTTGATTTTGCAGAGTTTTTACTATTATTTTCCCCATGTCTGTTAGGTATATCTTAGAGTGGACACTTGAAAATAGACTTCCATTTTTATTAAAAAGTTAAGGGCTGGGGGTATGCCTCAATGGCCAAGTACTTCTTAGCATGTGAGAGGCCAAGGGTTGCATCCTCACCACTAAGAAAACAGTCAAGAAAATAAAGATGCCGTTGACTTCCAGTCTGCTGAATTTCCAATCTTGACACTTACTTAAAGGTTCAAGGTGAGAGCTTTATTATCTATTGCCCTCATTGCTGTTTAACATTTAACAGCATCAGACACTGGAGCTCGTCTTGTGCAAGACAGAAACACTGAAAGACATCTTATTTGCTCGCCACTTCCATCTGAGCAGTAAAAATGATAGCTCAGGTTTGGAACTCAGAAGTGGAAGTGCCGAGACGCTGGATTATGTTCCCGCTTTGATATAGGTTTAAATCTAACCACTGTAGAGAGTAAAATAGCTTTGGTCTTTGTGACTTACCAGGTAAATATTAGCTCACCTTATCAACTCAAAGGACTTTATTGCTCTTGTCTGTTTCAGAGTAAATACTACTGTCACCAAATACCCATAGCCACTATCAAAAGCCAATAATTATTTAATAGTTGTTATGTGCTTCTTTGTAAAGGTTGAGCATCCCTTATCTGGAAGGTTTGGGTCTAGGAGTGTTTTGTTTTTAGGTTTGTCTTTTAATGTTTTGAAATATTTGCATGTATATAATGAGATATCTTGGGGCTAGAACCCAAGTATGAACCCAAAATATTTTATGCATGTCCTTATATACATAGCCCATATATAGTTATGTATACGATTTTAATTTGTGCATAAAACAAAAGGTCATGCTATGGAACTTTCCACGTGTACACCTTGTGTTTGCTGCCCTGTGATCTGCTGTGTGAGGAATGCTCTGCGTAGTTCTTCCTAGTCCTAAATAGGTGCTGGTTTTCCTAGAGGTAGATTCTTATTCTACAAGCGTCTCCATTCTGTAGGAGAGAAAACAGACTCAGATATGTTATGTAATTATGACTGTTATTTATTTTGGGGCAAGCTCATCTCTATCCATGCTGGCCAGCCTCAGGTTCACTATGTAGTAGAAGGTGATCTTGAACTCCTGAAACTCGTTGCCTCCACCTCCCAAGTGCAGAGATTACAGTTCCACATCACACATGGCACGGGATTTGTCCTCTTAGCCAGTAGGCTGAGTTCCATCTCAGTAATCTCTGCTATTGAAGGGTTAACTCACATTGAGGAAAGAAGTGAAGAAAACATTCCCCCCGCTTCCTATCCTTAGATCAGGGTCGGTATCTATTGTAGAGAATTGTACTATGTTTAACAGGGCCACTCATGGAATTTAGCTTATGCTAAACAGGTATTTGATTCTAGCCTTTTGCAAAGTTCCAACAAGATCTATACTTGTTTATTGTAGAGTTAGTCCTGGCAAGGCCTCCTGAGAGGGCTAAATGAAAACTTAGAGTTTGCAGTAATAGTCTGATTGGATAGGCTTAACTTAATAGAGTCTTTCTTTAGTGCCTTCTATCTCTTTATCTCTCTCTGGTTGAGTGAGGATTAGAAATTGGACTAATATGAGAAAAACAGAAGTCTGTGAAGTGTCCTATCTGATGCTGGCAGCATCCTGCTCTGAATGGGGCTACACTGATTGCATAACTAATGGAGAGAGGCTTTTGGATAGAAGAGGGAGTTAAAGCAACCTGAATTTTAGGAAGCTGGAATTAACTTTAAATTTAGAAATATTCTAGGCGGTGTGTGATTATATTTTGTCACAGAACACCTCAGAAATACAATGTCAAAACTTAATCTCTAGGAAGGATATGTATTTTTACAGCACGTGTCTGAATTCATTACTTGTAGAGAGACTTAGTACATGTGAAAATATTGAATATAGGGCAGTTTTGAAGTCATTGTTAGTGTGATTTAACCATGTGGATTATATGTTTGTAAATAGGAAAAACTAAGTGCTTACTTTTTCTAACCTCAGATACCCTCCCTGGTCCATGAGTCAGGCAACTGTTTATCATCCTGTTTAGTGAATGCATTTGAGCTGGAGAACCACTGACAAATTTAGGGTGGAACAAATCACATCAACAGTTCAGTGAAAAGTCCAAATGCATTGTACTTTAGGCTTTTTGGATATGGGAGCAGAGGCTAAAGATTCTAATCATCAGAGCAGGATCTGCTCCAAGCATCCATGCCAGAATAAGCAGGGCCAGGGCAGCAAGATTACCCCTTAAGATCTTACCAACAAGAAACATTTTGAAAATCAACCTGGGTTTTTCCCTTTGTGGTAGGTGCAAGGGATTGTCTACTTACTCAAGACTCATACACTACATTGATTTTGTGGAGGATTCTTGAGCTTTTCCTCAGGTTACCTGGTCTGACTTAGCAATATGACCAGGGGCCAAAGACTTAAAAGGGAAGCCATAGATTGCTTTGTTTGAGGCTTTGTACTCCTTAGGCCCAATATGGATAAATATGCCTTATTGACCCATTAAGGGGGGCATCCTTCTTTTAGGCAACATTTAATGCCATAATATATTAGGTATGGTTTAAATATGTCCCTCAAGGTTCTTGTATTGAAAATTTGGTCCCCAATTGGGTAATATGGAGAAGAGATGGGACTTTAAAGCCTACAGAGAGGTGGTTAGGCAGTGTGTGGGGGGGGGGGGGGTGGGGAAAGGAAGGGAGGGAGGGAGAGAAGGAGAGAGGGAGGGAGGAAGAGTCTAAGAAAAGATTATGCAGTGCTGTGGGTTTTTATAAAATCAGGGAGCTAATTCTCAGACCTCTCTGCCGTCCTATCTTCTGTGTTTCATTCTGCATGGTGTCAGTCCCCTTTCCATTTTTCTGACATGTGGTACACAGCCAGAGAGACCATCACCAGGGGGTACTGCCTGATTTTATACTCTGACCTTTTAAAGTTAGTCTTCTCTCAAAATAAAGTACCTGTTTTTGGGAGTTTTGGTACAACAACAGACATGCCAAGACTGGCACCATCATCTAACATCCTTCATGATCTCTGAAGTCTCTAGGGTTACTCTCTGGGTGATCTATATCTACATTGTATAAAACCAGTGTTAAGTAAAGGGCTTGGCACTTGGAACTAGGGAGACCAGAGCATGAATCTTGATGTTGTCACTATCACTTGTCACCTGTGTGGCTTGGGACAAGTTGCTCTGTCTGGGCATCCTTCTCTTCACCTGTGAATTACTCAGGGTGCTGTGAGAGGATGGGTCAGCCAGTGTGGGAGGGACCAGGTGGTTTGTGACACTTAATGGGCATTGACTGTCTTTTCCTCTGTTTACACATGGCTCCCTGGTACCTGTGTTCTCTAGTTGAGACTCCAGTAGAGTCCAGCAATGAAGGAAGTAGTGGGCGGGACCCATCCTCTCATCGAATTGATGAGCAGCCAAGGGAAGTACCAGCGGCCACTCTCCAGAGTCAGTGCTGGAACATTTCTGTCCTTCCCAGATTTGCCCATGTTAACTTTTAACTTAATTCTCTTTCTCTGAGAAAACAGCTATGGTAAAGATTAGACTCATATTTTAAAATCTAATACAAGAATCCCCAACCAAAACTTCCAAATCCGAAATTGTCCCAAATCTCAAAATTGTAAATGCTGACATGACACCATAGCAGGAAAATGATATGTCTGGAAATGTTATTGCATGCACAAAATGACTCAAACTATGGTATAAAAATACCTTAGGACTGTGTGTGTAATATGTATAAGAAACATAAATGAAATTCATGTTTAGACTCAGGTCCTTATCCCAGTGTTTTAAAATATTATAAAACTGGTAAACAACAACACCACAATGTGAAACACTTCTGGTCCCAAGGAGCAAGGATAAGGCACACACAATATGGAATGGATGGAAGTTCAAACAGGGAGGGTCTGTAGCTTTCTCACACTCTCACAGGAACAACATGGCAGCAAGGTGTCCAGTTACTGTACAAGTGACAGTTCTCCAGGGGATCTGGATGGGGCCGAGTTGTCTACAAGGGTTGTATGGTCACTCTGTTAGGATTGTTTGAAGGAAAGATCAAGAAGGTACCTGCCTTTGGGTCCAGGTAAGCATCTGCCATTCAGTGTCCATCGGCCAGTGTCTGTTCAGTGAGGCTTGGCATAGTAGGAAATGCTCAAATGGAAAAACACCCTGTGGCTCTAAAGCGCTGCACAGTTCTAAGCACTGCAGGCTGGGCTTCACTGACAAGCTCCAGGAAGGCCTGAGGTGGTGGGGGTAGGATGCAAAATGTGATTCTCCTAGAGGCCAGCAGGTACAGCAGTGTCTCTTGCTACAGTGTGTTTTGGATGGCGGAAGTGTGATTGGCAGGGTGAGGGAGGGGTGGATCTTTGGCATAGACTTGACTATTCTCCACACAGGTCAGCCTTGGTGCATACAACTAGGCATCTCTTATCATTTACTGTAGCTGTGGGAATCTCTGTGGGCTCTCCAACCCTCATAGGAGACATCTGGGCATCAGAAATTGGAACAAACAAAGGGGTAAATACTATAGATTGCTGAGGAAGACTTGGAACTTCTTGAAAGAGAATGAATTTGAAAAATAAATTGGGAGGTCCTGGAATGGTCAGTACCAGCAAAAGCTTGGAGATTGTTGAGTGGCCATCTTGAGATCCAGATTGTGCTGGGGTAATCCTGGAAACCAGAGTTCATGGTAATTTACAAGACACTGACAGTGGCAGTAGACTGTGAAGGTGCACATGAATACATTAGCTAAGAATAGAGAAAAATTGAGTGAAGGAAGAAGGGAAGGCAAGGATGGTAGACTTAGTTGAAGAAATATAAGCCAAGCGTCAGAGCAGCAAAGTAGCTTAGACCTGAGGGCAGAGGCAAAGGCAGCTGTCTGGAGCCAGAGGAGATGGAGTGTGGTGAGAAATGGACGGGACTCCTGGGAACAGCCAAGACAGGTGCCAGGCTGGCTGTACAGATGTCCATCAGGTTTTACGGGGCAGGCCAAGCTGGGAAGGGGTATGTGGAGGTGGAGGACAGGAGTGTCTTCGTACAGAAGGTGTTGATTGATTTCTCAAGATCAAGGCCAAGGATTTGTCATCTTCATATTCCCAAGTGTTTTGGTTTCTCCTCAAGTCGTGTTGGAGAGCAGGGAAGGGAGGAGAAGAAAAGTGAAGGGAGGGGAGGAAGGAGAGGAAAGGGAGGAGGAGGAGGAGGAGGAGGTGGGAGGAGGACACAGTAATAGGGAAGGAGCAGCCAAACACATCTCTGAAAAAGATGCTTAGTAATGTTCACAATCAGATAAGCTGAGTTACAAATTTACATCCTTTTCCTCCTTCAATTACTTTCTTATTAACTCCTGACTTTTACCCTTAGCCCACTGATATCTTTTTGGATGCAGTGAGGGATTTTCCCAGACTTTACACCAGCATTTGAAACCCCTTTAAAAAAAAAGTCATTTTTACCCCTTTATAAATGTGGAAACAAAGAGCCGCACCTAGACAAACAGGAGTAGAATTCTGTGACTGAGGGGCCCCCAAGCAGTCTCACAAAGCAGTTTTCTCAATGAATATGTTACGTATTAAAGCCTCACACTCAACATGAATAAAATGGATCGAAAGATGATGGTGACATTTCAAGAGTCACAACTCCCTTAGATAACGCAGCGGATTCTAAAAGGCAATTTTAAACACAGGAGGGAAGAATATCATGAAACGATATTTGAAAAGGAGCATAGTTTGCAATGGGTCAGACCAGGCACATATCCTGCAGCATGCTAGCTGAGGCAGGCAAAGGCCGGGGAAGGCACTGTGTGCCTCTGGCCATTAACTTTGTTTCTTAAGTCATATTTTTGTCATTTTCATAAGCCATTCTTCCAAGTGAGTGGATATAATCACCTTTGCAAGCATAGTTACAACTACCATCACTTGTCTATCTCTCTTTCCTGTGTTATGATGCCAAAAGCCCAGATGTACCCCACTCCAGGAGATACTCTCTTTCACCTTCCCCAGAGATAGACTTTCAGGGAAAAATGCTTGTCTCAGGGATGCTCAGTTACCCACAGAGGAACAGCTCAAGACTGGAATCAGCATAGGATACTTGCTCCCTCTTCTCCCTATTATACTCAACACAGCTCAGTCCATTGATTGTAAATGTCTATATGGACCTCTGCATATGGCACGGAACAACCAAGGCTGGATAGCAAACTTGTGCAAACAGATCAACCAAGGACTGTTGAGGTGTTGTGGATGCCACAGAGAACACCTGAACTACAACTCATAGCACAGCTCGGGCAAATGAGTGTTTATGCCAAGGAACAGGGTAGACTAAGAATGCACATAGAGTATGAGCAAGCACTAGGGGTATGAGGGTCCTGGGTAGCCGGCCTAATAGGGTTTTTGCTAGAGATATTTCTGGGTGGTGGGCTGTCCCCTGAGGAATGGAGGATGAGGGACAAGGCCATTTGGATAACAAGGTGGATGCCGTTTTGTTTTATGGTGAAGGCAAACTTAACAGAGTCCTTGCAGAAACCAGATTCTATAAGGAAGTACATGGAAGGCCTTGCTGGGAAGGGTTCAGGGGCCTGACTAAAGCTGAGGTAAACAGTAAGCCCCAGGCAGGTGGAGCGGAATGCTGTTGATGCGGAACAAGGCAGTCTTTCAGGTTCCTCTGAGTCAAAGAATGGCCGCAGGTTTGCTGTCGTTTTCCACATGCCTCCCATCCAACAGATAAACTGCCCTTTACTCAGAAAGACCTGGTGTCTTCTGAGAAGTCATTTGAGCAAAGTTTTTTTTTTTTTTTTCCTTTTTTTTTTTTTTTTTGTTCTTTGTGAAGCTCAGCTAGCTGCTGACTAGAGACAAGCAGCAGGCAAATGCTTCCTTCTAGAACTGTTGTGGAATCAGCCCGGCACATCTCCCTGCTTTTCATAAGTTAATTGCTAACTTCCAAGGGGAAAAGAAATACATTTCTTACTTTCAGGTCTCTTATCAAACGTGCTGAGTGCCACTTGGTTAAGCAGTAACTTTTGCTATGCAAGTAAACAGAATTCCCCACCCTATCTTGCTTGCTCTTTCACACATAAGAATAGGGAGAAAATAATCCCTGGCTATTAATAACACACTGAGCTGGAAAGTGGCTCAGTTCCTTTAAGACACCTTGAGTGTATGAGCCACAGAGGACACAATGCTTACAGGGTCTCATGACTTAGCAGCAAATGCTTATGGAAAAGCAACTTTATGGATAGCAGGAGTATTCTAGGGCTTGTGTCTCCTAGGAACAGGTGGTCTGCACCTCCTGTAAGACCTTTAAGGTAACGGTGAAACTGCCCTGATTCTGACTTCTCAGTTTTACATTAGTAAGCTCCTTAGCACTTCAGAAGTCAGAAGAAATTTGGGGATTTGGTTGAGGTGTAAGGTTTGAGTGGTATCTAAGACCTCCTCAAGTTTACAGAGGACCAGGGGTGGAGGATGATGATGCTCTGAGGCTCAGCTGACACAAGCAGACAGGAGAACTGGGTCACCTATGATCTAGATATTCCTAGAAAAGCCTTCCCCCTTTTTCCTGATTGAGAAATAGACCGCTATGCTGGAAGATCTACCTCAGAGACTGGAATGTTGACCAGAAGATTTCTGCATGTTGTCAGACCTTGGTCTCCAAAGCATGTCTTTTAAAATGCAGACATTCTGCTTAAAACAAGAATGTATTAACATACCAGCACCTAGATCACATGCTTTGAATTAATGAGTTCAACAAATACATCAGTTAGGGACCTAAAGGCTTGGGGACCTTCTGGAGAACCTTCCCTGTCTCAAGAAGTGTCACCATCACCCTAGGCCTGACCCTGACCCAAGACTCTACTTGGTGCCAAGTCAGAATTGCATGAAGATCTCCAGGAACCCAAACACTGGAAGGATGGCACTGATTCTACCTTCCCCTCACTATGATTCCGAATCATAACATGAACAAAACCAAGACTCAACTAAGTGCTGGTGTTCCACACAAGGAGAAGTCACCATTTGCAATTTGTGTAGAAAAATATGTTAATTCTTTCAAATTTTAAAAATTTCTGTTGACTAATGTCCTGAATGTATACTTATTCTGCCCACGAGGCAATTGGGAAAAACTTTTCATTAATGCACAAAGTAAGTGTGTGTGTGTGTGTGTGTGTATTTGCCATCTTAATTTTCTTTTGCTGTGGCAAAACATCATGGTAGCTCATCAAAGAAGGTGTTTAATTTGGTTTATGGTTTCAGAGGGTTAGAGTTCATGATAGCAGAGCCAAGAAACAACTGAGAGCTTGCATCTTGATCTATAGCTCTAAGACAAAGACAAAGAGAGCTCTGGTAAGGCATGAGTCTCTTTTACACCTCAAATCCCACCTTGATGCCATACCTCCTCTTCCCAATAAGACTACAACTCTTAATTCTTCCTCAGCATTTTCCCCAATTGGGGACCACTTAATCAAATGAATGAGCTTCTGGGGGCTGTTCTCACTCAAACCATCACATTTTACTCCCTGGTCCCCATAGGCTTGTGGCCATATCATAATGCAAAATGTATCAAGCACAACTGCCAAGTCCCCACAATATTTCAGTCTTAATATAGTTTAAAAACCCAAAGTCTCTTCTGAGACTCAAAGCAATCTCTTAATTGTAGCACCCTATAAAATCAAAAAGTAAGTAACAAACTTTTAACATACAATGGCAAAGAATATGCATTAGTGCTCCAAAAGTGAGGAGGGGCACAGTGGGGGGAAATACTGGGAAAGCAAGACTGAAATCCAGCAGGATAAGCTCCAAATCCTGTGGCTCCATGTCTGATGTCAAAGGGTTAGATGACTCCTTCCAGCTTTGCTGACTAATAACACTTATGTCCCTTCGCTGGTCCCATTCCCTGTGTGTACCTCTTCTTGACAGACCTCTCATGGCTTTGGCTCCTCTAATGTTTTGGGGACTCCAGTGAGTCCTTTCATAGCTTCATGAACTGATTTCTCAGAGCCTCCATTTGGGGAATCTCTTAACAAATGCCTAGTACCTTAGTTACTGTTCTATTGCTGTGAAGAGACAACATGACTAGGCATGGTGCTGGAGCAGTAGCTGAGAGCTTTAAGAGATTGAGAGAGAGAGAGAGAGAGAGAGAGAGAGAGAGAGAGAGAGAGAGAGAGAGAGAGAGAGAGAGAGAGAGAGAGAGAGAGACACGTGGCGGTGAGGGAGAAATGAGCCTGGAGCTGGCATTTGAAATCTCAAAGCTCACTAGTAGTAATATACTTTCCTTAACAAGAGGCCACACCTACTCTAACAAGGCACACTTTCTAATCCCACCCAAGTTTTACTGAGAATCAAGTATTCAAATGTATAAGCCTACTTAGACCATTCTCATTCAAACCACCACACCTAGCCTCAGTGGCTCTCCTTAAGAGCAGAGGAAGACTCCATAGCCCCTTTATGAAGGTACCACTCATGACTCCAAAGCCAGCATGGAGTGGGCAGCACAACAAAGGACAAACCCTGGCACCTTTTAATCACATTTGTAGCAGTTTTGATATATTGTTTCTTTTTCAGGGCAGAAAATTTGTTAGGCCTTTTATTTTCACAAGTTAGAGGATGCAATGGATGGATCTTTGCCCCAAGGGAACCACTCCTTTTGATTAAGATCTCTTTAATCTCTTCATATCTTTGAGCATGAGCCATAATCCTACAATTGCTTGCCTCAAACTATACTGTTTATTTTTTAACCTATTCTTTTTCATTGTGGGACTGCCTAAGAGTGATCACTGGTAACCATGTGAAAGAATCAATACAGGCTGTCTTGAAGCTTCCTCCATCAAGAAAATTATTATTCTTCAATTTAGTCTTAGACAAATTATTGGACAAAGGCAAAAACAGCCACTTTTTTTTTTTTTTTTTTTTTTGTCAAAATATCCTAAGAATGGCCTATAGCCTAGTTTCTAATTTTGTTTGCCTTTGAAAATCCTTGAACTGGGTCTCTATACTTACCCTAGTTCTTATGACTATTTTCTTCCAAGTCCTACTAGGATGATCCCTCTTACAGTGTTCAACCAGTTTCCTAGTCCGAAGTCTCCAAGTCTTCCACATTCCACCAAAACCCAGTGTGGTGAGGTCTGTTAGAATAATAGCCCACTTCCTGATGCCAGCTTCTGCCTTAGTTGTGTTTCTACTGCTATGATAAAATGCCCTGACCAAGGCAATGTATGAAAGAAAGTGTTTATTTGGGCTTATAGTTTCAGAGGGCTAGAATGAAGGAACAGCTAAGAGTTTCTGACTTGATTCACAAGCAGGAGGTAGAGTCAACTTGGAATAGTGTGGTCTTTTAAAACCTCAAAGCCCAGCCTCAGTGACAAACTTTCTCCAACAAGGCCATACCTTCAGTTTTTTCCAAAACAGTTCTACCAACTTGGGACCAAGTATTCAAACATATGTGCCTATGGAAGCCATTCTCATTCAAAATACTTGTGGTAGCTCTTTTTGGTGGTGTGCACTTGTTGGAGTAGGTGTGACTTTGTTGGAAGAATATATCATTGTGGCGTGGGTTTTGAGGTCTGAGATGCTCAAGCTAGGCTTAGTGTGGCAGTCTTTTCCTGCTACCTATTGATCCAGATACACTATATGCTCCTTTTCCAGTACCATGTCTGCCTGCATGCCACCATACTTCCCACCATGACAATAATGAACTAAACCTCTGAAACTGTAAGCCAGCCCTAAATTAAATATTTTCCTTTATAATAGTTTCTGTGGTCTTGGCATGTCTCCATAGCAATGAAATCCAAGCAAAGACAATACCACATACCTCTCACTTGGGCTCTTCCTCACTCTGTGTGGTCATTTCTTCCCTCCATGATCTTCTTCTTGCTCAGTGTAGCTGCTCTTTCTCCCTTAACTGTATCTCTTCCTCACTGGGAAGCCAGTGCCGTCACACTATGTTCCTGGTTTGAACCCTGGATGATGTCCCCAAATCTACTCTCTAAATGAAACAAGACTGCTAGGGTTCAGCCATGCTTCTTGCTGCAGCCTGTCCCTTCCTGTTTAGTACTGCCTATGAATTTCTATAAAACAACATTCTGCCTATGCATTGCACAGCCATATTCCATGTGCCCAGAGCAGCCTTTTCCGGTCCTCTGTATCTGCAGCTTTATCTCCTGATGTTTCAATTATCCATGATTAAATAGTTTAAAAATGTTAGATGGTAAAATTTAGGAATAAACAATGTGTGTGTGTGTGTGTGTGTGTGTGTGTGTGTGTGTGTGTGTGTTCAAGTTCGAGTATACATAATGTGATTGCACATGTGTGCATGTTCTAGGCCAGAAGTCAGCATCAGATGTCTTAGATCCTCCTGTCTTCACCTCTCTGGTACTGGGCATATGGGCTCTATTGTGTAGTAATTTTCTCTGAGATTAAAACATTCAATTTTGGAGGGAAACTGGTTAAAACATGGAATGTTATAAATGAGGTAGAACAACAGGCTGTTCTGGGGAGGTAAAACATACATCCTTCAGGGAAGCTCCTTAAGCTCAAGAAGTAAACAACTCAAATAGATCCAGGAAGTCCTTAACACTTATCAGATACACTAGATCCCTCCCTCCTCATGCATACACTATGTTGGAAGGACTGCTAAGAGATACTTTGCCTGGAAGTAGAGACCAGCTGAGCATCCTGGAAGAAGCAGAGATGAGTGGGGCTGGCTAGAAAAGACCAGTCCATCTGCCTGAGAGAGACTTGGAAAGGATACTCCACACCATGTTGAGCTGCCTTTAGGCTGTGTAGTGTGCTCCAGTTGTTGAAAGCTGTCAATCATGCTTGGGGGTGGGTTTAGTGATGCAACTGTCTTTGGGACATTTCTGCTCAGACTGCTCAGAGTGTATGGACAGACTCCTTGGAAAAGAGGGTTACTATGATTTGGTTATTTCTTTGCTTAGTTTTCTTCTACATATCATAGACCATAAGAGTTCTCCAAGGCTGCATTCTTGTTTAGTCCATTGGTGAACTCTCAGCTTGTAATAGGAAAGCAGGAAACTGTCGTGAAACCACTGAAAACTGCTTAGGAACATTTAGAAAGAGTCGTATTTGGTACTGTTGGCTGTTTCAAGCATCTGTGAGATGCCTTGGATGATGTTTGACTGGTCTTTGCTCCTTTGATTCTGACAACCATTTCTCCAAGGAAGAAGTCCTTCCTCCAAGTTTTTTCTACCTGGGAAGAACCCTATCATCCACCACCCGAATCAACCCCCGTTTAGACTTATATCTCACACACCATCTGTCTGTAGTCCTAACTGAACCTGTGAACCTAGTGTCACAAAGATACACAGCAGACACATAGTAGGTCTTGTTAAAATCACTTCATCAGAGTCAGCACAAGACGGACCTATTCTATAGTCAATGCTGAGGGACTATACACTGATCCATTGATGTATTTTTAGTATATGGAGTTTAGAGAACAGAACTAGGAAACAGAATTTGGAGTGAAGGGTTCAAAGTAGCAGCATGCGTTCTCTGATTCTGAGCTGGAAATACATGACTGTGTCCAAGAATTGAGACATAAAAAGTAATCATAGTAGTCACTATTTAAGGGGCACTCACCTGTCAGGTGCTTTGTCTAAAGGGTTTCATGGTTCTCCAAAACTCACAGAAGAGACTTTGTGGCAAGCTCAGGAAGGATGAGCACAGCCCTGCTCTCTCTGCAGGGATGTGTGTGGGTGAAGGTAGAAATTGGTCCAGATCAAGACAGGCTTCCTCCTAAGGTTGGCTTGGCCTGTGCTAAATGGTTGGGGTAGGATGGGAGCTATGTTTAAGGCCCTAACAAGTGCTTGTAATGTGATCACCTGCTGAATTTGCTTTGTTCCAGCATATATTTTAAAGATTTGATTTGTACTGGTGGTAAGTATAGGGGCATGTGTAGTTAGCAGGTTATACAAGACACAGTTAGCAGGAAATGTGATGTCAAAAGTTATTAGGATGATATTAGCCTGTGTGGTTTGACTCCTTGGCCTATTTTTCCTTAGAGTTTAAGAAATTAATTCATTGGTTTATTACTTAAATATTTGCTCAGTAGGAGGCAAGATGTTGTTTGGATTCTGGGAGATGAAAAATCAAATCAAAACAACAAAACAAAAATCCCAAACAAACCAAAAGAAAGGTACCTAATGATTTTAGTTTATCAGGGAGAGGGGACACCAGGGACCTTGGCAGGTTCTGAGTAAGAGGACCTTAGCACTGCTTCCTACACCCTATACCCTTGTACTAGAAAGGGGTGTGTTCTAAGGGGGAAGGTTTTCTTGCTTTTTTTTTTTTGCTGTCATGACTCAACAGCTTCCTAGATGTATTTGTAATGCCCAAGTGTTTCTCAACATTAACATGTTTATTTCAGAGCATCGTGAAACAGTAGCCACCAGAAGCCAGGAAGGTGGGGTGGGGCTGGGTTACATCTGGGTTAGAGGAATCTCTTATTGTGTTCTGTTTCTCAGCAGAATAACTAGAGTTGCAACAGTTAATTACTTCTCAAAATGCGGCTTGAGAAACTGTTCAGCCCCTAAGAGGCCTGGCTGTTCTTCCAACAGGACCCAGGATCTAGTCTCGGTACCCATATGGTGCTCACGACCATCTGTAGCTCCAGTTCTAGGCCTCTGAAGATTCTGCACATGTGTGATGTACAGGCATACATGCAAGCAAAATCATCAATGCACATAAAATAAAAGGAAACAAATAATAAGGATTGCTTGCTAGCAGAAAAGACTTTGAGTGTCCACATGCACTGAAATAAATGTGTTTGGAAAAAAGATTCATTCCCTGGTCTGATTTTTGCATGCTGTATACAGGTACTGAGCTACCAGAGCACATTCTGTGAGCATGTGTCCTTTTCACAGATTCATTAAAAGAAAAGCATGGATAATAACAGGTGTAACCTAATACATGTTCATAAAGCTGAATGCGGCAGCCCCCATGAATATTTGGTGGCTTGGTTCATCTCACATGCAGCATGTGATGATGGAGGCAGAACTGCTCAGTGTCTGCCACAGTGTATGCACCTGGACTGAGACTAAATAGGACTAATTTGCCTCATTTATCTTATTTCTCAAATGTGCTGTACAGAAAAGCCTGGAGAGTATGAGATGAAATGCATCCTTTAGTGATTAAAAACCAACCAACCAAACAAAAAACTGTGAAGAGCTTGGCATACTGGTGTACACCTTTGAACACCCTGGAGGCAGAGGCAGGTGGATCTCTGTGAATTTGAATCTAGCATGGTCTACATAGTGAGTTCCAGGCCAGCCAAACCTACATAGTGAGACCCTGTCCCAAGCAAGCAAGCAAGCACGCAAGCAAGCAAAAAACAAAACAAAACAAAAAAAAAATCTTTCTTCAGGGTTTAGCTGGATGAGTTTACCTAACACCCTCTGCCATATGCTCCCTAACCCCTCACATCTAGTCTAGGTTCCACAACTAGTTCCTGGTCATAGTCTGGCCATCCCTGTCTGAACCATTACCAAACTCTAGGCTTTTCCAGGATCTGCCCTGCCTGACTCCAACCTATAAGACCCTCTGATGCATATCTAACCTCTCTGCCTGGTCATATCATTCATACCCTTCTCCAGGGTCTAGGTAGGTGAGTCTTCCTGATACTACCCACCAAGAACCACAACCTATATATCTTCATCCAAATCCCAAGTGGGGCCAGGATATACATCCTGTACACCAGCATAGTTCTCTGTGTCCACCTGATTTAATTCCACCTATGCTATATCCAATTCTAGAGTCAACCCAACCTGTAAATCTTCTCTATTCCAACCCATTCTTTCCATATCAGACTCGGAACTAACAAAATAAGTCTACATGTCTAGATTTTACTACAATATGAATTTTAAACAATATGAATGATCAGTGGCACTTCCTTGCCCAGTTCTCCTATCTCTATTTTAGTACAAGTATAAACATCATCAAAGAATTCAAAGAGTTTAAGGAAGGTGTAAGGAAATAGCTCAAGAAAACTAAGACACAAAGAAGCCAAGAAAACGCAAGCATAAGGCTGAAAGGATATAAGGGCAGCCCAGGACATGAAACCAAATCCAACAAAAAGGTATAGGCATGTATGAGGGCCCAGGATGAAATGGAAATAGAATTGGAAGATCCAATGGCCCAGCTTAAAACTCAAAGGGAAGCCTGATCACTGAATTGAATATGGAACATCAGAACTTGAAGAAAAAGTAAAAGATTTATGCAAAATCAACATCAACAACAACCAAAAACACAGGTAAAGGAGGCATACAGGAAATGTGGCACACCATGACAATACCAAACATTCAAATGATAGGAACAGATAAGGGAGAAGAAGTCCAAGCCAGCGGCATAGACCATCAGATCTTCAACAAGCTCATAGAAGAAAATTTCCCAAACTAAGAAAGATTCATGCATACATATAAAAGAATTGCACAGAACACCAAATAGATAAGACTATTAATAAGACTATTAAAGGATCTCCCCATGGTGTACCAAAGTTAAAGCATCAACTACAAAGAGCAAAGAGAGTGAAAATCTGCAAGAGCAAATGCACAAATCACATGCAAAGGAAAACACACTGGAATGACAGTAATTCTCAATTAAAAAAGATCAGGGAGTGATGCACTTCAAAAAAACCATGATGGGCAGCTTAGACTAAGATAGCCAGCAAAACTATCTGCCATAGTTGAAGGAGAAAGCAAAACTCTCCATGATATAAACAGCCTAAATTTTTTATATCCAACAAGCCAAACCTAGAGAAAACACAGGAAGCAATATTTCAGGTTGAAGAGAGAAATGAGCATGCCAGAGAGACTATAGGAAGAAACATGGAACCATAGTTACTAAAATACAAAATACTAAGAATACAAATAGCAACACGAAACACTAATACAGTGACTGCAATAATCACACACCTTCCAACAATAACTTTAAATACTAGCTGCCTCTATTCTCTGACCAAAAGAGACAGGATACTGAATGGATCAAGAACTAAATTCATCTATATATTTTTTACACAAAATACACCTTAACTTTAAAGATAGGTATGGCTTTAGAGTAAGAGAATGGATAGAAGTACTCCAGTAAGATGGGACCAGAAAGCCAGGTGCCACTATTCTAATATCTGACAAAATAGACTTTGAACTAAAGCTAATCACAAGAGATAAAGAGGGACATTCACACTAGTCAAAGGAACAGTTAGCTCAAGAAGGTGTTACTATCTTAAACATATATGAGCAAAATTCTAGTGTATCCAGTTTCATGGAAATTATACTACTGGAATCAAATACACAGATTAGCATCAGTTCATTAATAGTAGGCACTTTAAGTACCTGACTCTCTCAAATAAACACGTCATCTGGACGAAAAAAAGGAGAGAAACATCAGAACAAAATGACATCATACATTAAATGGATTTAACAGGATATTATATCTGAACACCAGAGAATATACCATACATAGCAGCACATTGTAGCTTCTCTCAAAAACTACATTCTGGGACACAAAACAAGTTTTTACAGATACAGAAAGATGGAAATTCCATATATCCTATGTGACCGTGTAGTTGTTTGAATGAGAATGTCTCATAGGCTCATATTTTGAATACTTAGTCCCCAGTTGGTGGAACTGTTTGGGAAGGATTAGAAGGTGTTGCCTTGTTAGAGCAGGTATGTCACTGGGGGTAGGCCTTGAGGTTTCAAAAGCCTACATCATTGTCAGGATGTAAACTCCACTATTGCTCTAGCACCATGCCTGCCTGCTGCCAGGCTCCCCCACCATGATGGTCATAGACTCTAATCCTATGAAACTGTAAGTCATTTTTATAAAGGAAGAATTTATATTCTTCTATAAGCTGCCTTATGGGTCTTTTTATCATGGGTATTCTTATCCCAGCAACAGAAAAGTAACTAAAACAGACACTAAATTCAATGAAACTTAAAATCGACAACAAAGAATACTCTGGTAAATATAGAAATTCATGAATATTAAACAACTCATTATTGAATGATCAGTGGGTCAAAGAAGAAAAGAAAGATTTAAAAAATCCTGAAGCTAAATGAGAATGAAAACAAAACATAAGAAAACCCATGGGACACATTGAGAGCTATAACTGCAGAAACCAGGGAGTTCAAAGCAACCATTGTGAGGGCTGGCTGGGGAAATGGGAAAAACATGGGGGCTTTAATTAGGGAGGAGGAGGGGGATTAGGGTAAAATAAAAAAACAGTAAAGATGACCAAAACAGCCATATAGAGGCATACTATTATCTTTTGTGGTGGTTTAAATAGGTTTGGCCCCCACAGATTCATAGGTTTGAATGCTTTGCCATAGGGGGTGACACTATTAGAAGATGTGGCCTTAATGGAAGGGGTACGGCCTTGTTGGAGAAAGTATGTCAGTTTGTAGGTGGGCTTTAAGGTCTCCTATGCTTAGGCACTGTCCACTGTGGAGGACAGTACTCCTGGGCTGCCTGCGGATCACTATGTAGAACCCTTGGCTCCTCCAGCACCGTGTCTGCCTGCACACTGCAATGCTTTTCATCATCTTGATAATGGACTTAACCTCTGAACCTGTAAGCCAGCCCCAGTTAAATGCTTGCCTTTATAAGAGTTATCTTGGTCATTGGTAGGAAAATTTTTGTGTAGATATAATACAAATGATATCTTATTTTAGAGGAAGCAAAAATATTAGTTTTACCTTTTATGTAATAAACATGTAGCAATGTCTGAAGAGGTTTCTGATTGAACCTCTTCTACCAAAAGCCTGTCCGCTGATGTATTTTCTGGTCTACACTGGAAGATTTTGTTTTTTAAAGATAGGGTTTCTCTGTATAGCCTTGATGGTCCTGGAACTGCTCTGTAGGACCAGGCTGACCTTGAACTCACAGAAATCTGCCTGCCTCTGCCTCCCAAATTCTGGGATTGGTGTTGAGTGCCTTTAATCCCAGCACACAGGAGGCAGAGGCAGGCAGATCTCTCTGTGTTCAAGGCCAGTCTGGTCTACAAAGGACCTACCTGGATAGTTCAAGCTTCACAGAAAACCCTGTCTTGAAAAAAACCAAACAAATAAAAAGCAAAAAAAAAAAAAAAAAAAACAAACAAAAAAAAAAAAAACAAAAAAAACCCCCAAAACAAAACAAAACAAAACAAACAAACAAACAAAAAACCCAAGAAACAAAAAACCCTCCAAAACCAAGCAAGGACAATGACAACAACAAAACCCCAGCATGTGCCGCCACCTGCATAGAAGACCTTTTAAAACTAAAGTGGCATAGGATGTAATTTTTAAAGATAACTTTTGTAATTAAAAAGTAACTTTCTCCATTATAGAGTACATATTTTTCTTCTCAATCACCTTGCTGCTGAGACATGGGCATTGCCATCCCCCTTTCTACCTTAACCTTGGCATGTGGCAATGCAGCCCTCTCATGACATTTCCCTTGTTTCACCAATTCTCCCCAGGTTATTTTTCCTGTAGCTTAAATAACATGTTGTTAAGTGTAGTGGCTGATGGGGTTACAGTCCAGCTGATGACAGCCTGGGCTAGCTGCAGGTGCCTGTGAATGTGGATGTTGGAAGGCTTGCAGAGTATCTGTGAGTAACTTGGAAGGCATTTGTAGAGACCTCGGAATATTTATGTGGATAGCAGAGCTTCGGCCATCCGAGCAGGTGCTTTTCCAGACTGTGCTACGCAGCTGTGAGCTGGACACCATGATTACTCAGTACTTCTGGGAAGGCAGGTGCAGCCGGTCCTGGCTGATAACAATATGCTTGTCCTCCAGTTAGGCAGAAGTCTCCCAGAGAGGGCCCATTTAGGCTGGTCCACACAGGTTAACAAATGTGGACATGAAAGTGCAGTGGTCAAAGAAATGTCCAACTATAGCTGAGCTTGAAATATTTCCATTTTGGACAGCACCTAGGATTTTAGGAGAATGACAGCTGGCATGAGCTTAGCCACACCTGCACAATAAGATTTATTTGAAAATAAGAGAGACAAAATGGAAAACATTTTCTTTGGATTTGCTAAATATCCCACAGCCAATTACAAGCTCCAAAGAAAACTCTAGAAAGATTTGTTGGGTGAATCTGCATCCCCTCCAACCCCACAGCACACTAGCTATAGATCTTAATTTCTTAATGTTTTGCCTTTTGTAGTTTGACTCTTGAATAGTTCCCAAAGGCTCATGTGCTAAGGGCTGTGTCTCCAGAGTAGCACTACTGAGAGGAGGTGGAGCCTTTGGGAAATGAGCCCAGAAACATTTCTTCAGCACCCCCCACCCTCAAGAAATAGATACACTCACTCTAGTTCAAACTGAGAGGCATCTGGCTTGAATTCTTTTAAAGTGTCAAGGGCACATGTGACCAGAAAAAGTAGAGGCCTTGTTCCATATTAGAGGAGATCAAAGAGACATGTCAGCTAGAGGCAATGTGTGATCTGGGGTTAAATGCTGAGCCAGAGGTAAGGAGGATACGTAGGACATGATTAAGACAAATTGTGAGCATGGATATTGACTGCAGATAAATAACCATATTGAATAAGAGCCAATTTCTCTGACTTTTTAATTGATCACGGTAATGTTCTAGTTAGTTGGTTTGCTTTTAGTAGTGTGTATTTTTTGTTCATAGTGCCTGTTTTCATAAGAACATTCTTATACAGGTATATAATATACTTTGGCCTCCCAACTTGGTGTTCCTTTTCTCTCTGTTTCTCTCTTGACAGTCTCTTTGTCCCCCACACAGTTTTATTGCTTCTTTATGTTATACATATATACATACACATGTGATATTTTATGTTCTATATAAAATTGAAGAGCCACAAATGAAAGAAAACAGCTAATATTTGTCTTTCTAAGTCTGACTTGATTTGCTTAATATGGTATTTTTCAGTTACACAACTTTCCTGAAAATGACATAATTTTGTCCTTCAAATTCTTGTCATTGGAAAATATATACTGAAGGATTTTAGGTTGAAGAGGAAGCTGACTCTCAAAAGATTCAGAAAAAAATAGAATTTCTTACATTGTATAAATATAGCATAAATACATAAAATATATAAAATGTCCTATATAGAAGGGAATGTTGAAACAAATGTGGCTAAGTGTTAAAGTATGAATCTGAATAGAGGAGTATGGTAATTCTTTGTACTATTCTTACAACTCTTATGTAATTATTTAAAAATGAAAAGTTCAAAAGAAAAGCAGCAGCTAATACTGCTGAAGTTTGGGGTGGAGGTGATAGAACAAGCCTATTTCCCATTTCAGTCCATTTCTCCCTTTCTCTGTTGTCTTATGCTCTCCTTCCAGCATCATCCTATGAACAGATGCCTTTGCCGACTGTCCACATCCTATCCCTATGTCCTGTCACTTTGTGTCAGCCAGCTTTCTGTTACCATTTCTACCACAAGCAATGTGTGACCACAAGCCATGTGTGACTATATTTAGCGTGTTCTTCTGGGGGCTCTGGTTCAACAATAGATGGCCCTATTGGTCTGTTCTTCATCAGGTAGAGCTTGCATCTCAGGACAGAAAACAGGAAGGAAAAAAAGGAGAAAGACAGTGGGTGAAGAAGGTGGGGAGAGATGAGGGAAGGAGAGAGAACACAGTAAGTCAAAAGACTGGGATTCTATGATTCTCTTAAGGGCACACCTCCAATGACCTAAAGCCTCCCACTAGGCTCCACATCTTAAAGATCTAAAGTACCTTCCAATGGCAGATACCCTTTGGAACATACAACTAAATCCTCTCATTTATCTCTGTGTCTGGGACTTGTCAGTGCTGTTGCTTTGGTGGTCTTGTGTTCTCCTTTTTTGAACTCCTACACAATTGGTGCCTGCCTCCTTTCAGCTTGCTGGTTCCTTCTACAAGGCCACCCCTTTATGTGCTATGTACCAGAGTTAGGCTGTATGTGTTCCTCAGGGAGTTCAGCTCTTAGAATAGGGTCCAACTGTTCTCCTTATCACTCTCCTTTAGGTGCGACAAGATTGGCTTCTCCACCAGGTAGCCTCTCACTAGCAGGTTCCTTCTTTCTGAAATTTATCCCTTCAGATTTAGCTCCTTTGCCCTAAGGATGGCTGAGGGATTTCCACCCTTCTCAGCCATTAGGACCCACTGTAGTTGCTTTCCTCACTGCCCTGGGCTTGTTAAGAATGGCCTCAGTGCTGACTTGGGTGGCTGTTTTGGCTGGAGATCTGCTACATTAAAACACTTCAGGAAAGGTTACTGAACACTCTGCAGTGATGGTGTTTCTCACAAAGGGGAACAAAATTTTGTTGACTATAAGGTGGGTTATGAAAACATGGCACCTAAAGTCTTCAAAATAAGAAGCCTCAGTTTGTACTATTAGCAGACTGTAGTTCTCAGCATTAGAATTTTCTTTGTAACATTTGGAGGGGTGGAACATTTGGTGGAGTTTGCAGAGCTTCTAAGACTTGATTAAATCTTGTAGTTATTTTTGTCTTGCAGAAGGGGGCAGGTATTTCCTAGTGGCTCTTTCCTCTAAGGCGAAAGGGTCCAAGACAAAGTGATGTGTAGTGGTCCCTGTTGACTGCAATGTACCGGGCATCATTAGACCTATCTTCTAAAACCTTTATTCTCATATATTGTATCACCCTCCAACTGGCTGCTGTCCCAAGCTTGCTGATGATCATTCAGTCAACCTTGCTGAAAATGAATTCCTCAGTGCCTGTGTGAGACAGTGGGAGGATCCAGGGAGAACAGTCAACTGCTCAGACCCTCCTCTGATTTCTGAGACTCCCCTTGTCCCCATTTTGACTTTGACTAGTGAACAGCTCTCGTCAGTTGCCAAGGGTGAGGCTGCTTCTCCAGTCCTTGATCAAAAACAAGGATGTGGTGCTGAAAAGCCATGCGTGTTCCCATGTATGCCTAGGTTTTAAAAAGAATGTTACAATAAAGAGCCGGGCAAATAGCCTCTTTGAGCAAATCCTGGCACTATAGGCTGCTCAGCTTTGATAATTTCCTTTTTCCATTTAGCTTTGACCTTGGAAGAGACATGATTTATATAAAAAGAGATGTCCCGAGGGCAGAAACTATGTCATCCATGCTCTGGGCTTGTCACCTTCTGCTTTAAGATATCAATCATATAAAGTTTCTATTAAATTTAAAAGTTTATGTATTCAATTAGGATTAGTTTATAAAATATTTCTAGGATATAGATTTGCTATATAATGAAGGTTTTTTGTTATTTTTAAAATGTTAATTAAAAAAAAAAAAACCCTGAAAGGAGCCTTTTAAAGCAAGGTTAACAAAATAAAGCAAAGCATGCTGGGAGTAGTGATAAGAGGCAGAAATCCATGGCCACATCCCTCCCTGTCCCTAGGCTTTTACTCAGGGACAAGTGCTTTTCTTTGTCTTAGCTGGTTTTTCTTCCACCTCTGTCATCCATCTGTTATTCCTCGACTGTGATAGGATTGAGGGGGGTGGCTTCTGCCTTGACATGGCCCCGGAATGTTTCAAACCCTCGTTACTGATCCTTTAGGGGCTTTAACCTTTATAAGGCGACCTTAATTTCTTCTTGTAGTGACTGAGAGAAGCTCAGTGCTGCAGGACCAGGACCCAGGGAAAAGAAAATGTAGGATTCAAAAATTTTTGTGAATTTCAAGATGGAGACAAGAGACCAAGAAGTCACCCTGCCCTTAGCAGTCATGGAGAATGCAGATCCTGAAGGCAGCCCTGTTTGTCCTATGGTTTACCCAGCAGCTTGCTTTCTTCTTTTCCACCTCTATACCTTCCTCATCTGTTCCATCATGAACAGGAATAGCACTAGAGCTTGGCATGTTATGCATACCTCTAATTCCATCATCGAGGCTGAGGCAGGAGGATTTTGATCTTGAGGCCAACCTGAGATATATAATGAGTTCTAGGGCAGAGAGTAAGACCTTGTCCTCTAAAGTGAGCCAAAGCAGATCCAATGCAAGCCAACAAAGCAAAACAAAACTTTCAAGTAAAACAATTACTTCCACCTTTGTTTTTCTCCATAACCCTAAGTGTTACATCTGCATGTTTTCTATAGGTTGAGTGTCTCAGAAGAGCCTAGGACATGATGTCATCCCTCTAGCTAAGTAAGCACTACTCATAGCACAGAATCCAAGTCACATCCCTTTCTTGTTATCTCCTGTTCTTCCTAGACAGTTCTCCTTCCCTTTCTCCCTTGATGTCTTCTTCCATCCCTCCCTTCATCTCTCTATTCTTTCTCTCATTTACCCCTCTCTCCTTTTTCTTAACTTTTCTTCCCTCCCTTCATTTCTTCCCTTTCCTTATTCTCTCTTTTCTCCCCACTTTTCTTCCCTCTATCTTCCCCTCCTCTCTTTTCCTTCCTTCCTTCTTCCTTCCACTCCTTTCCTCTACCCCTTTTCTCTCTCCCTTTCCCCCTCCTCCATATTTTCTTCTACCCCTTTTCACTTCTTCCTTTCTCCTTTCACAGGGATGGATTCTGGTCTTTGAGCACTGGGCAAATGTGCTTCTACTGAGCTATATCCCCAGCTCTTCTCTGGACTTTCCAGTTGCTGTTTTTTTTTCTTTTTCCCTTTTTCTTTTTGTCTTGCTTTTATCTTGTTTTCATCTTTATAACATTCTCATTTTTTATCACCTTTGTTCTGTCTATGTATTCAGCTACTAATTTAAGGTCTTTGGACTTTTCTTCATTGTTTCCTTGGACAAGTCTTGCTACCTTCTCGCTTTTCTGTGTTCTGCTTTATATTCTTTACACGTAGGCCCTCTTCAAATACCCCAATACCGTATGTGTGAACAGGGAAGCAGAAATTAGGGGTCTTTCCATGAACTGTTTTACTTCCATGCTCTCTATTATGGTTTTAAACTCATGTCTTAAAGCAATCCTTTTGACTCAACCTCCAGAGTAGGCAGAATGATGAAACAGGCCACCATATCTGTCCCTAGCCTTCCATTTCTGAAGAAGTTTGTATTTTACCTGGTTCATTTTGGTTGGAGAGTGAGAATAGGATTCTGAGTTGAAAGTAGGATTATTTTAGGGCCTCAGGGCCTTCATTTTTGTCTCTGGTCTCATTGGTCCAAGGAAGGCTATTTTACATGGTGCTATCTTCTCTATGAAGGCAGAATTTGCTCTTCATCCATGACATTCTAGGCACCACTGTGGTGAACCTGAGTGTGGTGCAAATGTGCATGGGTCCTTGCTTATAGTAACCATGTGATAGCACTATATATCTAAAGAGAGCTTCATTTAATCTCTGGATTTGTTTTCTTAAGTGCATTGTTCCATAATTTCTTCTCTGCTTTCTGTCTGCCTTGAAATAGCCAACGAACAGGCTCTTGATCCTTGTGGGCTGACTCTCCATGCTTGTTGTCTGTTACTTCAGTCTTACAAATGCCCTTTAGACCTCAGATGTAGATGATGTCCCAATTTGTTTCTCTACTGTTTTTACAAAACACTGATCAAAAGTAATGTGGGGAGGAAGGGATTTATTTGACTTATAAGTATAGTTCATCACTGGGGAGAGCCAAGGCAAGAACTCAAGTAAGGAACCCAGAGGCAGGAACATAGGTAGAGACCATGAAGGAGCATTGGTTACTGGTTTGCTTGGTTCTTGAGACTTGGTGCCTCAGCAGTCAGAGTAGTCCCACGCTGACTCATAATGGACAGGCCAACAACTGTTAATGTTTAGTCCATAAGCATTAATGTCTAGTTTAAGTGTTTCCAGTCTGGTGCTGAAAACCTCATGGGTTCCTGGAGAAAATCCATGGGTTACTGGTTCTTAGTCAGCCATAAAGTCTGAAAGTGTTGGTTCTGATGTCAGCAAAGGAATCTCTATCAGCAGCTATAAGATGATGTCATTATGCAGCTAGTTATGTCGAGCCTATCATTGGATGAGAAGGAAGGATAGGCAGGAGGTGGGGAGTGGTAGGAAGGAGAGAGGAGGAAGAGAAGCAGGAGAAATCAAGGTGGAGCCGGTGAAAGGATTTAGACCTGGGTGATCTTAATTGGTGATAGGTAGATATGAATATTTTCAAGGGTTTGTATAGGTCAATTTGTCTTATCTAGGTGGGTGGTTTATAGCTTTGTCAACTGGTTGCAAGCTTATTGTGTGGATGGATTGTGGGGGTGAGAATTTAACATATAAATTTATTTGATAAATTGTTGATTGTTGAGTTATGATTTTACGGGGCTGTGGCGAATGTGAGCAAAGTTCCTGGCTGGCAGGGAGACAGCTGGGAGAGGGCAGCCCGTGGACTGCCTGGGTCTGAGAGTATCTGAGGGCAGCGTAGAGCACTGAGATAAAGATACCTCACAGTGCCATGTGGCTCTAATGGTGCTGGCCTTATCTCGGGATAATAGGTTACCACATTTTTATTTACCGCAACAAGCAGGATCATGGGTAAACAGGATCACAGCAGCAAGACATAGGCTGAGGGAGTAAAAGGCAAGTAATCTTCTTTTTGCATACGTATGCTTATAATGTGTACCGCTACCTGAAGGGGCAGCCCACATATGGGGTGAGTCTTCCACATCAATCAAGACAACCAATACAATTCCCAAGGTGAGGTTTCCTGTTCAGGTGATCCTAATTTGTGGCAAGTTGATATTAAAAGCAACAATCACAGGTAGTTTGCCTAATTAGTCTCTCAAACCTTATATTAATTTGTCATGATTTAAAATTTTTTTATTTGTCTATTTATTTATTTATTTACATGCTGAATTCTGTACCCTCCCGGTCCCCCCTAATAGAATTCTTAACTTCCTTCTCTATCAAACCTCCCCTTCCCTCTGAGAAGGCAGCCCCTCTTTATCTCCCAACCCTGGGGCATCTCTACAGGATTAACACATCATCTCCCACTGAGGGTCTGAGGCCAGGCATGGCAGGCCTCTACTACATATGTGTCAGGGGCTCAAACCAGCCTGTCTATACTCTTTGGTTGGTGGCTCAGCCTCTTGGAGCTCCCATGGTTCCAAGTTAATTGACACTGTTGGTTCTCCTGTGGGGTTGCCATCTCTTTGAGGGCCTTTAATTCTTCCCCTAACTCTTTCACAGGTGTCACTGACCTTTGTCTAGTGTTTGTCTATGAGTATCTGTTTCTATCTAAGTCAGCTGCTGGGTGGAGCCTCTCTGAGGCCTGCTATGCTAGGCTCCTGTCTGCCATCACAACATCATTAATGAGGGATTGGTGCCTGCCCTGGGATGGGTCTCAAAATGAGCCGGTTACCCATCAGTCATTCCTTTAGTCTCTGCTCTATCTTTGTCCCCCAAACCTAGTATTAATTTGTTATACTTCTTAACCTCAAAAATGTCCTCCTTGTCTTGGATTTCTTTTTATCCACAGCATTCTGTTCTGACAATGTGGATGTAGTTATCAGTCTGGTGAGAGTATAATTTGGGACATTTAAATTATTTATGGGGTTGAAGATACAGCTCAGAGGAAGCACATTTTCTATGCTTCATGTCAACTTGATACAAGCTAGAGTCACTGGAAAAGAGGAAGCTTTGATTGAGAAAATGCCTCCATAAGATGGGGCTGTAAGGAGTTTCCTTAATTAGTGATTGCTGGGGGCTTCCAGGAGGCCCACCCTATTGTGGGTGGGTCACAGGTTCTATAAGAAAGCATGCTGACTAAGCCATGAGAAGTAAGACAGTAAGCAGCACCCCTCAATGGCCTGTGCACCAGCCCCTGCCTCTAGGTTACTGCCCTTTTGAGTTCTGTCCTGATTTCTTTGATGATGAACAGTGATAAGCAAGCATAAGCCAAATAAACCTTTTTTCTCCCCAAGTAGCTTTGCTCATGGTGTTGCATCACAGCAATAGAAACCTTGACTGAGACACTTGCCTAGCATGCAAGAGGCCTTGTGTTCAATACTCAGTGTTGACAGTTTAGTTTTAAATTCCCCTTAATATTTTCCATTTATGTGTCCTAGCTTTCTTTCTTTCTTTCTTTCTTTCTTTCTTTCTTTCTTTCTTTCTTTCTTCCTTCCTTCCTTCCTTCCTTCCTTCCTTCCTTCCTTCCTTTCTTCTTTCCTTCCTTTATTCCTTTCTCTCTCTCTCTCTCTCTCTCTCTCTCTCTCTCTCTCTCTCTCTCTCTCTACCTTTCTTTCCACAATGGAGGGTTGTTTTGGGAGATTTTTCTGGTTAGGTATTGAAGCATAAGCATCTGATTGGAGCTGAAAAGTTCAGGGGTCTTGTCTACTGTTTGTATAATCAGCCCAGCCTGCTCTACTCATAAGAGAGACCACACCCAAGCATAGGACTTTCAGCAAAAGCCTTTATTGGCTCCAATGCTTCCATGAAAAGCCAAATATCTTGCTGTCCCTGTTGCTCCCTTTTCAAATTGCCCTGTAGAGAGTAGTGATGATCCCCAGAGATTCATAGGATTTAATGTACATATTATTAGTTCACTTGCTTTATAGTGGGGCCATGTCATCATGTCAGAAATAGCTCTGTGAGACTTGGAAATGTGAACTGTGACCAGATTTGTGGGTGCTCTATCTAAATATTGAGGGAGGAAAATACATGGGTCCACTGAATACTGAAGAAAAAGAAGAGAAGCTAGAGAAGTCTTTATTTAGTGAATTAAGAAACTATCTATTTGTTAGCAGGACAGCATCGATATATCATTTATTTATTTTTTAAAGTAAACACATGTAGAGAACTAATTTATTGTCAGACAGTCTACAAAAATCTCACTGACATCACCATTTGACAGAGCTGCTCTTATCTTTCTATGACAAAGAAGGTAAGGAAGCAGAGAATAGCCACAGCAGGAGGTGGGGGCACCATTTGCACCTGTCTGCTGTGAGAGCCCATACTTATCCCACCCATCTTGCTTTCCTCTTTATGTCTCTGTAAGAACACATTTGCTTTGTTCTTTTTACTTATTGAAATGCAGTCTATATGTAAGTCCTACTGTAAGTACCACCCAGAGAGTTTTGGCTAAGAGGATGTTAGTCAGTGTTACTTTTCTGTCTCAGGTTTTCCATGAAAAATTTACCTGGTTCCTACCTTGGTGTGAATCACTCTCTCTAGTTCCTAGTTTATGCCTTTTCTAATTCACTGTTGTTCCCAATCAAGATGGCCTCCTGAGGTAGAACATAAGCTTGATGCAATCAGTTGATAACCGAGCTTGCTTTCACTTCATTTCTCAGGCTGTCCCAGTATCATCTCAGACACATAACCCCATGGTTTCAAAGTGGATTGAACTGGTTCTTCCGAAGCAGTCTTGACTGTTTCTAAGTATGGCTTGGTTTAATCATGATGTGGGTGCTGTTTCTTTTCTTAATTTCCGAGCAAGATGGAAGACTCCATGAGAGCACCAAACAACCCAGAGAACAGACACATGATTGTTCTCTATGATCGAGGTATGTGTGAGATATGTGAGAGCTGAAACTATTTGCCATTCATTTCACTGTTCCTTTCAGTCAGCAGCTCTTCTTTGCCTTATATCCACAGACAGTTAAAGTCATTTAAAGTATGCCCACTGAGATACCACCAACAAAGATGTCCTCTAAAAGAAGGACATGATGTTGAGTCTAGTCTAATATAAATCACATCCTATTGATACCACACTATGCTGACCTTCAGCTCGTGTGAGGTTCCAAAGAGATCTCCCTCCCCCTTTACTGAACATAGCTTTTTTCCCCTCACATAATATATTCCAATTACAGTTTCCCTTCCCTATAATCCTTCCAGTTCCTTCTCAACTCTCCTCCCTTTTGTGTCCAAGGAAAGGAGTATGAAGAGGATAATAGAGACAGAGACCGACCTGTTTGCACACTCTGAAATCCCATAAAAGGACATGCTTCCCACCTCCTCTTCTGCAGTGCTCCCTGAACCCTGAGGGAAAGGATTTGATAGTGACATCTCATAGAGCTGACTGTTCCAAGGTGCCTCTCTTTCTGTCTTTCTTTGTCTCTCTGTCTCTGTCTGTCTCTGTCTGACTCTGTCTCTGTCTTTGTCTCTGTCTGACTCTGTCTCTGTCTCTGTCTCTGTCTGTCTGTCTGTCTCTCTCTCTCTCTCTCTCTCTCTGTGTGTGTGTGTGTGTGTGTGTGTGTGTGTGTGTCTGTAATGGCTGGGTTTTGGGTCTCTGTTCCCATCTGCCACAGGGAAAGTTTCTCTCATGATGGTTGATCAGGCAATGATCTATGAGTATAGCAGAAGATCATTAAGTGTTATTTTATTGCTACTTTTAAAAAAAAGAAAGAACACTAGTGTTTGGTTTAACCGTAGGTCCCTAGGCTAGCTAGTCTCAGGTCCTTGGTCATCTAATATCAGCTCATATAGCTTCTCCTGGAGTGGGCCTTAAGTCAAAATTAATTGATTATACCCATAAGCTTTGTGTCACCATTGCACTAGTATCTCTTGCAGGCAGGACACCATTGTTGATCTAAGGTTTTGTGACCTGGATAGGTGTTTACATTTCTCCTTTGGTAGCAGGTAGAGTACCTTCCTATACCAAAGATACTAGAATGTAGGTATGAAGGTTCTGTGTAGGAAGCAGCTCCATATCTCCATATTTGAGTTGTGTATATGTTGTCTCTAGCAACAGGGTTCTTGATGTCAGTTTTCAGAGAGCAAACTATATAGTCTTGGTAATAGCCTGAGTTGTTTGGGGGTTCCTATAAGTGTGTGAGTTTATGTCTGGGTCTTCAGTTTCATTTCATTGATCAACATGTCATTTTTTTTGTGCCAAGACCATATTGTTTTTGAAAGGAAAAGATGATGGGGCACCAGTGAAAGGAAAAGATGATGGGGCACCATTGAAAGGAAAAATCAGTGAAAGGAAAAGTCATGGGGTACCAATGTTGTGAAAAGATGACGCCCCAGGTTTTGGCACCAATGTTAGGGGAAGGATGAAGAGAGTTGGGGGCATATGGCCCATGGAGGTGCTGCGAGGCCTGGGGGCAAGGGAGATGCTTCTGGGAGGCCCATGTTGGGAATCTCTTTCCCCTGAGGGACCAGCCACACAACGGTATAGTAAAGAATAGAGTTTATTCAGGTCATGGGAGAGTTAAGAGGGTGGTAGAAGCAGAGAGGAGAGAGAGAGAGAGAGAGAGAGAGAGAGAGAGAGAGAGAGAGAGAGAGAGAGAGAGAGAGAGAGAGAGAGGAGTAGAGGTAGAGTCCGGCCATGAGCATGTGGAGGGAGAGGGGGGAAGGGAAGGGGAAGAGAAGGGGTAGGGGTAGGAGAGCAAGGCTGCAAGAGCACAAGAACAAGAGAGAGAGGAGGAGTCAAGCAGCTCCTTTTATAGTGTCAGGTCACTGGGGGAGGGGGAAGCATACCTGGCTACTGCTGGGTAATTGAGGGGTGGGGTATACCTGGATGTTGCTAGGTAACTGAGGGGTGAGGTTTACAGAATCCCAACAGTTTTTAATACTCTGTAGTACAATTTGGGGTTAAGGATTGTAATACCTATAGCAGTTCTTATTATTATTCAAGATTATTTTATTTTTTATTTGTATGTGTATGTGTTCCCTCTATGATGTTCTAGTATGTGATTATTTATTTCCTGTGTTTTCTTGGGTGTAGTTAATCTTAGGTTGGAGTTTTCCTTCTTGTACTTCTGTACAGCTGGAGTTGTAGCTAGATATTTACATCTGCAATGATGGAAAGTTTTGCTGGGTATAGCAGTCTGGGTCTTTATTTATTTATTTATTTATTTATTTTTTTAAGGTTTCAATCTTCTTTCTTTATTCTGTATGTTGACTATTTTGATAATTATGTGCCAAGGGAATTTTTTTTCCTGGTTCAGCCTGTTTTGTGTTCTGTATGCTTCTTGTACTTTGAGAAGAAGTGTTTTGTCCTTCCTTAGGTTAGGGAAATTTTCATCTATGATTTTGTTGAAAATGTTTTCTGCTCCTTTGACCTATGTTTCATCTCCTTCCTTTATTTCTATTATTCCTAGATTTTGCTTTTTCATGGTTTCCCAGATTTCCTGGATGTTTTGTCCCCGGATTTCTGGATTTAATATTTTCTTTGACTGAGGTATCTGTTTCTTTTATTTTGTCTTCAATGGTTCTGTCTTCCATCTCTTATATTCTATGGATGAGGCTTGCCTCTGAGATTTCTGTTTGAGTTCCTACATTTTTTATTTTCATGTTTCCCTCAGCTTGGGTTTCCTTTATTGAGTCTGGTTCCATCTTTAGGTTTTGAACTGTTTTATCTATTTCCTTTCACTGCTTGCTTGTATTTTTATAAATTTCTTTAAGGACTTTACTCATTTCCCTTTTTAAACACTGCTATTATAGCCCTAAAGGCTATTTTAAGGTTATTGTCTTGTGCTTCAGCTATGTTGCAATACTCAATGCCTACTGGGATTGGGTTTCTGGGCTCTAATAAAGTTGTATTATCCTGCTATTATTGATTGCACTTTTATGTTGGCATGTAAGTACCTGGGTCTGGGTTTGGAAAGATTAGGTGCTGATATCTGCTCTTGTCTTTATTGGGTGGGAGTTTTGTTCCTTGGCTTTTGTTATCCTCCCTGGTTCTTAGGAGGGTGTGGTGGTTGTGTGTTGCCTGATAGGGAATTCTTCTGGGATCCTGCTAGGTGTGGCCTCCTGGGGTTTTCAGTAAAATGTGGGAATGAGCAAGGAGCAGGGGCTGAGGAACCTGCAGGAGGAAGGAAAGCAGGGTTGTTCCACCAGCATTTGTTTAGTCCCCTGGGAATGGAGGCAGCAGCGACTGAGGATAGGCCCTAACAGATAGTCTTCTACAGAGCTGGGAACTGGATGTGGAGGAGAGTAGGGGGAGTAAAGAGTGGAGCCTTGCCTATGGCTTAGCTAGCCTGCTCACTCCTCTGGTAGACTTGTTCCCAGGGAATGCCTGTTAGAGTTGGGGGTTGGGGTAACAGGATGAATGAAGAAAGTTGGAGGAGAACTACAAGGGGCTGGGCACAGCAGGTAGTCTGCTATAGAGGCTTGGGGGGTGGTGAGACTAGGGATGGATTTGGAGGGGATTGATGGGGGGAGAGGAGGGGGGTGAAAGAAGATCTGCAGTTAGGGTACCTGCTTCTCGGGCCAGAGTAGCCCAAGGTCCCCAAGGAATCTCCTGAGAGATCTTAACTAGCTTTCTTTTAAGAGCATGCTTGAATTTTTGCATGAATGCTCTCCGGTCCTTCACCTCCCTCCCAGAAGTACAGTTTCATCTTTTTTTTTTTTTCTTCTTCTGTGTGGTAATTGCCAGGTATTGAAAGGCTGCGTGAATGTGTTATGAAACAAGACTTGTATTGTATGACTATTCTTATCTTGGATTTTCTTTGCTGCAGTTCCTTGAGAAATCTATTTTTTTTTAAACCTCCTGTCAAGTCTCTGAAGGGATTTTCGCAGCTAATTTGGGATAATAAGGCATTCTTGCTGTACTGCAGCTATTCTTTTTAGGAATAATATATATATATTTCAGTAGCTTCTATTTAAGTTTGCCTAAACTGAATGAAAATGTTCACATGTTTTTTTAAGGCATCAATGCATTGCATGTGTGTGCAGCTCTGTGTACCGCCCACCCATCCTCCCAGGGATGGTACTGCTCAGCCCAGACTCCTGCACAAAACAGCACTTTACGGGCCCTTGGCTTTGATGCCTGTGTTGAAATTTAAGGGGATTTAGAAGTTGGAGGTCAAAATACTGCCAAGGAAAATGTAAAGGCCATGATGTAATTGCTTGGTCAGAGGTCAGCTTTTTGACTAAAGTGAAAGAGGCAGCTCTGTGCTTGGACAATACTTTTCATGGTCATTTGAAATGAATATCTGTTAAATGCCAGGGAAATGCCTTGGTCACCCTGGGACCCAAGAAAATGATTTCCAACATCAAATTCCTATTCTCTCTCTCTCTCTCTCTCTCTCTCTCTCTCTCTCTCTCTCTCTCTCTCTCTCTCTCTTTCTCTCTCTCTCTCTCTCTCCCTCTCTCTCCCCTCCTCCCTCTCTGCCTCCTCCTTTCCTGCCCCTGCCCTTTCTCCTTCCCTCCCTCTTTTCCTCCCTTTCCATCCCCCCTCCCAATTCCTCCTTTTGATCAAGTCTTGCCCAGGCTTGTCTTGAACTTCAGACCCTTCTATCTCAGCTTCCTGCATGTCTCGATTATGGACATGTGCCACCATGACCATCTTATACTTTCTTCTGAAGAAACTCTACACATCATCACATCTCCTTTCTTCACTTGCCTTGTCCAAGGTACAGCCATGGAATTGTTCCATGTCACCCTCTCCTTTTTAAAGAAGATGGTTGGTTTTTGCAACATATGATGCTTAAATTTATGTGTCATATTAATCAGATTGATATGCAAAGGTACTTGGTTAAATGCCAGTATAGATCTTCCTGTGAAAGTATTTTGTTACTTGATTGACAGCTGTAATCAGTGTACTTTACAGCATATGACCTTTATAATGTGAATGGCCTCATCAAATCAGTTGAAAGTGTTAAGAGCAAGACCTGATGATGCTGAATAAAGATTGGATTTGGTCTCAAACCCACAGCATCAACTCTGGCCTGGGATTCTAGCCTCATAGCTGCCCTGTGACTTTTAGACTGGCTGCTCCTGAGACCTGATAGTCACATGAGCTAATTTTAAACAAAATCACTGCTCCTCCCACCCTCTCCCTCCCATGTGTGTGTGTGTGTGTGTGTGTGTGTGTGTGTGTGTGTGTGTATGAGAAAGGAGGAAAAGGAAGAAGGAGGAAGGGAAGGAGGGAGATATGGAGAGAAGGAAGGGAGAGGAAGAGAAAGACAGAAAGACAGAGATAGGGAGAGAGAAGGGCAGGACTTTGCTGTGTAGCCCAGGTTGGCTTCAAACTCTAAGACATCCTGCCTTACTTCCTGAGTATGAAGATGACAGGTGTTCTACCATGCCTGATATACCTTATCTTTCCTTCTGTTTGTCCATCCATCCATCCATCTATCCATCCATCTATCCATTTATCTATCCACTCAGTTTTAATCACATAGATGATTCCTTAACTAGCCTTTTTCCTGTCTCTATAGTTTAATCCTGTGAGTTGACTTCTACCCATTTATTGGGTGGCAGACAATCTGGACTATTGACTGACCCATGACCCATATATCTTTTTATCTCTATTTCTCTTGCTACTACTTGCCTATTTTTATAGAAAATCCAGGTACAACACATTTCAAATGTTCAGATAGATGGGCACAGACAAATGTACTCTGATGGTGTAGCAGACAAGTGGTTTCTATTAGTGTTTACCGTGTGGATTACTGCAAGTCATCTTTAAGTCTCTTTAGCAATGTGGGTGCTGTCAAAGTGGCCCAGATGGCGCCTCCCACTGGCCATCTCCCTTTGTACTTGGCTCTGAACTTGTTCAGTTCTCAGAGAACTTGCCATAGGCAAAGAGCTGGCTTTTAATATTCCACTTATATGATCTTTAGCCTGTGTGGGTGACTATAAAATAGTGGATCTTACATTTGGGGACATGAAGAAAGGAACTTCCTATCCAGACAGAGGGTTGGCTTGGCTAAGGTTCTGGTGTGTGTGTGTGTGTGTGTGTGTGTGTGTGTGTGTGGTGTTTGTGCAGGTTCACATAGGTCTCACTTTATAGCTTCAATTGGAAACTCAAAGCAATCCTCCTGTCTGAGTCTCTTCAGGACTGGGATTATAGGCATGAACAACTACGGCTGCCATCATTGCTGTTCTTTCTGTATCTGTTCTTCTTTACAGCCTGAGATGGTTCATTTAATAAAATGATTTCTTTTTTCAGAGTGACAGTTTGAAAACTTTTTTCAGATGTCTTTCTTATTAAATGAAGGCATTTAGCAAGACACAAGCCTTAGAGACTTTGTAAGAAAGTGAACATGAATGAGCAGTCTCAGGATGTGGTTGTTCCATGTTCTTAAGGGTGGTGACTCAGAGTTGACTCAGTGAGGACCTTTTTACACTAGCAGATGAAAAGAGTTTGAAGGTTCTTTTGTACCAAAGGATGGTGAGATGGAAAAGTGTGGATGGGGTGGAGCTTCCTGGGTAGAGTTTAGCTATTACAATCTGGCCAGCTGCTCTGGAATACACAAATATGGCTTGAGTGCCCTGAAACCTTAGTCAAGCCAACCCTCTATCTTCACTCTCTATCTAACTGATGAGAACCAAGACTCATTATTAGTTCCACCGAATAATAAAGGGAATTGATTGCATAACAGTTTTGCTTAAAATGATAGTTAATGAAAATTAGGATTTTTATTTCAAGAAACTGCTCTTGGCTTCAGTGGCGTATGCTTTCCTCAATAGATTGAGAGCAGCTCTTTGAATATCCCAGGAATTCTAGGCATTCACCATTTACACTTGCATTCTTTCCCCACCTAGGTAGCATCTGGCCTGCTGGACACACTGTCCTGTCAAAAGTCTTCACTTATTGAGCCATCTACCTGCTGCTGGAGTGGTCTCTCCTTTGTATGCATTTCCTTTGTAAATGTATGGCTGATTGACCATTTGCTAATCACTGCCCAGAGTGTGGAAAGCAGTAAGACCAGCAGGTACCCTCATGTCTTCCTTCCTGCACTTCTTTCTGATGTGGTCCTAGTTTCTAGGAAGCAGAATGAGCCTCAATCTGGCTCATGCCCTTAATAAATAGACTATCTCCTGGGAACCTGTGGGGGTTTGAGAGTGGTCTTTTCTAAGTCCCAGCCCCACCTCTACCTGTGACCTTGAAGGAAGGAATTAAGGACCCAGTTCCTTAGTGTTCCTACTTGTAAAATGTGATAATATCTACTGTACAGAACAATTAAACAAACTGACAGAAATAAGAAGCTATTTGGCTATTGGAAACTATCTTGTTACACTGTCCACAGGACCTTCACCTTTCATCTCTTGTCCACCCATCAGCACAAAAGTTGATGGAAAGTTTAAATTAATTTTGTTGTTATATCCACTAGTATGACAAGAAAGAAAATATCTTTTGTATCTTCAGTGCAATTATATTTGAGGGACTTTTTCATTTGTGTCACCTCTTTCAGCTCTGTCTACCTGACATTATTACCACAAGGAGTAGAGATGCCTGCTCTTAGGGAAAGGGAGAATTACTAGGTATCTTAAGGGCAGTGCTGGCCACACTTAGCACGAAGAAGAATTCTAAATGTGCTCTGAATAGTGAGTAGGTGATCCACTAGAGTCTTAGAAAACTAGCTTGTAGCATTCTCGTATCACCTAGGGACTTTGTAGGTGTTTGAATAAGGCTATCCCTTGTTCCCTTGTCTCCTGTCTCCTTCAAAGCAACTTTATATTCTTTGCATTTTCACAGATGAATTTTGGTGTCACCTTCTTTGTAGTCACTCTCTGAATCCATGTGCATACATATATATGCACATACATATTATGCATATGCAATACTTAATACTTTTGGAGACAGAAATGCTAGGAGTATATATGACTATAACCTGCTTGAATTATGATACATTTGCCAATTCAAAACAAAACAACTTTATGACAACCTCCATTGGTAGTTTATGTCAAAATAACAGTTTTATTTCAGGTAGTTGTTTGGAGATGATAGGGCAGATCTTAACATGCATTGTGTTTCTGGAATAAAGCTTCCTTTATTTAAATAAGTGTTGCCCAGTATAAAAGGTCATTTGTTTATGCAAATAGTATAAATGAAGCAGGTACTAAAGAAGAAGCATTTAAGGTCACAAGCTATTTGGTTTCCTTCTTCAGGGTGGTCTTTTGAATGGTGATACCCCCTGCAGACTCAAGGAGAATGAGCTGGGTTGAGCTGGGTTGTGTTGATGGAGGTGGGCTAGAGCAAGGTAGATATGGGAACCAGATAGGGAAGGCCAGGGCCAGTAAGAAAGGGAGCACTGTTGAGTACCTCTGAGAAGCATGACTCATCTTCACATGGTCCCTGGAAGAAGATTCAATAAGTGACCCACTGTATATATCTCGGTGATTTTTGTTAGCTGACAATCCCCCTGCCTAGTGACTCTCAGGTACTGTGACATCATAGCACAGTACTTTACAGACCTGCATGTGGCAATGCTGGTGCGAGCATACCTAGCGTGCTATCAGCTTCATAAAGTACATCATGTGTAATCACATGCAGTACATACTGCCTGCTAATGGTAACAGATGTTTAGATTCTGTGCTTTCCTCTGTCACTGTGTTAGAGTAAAGTCTCACTCAGGAAGAGTTTGCTGCTTGTTGTGTGATACCAACACAACAAGGCATGCTTATTACTTCTCTTGGCTTCATCTACAACACGTGGTGTCACTGACTTGGACACTCAGGCTTGGGTGAGTTTTGGGTTATTCTCACAACCGTAGTAGAACCCCCAACACACCCATCTGAAGAGCACCCTGTCGTCAAGTAACGTATGACTATACCCTAATTTTTTTTTCAGTTGGATAAGAACCTCAGAACACTCTAACTAAAAAGAAAAGGTTAACTTACATAGCTAAAACTTTGTACCTTTTATGTGACTCTCCCCAGGATATTTCTAAGTTAAAACATTCTATAACCTTAAATTTAAAAGGAGCATGTTTTCACATATATCTTTCTATATACTGTATGGGATGCTGCGTTTGGATGGAAAGTTCTTTTGATGGCCAGCTTTCTAGGAATGCCATGCTCCACACCTAGTGCCCTCACCATGGAATGAGATTAAGCTCTCTGAAGCCCATCCCGTGGTGATGGCAGACTTCCACAGGAGATACGAGACCTGGAATCCCTTCAGAGGAAGTGAAGTTGACTTTGCTGGCCAGAATGACCCGAAAACCAGGGCTTAAGCTTATGGGATTGTTTTTCCTGTGCAAGCTGTTGACCTCTATTCCAAGGAACAAAGTCTTTTAAAGACTCCTTGGACATTAAAATAGCTTTACAAAATAACATTTTGGTGCTTTAAAGTATAAACTAACCAGAAACACATGATTTCCCTTTCCCATAAATCACAGAGGGTTTTGCCTAAGAGAAAAATGCATGGCAAAACACATCATGAATAAACAGTTTAGGGTGGTGATCTGGTTGCACAAGCAGGGCTAAGGGTTGGGGAAGGTGATGGATTTGCATTCTGGTGGAACAGGAACCTAGGACAGTCAGCCCGCATCTGGTGAAAGGCAGCTGGTACCAGCCCTTCCCTGTCCTTCACCTGAGCTGTCCAACGTGATCTTTAGCATGGCCTGCTTTAGAGGAAAGTAAGATTAAGTGACAAAGATTCTCAAATATAGAATGTGCTTAATAAATGTATTTTCACTAATTTTCAAATAACTATCCTCTCTCTTAATTCCACTTGCTTCTTGTCATCTGCCCTAGTGGGCTTATAAGGGATACTGATAATTAGTACATGTGGGCAGAATTCCACAGTGGAATGTGTTAGGGAATACTGAAGGACTGGAAAAAAAAAAAAAAAAAAAAAAAAAAAAAAAAAAAAAAAAAAAAACCCTACGAGATATTCTCGGCAATTTAATTTGCATCACCTGCAAAGCACTTTTCTCCTCTTTCTTCCCCATAAAATGTTTATTAATGAAATTAATCACATTCAAAGAATGTGAATTTGTTGAGGCCAGTTAAGTTTGGCTTTATGCTCTGAATAAATTTGCTATTACATTTATTTATTTGTATGTGTATGCATATTGGTGGGCATGTGTGTTAGGCTTGGTGGCAAGTGGCTGCCCACTGAGCCATCTGCCCTGTGCTAACTATGGCTATATTCACTTACCTTTAGGTTTTGAGATTTGTCAGGAATTTTCTAGATTCTTCATGAATCCCAAGGGGGATGGAAGGGGAGGATTAATTTTATAAGCTGGGAAAAGGGGTGAGAGGTGGGTATTATTGTTTCTTTTATTATTGTTTTGGCAATAGTGTAACAGGCAAATACTAGCACCTGTAGTATGTAAGTGTGTTAGTGAAAGTTACATTACTGTAAATGAATGTCTTGCATAGGCTACTTAGGAAGCCAAAGATGTGTATTGCAGCTTATAGCTCCGGAAATTCAAGTACAGGGTGGTTACAGTGACTTGGACCTCTGTTAAAGGCAGTACAAAATGCTAGTACCAGTGAGAGAGGTGACATCTTGAGCCAGGAAGCAGGAAGATGCTGAGAGAAGAGTATTCCAATATAAGACATGATCCTAATGATCAACAAACCTTCTACAAGGTTCCCCCTTGTACTGGTCCATAGTATCTACCCGTGTGTCGACGTCTGGACATGTGGAACTTGGGAACTCTTGACTGTCACTCAAACCACAACAATAAGGAACAGAATCAAAGAAAAAGAAAAAGAAAAAGTTTGGGTAAAGGACTCAGCCATCTTTAAGTCTCAATGCAGGGTAAGTGTTGACGAAAGTTTTTGGTTCTGTTGGTACACAGATGGTTTTGGAGTTCAAAGACCTTACCAGAAGTTCTAATTCACTGATGAAGGTACACCAGCAATGACTGTATTGACATACATTCATGTTAGCTGGTGTGACAGTGTGTCCGTGGGTAGGATTCTCCCATGGTGGGTAGGGTGTCAGCTTGCACAGTGGGTGATTGCTTTCCTAGAGATGGTCCAGCGGGGCACTGCTGTTTCCATTGGTGACTGTCTCACTCAAAGGACACTTGATAGACAGAATTGATGAGCTTGTAGACTGTCTAATCCCCATCACTGTCCTCATCCATGTGGAGACACTGCCCAGTGGCTTCAGTGACAGAAGAATGGGTGGGAGTCATGTGGCCCCAGGATCGGTTTTCTTCCCATGTCCACTGCCTCCTAAGAAGGAAGCCTAGTTCAGGGGACCATCTTTTATTAACCTTGAAAAATGTGAATTTTCTTTCTTTTCTTTTTTTTTTAATTTTAAGAATTCATGTGCTGGGGTCTAAAGGCTCACTTTTTCCATTTGAAAACATAGTAGAATTGAATGAGAAAAAAAATGGTTTGAAAACAACTCTTGTCAAGTCTGTGTGAAGACCTGGGTCTTGCATTCTGGCTCCAATAAGCTGTGCAGGAGGTGGCAGGCCGTATGGTTGTGGCCAGCCATTCCATCTTTTGTTTATTTGACTGTGTTGCTTTTATAGTCTTTTAGACTGTGACCAATCTTTTTGACCTTACACTTTAGAGTACCACGGTGCCCTGAAGGGGAACAACATTGTGGAGAGGATATACCTTTCTCTGCCAACCTATTTTCCATGTAGGAGTCCTGTCAGGATGCCTTAAGTGTCAGGGTATTTACATATTTATGTTACTCCACTGGTGGAGAGGACTTTGAGTGTCTTCTCTCTCAGTGAGGCGCCTTCAGAGCTGTTTTCCGGTCATAGGTCATGCAGGTTCAGACAGTCCCTGAGTCCTTTCAACTGAGTCATTTTCCCCAATGTCAATGGTCAAGGTAGCCCACTCGTTTGTACTGAGGACATCTGCCTTGAGGAATTGTGAATGATGTAATCCAAAAGGTATAAATACAAACAATGTGCTGAGTGCAGGACTTGGCTCATCTGGCCTTCAGATTGGAGGCTGAACACAGAGCAATGGGAAGGTGGGCTCTGGGCTCCCCATAAATGCTGTGTTGGCTTTAAGTGTGAGGAAGGGCAGGACATGAAAAGAGGAACCAGGTTCCTGAGAATGATGTTAGTGCTAATCTGAGGCCAAAGCCATAGAGGGGGCAGAGTAAGGTACTGAGGCCTAGGGGTTCTGTGACTGGAGAGAGCAAAATGGACTATTGGGCTAAAAAAAGTCAGAAAGAGGAATTATCCAGTGTCTATCAGGGGACAAAGAGTCAAGGAAAATGAGGTGTACTGTGTTAAGCCAAACTTTGATCCTAAGGCTAATACCTTGGAGAAACAATTTTAAGAAGGAGAAGGTTTATTTTGCCTCATGGGTTCAAAGGTTGTAGTCCACAGTCATGTGGCTCACACTAAGGCACACATTGTGGGGGAGGGGAATGGGTAGAGCAGAGTGGCTCATATCATGGCATCTAGGGAGCAGGTAGTAGGTCTGTATTACTGGGGTTTTCCTTTTTTCTATTTTATTCCATCCAGTGCTGCAGCCCAGTAGATTATTTTGCCCATGTTCAAGGTGGAATTTGTCCTTCACTTCACTATCTCTGGAAACCCCCCACACAAAGTGTGCTTTACAAATCTCCCCATGTCTCTCAATCTGTTCAAGTTAGTAATTACATAAGATACACCATTGTATATATGAACATGGTGAAATATCATTTATTCATTAAAACTATCATATTCAATAATTTTTGAGAATATGGATAGAAATGGAGGATATAACATCTGTGAGGTAAGTCTGGCACAGAAAGACAAACAGCATGATTGTACTCCTGAGTGGGATTGGAAGGTTAGCCTCATAGTGTTGAGAGGGTTAGGGATCAAGGTTCTCAACAGTTCAGTATTATCATATAATGGAAAGGATGTACTCTGGCCCACCAGGGCAGATATAATTAATGATAATGTGCTGAAGTATCAAAATAAAAGTGAAGCCTTTGAATATATTAACCAAACAGAAATGATAAAACCAAAAGGTGACAAACATGTTTTACTCCCTATCATCACTAGTCAATATAAACATTGCTCTGTACCAAGAGAGAGTAGAGGGGGCAGGCAGAGGGAGAGGTGGAGAAAGGGATAGAGAGGCAGAAGGAGAGACAGAGATGGAGAGCTTCAAGAGGGAGAAAAAAGGGAGAGTTGGGCAGCAGTGGGAAGGGAAGAAATGAATTTGTGTTAGACTCAGAGGAGCCTGTGTGCTGGGTACCTTTGTCTTGTGTTAGAGGAGTGGTTCTCAACCTTTCTAACACTGTGACCCTTTAGCACAGTTCCTCACATTGTGACCCACCTAACCATAAAATTATTTTCATGGCTACTTCATAAGTGTAATTTTACTGCTGTTATGAATTATAAATATCTATGTTTTCTGATGGTTTTAGGCAACCACCCTAAGGGTCTATTGACCTCTCCAAAGAAGTTTTGACCCACAACCAGGTTGAGAACCTCTTTGTTAGAGGGTCAGCTCTTGAAAGCAGCATTGACCAGTGTAACTCTGCAATCACATGGGTTGTTCATAAGGTTCAATCAATAGTTCATGGAATAATTCACCTCTGAAGACAGTTCAATTTGAAATGAGAAGGTCCCAGGGTTTGGAAAGACAACCTCATTCTTGTTCCCCTCTACTTTACACTTTACATCCCCATGTAGCACATTTGAGGGGAGAATTTATATCTTAAGGTGAAATTAGGAACAACTGCTGAACAGATGGAAAATCATCAAAATAGCCCAGTATCTCCTTTTTTTTCCAGTTTTTTTCATATTCCAAACTCTCAGATAATCTTCAAAATTACATGATTGTAACTATCTATTATTATGTCTATCTATCTATCTATCTATCTATCTATCTATCTATCTATCTATCTATCTAATCTATCTATCTATCTATCATCTATCTATCTATCATCTATCTATCTATCTATCTATCATCTATCTATCTATCTATCTATCTATCTATCTATCTATCTATCTATCATCTATCTATTTCCTCTGCTAGCTACTGATTTTCTACCTACCAGCTGTCTGTCTACTACAGACTTTCATATTTTCTGTGTACTAGCTATTTCTGATATGCTGAGACCAAATACCTGACAAAGAGAAAGTTAAAGGATGAAAGATTTTGTTTTTTCCTATGATTTGAGGGTACACTCTCATGGCATTAAAGCCACAAGGTAGGAGCAGTGTGATGAAGCTGTACTGGCACGGGTTTGGGGCTGTTTGCTCATTTGTCTATGGTCTAGGACGCAGGAAATGATGAACATTTGTGTTCAGCCAGCTTCATTTTTCTCCTTTTTCATTCAGTCCAGAACCATAGACCATGGGTGATGCCGTCCACATCCAGAGCTGGTCTTCCCTCCTCTCAGTTCATCAACATCAATGCCATGACAGACACACTCAAAAGTGTGCCTCACTAATACCCAATCAGAATAAGCCATCACCACTATCCACATTCTTCCTCATCCTCTCCTCTCTTGACTTGCCATTGTTTTGCCTTTGTCTACCCACTTACCCATCATCTCTTATGAAACAGGAATTAAAGAGTGGTCTGGGGAAGAAGGCTCAGGCATAGCTATTAAAAGTCTGACAAAGTCACCTTCTGGAATGGCAACTCCTGTCTATATCCTGTGCCCTCCCAGGATGCAACAGTTCCCAAAGCTGCTCTTTCCTTCTGGTTTCTGCCGGGTCATGATGGGAAGTATGTGAGGAAGAATGGACTCTGGGCAGAGACCTCCCCATAACCACTGCCATCTTGTTACATTCACAATATGTAGGACATACTGGCTCTTTAATGTATATATGAGTGGAATCAATGAGAACAATGAGAATCCAATTTTCCAATTAAAATTGGCTGTAAGACATTTAAAGCATATAGCACGAAGGAATAAATAGAACATGTGTCATACTTTTTATTGAGAGAAATATAATTAGGGGGACACTCAAATGCCCACTGCAGTCCTGATGCACTCCAGCAGGCATCTCAACTGTTTTATTTAGGAGCTTATTGTCCCCAAGTAGGTATGTGTTCTTTGCATCTTGTTTAATTTACATTTTGTTCAACACATGCTATACTTCTTTGTGCACTTCTACCACATACATATGTACTCAATGAATATAATATATGGTCTTGTTCTGAGTTTTTAAATGATTATAAAAATAGGAACCTACTCCATGTTTCATATATTTTTGCACTATTCTTCTTCCCTTGCCATGTGTTTCAGACCTAGTCACATACATATCACATACGTATACATAGAATCAGGAAATTCATTTCCATGTTCTTCACTATTACCACAATATTCACATGTTGGGATTCATCTACTTTCAGTTGTTTCCTGGCGTTTGAAGGAATTTTTGCCCTCAGTGTTTGTCCTGTTCCAGTGCTGCACAGAGCCATATTAGCCTTCTCTGACTATGTTTAGCATTCATGTAGTTTCCCCTCAGAAGTGCAGCAATGGGGTCTCAGGTAATAGCAACTTACTTTGTTAGAAGCTGCCACATTGCTCCCAGTGGAACTGTACGGCTGCTGTTCTTACACTTGGAGTGCAGTCTCTGCTACATCTTTGGGGATTTATTTGGTATTTCTACATCTAACTATTTGTTTATGAGTATGTTGTTTTAGTAAGTATTTTTTCTCAACACACACACACACACACACACACACACACACACACACACACACGGAATTTAGTTATTCCCTCTACCTATTGATAAACTATGTCAGTTTTTAATTTTTATCTATTTTATAGAGTTAATTTTTATGTGCATGGATACTTGCATGTCTGTTTGAGAACCACGTGAATACTTGGTGTCCTTGAGGCCAAAGAAGGCATCAGATCTTCTGAAACTAAAATTACAGTTTTGAGCTTCCCATGTTGGTACTGGGAATTGAACCCAGATCTTCTGAAAGACCAGGGTTTGCTCACTGCTGGGCCATCTTTATAGTCTCCTGATTTTTATTTTCTTAATTGGTATTGCCTTATTTATTTATTAGTTATTTCAAAGAAAAAATATATATTCTGAATACAAAGCCTTCCTTGACATTTGTTTTGTTTTGGGTTGTGTTTGTATTTTCTCAGTGTAACTTTTTCCAATAGAGTACAGAGAAGGAAGGTTCCTGCTCTCTCTCTCTCTCTCTCTCTCTCTCTCTCTCTCTCTCTCTCTCTCTCTCTCTCTCTCAAGTTATTGTATTTTCTTAGGTGTTAGCTTTAACATTCAAGTAAGACAATTTGATCCCCAAACTGTACTCTTTTTCAGATCAACAGTCTTACCTGAATGACATTTGAGAGTTATGTCCAAATTAAAGAAAACTCTTATATTTGTTACCGTCTTGTTGCTGTGACCAAATGCCAAACAGCAGCAGCTCAAGAAAGGAAGGGCTTATTTTGCCTCATGGTTGAGAGAGACTAGGAGTTAGACAGTTTTCCTGGTAGGAGGACAGATAGGAAGAGGGGGCATGACTAGGAAACAAAGATGATGACTTCTCAACAAGTTTTTTTATTGCCCTCCTGACTAGAGGGCAAAAGTCTGGCAGCTTAAGACAAAGGCCTTGTAGGCTTTTTGTCTTCCACCAGGAGGCCTCTTGCTGATGGACTGGCTTAACAAGTTCAAGGCTGGATCAGGATACAGATACACAATGGTTGTGAGCCAATCAGCTATTCTTGTCTCGGTGTGTCTGCTGCATGTGTGCCTTCTCACTCCTAATAAAGACCCCTCTTCAGCTGCTGATTCTCTCTGCTTCTGTTGTGGTGTTCTAGATTTCTCTAATGTTAACATGATCCAGGAGATTTCCCCTGCCTTTTAATTCTTTAGCTGGCAGAGAAAACAAGCCTGATTAAGACCCCTGGAGTGGTAACAATTTGAGAGAGGGTACATACTTTCAGGAGGTTTCCATAGCAGTGTGAGGCACTGGTCAGATAGTAGCTGCAGGAAGTAGAGAGATGAGAGATAGCACTTAGCTTGCTTTCTCCTTCCTATTCACTTTAGGACCTTAGCCCTCTTACATGGGTGTGTGTGTGTGTGTGTGTGTGTGTGTGTGTGTGTGGAGGGAGTGGGTTCCCACTGTGCAAACACCCTCACCACTAGACTCAGAGGTGCAGCTATCAGTGATTCCAAATCCAGTCAGGTTGACAGTGGGGATTAATTATGACAAGTGAGAATGCTAGAATATTGGAACTTTGGGTTGCATGGAGAACATTGGCTAATACTTGAATAATATTTACAATCCTGAAAAATAACTTCATCTACATGATTTATTTTATATTTGACCTTTACGATCTAGAAAGTACTTGTTTTAGCAATGAAATGTGTCATTACATTTCAAGTTCTTCTAGGGCAATCACTATCTGCTCCTTTAGGAAGTGTCCTGTGCCTCTGATCCTTCATGTACATGAAAAACTCTCAAGATGAATGGTTTGTTGAATGACTTTAAGACTGGGGATGTACCCAGTGTTATATAACTTGGTATTTGTCTACCCGAGGTTGTACTTAAGAATGTTTCATGTTTTTAATGTTTTTCCCTTTTCTCAGATGTTTAAACATTCTACATGTTTATTGTGTTAATCAAAAAATAGTGTTGGTTTCCTCTGGGTGGTCATGAACTTTGTAACAGTGGAGTGGGAATAGATGGATTTTTTGTTCTGCTCTCAAGTCTGAGTTCTGTTTCTTTTTCATATTTCCTAGAAAGCAGGAATGTGATCATGGTTAACAAAACCACATATTGTTTTTCTTCCCATAGCCTCCCCTAAAGCAGCTACAGACACATTTCAGAGTCTTAGGGGAATTATCCTTCCTATCAAATGCTATGCCAGTCAGCTCCAGTTAGGAAAACAAGTTTACTTTTTATCTGTGGTCACTAATGTCTGTACTTGGAATGAGACTTGACTGTCACCGCTCATTTATGTGACCAACCAGATAAGGCGGTTTAATGTCTTCCAAGGATGCAGCTCAGCTACACGATGTTCAGTTTCCCATGTCATGGTACCCAAACAGCAGGAGGCTCTTCACAAGAATGACTCTCTGTAAAATCTATTGCTCCTTCACTAAGCGCCTGGATGAGTGCATGGCTTCCGTTCCTGAGTCATCCTTTGGTGCAGCTGCTTTCTGCCACCCTGTTCACACCTGCCCTGTCTGTTGAAGCTCTGGTCAAGCTGGGAAGCAGCAGCCTGTTCAGGTGTCCAGTGGTATTCTGTGCACTGCTGGGGCTCAGCACTCCTGGGAGGCACTTTTTTATTGCCTTGGGGAAGGAATACTTATATTTCCACAGAAAGGAGGGAAAGATACCCTTTTCTCTTTCCCCCTTCCAGATTTTCTTTCTGTTAGTGGGTTTCCCTGAGAGAAAATTGCCAGTATCATGGAGAAAGGGTATTGGCATTAGGAGAGGAGCCATGGAGTGGCTTCTTCTCTTACTGATTCACTTGCATCAAGTTCTGGTGTGACGGCTGATAAGTGGCAAACTGAAGGAGCCGTGGATACTGATCTCAGACACCACTTAAGATTCAGAGCTGTTGACTTCATTTAGTGATGATGTCATGTGGGCAGTTAGGAAACAGGGTTGGGAATGGTGGTTCAGAGAGTGGGCATTAGAAGGAACCATCTGTTTAATCTCCTAGGCTACACAGGGCAGGATGGGGAAGAGCTTTTTGGAAAGGAGCTCTTCCTGGTCCCTGGGACTTTTAGCTGCTTTCTGTTCTTTCTAGGGCTCACAGAGAACTTGATGTGTCAACCTATTTGGTTCTTTAGGAAGTCCTGACTCATGTTGGGTCAGTCATGGTTCCAACTTCTTTTGCAAGAAGTGATCTGATCAATGGTTCTGCCTTTCGTCTCCTATCTTCACTCTTCTGTGGTCATTCTACTGTGGCAAGAGACGTTTGTAGAGATGCAGGTCTATAGACAGAAAGAAAGCATGCTTTGGGTTAAAATGCATTTCAAAAGCCTAGTCATTATATTACTTATACCCGTAAACAATCTGCTTAGAAAATAGGACTTCCCTTTCTGCAATACCCGGGGACAGGTCCACATGGCATTGTTCTTCTTTCCCATTGTAACTTAAAAGGGAAACTTACACAATGTCTGGAGTCCTTGACATCCTGCAGATGAAGGAGGAGGATGTCCTCAAATTTCTTGCTGCAGGAACCCACTTAGGTGGTACCAACCTTGACTTTCAGATGGAGCAGTACATCTACAAAAGGAAAAGTGACGGTATCCACATCATAAATCTGAAGAGGACCTGGGAGAACCCGTTGTTCACAGCTCGAACTATTGTTGCTATTGAGAACCCTGCTGACCTCAGCGTCATCTCTTCCAGGAACACTGGCCAGCTAGCTGTGCTGAAGTTTGCTGCTGCCACACACAGGAGCCACTCCAATTGCTGGCCGCTTCACACCTGGGACCTCCACTAACCAGATCCAAGCAACCTTCAGGGAGCCACTGCTTCTAGTGGTGACTGATCCCAGAACTGACCACCAGCCCTTCACAGAGGCCTCTTATGTTTAACTGCCCACCATTGCTCTGTGTAACACAGATTCACCCCTGCACTGTGTGGACATTGCCATCCCATGCAACAACAAGGGAGCTCACTCAGTGGATCTGATGTAGTGGATGCTGGCCCAGGAAGTATTCCACATGCTAGGTACTATTTCCCGTGAACACCTGTGGGAGGCTAAGCCTGATCTTTACTTCTAAAGAGACCCAGAAGAGATTGAGAAGGAGGAGCAGGCTGCTGCTGAGAAGACTGTGACCAAGGAGGAATTCCAGGATGAAGGGACCACACCAGTTTCTAAATTCACTGCTGCTCAGCCTGAGGGGGTTCACTGGTCTGAGGTTGAGCAGGTGCCCTCTGTGCCCATCCAGCAGTTCCCCACACAAGACTGGAGTGCACAGCCAGCCACTGAGGACTGGTCAGCAGTTCCTACAGCAGGCCACTGAGTGGGTTGGAGCCACCACTGAGTGGTCCTGAGCTACTCAGCAGACACCCGAGGAAAAGAAAAAAAGGTGGAAGGAAAATAAAGTTCCTAAAAAATAAAGAAAATGGGACTTTCTATGAAGATATAATTCTAATGGAACTCTGGCTTGAAAGGGTTATGTTTAGAGTCCATTATGCTGTGAATGGAATGGGAGATGTCTGTAAGATTTATAGAGCAACCTGGCCTGATGTAATCCCTAGCTGTCCCTTTGCTTTCTTGTTACTGACAGAGTGCATTGGAGGAGATCAGGGAAGTGGGAGAGATGACAAGGAGGATCCCCTGAACATCCTAAGAATCTAACTCACTTCGCTGCTTGTGATAGAGAGAAAGGACCAGGATTTGCAAAGTTTCTGACACAAAGCTGACCAGGTGTCTAGTGCCACTATATGCCAGGGACTTTGGTACCCACAGTTAACACGTTGGTTCTGTTCAGGTTGCAGCAGAGGATCAGGGCAGGAAAGACAGTAGCTACTTTGTTCTAACATTTCATTCTCCTCCCAGTTCCACTTGTGCCTCCTCCACTTCCACCTCTGTACCTGTGACCTTGTGATCTCTCTGAGGCCTCTTCCAGTGCCAGGGATCCGTGGTGCACTGGGCTTTCTAGATTGTACTAAGGAGCCAGTGGCCTTTCCTTACAGCTTCCCAAGGAAGGTGCCTTGGTTTCTTTTTCGTTGCTGTGATAAAATACTTTGAAAGAAGTAACTTAAAGGAGAAAGGGTTTATTTGGCTCCTGGTTCTAGGTCATACTCCATCATGACAGGGAAATCACAGAGGCAGAAGCTTGAAAGAACTGATCCCATTGCAGCCACACTCCAGGGCAGAGAGCAATGAACAAATGCATGCCTAATGTGGCTCCTTGTAACCTTTCATTCAGCCTAGGGCTCAACCCATGAAATGGTTGCCACCCATGTCAAAGATGAGTCTTCCAGCCTCAATTAACCCGATAGAGAAAATTCCTCACAGGCATGCTCAGAGGCCCACCTTCCAGGTGATCATATATTTTATCAAGTTGATAATTTACATTAATCACTACAACAGGGTACAAAGACAGCTCAGTTCCCCATTTCATGCCTCATGAGTCACCTTGGGCAGCCTTGACACTAGGAGATGGAAAAGGCCACCAGACTGAATGCAATACTGATATAGACCAAATAGAAACCCAGACCCCCCCCCCAGTTTAAGAGGATAGTACCCCTTAGCTTTCCCTAAAGCAGCCTCTGAGATCTTCACAGCCTAGGAGGAAGATGCCAATGATTATTTCTACCAGGCCAGAGAAAGTAGGCAAGAGAAGTCACTTCTATTATTAATTAAGCATACATACAGATTCCCTGGTTAGCTCCCTATAAGTATTTAGAAGAGGGTTCTAATATAGTCTTTATTCTCAAGGACTTCTGAAGTTTCTATAAAAGTAATAGACAAGTAATTTGTAAGTGTATGTTGAATATGCACATATATGTTTGCCTATACATGTGTACATGAGTGCTCATGTGTGTGCATGTGCATATGCATATAGAGGTCAGAGGTCAACATTGAGTGTCTATCTCAATTGTTTTCCACCCCATTCTCTGAGACAGGTTTCTCACTGAACCTGGATTTCCCTGATCCAAGTTGCCACATCCAACTCTTTAGATGGGTTTTGAGGGTCATAATGTGGGTCTTCATGCTTGCAATGTACTGACTAAGACATCTCCCCAGCCCCAAGACTATTCAGCAATTACCTAAGGTTTGGGAAAATCCTGTCCTTTTGGATTTCTCCAGCATGGATAAAGTTGGAGACATTGTGTTAAATAAAATGAACAAGGCACAGAAAGAAAATAAAACTGTTCTGATTTTAAACCAGTCACAGGACAGAAAGAATGGTGGGTGTCAGTGGCCAAGGGGATGATTTTGGGGAGATGGACAAAGAACACACATGTTAAATGGGTGGGAGAAATACGTTCAACAGATCTGTTATTCAATATAGTAATCATTATTAATACTGATGTGTTACGGACATGAAGTTGCTAAAGTAGCTTTTATATGTTTCCATCTAAAACTAAGTATAAAGGTAATTCGTGTGTTAGTCTGATCCAGCCATCACATAAAGAAAAATATAAAAATTGTATGCACCAGAAATAAATTTTTAGATTTGTTAATTAACAAAAAAGAAAATTTGATTTATCGGGTAAGTGTTCAGATGAGGTTAGAGGAAAGACACATGGACACTCCAAATGATAGGGTGTACATCAGTGACACAGTGGGTGTACATACATCAGTGAGGGGAGGAGGGTGGGGAGACAGGACAGAATACAGATGGGACTAGCTGGCTCTCCTCTGTCCTTGCTCAGTGAAATTGAGGCAAACTGATTTATCCCTTCTGGTCTTGGTCCACTTCTCTGTAAATGGGGAGCATGGATATCTAACGCAAGGTTTGTTCTGAGGCTGAGCTGATACAACCTAAGAATGTATAGAACAATGCCTGGCTTTGCCGAACACCCAGTACAGGAGAGTTCTGCTCTCCTGGGGAGGCTGGGTTAAGAGGTATTATGGGTTGGATTTGACATGTGTCCCAAAAGGCTCCTGGGTTTAATCATTTGTCCCCAGCTGGTGGATACAATCACCGAGAGGATCCAGTGGTGAGGGTTCTGGCCTGTTTGATGAATTATTTCAGTGATGGTTTTATGTTTGAAAGGACAATGGGATGCAGCAGAACATGGGAAGTGGGACCAGACTAGAGCATATGTGTTGCTGGGGACACACTCTCTGAAGATTTATCTTGTTCTCCATCTCTCCTTTCTTTTCCCCTTTGCCTCCTGGCTGCCATAGGTGAGCAGTCTTCTCTGATGTACACTGCCATTGTCACTGTCTTACCACAGGCCCAGAAACATGGAGCTAGCCGACCCTGGGCTGACACCTCTGAGACCAGGAGCCCAGATAAACCCTTCTTTCCTTAAACTGATATTTTTGAGATATTTGTTACAATGATAAAAAGCTGCTGAGATGGGCCAGGCAGCAAAGCTCCAGCTGTAGAACAGTTTAGAGTCTGCAGAATGCAGAATGCAGATTCTAGAGTATTTCCTAGGATTTGATTAAATACACAATATAATTCTTCATTCTTTCTTTTTATTTACTAGTTCTCCAGGCAGTTCAACAATTTTGATCCTATTCCAATGAGTGGCTCAGGGACTGGCATGATGGCTCAGTGGGTAAAGACATCTGATGCTAAGTCTGACAGCTCGAGTTTGATCCTTGGATATATATATATTCATATGTCCATATAATGGGAGGAAAAAAATCTACTCCTACAAGTTGTCCTCTTGATCACTGTTCTATCTGATCTACACACATGCCAATTGGTATTTGTCAGCTTGACCTAAGTTATAGTTATATGGGAAGAGTGAATCTCAATTGAGAAAAATGCTGCCACGAGATGAGCCTGCAGGCAAGTCTCTGGCAACATTTTATTAGTAGTTAATGGTGGATGTGGAAGAGCCAAGATGTGGGTAGTGTCATACCTGAGCAGGTAGTCCTGAGTGTTTAAGACAATGAACTGAGGAAGCACGAGGAACAAAACCAGTAAGCAGTGTTCCTCCATGGCCTCTGTTTAGCCCTCCAGGTTCCTGCCCTGACTTCAGTGGCTGACTGTAATCTCTGAGTGTGACTCCCAGGTCACACTCTGTTACTGAGGGTAGTTAGGGCAGAAACTCAAGGTAGGAACCCTTCTTATTAGCTTGCTCAGTCTACTTTCTCTAATTCCTCATGACCACCTACCCAGGGGTGGCACTACCCCCAGTGGGTTGGTCCCTTCCACACCAATCATTAAACAAGAAAACACAATTGATATGAAAAGTCTGATAGAGGTGTTTTCTCAATTGATGTTCTTCTCAGATAACTCTAGCTTAGGTCAAGTACACAAAACCAAACCAGAACAATTGACCCCCTTGTCAACCTGACATATTGATATGTTACTATTAAACACCCTCTCATTTCTTGTTTATTCCCAAGATTTTATATTAATATCATAATCTAAAACATAAACATCTACCATCCCCACAGTCTTTATAAGTTAAAATGCTTTTTAAAAGTTTAGACTCTTAAAAACATCTGAAACCTCAATGTTCAAAATCTCTCTAAGATTTCCAAGTTTCTCCAAAAATTCAACTGTGGGCTCCTGTAAAATAAAAAAATAAGATGTACATTTTTTTACTCCAAGAGGGAAGAATTAGGGCATCATCACAATCAAATCAAAGCTAAATAAAAATACATCAATGAAAAAGTTCGGTACTTGGCATCTGGGACCCAGCTTCACCAATGGCTTCCTCTGAGTTCTCTCTTCAGGGATTCTAACTCTGCCACATTGTGTCAGGCCTCAACTTCTCTCCAAAACCTCTCAGTCTTGGGGCTTTTACTGTAACAGGAGGCTGCACTATCAGCAATGGCTTCTCCCAGCCTTTCTTCAGAGACCCAGCTTTGACACAGAATGCCAAGTCTGGGCTGCTCTCCATAATCCCTTTATGAGTAGGAAACCAATACCACTTGGGTGACTCTTATAAATGATCAAGTCTGGCTGCCAACATGAGATGCAGCCTTGGCCCCCACTGGACCATGGCTTCTGTATAGTGACCCCGAGGAAACACATCTCAGAAGGTTTTCGAGCAAGGATGCTGGTTTCCTGTTAATCGAAGCTGAGATTTCAGTCTCAGCTGATCAGTACTGATTGTCTCAGCAAAGCGAAGGTTTCAGGTTAGTGGTTCCAGTCTTTTGTTAATCACAGTCAATTTGGTTCTTTAGTCCCAGCTAACAGAACCACAGATTCTGAATTCAAAATATAGGAGAGGCCCCAAAGAGCCTTTAAGGATCACTACCACTTACCCCCTGAAACTTCACAAGTCAAGCCTCTGTTACTTGCATTGCTCTCAAATCCTTATCTTTTGAGCTCTGATCACCCAATGACTTTTCTAACCCCAAAGTTCAAAAGCACCAAATCTTACCCAAAATATAGTCAAGTCTGTCTAGTGATACCCCATGATCTTATACCAATTTCTCTAAAGTTTTTATTGCTGTGATAAAATACATGATTAAAAACAGCAAGTTGGCCATGAAAGGATTGCTTCTGGTTTACACTTCCACATCTCAGTTCATCACCCAAAGAAGCCAGGGTAGGAACTCAAAGCAGGAACCTGGAGGTAGGGGCTGATGCAGAGATCACCGGGGATTATTACTTTCTGACTTGTTAATCATGGTTTGCACAGCCTGGCCTTTAATAAAACCCAAGACTATCTGGCTAGTGGTAGCACTGGCCACGGTAAACTGGGCCCTTCTATATCATCATTTAAGAAATGTACCAGAGGGTGTCAAGCCAGAAGCAGTCGCAGGGATGGACTTGTTTCTCATGATCCAGGCACAAGATCACCATCTTTACGAATGCCAAGGACTTGAGCACCTGCTGTGTTAGAATTGAAGCACATGCCAAGGGCAACCTTAAGCGGCCACCAGGGGAGTCGAGGCTGCACAAGGATGATCAGCTCCTTGATAATGGGAAAATCTCTGGGTAAGTGTGGTTTTGCTAGTCAGACAGCATGGCCACAGGCCCCCCAGCCACAGTGGGCCTGGCCATCCAAGCAAATGATGCCATCGAAGCTCTGCACATCGAATCCTTCTCTAGCCTTCTGGAGCTTCCAGATGTGATTAGGCCACAGGATTCTGGAGGCAGTGCCAATGAACAAGTTATGCAGTGAGGGCCCCAGGCCTATCCCCTAGAGATCCATTCCCTCAGTAAAAAATGATTTGGCTGTCTTAAAATAGATAGATAGATAGATAGATAGATAGATAGATAGATAGACAGACAGACAGACAGACAGACAGATAAATGTACGTGAAGATTGCCCACAGGCCAGTCTGCTGGGCGCATCATCTCAAATGAGGTTCTTCTTTCCAGATAACTCTAGTTTGTGTCAAGTTGACAATAAACCCAACCAGGACAGACATCTCACCCTCCCTCCAAATTAATTTATGTAAAATGTTAAGCCAACACTAAGGCAAATTGTCCAGACAGGATTTTTATGGGAGTATCTTATTTAGAGCAACGTCCCGTCCACTGTCACTGTCCCCTTTTTGCCAGCGACCGTGTCATCATGCCTTCCTGCACCCAATCTTGTGATCTTCTTTCCTAGCTTCATTTTCTGCTTGGCGGTAGACACAAAGAAGTGTAATGTATGGCTTTTGCTTGCGGGAACTTTCCAGATGCGTGCATTAAAACGTGGCTTTTCCAAGTCCATGTTTAGAAGCTTTTGTTACAGCAGAATGGGAAAAGGTAAAAATAGCTCCAGCAGGCATTTCAGAGGGGCCTCACTTGGATTGTTCTTTGCTCATTTTTCTTCTTAGGTTGTGAATATCTTTCACTTCCATAAAGAGACAAAGAAAAGTAAATTCCTCGCAGTGGCGAATTCTCTTTATGCCCAGCGGTACATTATTGCTGCTATAGAATTAGCTCTGGGGAGCGGGAGAGCCTGTTTTCATGGAAATCCAATTCCTTTTCTGTGGTTATTGACTCACTTGCTGTACACTCCAATGTCAATGGGGTGAGCTGTAGGAAGGGGGTCGATAAGGGCCGTGTTTGGCCCTAACATTAAATCCTGCTAACCTGGCTTCTCCTCTTCAGTTTTCTTAGAGGATGACAGACAGGGTTTAGACTCTTTATAGAGATGTGCCAGTGACTCCCGGTAAGCTGGTGGACAAAGCTCCTGCATATTTGTTGATGTGGCGATGATGACACGTTCTCTGTCACCCTGAGTGGTGGGAGTCCACAATGGTAAAGTCAGTGCAGGCTCCCTAACAGCACCACCTGCTACTGACTGTGTTGACTTGAGGAAGTTTAGAAAGATCTCTCACTTTGTTTATTCTGTGACCACACTCTAGGATACACATTTGTAAAGCATCAGGTTGTCCTGAATGGACAGAATGGTGGAGAGAATCTCTCCTGAAAATGGTGAGTTTATGCTTAGTGGAGGAGGGGGAGGCAGGTATGCTGTAATTGCTTGGGCCTCACTTTTGAGGGAGTTGTAAAATGCAAACTGTGCAGACGGAAGCTCCACCTGGCTGTTCCTCCTGTGGGCAATTAGTGTGTCAGGACCATGTGAGTTTCCATGGCACTGTGTACTCTTTAGAGACACATAGGCTGTTGAATTCCAGGGTCCTCAAGGGCAGATGTAATCGCTCTTGGTTCCTGGCTATTCTTGGGTTCTTACAGCCATTATTTTAGGGGTGTTTCTGCCATTTTGGTAGACTGGGGGACAGTGTACCACCAAGGCTTGTAGGCTCCAGTTGTCCTCAGTGCATGTCTTTACATTTATAACCATCTGTTTCTTGTCAGAGCTACCATTTACTCAGTGTCTGCCATGTTCTCAGTTAACTCCCACCTGTCCTAAGAGACTAACAGAAACCAGCAACAGGTAAGGGCTATGGTAGTGGGGTCTTTGTGTTATCTCACTTTTGGTTGAAATAACCATAAGATGTAAGTTTTTGCCATCGTTAGACCATATTATTGTATTTAAATTTAATTAAAAAATTAATTGTATTAGTGCCCTGTGAGTTTATCAGTACCACATGTGTGCAGGTACCCGAAGAGACCAGAAGAGGGCATCAGATTCCCTGGCTCTTAGTGCCTTAGATCATCTTACAATGGGAGAATACTGAGCCACTTGATTAGCTAGATATTGCTAGTCAGCTAGAAGACTGGGCTTTGCACTCACATTTGTGGGGCCCCACTGTGGAGCTCATAGAGGCATTCATCTCTGACATGTCTTCAGTTTCCTACCGAAGAGAAGATGGGGTGCGTAAATCTTTACAGTGAGTCCCAGACCAATAAAATAATGCAAATCTTAGAACTTTGTGTATCTTCATTTATCTTGCTCTGTGTTCTTTTTATTAAGTTTTATGTCAATTGGTTGCCTTTTTATTCCAACTTTAAAACAAAGTGATTATTTTTGTACACACAACTTATTAAGAAGATAGTTATCTCAACTAAGACAAGAAGTGTATATGATTAAAGGAGATGACATATTATCAAGGAAATTTGCAGTTCTCATCCAAAGAGTTCATAGTTTAGATTTTGAAATCCATTAATTAATTACATTTATTTATTGTGGTACTGGGCATTAACCTTAGGGACTCATGCATATTCATTTACTGTTGACAGAGATACAGAGGCAGGGCTGGGGTGGAACACAGTGGTAGAGTACTTCCTCAATGTGTACAAGATCCTGGGTCAGTTTCTAGCAAAACACATACACACACATGCCCCTGATGTGGTGTTAGGTTTAATTGTATGCAACATACAAAGCAAACCTAAACACATTCAGAGGATGTTTTCTTCTCTTTCTCTTTTGAGGGTTGGGGTTTTAGTCATAGGAAAATAGTTGGCAGTTACTTTGTTGTAGTTAGAGACCTCTGTCTCAGTCCGTACCTTGTGGCTTTAATAGAGTACTCACAGACTAGGCACATTGTAAGCAAATGAAATTTGTTTGGCTCATAGTTCTGAAGATTATCTGTCTAGGATAGAGCGTCTGTATCTGGTGAGGATCTTCCTGCTGCTGATCCCTGACTGACTATGTTATATGAAGAGAATGCAAACAGGAGAGTTGTGGGGAGCCAGCTGTCTCTTTCAGAGGACCAACAACAACCCACTCACTCCCAGGCCACTCTAAGAGCCACTCAGGACCTAGTTATATGTCTCTTGCTCCTAGTGCAAGGCAACTGCATCTCAGAATGAGTGTTGAAGCTTCAACATCCAGAATACAGTCCTATGTGTGTGATGGCATCGGGTAGTAGAGGGGAATAGTGGAAGAGTATTTTATCTCCACGTTTCTGCAATTGTTCCCTTTTTTCTCAACTCCCCGAAAGGACTGTTCCCTTCTTCAGAGGCCGTCTAGCATCTAAGTCTCTTCTCCTTTCCTTATGGTTTTCTTTTGTTCCATCCTCCACCCTTCCACATCTCCAGCATGTTTGTAATTGTCTGAGCAAAGAACTCAGTAGACGGTTGGGGGTTTAGACCCTTCTAGTGAGAGCCAATTGCCACTCTGGTGGGAGCACACTCTTTTCTCACTTTGCTGGAAGGCCCTGGTGGCTGAGCTGAAGCTTAATGAGTTTAGATACCAGATGAGGACCCGATAAAATTTTTAAGGAAGAAAACCAACAAGTTATGGCCCTGTCAGTTCTCTAAGTTGAGACTTGGTAGATTATCAGAGTTTGGACCCTTCAGGACAGAAGATACTTTGTTCAAAGTCACTTAAGCAGCTTCTCTGCAGACTCCTTCCTCTGTGCCCTAAGTGTTAGAACATTCATTTCATGTCTCACACAACCCCACTTGGCTGTGTGAGACATGAGTTCCTCCCTGTCTATTTAAAGCATCCATTCATTCTGTTGGTTTTTTTTACATCCCCAGTAGGGCTCAGTATTTTTTTTTTTCTTTTTCTTTTTGAGATTCTGTTTTTCCCACCTGCCTGTGCTATGTGGCTATGCTCTGTGGATCTTGAATTAATTTCCTCACTCCTCTCTCCCTCCCTTCTCTCTGAGAAGCCCAGGCTGGTTTTGAGCTACATCCTCCTGCCTTGCCTCTAGTGATGAGATTCTTGTAGGAAGGACAAGGGCTTGGGACAACAAAAGTAGTATATCAGAACACAGGCTGGAAGTCACGGCCACTGTAACTTCTGTGGTTTATCAGTTTATTAGCTTCTTTTATGAGGCTGTGATAAAATGTCTGGACAAAGCAACGTGCTCTAGCTCATAGTTCTGGGCCCCAGTCTATTGTTTTGGGAATGTGAAGTTGGTAGGAACTTGAAGCAGCAAGTCACATCATGTCCACAGTGGGTAGAGAAAGGGCATCCGTGCTCAGCTGTCCTGTTTTATGTAGCCCAGGACTCAAACCCTGGGAATGGGGCCACCTACTTTTAGGACTGGGTCTTCCAATACCAATTAACGTAATCATGAGCATCCTTTGCAGACCTGGCCACAGGCCAAGCCCATCTAGACAGTTCTTCATGGAGCCTCCTGCCTGGGTGACACTAACCATCATGACTGTGGAGTAGAAAGGCACGTGCAGGTTGTGGGATTGCTGGGCTGGAAAAATGGCAAGAGCCAGAGGACAGCCTTTTTTTCCCAACAGAAGGCCAGAGAGCAAACATCTTTGTGACTGTTCACTTCTGGGGCAGAAGGACAGCTGTGAATAACATACAAATGAGTGGGACAGTTCTGTTTCAGTAAGATCCCTGTGACTTTATTTGTTCAGAGGCTGCTTCTCACCTGGTTTCTAAGTGAGGCCTAGAATGAAAACAGCTGCCACCTAACAGAGGAATACAACACAGGGATCTGTCTTAGCCAATCATGGGTGGCCACCTCATCATGCAGCAGCCAGAGTAGGCAGATGCCAGGCTGTAGCCAGTTGGGGGGTTGGCTACTTTTCTTGTACCCGCTCTGTTTACATTGCTGGGATGAGCACTGGGGACCTGTACTGGCTCAGGATGTGGCCAGTTCATGAAAACAGGAGATGGGCTGATATAGGCCACTTTCCACGTTCCTGATGTAGATTAAGGTCTTGTTCCTACAACACACTTACTGAGGTCTGCTGATGGAAATGCTTAAGACTCAGCTTACTTTTAGAAGAGAGAAAACCCAGCCTCCCAGGGGGCCAAGTGACATCTGCTGAGGACTGTGGAGGATTCTCTTCCCTGGGGCCAGAGAGACTGGGCACATATCTAAATATTCTGATAGCACTGCCTGGTGCTGTCATGTCAGTGTAGAAATAAGGGCTCCTTCAATTTGTGGGGCCTGAGAGACCCGTGAAGAGCAAAACAGCAGCTGTTTGGTGTCAGAGAGTCTACAGTGGATTAGGAACAACAAAGGTTTTGAACACCAAGTTGCCCTTTTCAGTGGGCTGTAATTATACATCTTGACTTAGGACAGGGCTTCAGTCTCTCAGCTGTCAGTGAGCTCCTTAGATCAGCACACAATAAGGAAAGGAAGGGAGATGTGTTTCTTTTGTTGACTTGTCTGAGGGTCCAAAATGAATAGAAAGGTTAGGATGGAGGGTCACACATGGCACAGAGATGAACCAAAAGGAAATAGATCAATGCCTTCCTTTCATCTCTAACCCCACCCTTATTCAGACAGAACTTGCGAAGTTGGCTGGAGGTGACCCTGACTGAGGTCCTAGACACCAACCACCAAGTAGACACATAACCTTTCCTATGCCATCTTCTGAATACACAAGGGTGACCCCAAATGAATGCTCATTCTCAGATCCGGATTGAATGTGTGTATTTGACACAGGATCTTGCGTTCTCCATCTTTGAGTCAGAACAGGGTCAGGCGATCTGCTCTCCACCATGTGACTAAATCAACAGGGGATTTAGATGAAGACATTCAATTAAGAACTGAGTGGTTTAAAGTTTCTAGTACTCTTTACATAGTCTGGTTGTGGGTGTCTATGTTACTTCTCATCTACTGCTTCTCTGATGAAGGTTGACTGAGACACTGACTTTTGGGTTTACTGGAATGCTGGTGGAGTCATTAAAAACAACTTTAGTCGAAGAACAGGTTTAAGGATTTTTCCCTGGGCCCATGACCTATCTAGTTTCGGGTTCTTGGCCATTTTAGCAGTGTCAGAACACTATCTCAGGGCACAGGCCTTAAACCCAATAAAAATGTGGTAGGTTACTCCTACAGTTTTGTCTTGCTATTGTACCAGTACATATTTCAGGTTGAGTTTATAGCTATATGGTCACCGTTTTCCTCTGGTAGTGTGAAGAAAATCTATCACTATGAATACTAGCCAGGAGGAGTGAAGGTTTCAGTTGGACACCAGCTGGTCTTTTCCATGTTCAATGACATATGTGTTGTCTTCATTAATAGAGCCTTACCATCAGGTAATAGAGAGAAACCAATATCCTTGGCAATAGCCTGTAATAAAAAAAAATTTCTATGGGACCCTTCTAGCCAGTGATTTAACAAGATGTAACACCCATATTGTGACTCACTACCATTTTAAGTCCAGGACTAGGGGATTTGATACCTTCTTTTGACCTTTGTGGGCACCTGGCAAGCACATGGTATACATACATACTTGCAGGCAAATCATTCATACATGTAAAATAAATATATCTTTAAAAATTAAAAAGTACAATGCAATTATTATTTGGGATCTTTTAAGGAATTAGAATGAGCCAGAAGTAAATAGAAGAGAAGAAAAGGAGAACAATTCAGCATTTACTCTATGCCCTTCCCTTGGATGCACATTCTGATACTCAGTCTGTATCTTCTTCCAGATATTAAAAAAAAAAAGTTTGGAAAGTGATTATGCAAAGGAGGAATGGAGTTCAGGAAAAAACTCTTTGGGTCCTGTCACCACCAGATGTGAACATCTGCTCTCTTGTTTGTGCCTCTGACCACATTAAATATTTGATGCCCCATCCAAATGACTGTTTTGTGGGCTTACCGAGCACTTTAACGACAAATGCATTTAACCTTTAGCCTGGAAGCAAATGTCATCTTGTCCCTTACTTGCAGATGTCAAGTGATTTCTATTGCAGTTTAAAGAAACTAGCAAGAGGCTGAAATGTCTGTGTGTGCCTGAGGTGGACTGAGAATAAATGTACACATTAGTTGCCTGGAAAACATTTTCAAAGCGAGATGAAGAGTACCCAGCGAGACTGTCTTTGTGCCATCTTCATTTAATTCTGCTCATCTCTGCTCTCTATTCTAGCACTTGGCTGAAGGAAAAGCATGCCTAGCTTGAACAACGAATATTTTATATTTTTAGCCATAATTGCCTTTGACAAGCTTATTTGGAGAGATTTTGTTGAATTCTTGTTCTGCACATATTGAGAGAATCAAGTTGTCATGTGGTTTTTCTGTTTCATTCTGTTAACGTGGTACATCACATTAATTCGTGAATGTTGAGCCTACCATGGATGCAGTCCCCTTGTTTAAAGTGCATGGCCTTTGATGTATGAGGTTGAATTGGGTTTGCTGGTATCTTTTGGGGGAATGTTGTTTTTTGCATCTGTGTTTATCAGAGATAATAATGAATAGTTTTCTGTGGTGTGTTTGTCTGGTTTTGGTATCACAGAGATTATGGCTCCATGAAATGAATTTGAAACTAGTCCCCCATAGGCTTCGATTTTTAAAAAACCTATTTGAATAAGGGTTCTTAAATACTTCAACCTTCCTTCTAGGCTACCTACTAGAGGTAGGATGAAAGAAAAATTAATGGGGAATGTGGACCTATTTAGAAGTAGTTCTTTGGGGTGTGGGGGGAATTTCAATCTTCATTACAGAATATCAGCAGTCCAGTCCAAAACACCAAGCACAAAGCAGTACTAGCAGCTTGATCCAAAAGAAATCATGAGGTTTTTGCCTTATCAGCATGAGTCTGCCAAGGCAGCAAGAAGCCTCTGGGATACCAGGAGAAGTTCTTTGGCATTTTTCTCTCTACAAAATAAAGAGAAGTGAAGACAAGCAAAGATTTTCAAGGGGGAACCAATGCAAGAATGTCCTCTCACTCTCTGAGGGATTATATTTATATTCTTTCGAAATATCTCTCACCCTCTCAAGTGTCTACTACAGCAAAACATCATATACCCTTTCACAAGGCAGATTTCAGGAAAACACCATGGTCTGTTCTCAGCACAGCGTCCTCTCACATGTTTGCTTCAGCAAAACATTCTCTCATAAGACAGCTTTTAAAAAACAAAATAAGATGACAAAACCAAATCACCAGTCCCCTTTTATATTTGGAAGAGTATAAGAAATATTGGTATTCATCCTTTGAAATGTTTGGTAAAATTTACCCATAGAGTTGCATGCTCCTGAGCTTCCACTGTAGGGAAATATTTGGTTGCTTATTCAAAGTTATTATTAGTCTATTCAGACTTCCTATTTAGTCTTGGGGAAATGTATGCTTTTAGGAATTTACCTATATGTAATAGTTTTAATTTTCAACTTGACCCAATCCTGTGTAGGCTGGTAAAGTAACTGTCTATGTTTGGTTGACCTGAGGGTTTGTTTGTGGGGTATTGTCTTAATTATGATGTAGGAATATTCAGCCTACTGTGGACAGCAGCATCACCTAGACAGAAGTTTTGAAGCATATAAAAGTAAAGAAATAGAGCTGAGTGCAATCAAGTAGCAAGCAGCAGGCAAACAAGCAGCAAGCAAGCAGCAAACAAACAAGCAGCAAGCAAGCAGCAAGCAAACAAGCAGCAAGCAAGCAACAAGCAAGCAGGCAACATTTATTCCTAGTTTTTCTTGACTGAAGATCTGATGCTAGTTACTTCAATCTCCTGCTGCATGACTTCTCCTCAGTGATAGCATGACTTAGAATTAGAAGCTGAACTTATACTTAAACAAATGAATTCAGCAAAGTTAACAATATAAGGTCAACATACAAAAATCAGTCATGTTCCATGAATTCTAGAAAGAAAATTTAAAAATCCCAATTGCAACAGTGTCATAAAAAGAAAAATGCATTTAACCAAGGAGGTGAAATACATGTGCACAGAGAATTATAAAATTTCTGTGAAAGAAACTGATAAAGGCAAAAGTAAAGGAAAATGGCTCCTATTCATGGATTAGAAGAATTACTATTGTTATATCTTTACTCCACAGATATATTTACATAATTAATATAAGTAAAATTCTAGGGCCATTTATAATCAGAAATTAAAAAAAAATTCCAAAATTTATATAATACCACACTGAACCCTAAACAAAATAAGCTATCTTGAGAAAGAAAAACAAAATTGAGTGCATCATGCTTTCTGATTTTAAATTTTATTTCAGAGTAGTAATAATAAAAGCAGTCCGGCAGTGGCATAAGAACACTGAATAATTGAACAAAATAATGTTTATAAATAAGCCTACATGTACATATTAAACTAATGTTGGATGAGTGTACCAAAAACATATGGAAAAGACAGTGTTTCTGATGGTGCTTGGTAAGGTGAATATCCATCTGCAAAGAGGATGAAATTGCATTCTTAACTTACAATAGACCACCCCCACCCCAGAACCAACCAAGATAGACAGAAGACATAACAAAGAACTCAGAACTTGCAAAACAGTAGGCTAGAGGCACCTTCTCCCTACAAGAAAGACCCAGATTCAAGTAACAGCCACTGCTCATGGAGAACATTGGGGAAGAATGTTGGGACACATGATGAAGCAGTGGGAAAGCTGGGGCAGAGGCTTGGGATGGTTTCATAAAGGAATGAAGGCTTTGCATCTGCTACCTCATTGGTCAGTTGGAACTGGTCTAAACTCAGGAAGATGCTCTTTGATAAGAAAAATGCTGCTACCAAGGGGCACTGTTTTAAGACACACCCACCCATATCCCTCGCTGCCGTGTGCTTTATATACTTATTGGGTCCCAGACTGCTAGAATGGCTCGATCCCTGCAAGTCCTGCAGAGGCTGATTGGCACCACTATGCCACACACATCCAGGCTTGCTAGAGTGGGCCCATATATGCACAGCCCATGAAGCCTAGCAGGGATTTTAAATTTTATTTCAATTTACTGTGTAACTGTGCTACATTGCCTGAGCTCTCTAGAGGGGCTGTGCAGGGACTATTATTTCTCTGCAGAAAACCAAGCCATTGATTATAACTCAGGAAGCTATGTGGAGATAATATTGCTGCACCTATATGAGCCCAGAGCCTGGGTGACATACTAACATACTAAACAGCATTCAAGACTTGACTCTGGGGAAAAAAACACTACCTAAAATTGGTAGTGACAACAGGCCATGAGATGTGCAAGTGTCAATAGAGGGACACAAGAAGTCTGACCAATTAAGGTAACATGATATTTGCAAGAGAACACAATGACTCTACCAACAGACCTCAAAGGAGATTTGTAGACTGTCTCTAAAAGGACCCAAACAATGACTCTAAGGAGACCTCATAAGATACAAGAGAATGCAGAAGAGCAATTTAGTTAAGTCAGGGAAACCATTCATGGTCTGTATAAGAAATCTGGCAAAGAATTAGAAGCTATTTAAAGAGTCCAACGAGAATTTTTACCTGAAAAATGCAATAAATAAGATGAGAAATTAGGTAGAAATCTCGAGGAATAGACTTGACCAAGCAGAAGAATTTCAGAACCCAAAGGTATGTCTTTTGAGATAACTCTTTCTCTAAATAAATAAATAAAAAATAAAGCACAATGTCCCAAGACATCTGCACCCATTATGAAGTCAACACATTTTCAAATTATAGGTATTCCTGAAGAAGGAGGAAAGGCAAAAGGCATAGAAAACAAGTTTAACAAAACAACAGATTCCTGAATGTACTGAATTAGGAGTGATATGCACAACCAGAGCTGGGAGGCTCAATAGGGACCTCAAGTAGATTTGACTATGAAAAGGGAATCTCTATGCCATACTGAAGCCAGAGTGTCAAAAGTCCCAAGTTAGACCTAGGTAGGGAACCCTTCATTAGCCTATCAGAATATTTCTCAGCAGAAACCATATTCAACTTTGCAAAGAAACCCAAATGTCATCCAAGAGCACGGAAGCCATCAAAGCTGTCCTGTAGACAAGACAAATAAACCGAGGACCACCAGGGTGGATGAAGGATGTACTCCAGACCAGGAAGGACAGTTAGCAGCAGAATTATGGGTATAACTACAGGATCCACTCAAAAAGAGAAAGATCAATCCCTACCAATAGGGAAAACCACCAAATCATAACGATCAACAGAATAAGAAAGAAAGGATAGCATGAATATAAACTCACTAGAAAGAAATCAACAGGAAAACAGGAACAGATCTCTACAAATCACTAGTCACATGGAAAGGTGTGTGCCTTAGCTAGGGTTACTATTGTTGTGGTGAAACACCACGATCAAAAGTATGTTGGGGAGGGTTAGGGTTATAGTCCATTATTGAAGAAAGCCAGGACTAGAAGTCAAGCAGGGCAGGAACCTGAAGGCAGGAGCTGATGCAGAGGCCATGGAGGAGTGCTGCTTACTGTCTTGCTCATCAGAGCTTATTCTGCCTGCTTTCTCATAGAATCCAGGACCACCTGCCCAAGATGGCCCCATCCACAGTTGGCTAGGCCTTCCCCAATCAATCACAAATGCTTTACAGACTTGCCTTCAGTCAGATCCCATGGAAACATTTTCTCAGCCGAGGTTCCCTCCTCTCTGATGACTGTGTCAAGTTGACATTAAACTAAGCCAGCACAATGTATACTGGGAGAAAAGCAGCATAAACTCAGAAACAAATCTAGGAGTGTATTGCCTGTAAGAAACTCATTTCACCAGTAAATATACATTTTGAAAATAAGTGGTTGGAAGATATTCAGCATAAACCAGAAGCAAAACCCATTAGGAGAAGTTACATTTACATCCTATAAAATAGACTAAGTTAAAAAGAAGATGAAGCTGGTTAATATACAATGACCAAAGGGTCAATACAGCAAATGATAAAAGATCAATCATTTCCATGCCCAGTACACATGTTACAGTACATATCACCTGTTTGCTCTTAGGACTTTGGTCACTATTTTGAAGCTAGTGTACCCATGTTCTCCACACATCCATGGGTATTTTAATTAGTTGTGGGCATCATTTAACAACATATATGTATATTAAAACTGCAAATTGTATTTCAATAGATGTTTAAAACACAGAAAAATGATACCTTTTACACCGATTCATTCCAATGTACATTGTTTGCAAATATAATTCAGATAACATTAAATACAATTGCTTTAGCCATATCTTAATTAAATGTTTAAGAGTCCTAAAATAAGCCATTGTTTTTTGTTATGAAGCTAGTTGTCTTTCTAGTTCCAATCTGTCATGGAATTTTCATTTTTAGTGGTGGATAAATTCTTTAAAATATATTCAACGGCGAAACTGTAAAATTCAATGCGAAGCTTCACTGTTCTATTTCCAAATATCTGCTCTGGATATGCAGAAGTTCACTGAGATGTGCCTCAATAATTTTTTTTTATTATTTGCAAGATTTTTTTAGATAATGAAGTTTAATAATAATAAAGCACATTTTCTGTTCTTTATTTTTTCTTATTCTTGAGGATTTCATTTATGTATATAATTGTACTGGCCGGTTTTGTGTCAACTTGACACAAGCTAGAGTTATCACAGAGAAAGGAGCCTCAGTTGAGGAAATGCCTCTATGAGATACACTTGTAAGCTATTTTCTCAACTAGTAATTAAGGGGAGAGTGCCCAGCCCATTGTGGGTGGAGCCATCCCTGGCCCAGCCCATTGTGGGTGGTGCCATCCCTGGGCTGGTAGACCTGGGTTCTATAAGAAAGCAGGCTGAGTGAGCCAGGGGAAGCAAGCCAGTAAGCAACATCCCTCCATGGCCTCTGCATCAGCTCCTGCTTCCTGACCTGCTTGAGTTCCAGTCCTGACTTCCTTTGGTGATGAACAGCGATATGGAAGTGTAAGCTGAATAAACCCTTTCCTCCCCAACTTGCTTTTTGGTCACGATATTTGTGCAGGAATAGAAACCCTGACTCAGACAACAATGAAATATGGTTGTTTACTCTCCATCTCTCTCAGATCCTCGTAAACATATCTATCTTTCCTGCATGTCTCTGACTGTGGGTAGATGGGGGATCATACACTGAAGCATGGGGCCCTAGCAGTGGACACATCCTTAATAAAAAATTATTTTCCTATTTCTGGCAGCCATTGCTTGACAATAGCTCCTCAGATGGGATGAGGCCTGAATTGCCTATCCAGATAAACAATAATAATGATTATTTATAGTAATAAGAAGAGATCATGAATTTGAGACAGAATCAGGGGCATAGGGGGGTGGACTGGGAGACAGATGGGTGGGAAGTGATACAAATACAGTATATGAAATTGTCAAAAAACATTTTAAACTAAAACAAACCAACAAACAGCCCCTTCACAAAGGTGTCTGTCCTACCTTTGTTCTTCTCTGGTGGCCCCAAAACAAAAGCCATTGGTCACTTTTTGAACTGCCTTTCCAGATAACCTGAAGTCTCATGAGTGCTTGGGTCTGTAAGACTTCCCAGATTTTCTTTCCCTTCCCGTGTGCCTGAAACATCACAGCTCAATGATCCATAGCTGGATGGTGGCCTTTTTTTCAAGGATGACTTGCACTTTATATCTATTTTACATTTTAAGTAGCACATCTCATTATATAAAATGATGACTTTAGTTGTCAAGTTCTCATGAACATAAACAGTGCATCTTGATCACATACACTGCCCTCCAGTTATACACTCTTATCCCCAGGGCATCTCTGAATTCTCCTTTGCCTCCCTCGGTCCTCTTTATGTCTCCATGCTTCCTGATTCTGTATTTCTGAGAAAACATTGTCTTTCTGAATCTAGTTTATATTGCTTAATGTGATGATCTCCATTTTACCCATATTCTTTGTTTCTGCAGATAGCATGCCTTTGCTTTGTGCTCCATGAAGCACATGGTCCTCATTTCCTTCATCATTTCATCCACGGACACATCGACACGTAGCACAGAGGCTGATTCCATGCTTGGCAATCATGGCTAGGACCGAGATAAACATGGCTATGGAGGTATCTTGATTGTGTGCTAAACTAACCTCTAGAGTATTAATTAATTAATTCCTTTGGCACCATGAGTAGAAGAACCGGATCATAAGGTAGTTCTATTTTTAGCCTTCGAGGAACCTCCATACTGATTTCCACAGTGGCTGGACTAATTAGCATTAGAATCAACAGGGTGTGAGGGCTCTTCTTCCTCTGCATCCTTGACAGCATTTTAAAAAAATTTATTTGAGAGTTTCTCTGTGTAGCCCTGGCTGTCCTGGAACTGTCTCTGTAGACCAGCCTGCCCTGGACCTCACAGAGCTCTGCCTGCCTCTGCTTCCTGAGGGCTGGGATGAAAGACTTGGGCCACTATCTCTGTCTTGACAGCAGTTTTTGTTTTCTTGATGATGATAGCCATTTTACTTGTTGGAGACAAAATTTCATTCGCCCTTGAAACAAGCTCAGCCTACACTGCCTCAAATTCATTGTATTTCTTCCCGCCTCAGCCTCCCAGATACTGTGACCTTTGTTGGCTAGATTATTCTTTTGTGTCCCATGTTTGAAAATTTATTTTATATTCTGGATATTAACCCTCATTTAATATTTAATATTAACGCCTCATTCTGATTCTGTCCTTTACAATGTAGGCTCTTAAGCTTGATGCAGTTCCATTTGTCATCTCTTTCTAAGTATTTGTCATACTTCCCTAGGGACCAAAGTCCTTATTCAGGATGTCATTGCCTGCCTCTCTTCCTGGAAGCATTTCCTCTGTGTTTCCTTACAATACTTTCATTTCTTACCTCTGAGTTCTTTGTCACCTATTTTTTGTTGGTTTTATACAAGGTAATAGGTAGGGATCTAGTTTCATTTTTTTAAACACATGTATATACCTCAGGGTATATTTTTTAACAACTTCATTTGTTAAAAAGGTTATTTTCTTCAATGTACAAATATTTCAAAATATTTTTTATTTATTTTTATGTATCTGTTTGTGTGTCTGATTCGCTGTCTGTGTACCATGTGCATGCGGTGCCTGTGGAGATCAGAAGAGGGCACCAGATCTCCTGGAACTGGAATTACAGATAGCTATGATTTCCCGTGTAGGTGCTGAGAACAGATGAACCCGGGTTTTCTACAAGAGCACTACATGCTCTTAACTGTGAGGCCATGTCTCTGTCTTCTCCAATTGTATTTTTAACACTGAGGCTAAGAATCAGAGGGCTCCAGTTGTGTGGGCTTATTTGTGAATCCTCTGTTCTATTATTAGTGTAGGTGCCTATTTTTATGCTGATGTGAAGATATTTTTTGTTACTTATGGCTCTAGAGCAGTGGTTCTCAACCTTCTTAATGCTGTGCCCTTTAACACAGTTCCTCATGGTGTGGTGACCCCCAATTATTTTTATTGCTACTTCATAACTAATTTTGCTCCTGTTATGAATCATAATATAAATATCTGATATGCAGGATAGCTGATATTTGACCTCTGATAAAAGGGCTATTAAACCCTCAAATGGGTCGCAGCCCACAGGTTGAGAACTACTACTTTATCATATAATTTGAAACCCAATTGTTTTATGCCTCTGAAATTGCTCTTTGCTCAGGGCTTTTTTCTTCTTCTTCTTCTTCTTCTTTTCTTTTCTTTCTTTCTTTTTTTTGCTATTTGCATTCTTTTGTGATTTTGTATAAATATTAGGTTTGTTTATTTTATGTCTGTGAAGAATGCCATTGACATTTTGGCGCAGTTGTATGGAACCTACATGTATCACTTTTGATAATAAAAAAAGACCATTGCTACAATTTTAATTCTGCTGACTATGAGATTGGGAGGCCTTTTTGTCTATGCTGTCTTTGAACATTTTTCCATTGTTTTTATATTTTACAGTGTAGAGAGGTCTTTTACCTTCTTGGTTGGTTTATCCTAGGGATTTTAACCCTTTTGAGGCTATTATCAATGGGATTGTTTGATTTCATTCCCAGTCTGTTTGCTATTGGGATTTGAGAAAAACTCACTATGGAGAAAACCAGACCATGAAGCTTTTGCTTCCTCTTTGAGCTAGCACTGAGTGATGGGCATCTCTTGGGACAACTGGCACAAGGACTGCATGATAAGGGGCAAGAGAAAGCCCTATGACAAGAAGCAGAGTCATGAGCTGGGTTGGAATGCTACCAACATTGGTCATTGCATACACACAATCTGAGTTCAAGGAGGCAATAAAAAGTTCCATACCCTGAGATTGGAGATGAGGAACATTTTCTGGAGCTCTGAGTATTGTTCTCAAAAATCAAGGATCATTGATGTCATCTGCAATGCATCCAATATCAAGCTGTTCTGCACCAAGGAGTTTGGGGGGGGCAGGAGGGTGGGTGAGGTTGGGTGTGGTTGGGTGTGGGGAGAGGACTGACAGGGACAAACCTAGGCAGAGAAGCAACAAAAGCAAAGCTTATTTGAAAAAATGCCACAGTGCAGCTTAATTCTTTGTAAACTAATAATAATTTTAAAAAATTACAAAAAAAGTTAAAGAAAAGCTTAAGCACTGATGGAAGCCATCATCAACAGAAATCTTGTACATATACAAACACAACTGGGGGGCCAGGCTCCAGCCCCTGCAAGCAGAAAAACTTGGCAGCTTAGATCACATGGTTCTGGATTTAGCATCAAGGATACAGGAAGGGCTTGTGGAATCTTCCTCTGAGCTTAAAGAAAGCTACTGAGGCCACATGTGTGGTAGGGGAGTCCCTACATGGAGGCTCAAAGAGTCCATTGTATGAAACTATGATAGTGAAGTCTGGATTGTCTTAGAGTCCCCAAAATGGTCGAGATGCCAGAGCTAAGGGATACCTGCCAAGAAAAGCTATTAAAGTGTGTAACCAGCCTGAGAGAGAGGTGTGGGGGTTGCAGTCAGCAAAGCTGGAAGGGAAGAATCATCTAAGGCCTTGGATATTGAACATAGAGCTGCAGAATTGGGAGGTTTGGTCTTATATTGGTCCAGTATTTCATACTATATTCCCATTCTTCTTTTTGTGGAATGGTAATATATATTTTTTGACATTGTAGGTTAGAAGTATGGTATTTGCTTTTTGGTTTTGCTTTTACAGGGACTTACAGTTAAGAGAGTCAGAAGAGACTTGGAACTTGGACCTGGAAATAGTGTTGAGACTGTGAAAAACTATGTGACTTTTGAAGTAAACTGAGTACATTTTGCACTGTGTTATGAATACAAGCCTATGGGACCAGAGAGAAGAATGTGATAATTTGAATTAGAATGGCTTCCATAAGATCATAATGCTTGAATACTTGGTCTCCAGTTAGTGGGACTGTTTGGAAATGTGGCCTTTTTGGAGGAAATGTGGCTTTGTTTGAGGAGTTCTATCTCTGGGGGGTGGGCGTTAAGGTTTCAAAAGCCCAGACCAGGCCTAATCTCTCTGTCTCTTTGTCTCTGTTTGTTTCTCTGTCTCTGCTTCTCTCTGTCTGTCCCCCCCCCCCGCATGATGCTTGTGGAACAATAAAGCTCTCAGCTACTTCTCCAGTGCCTTGCCCATCTGCTTCCCACCATAATATAATTTACAAGGACTAACCTTGTAAATTATAGGAAAGCCCCCAATTAGATGATTTCTTTTATAAAAATTGCTTTGGCTGTGGTGTCTCTTCACAGCAATAGAACTGTAAGACACCAATTAAAATTAAAAGTGTTTTTATTGCCTTTTGAGAATTTTATACAATATATTTTGGTCATATTTACTCTTATTCACCCAGATTCTCTCCCATTCACTCAACTTTGTGTCCCTGTAGTTTTTAAACTTAGCACCTAAAGCCATAAATCCTGATATACTGTGTTTCTATTTTTGTGTCAGATCCCTTTATGATTTCTTTAGTGTCCCATTGTTTACTTAGAAGTAGGTTTGTGAGTCTCTGTGTATTTTCATAGTTGCTGCTTTATTGGTCAGTTTGAGGCTCCACAAATCTTTTGTACCTGGATATTCATATCTTTCTCAATACAAGAAACACTCTGTTGTTATTTTACTGAGGAGGTTTTCTGTGTCCTTAGTCTGTGCCTCAGAGCCTTCTTAACATATATAAATGGGTCTTTTATTCCTGTTCCAGAGGTTTCCATGTTCTGCACCCAGTTATTTCTCCTCCTCCCCCTCCTCTTCCTCCTCCTCCTACCAGTGTTCATTTATCAACTGTGCATTCAGATTCTGCAGAGGTCTAAGAGGCTGCTTCTGAATTTAAAAATTTTGACTTATTGAGCTTTTTTCATTTCTAATATTAGCTTGATTCTTTCTCAAAACTTTGTCTCTTTATTGAACTTCTAATTCACAACTTATATTGTCTCCCTTAATCCATTCATTTGTCTTTATGTGTTTTCTTAGAATTCAGTGATAGGGCAATAAATCATTCTTTTGAATTCTTCAGCCAATATATGTCTTTTCATTCAACGTCTTTGCAGTCAGTTGTTCAAGAATTATGAACATTTGGAAGAATCATGTTGCTTTGTCTTGTGTTTCTATGTTGAGGTTTGTTCAACTGTATATATGTATATGTATGTGTATATGTATATGTGTGTATGTGTGTGTGTGTGTGTGTGTGTGTGTCCACCAGTTATAGATGTGATTGACTACTACAAGGTAACATGTAGTCATCTTCCTGGATTATAATTTGCAGTAAATATTAAATAGATGGCTTATCCCTTTATCAGCCCCCACGGTCTCACTCCAAGGACCCTGCTCTAGTGTGGGGCCGAGTGCATGGACTCTGTTCTGTCACACATTCCGCAAGCTACACACTCTACACCATCCCTTCCCAGGCAGTTCACTCTGCCCACCCTGTTGCTTCTGTCACGACTGCCCCGACATGTTGTTCTCACACAATTCCCCTTGGTGTGTTGTTTCCAGGCCTTACACACACACACACACACACACACACACACACACACACACACCAACTCTGTGGTGGGCTTTATGTGTTACACCAGTACACTGCTTAAGTTGCCACATCAAAGAACACACCAAAATAACTCTGATTCAATTGGTAAGATATAATTTGCCCACTTAGATAAATCAAATGATCTCATACAATTCCACCCCTCATAAAACATTCATAATAACCTTATTTATGAAGAGATGTGCCGAGAGAATTATACATGTCTGCCTCCATCTTATCTCTACCTCTTCTCCCCTCCTCTCCTCTTAGACCTCCTTTTAACTTCCTAGACCTCTCACCACCTAGCTCTCTGTTGTCCAACCATGTATTGCCTTAACATAAAACTACAGTTTACTTCAGACAAATGAGGTATATATAACCATAGGGCTGGGCTGGGTAACAAGCCCTATCTAGTGTCCAGTTCCTTCTAAGGCCCAGCTCTACTGGCAGTTTTATTTCCCCCTAACCTGGGCACTATCTTCTCAAGATGGCTCCCTTATCCAGCACAGGTTATATGTTGAGAGATAGAGTTCCTCTCAGGGTCCCTCTTAGGGTTGAGTGGTTCTGCAGCTCTAGATCAACTAAGGCCTTCCTGCTAGACAGATACTTCTGTGCCACTATCAGCTATTTAATCTCTGTTAGCCCAGCCCAGTGACTTCCTGCCAAGTCACTAGAAGCTCAGAGCTGTGGATGTTCTTCCCATGTGTTCTAACAAGCAGCGCCTGTCCCTCTCCAAGTTTTGGATGTTTCCTTGGGTATCCACCTTGGTGAGAAGCTGTTTTCTGTTTCAGTTCTGAGAACTGGAGATTCTGGAAAGTTCTCTTGGCTCTTAATGTACCCAACTTGTTCTCCAGTCTACCTTTGCATCTTGTTCTTCATCAGCTGTGGGGCCATAGGACGCTGTCCTGTGAACCTGTAATCTTGGAGCTGGGGTGCTGGGGGTGCTTTGTTTTTCCTTTATTCTTGCCATGAAGAAGCCCTTGTTTCTATTTGACAATCCCCTAATCCTTGTCTTTCCAATGGATCACTGGGTTCTTCCTGAAATAGAGACTTGGCACCAATGTGGTACCAGGGTGCTACCCAATAGAAGTAAGACCGTGCAGGGCAGTTAGTTATTATTATTTTGTGCAGGACATGTAGGACCATGTGGTGCAGAATATTGTTATTAATCATCATCATCATCATTTACACAGGACATATAGGACCATGAAATGCAGCTAATTATTATTGTTTTATGTAGGATTGAAAAAAGAGAGAAGGGTCTCTTCAGTCTCATGTAGGACAAATATCTGTGCTGAAGAGGATGCATAGACAGAGGTGTAGTGAGACAGGAGAGGTAGGTAACCTGGTTGAGCAGAGGGAGGAGCAGTACCTCTCAAGAGTTTTGCTGAGTGACAGAGACAAGGATGTAAGGGAAGGATGTAAGAGAAGAAAGCATGGAGACAGGACAAGATGGTTGTGAACAGTGAGCAGTCAGTACTGCAAAGAGTATTTATTTATTTAGTAGTTTTGCAGGGGAGTACCGGTTGCAATGCTTGAGCTACAGAGTAAGCACGAATATCAAAATTGAAGAGAGTGTCTCACATCTGAACTCTCGTGGAACAGCTATTCTTCGGGGTCCTGCTCTTTCCTTGCTCTGCAAAAGTCACAGAACTTATTTAGTGCTTTCAGGAGACTCATGTGGTGTATTCAGGGCCCAATTCTGTCTCAAAGCTGCAGGGATCTGTCAGGGGTGTGCCCAGTAGCCTAGGTAGGAGACAGGAGGCTGTGTTTGGAACAGCAGTATATGGGGATAAAGACAAAAGGGATTTAGGGTGAATAACACATAAGACATGGAGCAAGTTGGGTGGGACCTGCAAGAGCTAGAGCTGCTGGGTTTCCATCAACCTGAGAATGTGTTAATACCAGTAGGGGAAAGAAGGAAAGTAGGGGCCTGCTTGTGGGGAAGGTCAATAAGCTTGATGTGAGACATTAAGCCTAGGGTATGGGCTGGAAGTCTTAGTAGGTGCATGGTCAGGTCTTTTTCAAGATGCGGTGGTAGGATGTGTAGTATGGAGAAGTGGATTATGTGGTCATGTTGGAATGTTGTGCTATAGGGTGGTGGAGGAAGAGAACACAGGGATGAAGAAGCCAAGACTCAGGATGAGAACAGAGAGAATCAGAAGAGGAAGGTTTGGGAGGAGGAATAGGGGGAGAACAGGATGGCTTCTAAATCTGCCTGGAAGATGATGGACCCTGGGTGGAGGGAGATGTAGAGTCTTTAAAGGGTGGTGGGACCTTTCCTCTTAGATTTGGTTCACTCAATTTCAAGGAGAGCCAGGAGAGAATCAGAGGGGGGGAACTGCTCTCCAAAAAATTTGGAAGCAAATGTGTCTGGGAGCCTTCAGGGAAATCTGTTTTTATTTTAGGCATTTCTTAATGCTTATACTTTCCCCTCCCTTATTTTGAAAGCAGATCTCAGGGGCTCTCGTCACATCTCTAGTAGTAAAGTTTGTGTTAAGGTATGGGTATCAATACTGCATTAGAGATCTGATAGAAATTTGCTTCCCCTCAAGGGCCTATTAATGTTAGCTGGAGTTTCCATGGACCAGATTGTTGGACCAACTATCAAGGAGAGAGAGGAAGCCCCATATCTAACAAATGCAAATCAGACTTTAGGTGCTCCTTTAAAGGGCTCCAGAGGGGAACACACACAGCCTGCTTCTGCCCTTCCAGATGCTGTGGCCTAGGCTATTCTCTGGCCTACATGGCCCTGCTGGCATCTAAACACAGTGGTGTTCTCTCCCCTTGCATTGTTGTGCCAGTGTGTGATGGAGCAGGGCTCCTGGGATGCAGGTACCAGACTTGGATTTCAGGACTGGGAGCTTTCAGGCCACAGTGTTGGCAGATTGCCCAGGTGTCTGGAATGCTTATGCTTTTCAGGGTGGGCTGGATGTTTGGCCAATCATATTCTTGCTGTGAATGCAACAGAAGTGGCTCTAAGACTAAGTAGCTGGTTGGCTCTTGCTGTGCCTTCTGCCCCCACCTCTTTTTCACTACCTTGGGGTCCTGCTAGGCCACTTGCTGGCTAGGGGAATCCCATAAGCAAAAGGAGTCACCAGGAATTTGGAGTCAGGGCGCAGAGATCAGGCTTGTGACTTGTATCATGTGGGTGACCTCATGGTGACATTAGGTCAGGAAGTGGCCCTGTGTCAAGACACTGTGTTTGTGTTGGCACAGTTTCACACTTGCTCATGAGTTGTCCTGGGTGATGATGCTCACTTCCTGCTGCAACACCAGTCTTGCTTGGCTGTATGTGACTGCCTGGGGCACAGGGGATATTTCACTGTATGACAGAAAAGGCTCTGTCTATTCCTGTTGCCTTTGGTGGTGTCTAAATATGTCAGTGGGAGGAAGACAGAAAGGAAGGGCAAGGTATGGAAAGGTATGGAAGATTTCTTGGCTCAGGAAGCATCAGACAAGTTTTTGGGGGTGGAGGGAAGAAATGTCTAGAGTTGGTGGAATCTGAAAGATTTGAATATTTAACAAAAAGGGACAAAACCTAGAAAGTTTTTATTTTATTTTATTTTATTAAATTCTGAACATCTAACCCAGATTTACATGAAGGTAAGTTAACATTGTAATGTACTTGATTATTTCCCCAAATATTTACAACGGGGCTCTTTCACATGCTCACTCATGAGCTGTGATTTGCAATTGGAAGTTGAACTGTTAGGTAGTCATTTAATTTTAAAATCGACGGACACTTTAATTCTCCTTTTCAAAATGCTTTCAATCCAGTGGAACATAATAGAGAAGGTCATGGATGGAAGGGAAATGTTTTTAGGCTTTGTTGGAACAGCAAGCCTTGTATCTGTCTTCCCCCAAATTAATTTGCCTTCTCTTTCTTTGGCACAAAAGAGATCTGAAGAAGTTGAATCTTAGAGCAGAAAGTACCATCAGGGATAGATATAACTGAGAATATTACAGATGTCTGAAGTTTTTTTTTTTTCTACCAAGTTCTTTAGAACTGAAGTTACCATTTTTAAAAGGCCGAGGACCACTCCATTGCATATTGACACATCTGGGAGGTTCAGCTTTTGTGGGACCACATGGTTTCACATGTGACCCCGCATCACTGGGAACCTGTCAGAAATGCAGAGGGTCAGGGCCTATCCAGGCCTGAGGAAGGAGACAAGCAGCTAAGAGAATGTTTGGAAACAGAGCAAGGTAAATCCTACCAGACTTTAGCTGGAGCCTCTCTCTCTTTTTCTTTCTTTCCGTGAACTTTGTGCATTCCCCTTTCCCACCCTCTCCCTGACTCCATTTCTCCCTCTCCCCCTCTGTGTCTTGTGGACAATTTTCTTCCTGTCTGTTCAGCTGCTAATCCCTGGAGATGTACTGGACCACCCCTGGAACACCTAGAGTTTTCTCTGTATGAAATGTGTGAAGCGATTTGACAGTCAGAGACCTTCCTGTTAACAGCCATTATAATAAAACTTTGCCCCAAACCAAATTCAGCAATTATTAACATGTTTAAACAGAAAGTCATGTTTACTAAGGCATTCTTCCTGAGGTTTAACATATCCTGTGAAAAAAGTGGGGTGGAGGTATTGGTGGGGATGGAAACCTTAGCTCTACTCACAGTTCAAGGTAATGTCAAAACTGGAGGCTTAAGTAAGGGGGGGGTGTCTTCCTTAGAAGATGAAAATGGAGATCCTTTTACAAGTGCAGTTGGCCAACCTTGTCACCAAATTGACTCCATTTAAGTAATTACAGGATGTGCTTAGGAGATGCCATTGTCTCTGTCCCTGGATTTTGCAGAGTATACCTCTCCAGAGAAGTTTACTATTAAGAGTCACTTGAATGACAAGGGTTTTATGTGCATTTGAGTCTATGTCTGTGTGTGCTCTGTGCATGCCTGGCTAGGGCAGGGCTCCCCGGGCTTCACTTTTCTTTGTGTCCTCAGTGGCTACAGTGAGGATAATGTTCTGTCTGGAGCTTCTTACTGTCACTACTGCAATGATTTAACCTTGTAACAGTGCCACAGAGCTTTTCTCATATAAGGCAGGGGTATAGTGATCTGGAAATATGGATATGTAGGAATCTAGGACTCAGACATGGAATCTTCTAGAACCCCTCTCCCATATCCAATTTGGTCTTAGATTTGCTGTGGGGTTTCCTATGTGAGCTGGGCTCAGCTCTCTAGCAGACCTCTGCTGTTCATGAGGTGTGCCTCCTACCAGGAAACAGGCTCCTATGTTGGGTGGAAGATTGCAGTTCTGTTTTGTGCTGGGCTCAAAGTTTAATAGGGCAGTCATATATTTGCTAATGACCAAATCCAGGACAAGAAGCAACTTATAGTAAGAAAGGTTTCTTCTGGCTCACAGTTTAAATAAACACAGTCAGTTCATTGGCAGGGAAGGCTTGGTGACCTAAGAGAGGGGTGGCTGGTCACATTGTATCAGCAGTCAGAAAGTAGAGAGCAGATAGGAGATAGGGTGGGTTTATAAATACTCAATACCTACCCTTCAGTGACCCACTTCTATATCTCCTACAAGCTGGGGACCAAGTGGTTAAATGTAAAATTTTATGGAGAACATTTTATGTTCAAATTACAACACATATTTAAACAGATAATTTGTTCTTTAAAAGAGAGAAATAAAAGTATATTGTATTGGCTGGTTTTGTGTCAACATGACACAAGCTGAAGTTATCATAGAGAAAGAAGCCTCAGTTGAGAAAATGCCTCCATGAGATCCAGCTGTAAGGCATTTTCTCAACTAGTGATCAAGGGGGGGGGCAGCCCATTGTGGGTGGTGTCATCCCTGGGCTGGTAGACCTGGGTTCTATAAAAAAGCAGGCTGAGCAAGCCAGGGGAAGCAAGCCAGTAAGTAACATCCCTCCATGGCCTCTGCATCAGCTCCTGCTTCCTGACCTGCTTGAGTTCCAGTCCTGACTATCTTTGGTGATGAACAGCAATGTGGAAGTGTAAGCTGAATAAACCCTTTCCTCTCCAATTTGCTTCTTGGTCATGATATTTGTGCAGGAATAGAAACCCTGACTAAGACACATATAAAAGTTACTACACAGAAGAAAGCACATTCAGGCAAGGATATGGGAGACACCAACAGGGCCATATGCAGGGCACTGCCATAGACTTTGCTTTGAAAGACAGCATTTGCTAATAGTCAGCAGGTGGTAGGTGTTTACTGTGTGCTAGGCACAATGCAAAGTATTTTACATGTGCTGTCTTTGCTCAGTCTCCATGAAGGACCACAGGTTTTCCATGTTTACCTTGGACTAAGAGATCAGGTAACTACATGTGGTCCATTGGGAGCTAAAGTGAGACAGGGCTTCCCCAAGCCCCATTAAGCACTGTGCTATGATGTCTTCCACACAAAATCAAGGTTAGAGGTGCCAACTTGACTCAGTGATAGAGTGGCAAGAAACAGACCCTATCTGGTCACAGCAGGTGGCTTATGAACAGGACTTGGAGGCACAGATAGGGGCTAGACCCTGATGTTTAGAAGGCATTTAAAAGTAAGAGAGAGCTATCAAGTGATTTTTCAAAAAAAATGTTCTGTTAAAATACAGACAACGTACACTTTATCCTTCTGACCACGGATGAGTATATAGTTCAAGACAATACTTACAGTCATATTACTTTGGAACCATGTTGTGTGACCATACTTTATCAGAGAAGACACAACACATGCCCACTCACCTCAGGTAGGGAGTCCATAATAGTCAAAAAAAAGTATGGGTACTATCCAACTCCAATTTGGTGAACTAGTGAGTTTCATTGGGGTTATTTACAGGAGTATGAGCAAGGTATTACCTATAGGAACAAACAAGATTCACTGATGTATCACTAAAATCCACCCTAGCATGAGTGACATTTCAAAAAGACTGGGAGGCTGGAGCACACTGCAGACCCTGAAGGCAGCTCCACAGGCTGGAGAGTGACCGTTCCAAGTGGTTCAGTGGTTCTAAACTATTTCTAACCTTTCTGCATCTTTCAGGCTCTTATGCTGGTCTGAGAGTCTTTTGTTGTTGGTTTTAACAAAATCTCAAGTCTTCAATTTTACCAATGAAGACTCAGGAGCCAGATGCTGGGGTCAAAGCCCGTTATCTCAGAGAGGCAGAGAAAGCTCCTAGCTGACCTTCCTTGTCTGATGTCCCAGAACAAATCCCCTTTCTCACACCATTAAAAAAAAAAACTTCCTTCACACTGAATGTCTCTCTTTCTACTTCCTGTGCATCTGTCTCTCCTCCTGACTCCCACTTAGTCTCTATGATTTTTATTTTTTTAATAATCCTATGTTCAATTACTGTCAACTGGTTGCTTGCTCCTTTTCTTGACCTATAGTTGACTTTATTTAATACTGTTAACAATATTCAAGCAGAAAGCTCTTGGATTAAAAGGTGTGTACTAAGGCTTTGCCACAGGATAACTAAAAACAGGTTTTCCCAGTAAATAACACAATCCCAGGGTTCATAGTGTGATCAAATGTCCTGCAATGGTCTTTGCAAGTCTGGATTGTCTGAGAGTGTAAGAGTGAGAGTGAGTGAGAGAGGGGGGATGAGAAGAGAGAGAGAGAGAGAGAGAGAGAGAGAGAGAGAGAGAGAGAGAGAGAGAGAGAGAGAGAGAGAGAGAGACTAGTGATAGTTTCATGGACTTCTTGAAGCTTTTTTGAGCTGTTTACTTACTGTCTTCAGGAGCTTTCCTGTAGGATGGAATGTTTTACTTTTGAGGAAACTGTTACGAACAAACCATTACCTCTGTTCACCTAAAGAACTTTGTAGGTTGCAGTGAACAATGGGAGATAATTTAGCCCATTATGATAACTCAAGTGGCAAATTGTGAAAGTTTTACCTTGATAGTGCTGTGGTTTATGGGTGGGTAGAGGATGGACAGATTTAAAGCAGAGGATTTGAAAATCAACTAGAAAGGGAGTTAGACATCAGTGTTGGACACGTGGTGACAAAATAGAGCCTACAAGGAGTGTAGCTTTGAGGAAACAGATGCTTAAGGGAATCCTCCATTTAGCTCCTGGAATCCTGGTCCTGTCATGACACCCATTTCCCAATAAAGGGTTCCATAGTTTTCTTTAGGACATTATAAAATCTATTTCTAGTAACTGTGATGCTACTGGGCCATCCTCAGGAAGGGCAAGTCTGCAGCATGGGTGGAGCTGACCTTGGATAAGGGAGAAGAGGAAGGAGCATCTTTCCTCTATGATCATAGGAGATATGGTGACGGTCTATTTTATATTAGTGTGTCAGAACACTCAGGGTTGAGTGTCTTAGAAAAGTAAAGGAGTTTATTTAACTGGCTTATGTTCTGGTGTCTGGAAACTAAACTGTGCTGTACTGATATCCTGGATAGTGTTACAACATGCTAAGGAAATGGAATAGGAACCAATTTTGTGCAGAAAAATCCAAACATGTGGGGTGGCCTCACTTTATAACAACCTGGCCTTGCTGGCACTAACCTGGTCCCATGAGAAGTACTTTAACCTCTTCCAAGGGCAATGACCCCATTTACCTAATTACTTCTCAGTAGGCTCTACATCTTAAAGGCCTTAACAGCACTGTTGTGGGAACCAAGACTTTACCACATGGCCCTGTGAGGTCACTCCAGATCAAAACTGTAGTATTATACTTCACTTTATTATTTTTTTCAACATAAAAACTTTGTAAATCTAAACTGGAAGTTTCCTAATGGGTGAGGCTGAAGGCCACTTCTCCCATATCCCCAGCTTCCCTTGGGTAGTAAATATCCATGAAGTGAATTTGCAGAAATCGCTGTAAGAGATGGAAAGTAATCTTTACAGCTTAGAATAGAAGAAGAGGAGATTAAATGAAATGATGTGTCTGAGAGCACCCGTAAAGCTGTAAAGCACTGTACACACGCTAGTTATTATCCCTGCACCTTCCCTAACCTAAGTGATTTGTTTCTGAATTGCAAGCACAGACTTCAATGAAGTCTCCATGGCTTCATCCAAGAGCCAGGTATCTACATAGCCTCATGGTTGTCTCCCCTTGAGAATCCTGAACCCCAGACTTCCCTATAGCTACTGTTTTGACTGTTCAAGTGGCTTCATGTGAAATCTCTTGAGTTCAGTTTGCTCAGAAGTTTCTCTTCCACATAAGATACCCACGGTCCCAGATGGCCTTGTCTACTCCTTTTCTGTAGTATTTCACTTTAGTGAGAGATCTTTGAAACTGATTAAATGTCTCATTATGAGAAACTACAAATGTGTCAACATATGGGGGATATACTGATTGCTTTTTTGTCAACCTGACACGAGTTGGGCTTATCTGGAAAGAGGGAACCCAAACTTTGAAAATGTCTCTGTGAGATTGTCCTGTAGGCCATTCTGTGAGGGCATTTTTCCTGATTGATGATTTGTGTGTGAGGGCACATCTCACCGTGGGCTGTGCTACCTTTGGCAAGTTGTCCTGAATTCTATAAGAAAGCAGGCTGAGCAAGCCATGATGAGCAAACAGCACATTTCCATGACCTCTGCATCAGCTTCCACCTCCAGGTTCCTGCTTATTCTCCTGCCCTGACTTCCCTCAGTGATGGAATGTAACGTGTAAATGAAATAGGCTCTTTCCTACACGTTTTGTGGGGGTACAGGGGTAGGCTAGTGCAGTCATGGTGTTTCTCATGGTAACAGAAAGTAAATTAGGACGGGTCAGAGAGTGTTATAGCCATTGTCATGGAATTTCCAACCCAACCCTAATAAGCCCATATAAAATATACACATTTGTTATTATTGTTACAATCCACAAGCCTAAATTACGTAGCTCTAGCACTACACTAACATATTCCCTGCTACAAGACCCCTTGCTACTTGTGGTTTCTCCTGTCCATGTAGTTCTAGTCCAACTTAGCTTCCTCCTCCTCTTTCTTCATTCTGTCCTTTTCTCTCTGCCTCCTACTTTTGATCCTCCAGTTTCACCTTCCCCCTCCACTGCCCACTCATGACTCTAGCCTTTTATTGGCCAGTTAAAATGTGAAGAAGGTTCACATGGCATCACTTCTGTATGTATATGATGGTCTGCTTGTTGAGGGTGACCCCTCTTGAGGAACCAGAATTAACAGTAGAGTATAAACAACATCAGGCCAACCCACAACTCGCCATTTATGCATCCTATGCTCCAATTTGAAAGTTGGTATTTTTTCCCCTTAAACTACCCATTTGTGAAACTTTTGTGAAAGCCTCACAGAGATCTGCAGCACTGTCTCTATTTCTGCTTGCTTCCAATGTACAAATATTCAAAAATAACCACAATGCTGTTTGTACACCTGAAGATGGACCTTAACATACCCATGTTTCCATGTTTGTCTTGAGTCTTGGCTACTATGCCCAAGGCTTTGTGTTTTGGTCAGTTAGGACTTCTGTAACACAATGCTGTGTCCTGGGAAACTTGCTCATTGCTCCATCCTCACTGATATAAGGCTGGAATGTGTAGAGCTTGCTGTCAGCTCTTCTTGTATGATTGACTGGCAGACGAGGAAGAGCAAGCTCTGGTCATTCTCTCTCTGGTTTCTGATGGCACGATAAGGCTCAGCCTTCACAACACCCTCTGATTATCTCTTAAAGACCCTGTGTCTGCATGCCATTACTGATGCATAGGAATGTTGGGAGGATGCAGACATTCAAAACACTATAGAAACACACTGCATTTGGTCACAGTGGCTCTGGAAATATTGAGCAGCTTTCTTCACGTCATTGCTGCTGCACTTGGGTCAGGAGTCCTATGCCATGCTCCATGTTCTCAACTTATCTCTTGGCTTCTTGTTTAGATGCTGAGTTTAAACTTTCACCTTCTTCCATAGCTACTTTTTAAAAAAATTGATGTGGATAGGCACCATGACCAAGGCAACTCATGGGAGAAAGAGTTTATTTGAGGCTTACAGTTTCAGAGGGTGAGTCCATGACCATAATAGTATAGGGCATATAGAGCAGCAGATGAAACCTTTTATTTTGAGACACAATCATGAAACAGAGAGAGCTAACTAGGAGTAGTGTGGGCTTGTGAAATCTCAAAGCCCATCTCCAGTGACACACCTTCTGCAACAAGGCCAAACCTTTTAATCTTTTGTAAACAGTTCCACTGACAGAGGACCAACCACTCAAATATATAAACCTATGGAGCCATTCTCATTCAAACCACCGCAACTTCCCTACATCCTCTAGTGGAAAGTGATAATTAAGCACAGGATCACCATTTTTTGCAAGAAAATCCTTTAGGTATTTCAGTTTTCTTCCTGTTTCCTGCATTGGAACATTGAAGACTTCAGATACTGTTATTTTCCATAACATGGATTCAAGATAGAAAAATCAGAGATCACACTGTATACAATAATCATTTAAAGCTATTTATTAAAAGCCTTAGGCTGGATGTGGTGGTGGACACTTTTAATCATAGCCTCTGAAGGCTGAGGTAGGCAAACTTCCATGAGTTCAAGGCCAGCTTGGTCTATGAAGTGTGTTCTAGGCCAGCCAGTGTTAGATATTCTGTTTCAAAACAACTTTATCAAACATTATTTTTCCCTCAGTGGAACGTTGTTGTAGTATATAATATAAAGATAAGCAAAAGAAACAATGCTGTACTAAAAACCCAATTTCTAGGTACTAAATTTCAGCCACTAAAATTCCAGTTAGACTTTTCTAGTATTTCTTCGTTGTGTACATTGTTCATCTTGCTCCATCTTCAGTATCCGGTGTATTTTTAGTTACTGTAAGACTCACTGGCTGTCTAGTAACCCCACAAGAATTCAATAAGGCAAATCAGCTACTTATGTACGTCTTGCAAGAAATGTAAACCTGCTTTCTCAAGTGGCCATTTCCATTTGGCTCTGTGTCTCTCTTGAGAAAAAAAAATGTGTCATTCTGCTTCCTAGGCTGACTGGTCTGCTCTTCTAGGACTAGAACTGGAGCTGTTGTGTGGGGAAAAGATGGTGGGCTGGCTCCCTCTCAGAGTTTTCCTGAAGGCTTGGGTGCTTTTCTGTGTCTTACTAAACAACCCCCTCACTTTCATGCTTCAGACCTAGGTCTTCTGTTTAAAAGTTAGGTCACAGTGCTCCTCAGTTCCTGCAAATGCCAGCAGGCACGAATACCATCAGCACCACCTTTAATCTTCTTGAAAGTCTGGAACTCACCTTATTTATTGCAAACAAGATAAATTTGATTTGTGTGTGTGCACATGCTTGTATGTACTTATGTATGTGTAGATCAGAGTTGATATTGGGTATCTTTTTCAATTGCTCTGCCTTATTTACTGAGACAGGGTTTCTCCTTGTACCTGGATCTTACCAGTTTGGTTAGACTGGCTAGGCAGCAATCTTCAAGGATTCCCCCCAGCCCCCAATCTCTGCTTCCTTAGTGCTATGGTTACAAGCATGTAATGCCTGGCTTTTTAAAGTAGATTCCAGGGATCTGAATTTAGGTCATTATGCTTTTGGGGCCAAACACTTTATGGACTGAGACTGATGTGTTTTATGAATTGGTAATATTTATCACACACATGTGACATATACACACATACATATATACATATTTATCTGCCTTTAGGAATGTTTTGTTAATTGTTGCTACTAATATTTAGGGAATAATTCCAGTGCTAATATTAAAACATAATGTGGACACGTTTTTCCTAACAGCTGCAAAAGAAGTCACTGGTCAGTTGGAGCTGCTAGATCAATGGTAAGGAAATGTTGAACACATGAGATGATGCTTAAGCATTCACTGTCATAAAACACACAGAGAGCATATTCTTTTTCTTGTGTGAGCAAAACAAAAACTTACAAACCATAAAAAAACCATCAGACTTTTGACCATCTGTGCCCTCCAGCATTTTGAGGAAGCAGATCTGGACCTCAGGGGCACATGGTACATGATGATGCATTTCTTCTAGAGTTCCAATTATTAGCCTGGAATCAGCTTGAATGAGTAAAACACATTTGGCAGTTACGCACTTTTGCAATAAGGGGCACGCAGGCACTCAGTGCCATGGTTTAGTTCTGGTGAGAAGAATGTCCACTATTGCCATCCAGAGAAGGAAGATCTCTTGGCCAGAATTGCTGCTCAGCTGTCTGGATTCTCGAAAGCAGATGAAATATCTGTGGAATCCTTCAGTCCTGGAAAGCCTGGGGCCCACATCACAGCTGTGATGCCTGTGTTGCCATCTGTGTCAGGTAAGACTTAGCATTTTTTCATTGTGAAAGGATTCCAAGAACACCTAAAGATTTGCTTCGTGTTATTCTTGTTTTCTGTCTTGCTCAGTGAGTGAACAAGGGCAGGTGATTGTGACCATGTGGTACCTTTTAGAAGTTTCTGAATCGAAGATCCTGGTTCTGTAGCTCATCCATTTGGAATGTGTGAAAGGTCAGCTTTTGCCTTGTTTGTACAGCACCTATGGCAGAGAATGTGTACCAGCTGCAGAGCTTGTCACTGCAGGAAGCCAGCCTTGGCAGCAAGTAGCCACAATTTCATCTTCATTATTTGTACTTTTATTCAAAGACACTGTGAGGTTCACACATGACCATGACGCTTTCTGTTCTCACTTGCCATGCCCTCTGCCCCTGGATTGCTTTGTGTCTTTGTAGGTTTCCAGTGCATAATGCAGATGTCACTTGTGTATAGCAGTGTTCCAATCCTTTCAGATCTGCAAGGGACTAACCTCAATATACAGGCCTGTGCATCTCACACAACCATATCCATTCATGCACCTCACTGACTCACACCCACTCACACATACACGTTAAACAACCACAATTACCCATGTACTGCACACTCACACACAAACTCAGACCTTCTCATACACCCACATCCATATGTGGCTCACAGCCACACACTCATACCTCCATAGACATACTTGTGCACCTCACACTCATACACCTTACTTACACACTCACCTCTCCATATCCACTCACACATATACCACACACATCCCACACTCATAACCTTCTTGTTTACACACTTCCTAGTGTACTCTCTAGCAGCTCGAGTGTGACAGCACACATCTTTGCATTGTTGTTCTATGAATTCTTCCTATCTTGAAGACCACAAGTCAGGATTTATTTTCCAAGTAAGAGACTGTATTTTCTTTTTTAAAATTAATTTTTAATTAGATACTCTGCATTTACATTTGAAATGTTATCCCCTTCTCCCACCCTGCCCCCATTCCTCGTCCTCCTCCATTTGTCTTCACAAAGGTGCACTCGCTCCTAATCACCCTCTTTTCACCCCATTGCCTTGGCATTCCCCTACATTGGAAAAACGTGCTCTCCCTGGACCAAAGGCCTCTTCTCAAATTGTTGCCAGACACTGTTATCTTCAGCTACATATGCCACTGGATCAATAGGTCTCTCAATGTGTGCTTAATGGTTGGTGTTTTAGTCAATGGGAGTTGTGGAGGGTTTGGTTGGTTGATAATGTTGTTCTTCCCATGAGGTTACAACCCCTTTCAGCTCCTTTAGTCTTTTCTTTAGCACTTTCATTGGGGTCCCAGTGTTCAGTACAATGGTTAGCTGCAAGCATGCTCAGCTGTATCTGTATGTCTCTGGCAGAGATCCTGAGGAAGCATCTCTATCTGGTTCCTGCCAGTAAGTACTTCTTGGCATCAGCAATAGTGCTTGGGTTTGGTGGCTGCATATGGGGTGGATCTCCAGGTAAGGCAGCCTCTGAATGATCTTTTCTTCAACCCCTGTTCCTCTATTTGACCTTGTATTTCCTTCCATGAGTGTTTTGTTCTTCCTTTTAAAAAGGACTTAGGCACCCCCAATTTGGTCTTCCTTCTTTTTGAGCTTTGTAAGGTCTGTGAATTGTTTCTTGGGGATTCAGAGCTAGTATCTGCTTATCAGTGAGTGCATACCATGTGCGTGTTTTTTTTTTTTTTTTTTTGTGATTGGGTTACCACACTCAAGATGATACTCTCTAGTTCTATCCATTTGCCTACGAATTTCATGAAGTCATTGTTTCTAATAGCTTAGTACTACTTCATTGTGTATATGTACCACAATTTCTGTATCCATTCCTCTGTTGAAGGACATCTGGGTTCTTCCAGCTTCTGGCTATTATAAATAAGGCTGCTATGAACATTGTGGTGCATGTGTCTTTGTTGTATGTTGGACATTTGGGGTATATACCCAGAAGTGGAATAACTGGGTCTTCAGGTAGGACTATGTCCAATTTTCTGAGGAATCGCCAGACTTATTTCCAGAGTTGTTGTACCAGGTTAAAACCCCACCAACAGTGGAGGAGTGTTTCTTTTCTCCACATCCTTGCCAGCATCTGGTGTCATCTGAGTTTTTGATTTTAGCCATTCTGACTGGTGTGAGGTGGAATCTCAGGGTTGTTTTGATTTTCATTTCCCTGATGACAGAGATGTGGATCATTTCTTCAGGTGCTTTTTGGCCATTTGGTATTACTCAATTGAGAATTTGTTGTTTAGCTCTGTACCCCATTCTTAAATAGGATTTGTATATACTGGATATTAACCCTTTATGAGATGTAGGATTGGTATAGATCCTTTCCCAATCTATTGTCTGCCTTTTTGTTTTCTTGGTAGTGTCTTTAGCCTTACAGAAACTTTGCAATTTCATAAGGTCCCATTTGTTGATTCTTGATCTTAGAGCATAAGCCATTGTCTGTTCAGAAAATTTTGCCCTGTGCCTATGTGTTCTAAGTTCTTCCCTACTTTCACTTCTAATAGTTTCAGTGTACCTGATTTTATGTGGAGATCTTTGATCCACTTGGACTTGAGCTTTTTACAAGGAGATAAGAAAGAATCAATTTACATTCTTCTGCATGCTGACTGCCAGTTGAGCCAACACCATTTGTTGAGGAGGTTGTTCTTTTTCCACTGAATGTTTTTAGCTCCTTTGTCAAAGATCAAGTGACCACAGGGAGACCGTACATTCAAAGCGTTGTTTTCTTTATTGTTAAAGGCTTAGAGATATTTAAAAATAATGTTCTAAACTTTCACTCAAGCATCATGAGAACAGGTGTTGCATCCTCTCAGGGTCCAGCTGTTGAGAGATAGGGATGAAGGAGAGTGGTGCCTACATCAAGGTCCTGAAGGACTGGAAATGGTGAATTTTTCTTTGACTATCTGTCAGTCTCAATCTTTTGCTTGTGTGTCTGTCTGTCTACTTACCTATCTTTCTATTTGCTTTGCTTTGGGTATATTTAATGAAAGCCAGGAGATGGGAAATGTCATTATTTTGTTTTTAGACTACCTAGTTATGAGACAGAACTACCACAGCTGTGCTGATGCTCCTGCCTCTGTGCTGGTAACTGCTTGGCAAGCAAACTTTGCCCACACTTCCTTTGGCATGGCAGGCCCTCTGATTTTTTCTTTTATTGTGTTAAAAATACATAGCTTAAATGTTGCTGTTTTAACTCTTTTAAAAAGTGTGAAGTCCCGTGTCTTTAGGTAAGTTCATGTTGTACAGTCATTCATATCTGGGACTATTGTATCCATACCCCTTAAACAGTGAACTTCCCCTTTCTACCATCTGGCTGCCCCTGGTAATCGCTGGTCTGCAATATCCATACTATTACCATTTGTCTATGTGACTTTCACCAGCTTGGGTACCTCCTGTAAGAGAATCACATGATACTTGCCCTTCTGTATCCAGCTTATTCACTAAGCAGGAAGCCCTCAGCATTCATCCATGGGCAGTGGTGTGTATGCCAGAGCACCTTTCCTTCATGAGATGAAATGACACTCCCATGTACTTTGGCTTATTCATTCATCTGTCCACCCATAGCTGGTTTGCTCCTGCTTTCTGGATCCTGTGAAGAAGGCTGCTATGAAAATGGGTATATGGATACTTTTGGATTGATGGATCATATGGTAGTTATTCTGTGTTCAATGTACTGGCAATGTCCCAGGCTCCCAGTCAGGATGAATCCTCATCAGGGCTGTTCTCTTTCTTCTAACTTTTATTTTGTAAGTGATATAGTCATCACACTGTAGAGTGGTATTCATGGTTTTGATTTCCATTTTCCTGTGACCAGTGATGTTGAACATGTCTTTATTGACCATTTGCATATTCTATAGGGGAGAAATGTTTTTGCCCAATTTTTTTAAAGCTAAAATTGTTGGGCTTTCTGTCATCGTTAGACTTTTTTCATTTTAATACTTAATAGAGTGAAAATAATTCCATCATTCAGCCAGCCAACACCCCCTACCTTCATGAGTGTAGTTTTACCCTATGCTGGACCTTTGTCCTGTTCTGATAGCAACTGGGACCACAGCTTCCAGGATCTGATCTGTTCCTGTGGACAGATTACCTGTAATACTAAGGGATTTTGAAGGGTCTAGAAAAGCAGATTGTAAGAAACAAAAGAGCAAATTTCTCTTATGTAAATTGATGGGAAGACTCACTTTCCTTTGAGCTGACTGCTCACTGGGTCCTAACTTCTGTCTGTAGACGTGATCTAATTACTCGGAGGGGAGTAGCATCCTGGAACAAAACCCACTTTGGCACTTACAGCTTGTCTGGATGAAAGCTTGCCATTTTTCTTTCCTTAAACATTTCTTTGAAACTGAGGACTTAATGTGATTTAGGCCCATGGAACCCTATCATTCCCACTCAGTCTTCCTCAGCTATGGCACGGACCTTTACTCCACATGCTCTCTAAACACAGATAATTACCATGGTAACTGCAGTGTTTCACGACTCTCACGCACACTCTTGCACCTTTCTTAAAGAAACAGATCGCAGCAATGGAGAGTTAAAACAGTAAATCACCAGAATGTTTTTTATTTGTTGTTACAAAGCTGTCAGAATTTAGAGATGTACTGGACATTGTCACCCACTATCATGGCACCAGGAAAATATAGACATTTGTCCAGGCCCTTTGACATGTTGACAGGAAGTAGGGACTTGTTTGAAACGATGTGTAAGGAATGAACGATGGGTTTCTAGATTGTGGGGCTCAGGAGACACCCGAAGCAGAAAATGTCATTAGAACTCAAAGAATGGAATGAGTAGGTTTTAACCTGACACCTTTACAGGCCAATTCTCTTCAGAGAAATTAGTTATAATCACTCTAATGTTGGTAAGAGCTTGGGCAAACATGGCTTTTTGCTACATCTAATTTTATCCTTGGCTGCATTTGGAAACATGCACATTTTTTTTTGTTCCTTCTGAAGTCTCTCTTTCCCTCTGGCTATGTAAATAAGCTTTTTCTTGCTCCATGTAAGTTGGCTGAGCAGCCAACAGAATGAATGCCATATGATGCTTTTACCAAGAGGCATCTCCACACAACTCCTATGGCAGCATCCTCAGTATGGGTGCTCCAGAGACGCCGGGAACACCACCATGATGCTGAGTGAGCCATATCTCTTTCATCTTGTTCGTGTATATAGACAGCAGATGTCTGTAACCCAACAGATAAACAGACTAGCTTTTCTGCCCAACGGAACACTGGTCTGACTCCTTATCATCAGTTGCTCTGTCTCCAGGATGCTGATGTTTTGGTGAGAGAGAAGAGAAAACACCTTTCTGTTTGATTGTTTTCTTTTAAACTAATTGTAGTAATAAGTCTCAGACAATGTGACTGCTGGGCCTCTCCTACTAACCCAGCAGCAAGGATGAGCTTGAGCAGTGTTGAGGTAAATGCTTCTTAGTGCTTAGCTTGGAACGCAGCCAAGCCCTTCAACTCCCACGCCAATTTGGGAATGTCTACCTGCAGTTTTTATATCCTTTGCCTGAAGATTCATTTTTCATTTGCAAGATAGAGCCCCTGAATTTCAAGGACAATATTTCTATACTTCTTTAGAAAGTATACATAGATAATGTTGGAATGAGAACCTATTTTTAAGCCTAGCAAATATGTATTTTGTGGTCATTATCTGGCATGTATGTACCCTTCTGAACTTTCTATAATTTAATTAGAATTCCATAAACCTAAATTCTATCAGCTCAGAGGCCAATCAGCTGCCAATGTGTATTTACCATCTAGGGAAGAAAGAACAGATATGACCTAATGCTGCCCTTTTCCCTGCAGAATTGCCTCCAAAGAAGGAGGAATGAAATGGGAAAAGAAGAGCCAACTTGAGTGTGCCTTCTTGTGTATTGGCCAGAGGGTTCAGGAGAGGCTGTGTGGAGAAGAGACCCATACAGAAATAAGGGCCACACTTTTAGGATGATCAACCCACTGACAGTGAGATAAGAATTCACTGTGCTTTGGATCTAGTTTTCACTGTGCCATCCTGATTGGATTGCACAAGTCCATGTTGGTGACTGACATAAAGATTATGCCCTTTCTTAACTGGGTGCCCTAAGAGGGGTGCTTGGCTCAATTTTCACACTTATGTGGAACTCATTCCTATGTGTTCTGCCAGGAACACCTGCTGACTACAGGCTTTCTCCTCATCCTTCAGATCCATGTTCAAATACTGTGTTCTATAAAGACCTTTCATCCTACCCCTAGAAAGGTCAGAAATAGATAGGGATTACGGCCTCAATTTTCTATTGAGTGGTTCCTTGACTGTTTGAATCAGCAAACACCAAGGGGCCAGAGGCTGTGGCAATCTCTAGTTACTAGTATGCAGCACATAGCATAAGCTTAACAAATGTTTAAAAGTGGCGTTGAAGAAGCAATGAGCCATGTCCCCAGTGGCTGCCGCTGATGGGCCACTGTCTTTTACCAAGTTAATTGCTCTTTATACAACCATAACCCTTATGGGCTTTCCTCATCTGGTATCAGCCTTTCTGCTTTTTGAACTTATTTTCACACAAACAACTGCTCTTGTAAATTAGCCTTGTCCTGTGCTTTTTCTCAGGATCCAAGGGCTAGAAATAAAATTCACTTGATGTATTTGTTATTGTTGCACATGACACTGGGTTTTGCTACTGTTAGAAAATTACTGAGAAATTGAAGTGTTTTTTTTTAAAGATTTATTTATTTACTAGATATAAGTACACTGTAGCTATCTTCAAACACACCGGAATAGGTCATCTGATTCTATTACAGATGGTTGTGAGCCACCATGTGGTTGCTGAGATTTGAATTCAGGACCTCTGGAAGAGCAGTCAGTGCTCTTAACCACTGAGCCATCTCTCCAACCCTGAAGTGTTGTTTTTAACTTACATATTTCTAATTCTTCTCTAGAAAGGGTGTTTTTAATTATATCAATTCGCAAAGCATTCAACCCACTTTCTCATAACTTGTACTCTCTGATCTTTTGGGAGCTTTATCCAGTGAATACAAATCTTCTAGTGACATAGTTCATAGCCATTATGTCCTTCTTTGCCCACTCCCCCTCAGGAACATTCTTAAGTCTGTCTTCCTTATGTACCTGCCGAATTCTCATCCTTACAATGCAACGCTATGACACTACTATGTAAGAGGGTTTTTTTTATTGGTTTCTTGGTCCATCACTGACCCTCTAGATTTGGAACTACCCAGGAGATATTTCTCTGGCTGTGCCTGTGAGACTGTCTCACTGAGGAGAGATCTGCCCTGAGTGCTGCTGGTGCTGCCCTATGCAATCCCAGAATGAAAAGGGGAAGGAGAAGCTGGCTGGGAAGCTGTGTTCCTCTCCTTGTGGTCCCTGACTGTAGTGTCCTGTGATCAACTGCCTCACACTCTGGTGCTGTGCCTACCATGGTGGATAGCTGCCCCTTAAACTACAGTTCTTTCCTTCCTGAAGATGCTTTTACTACGTATTTTGTCACAGTGATGACCAAAACATCAATTTAGCTTTTCATGTTGGTTTTATGATGCAAGGAGATAAGCTGGAACTAATTTTCACATATCCCACCAGGAAACAGAGGAAGAACCAGCTGGTATTCTATAACTTCCTTTGAGGATATTCTACTGGCCCATAGCACTTCCTGATTCTGGTACTTTTGTAGCCAAACCTTTTATACATGGGTCTCTAGGGGATACAAAACATCTAAATATGTAGGACCATGTGCTATCTTGTCTTTTCATGCAAACATCTGTCCCTGTTCTCTGCCTTGTCCTGCCTTGAAACAGACCTTCTATCTGAGCAGACAGGGCAGGGTGTGATATGAATGTGGTCCTTCTATCTGTGCACTAAGGATGAATGTACATTTATGTCCATCATGACCCTGCAGTCATATTGCTCTTTCAGCAAGCCTGAAACAGAAACATAAAGAAAACCATTCTATGATGTTTCCACACAAACAATAATTGATGCTGTATGGGCTGCCTTTCTCTGTCTTTTGTTTTTTAAAGTCCAGTGGAAGCCTGTTGTGATAAGACCTTCAAGTATTCAACATTATTGTTTTTCAGCCTATTTAGGTCTTCTAAGTCTTGATCTTGTTAGGCTATGTAGTACCTGGGTCAACCCTTTGGCTTGAACATTGTCTTCCCTGCCTTTTTGTTTCAAATAAAAATGTTATTCAAGTCACAAGTCCTTGGGAACTTGAATTGACCTCACTTTTATTAAAATAGTGTGGCAGATCAGTATAATTTTATATTGTAGTAGAAACTATGCAAAGGTATTATGAGAAAAATCTTGAAGGAAGCCCATATTATCAGGGGTTAAGACCTGTCTTAGTGTTTTACTGCTGTGAACAGATACCATGACCAAAACAACTCTTATAAGGACAACATTTAATTGGGGCTGGCTTACAGGTTCAGAGGTTCATTTCATAATCATCAAGGTGGAAACATGGCAGCATCCAGGTAGGCATGGTACAAGAAGAGCTGAGAGTTCCTACATCTTCATCCGAAGGCAGCTAGCAGAATAATGACTTCCATGCAGCTAGAATGAGGGTCTTAAGCCCACATCCACAGTGGTACACCTACTCCAACAAATCCATACCTTTTAAAAGTGCCAGTCTGTGGGTCAAGCATATACAGACCATTACAAGGCAATTCCAGGGATGGGTAGGTAGGTAAGTAGGTAGGTAGGTAGATAGATAGATAGGTAGATAGATAGATAGATAGATAGATAGAGAGGGGGGAGGAGGGAGAGAGAGAGAGTGAGGTTGACTCTATTCAGTAGCTGATGAAAATGAAGATCCTTAGCATGATGTCTATTGCTTTGTCTTAACTAGGTAGTCAGAAAATTGCAGTGAGTGTGTCCAGTATAAGCTCAGCCAATGAAGCTGTCCTGACCCCAAGTGTTTACAGCTTTTTATGAAAGTGTTTATAAGCTCAGATTTCATAATTCATTCCACATTTTTCTTCTGGTGATTGACATAAAGCCTTTTGATTTGTATTTTTAAATTACTTATGTTTTTCTTTCTTTCTTCATTTGTAGTTTTAAATCATGACCCCCTTTTCTTGTGCTTTTGGCACCTCTCCTATTCTTTCCAAAGTTTAAATAGAATGTTTTGTAATACCATTTCATTTATGCTTTGAGTATAATCCATTTGTATCTAAAGGTTGTACTTTATTTGAATCACCAGGTAATATTGCTAATTAATGTCATTTATTTTTACTCAAAGCATTTTTTATTAAAATTATTCTTTGAAAATTTTATTCCTTTTTATAATACATTCTCTCTACTCTCATTTCATCAAAACTTCCTTTCATTCTAGGCAACTTCCTGAGACTCTTCTCTCTCTCTCTCTCTCTCTCTCTCTCTCTTGCTTATATCTTTTTGTTTTGCTCTGTGACCCCCACTGAGCTTAACCAGGGCTTTCTGTATGAACATGAGTATAGGACAGTCCCCTCTAGCATGGGACTTACCAGTGGCTACAGAACTGAAGACAATGAGTCTCCCCCAGCATCCAGTAGCTGATAGTTCCCCAAGAGGGGTAGTACTTATGAGTCCCTTTCCAGTTTGCAGTTGCCAGCTTATAGAGATCCAGTCTTGTACAGGTCCAACATAGGCACACGAAACTGCTAGGATTTTATGATTACAAGCCATGCGGAAGAGATCAATGACTGTCTCAGTACCAACCTTCCAGGCAAGCCATGCCCACTGGTATAGTATGACCTTTGCAGGGACACCAGCTACTCTGATTGAATTTGAGACCTATTTCACTAGAAAGAATTTCATTCATGGTTTTGTAAACCTGACCCTAAACTCCATGGCTGAGGAAGTCATAGGCAACAGGAGAAAACTATTTTACCAAGTGGATACGGGAATTCAACTGCTTTCAAAATATTTTTGTATTCCTGGGAAAGTGCTGCTCTTGGCCTTGGTTGACAAAGCTGCTTTCTCCAATGAACACTGGTGAATGCAGAGACTCATGGCTACTCAAGGTGCTGAGAGTAAGTGCTGAGTGCTGAGCCCTAACAGGATATCTGCTTCACCTTCTCTCAGGCTCAGGGATTGTTGCAGCAAATATTAAGTAGAAGGCTTAATCTTTTATTGCCTTCCCCCCAAGTCTCACTCCACAGATGCTGCTCTAGTGTGGAGTTGATTGCATGGACTCTGTCACATGGTGGTCCTCAAGCCGCACTCTTCACCTGGTTCCCTTCCCAGGTGGTTCACTCCATCTGCCCTGTTGCTTCTGTCCCCAGGGGGATATGACAGCCCCCTTCATGTTTCTTTACTCCAATGCCCAGAACAAACATAACTCCAAATCCCAGTAGCTTTTCAAGCAGGTTTATATATTAAATTCTCAATCCATAAACCCTCTACACAATAAGATTATATCCAATGCACAAAGATACAAACTGCCCTTCTATATAAAATAAAATGACCTATAACATTCCTTAAAATATTCATATCTCTTGCCAGTTATAGCCACCTGGATCTAGATCCTTCTCAAGCTCCATCTTGATTCTTCCCAATTTCCTTTCTGCCTCCTACCTTCACTTCTGCTGCTTGACTTTTCTCCACCTAACTCTCCCTTGTCCAATCATGTGCTGCCTTAACATAAATCTACAAGGGATCACCATGGGAAGGGGATGAAAAGGACGTAGGAGCCTGAGAATAGGGAGAGGACTGCTAAATGCCATGTACTCGCATCGTTTGCGTTTCGCCTTTTCACTATTCAGGACATGGGGGACTGCTCTAAAGCACAGCAGTTCCAGTTTCTCTCATTGCTGTGGTGCCTCCCTCACAGCAGGCTCTTAATGCAGCTCATTAAATAATGGAGTAAAATCTGAATTACATACAGACTCTGACCACTGGACTTGTAACCCAATGAAGGTTGCTTTAGCTGTAGAGCCCTTGTAATTTCATGAATATTTCTTTTATCTTTTTATGCATTGTTTAATTTTATTCTGTTTTTTTAAAGTTCTTTATTTGCTTTAAAATGAGCTTGTTAACAGGAAAATCCTGTGGCTAACTTATCTTAAAATGTAAAGTCTACAAAGAAGGAAAACCAAAATGTGGATGCTTCAGTTCTTATTAGAAGAAACAAAATACAGGAGAAAATGTGGAGACAAAGTGTGGACCAGAGACTGAAGAAAAGGCCTTTCAGACACTGCCCCATCGGGGGATCCATTTTATATACAGCTATCAAATCTAGACAATACTGTGGATGCCAAGAAGTGCATGCTGACAGGAGCCTAATATAGCTGTCTTCTGAAATGCCCTTCCGGAGCCTGAGAAACACAGAGGCAGATGCTCACAGCAAACCATTGGACTGAAAATGGGGTCCCCAATGGAGGAGTTAGAGAAAGGACTGAAGGAGCTGAAGGAGTTTGAAACCCCATAGGAAGAACAATAATATCAATCGATCAAACCCCAGGGCTTCCAGGGACTAAAGAGTATACATGGAGGGACCCATGACTTTAGCCACATATGTAGCAGAGGATGGCCTTATTGGGTATCAGTGGGAGGTGAGACTGTTGATCCTGTGAAGGCTTGAGGCCCCAGTATAGGGGAATGCCAGGGCAGGTAGGTAGTAGGGAATGGGTAGGTGGGTTAGGGAGCACCCTCATAGAGGCATGGGAAGGGGAATGGGATGAGAGATTCCAGAAGGGAAACCGGGAAAGGAGATAACATTTGAAATGTAAATAAAGAAAATATCCAATAAAAATACATGTATAAAAAAATAAAGCCTACATCAGTTTGTTTTTCATTAACACTATTGAAAGCCAGAATCCCTCATTAAGCATCCTATCAGAGTTTAAATTGTGTTTCCCCTTATAGAACCTAGATTTGTGACATGATTATAATCTGATTTGAAGGCAGAGGGGCTGGATTGGAAAGTAGGCATCAGAGGAGGTCACTGTAGACTCTTATTACCCTCTCTCCTATTGAATCCTTTCCTATTCAAATGTGTTTCTGAAGCTTTAGTTACCCCTCATGAACACGTAGCTTTGTGAAGGAGAAAAAACAACTTCAACTCAGTTAAGCAGTTAACCTTTGACTTCATGCTTTACGTTGTAATTTCAGTTTTATTTATTGATTATTGTTCTTTCTTGTCTGATTTAAAGGGTATATTTGTGGTCAACATTTTACTTCCTGCCAGCATTACTTACAGTTTCTAGTTTGTTCAGAAAGAGAAGGATAGTATTAGGAAAAATATCCTCTGTGTCTGTCCAATGTACTTGGCTTACAACTGGCTGAAATAGACAGCATCATCTTAAGCAAAGGCTTGGAGCAAGGAGTGTGTGTTTGAGGCTCCAAATGATCAATTCCTTAATCAATTGTTTTCTGAATTGTCCACAGTGTTGGCCAGAGGCAGAGGCTCACACAAGGTGAAAGATCTGGTTTTGGTCACAGAAAATTCCAGAGGCATGGGAGAGAACCAGCTGCAGAGTCCCCTTCTAGCTTGCCATGAAACTTCTATCCCCCTTGGTAGGAATCAAACCCACTGTCTGTGTGATGGCTTGCTGGGCCCTTGTCCAACCTCGGAGTCTTTGAAGGGGGGCTGTCTGGACCGACTTATCTAGCCCTCCACAGGTGGTATCACGTAGCTTCTGGCTAGCAGTGCTGTTAAAACTATGACATTTAAATATCAGAAGCTGCACAAGTCTGGAAATCAGGGGAGAGCAAATCCAAAATGCTGGGGATTTCTGGAACAGCAGCATTTGCAAGTCTGTTTCTTTGTCTTTTGTCTGCTAAATGGTGTGCTGTACCTGAACTGATGGGCTTGGTTATAGTTGAGTCTCCAGCTAACAGACAGGGCCTGAGGAAGCAAGGATTGAGAGAACAGAGGGCTTGCTCATGATCCAGGGCTGGAGCACCTTACTAGGAGAAGCTTTGAGAAATGGTGGTTACTTCCTTACTTTGGGTGGGGGGGAAGCCCCTGCTGCTTCCTCTAAAGATGAATTTTTCCCAATAAAGACTTAGATCCAAAGAGATTATTAATTGGAAAGTGAAGGGGTGTGAGTTTTACAGGTTCTGGAGCACTCAGAGTCCAGCTGTTTCTTTTTAATGGGTATGGCTTTTCCCTTCCTTGTTCTCCGCCAGAAGGAGTTTGCACTCCAGACAACTTTTTACAGAGCGATGGTCTGTCACTCTCTTACTATGGGATAGATTTAGTGAATTTATTTAAAGCATTGTCCTCCTATATGGTTTTCATCCTGAACAGAGACCTCTCCATTCCCTCCCAAGTTCTGAAACCTTTTCAAACTCTGGGAAAATCTCTTGCTCTTTGGCTCTCTGGTTCCCTTAGTGCACACTGGCTGGATTTGAAACACCCCTTGGAAATTGCTGCCCTCCTTAAAGTAATTCCTTAAAGCCTTTCAGAGAACTTAGTCACCTTTGCAGCAGACACTGGCTGGAGTAATTTCTTACAGTTTCTAATTCTCCCCTGGGGGCTCTCTTTCTACACTGGGCATCCATAGGTGTTTGTTAAATGTGTGAATGAATGATTTCTAGAGAATCAGAGATATGACCTAAATCTGTCACAACTGGTAAGTCATGGATTTTGGAGAGAGGGGACAGGAGCAATGACATCATCTAAGTTACCCACGTTGCATTCACATTGCGTTTTTCAGACTTCACCATCGAGTGGAACTATGGCTTCAACACGCCTGGCCACACTCAAGAGGCTCTTAACACCAGCAAGAGTCACCCTTGCAAACACTTCATTTCACAAAACAGAGTTGGAGCCTGTCTGCTTCCACAGCATGGAGAGTAGCGGAAGAGACTCGGGAAGCAAGTACCCTTTAAATTCCGTTTTATAGCACTGTAGCCTCTTTCCTCCTCTCCTTCAACTCCCACACTCAAAATTTTATTTTACCATTGTTTGGTCTCCGGTGTCAAATAAAGCACCTTTTATATTTAGTACAATAGACCCAGTGTGGAGTTTGTCTAGTCCAAAGTGCTGTGCAAATATTAACCCATCCAACTCCCCTTGACCCTGACTTGTGCAGCCGTGTTTAAACAGTACAGTTATCCTGGATATACACTCCAGGCAGTAGCTAGGAACATAGAAAGCACACAAGAGCTTAAATATCTGCTAGGGCGTGTTATACACTGGTGTTTCCCCCAGTGTGAAAGGTCTTAAGGCCAGGTTGTTTAACAGTTCATAAGTCTTCTGGAAGAATGGTCAAGAGTAAAATCATGAACTAGCAAGGGGCCGAGTAACTTGTAGGAAACAGGGCTTTTGGTGATGGACTCTCTAAAGTATTTCAAAAGAGCAATATCCAAGGATTTTATTACTAGAGTAGAATTAAGCAACAAATTCTCAAGAATCTCCATAAATCAAAAATTACTAACCCCCCTCCCCCCAACAAAATAAAACTATCTGGCTAAGATTTGGGGAGTGTGCATGTCCATTTATCTACATGACATGTTGACTGTAGCCTGTTCTCGCAGCAGGAGACTGTTTTTCTCTTCCATCGGAGGTGTTTAGCTTGTTCCCACTCCCTGACATTGGAATCCGAACTGCACTGTAAAAGGTCCATTCCAACTCTATCAGGAAGAGTGGAATTTGAGGAGTTCACAGTTACTTCAACTCTCCAAACTTAATATTTTCCCCATAAAACAGATACTGTATTCCATCATCAGAGGATTTTTTTTCTAAAGTTGTACTTAGCAACGAAAGTGTAAATCTCTCTAAATTCCTCATGTCTAGCTTAGGTTCAACTCTTAGAAGTCCCCAGCGATCTTGGGACTCAGCTTCCTCATCTGTAAAATCCAAGGTCTTTGTAAAGCCTGGATGTTAAGGTTTCTTAATGCTGACAGTTCAACTGGTGTTTCCAAATGAAATTTCACCTTGACTTAAGCACATTATAGCCAAAGGCATAAAACCAATAACCGTGGTCCAAAAATGTTGTATTTTTGTATGGTATCTGTACTTTTATTATGATGCTTCAGAAGTCATTTGCTCTGTGTGTCTCTATGCATTTTCTACCCAGCAGAGAAGCATGTGTCTTTAACACATGTAATGTCCCCAAATCTCAGGGCATCTACCACTTAAATGACAGCTCAACAGGAAGTCAATAAAATATCATCTTCAAAATGAATGTCTCTCATCATTTTAACTATTTTGACTCATTAACATATAAATATGTGGTTGTTGGCCAAGATAAATGAAAATTTCCTGTCATCTTTTAATGTCTCTTGTGTATTTAGCATGTATTGTGGTGCCTAGGGCTAGGGTGTAGTTCAGTGTTAGGGTACTTGCCTGGTGTGTATAAGGGCCTTGGAACCTAGCATCAGCTCTATAAAAAGGAAATAACAAAAAGAAGGAGTAGGGAAAGAAGGAGGAGGAGGGAGACAGAGGGAGGATGAGGAAGAAAGGTAAAAGTAGATCAAGAAAAGAAAAATAAGAGGAAGAGAAAGAAGTGGTGCTGAGGATCAGAGATGATGGTGATCAGTGTGAGAAGAGGGTCTGACCTCAGAGACCAAAACCAGTGAAAAGAGTGTGGCTACTGTCAGCTTTTCTCCTCTGCACTAATGCATATAAACAACAACAACAATAACAACAACCCCCTAAAACTTCTAAATTTTCGAAAGGTGAACGTATGATTTCTCTCCATATTTTTTTCTGTGCTTTCCAAAGCATTCAAGTATCGTTATTGCAACATGAAACTCTGATAATGTGGTCTCATGTTGAGGTGTAGGGCAAAGCATGATGGGCCAGGCATTTGCACAGACAGGTAGGCTTAGTAGACTCAGACCCTTTAGCAGATCACTTCTGCTCTTCTCCGGTCTTGTAAGTGATGTGCCTGAAAACAGAGCCTTGCCCGGTGCCTGGTGCATTCTCAGGAATGTCAGTAAGTCCAGGACCAAAGCCAGTGCTCATGGAGTGCCCACAGGGTGTCACTGACAACAGGTTGTGCTATGCCCCCCCATCTTCAGGAGAGAAAGCATATCTGTGGAGACTGGGTCTTAGCCCCAAGGTCTCTTCTGCCTCTTTCTTTGTGTTATAAGTAGATCTCCCAAGTTCTGCTGACTAAAATTCTCCATGTAAGAGTAGGTTCCAGTCCTGTCTTGTATAAAAACACAAAGATACAGAATTGTAACAGCAAAAGTAAAATGGTGGCTTGAGATAGGGGGAAATGTCTTCTCCCAGAGGATAAGCATTGGATGAGGAATCAGAAAACCATTGCACTCCATCTGTAGGTTTAAAAAGTATTTGAAGTTTGTTGAGGATGGTTAAGTTATAAAACTGGAATCTACTGTGACTCAAAAAGTCTTTTCTATTCTCTATAGCTGAAACAAACAAACAAAAAGGTTACAAAGTCATTGCTACCTTACAGAAAGGCTTTGCTCCTCAAGCAGGTGATGTTAGCAGGACTCCATGTTCAGATTTCCACATTGAGCACATTCTGAGGTAATGGTAAAGCATGTTCTAAAATAATACCCAACATATTAGAACATGTTCAACTGGCTGAAATAAAAATGGAGATTTGTAAATATATTTATAGAGTCACAGACTACACAATGCAGTCAGAAATTTCAGAGTTACTATTTAAATCTGCTAGGATATTGTTCTTATTTTCACTTTCCTCCAAAATAGGTTTCAGTAGCTTTTGTAGGTGTGTGGAGAAAAAGTTAACTCAATTATGGAGCTCTACCAAGATGGAACACATATTTGGATTCAACAAGAAAGCCCTCAGATCATTTTTAGTATGTTGGCAAAGCAAAAATAGATGGTGCTATGAGTTTCATTTTTGCCAAAATTATTGCACTCATCACAGAAAAGAAAATGATGTGAACCTCTTCTGGAAATGATTTCTACAGCCACGAGGCCAGAGAGTGAATCTACTTAGGAATGTGCATTTTCTTTAGCATATAGCTCCCTGTCACCACAATCCCCTGCTATCTAGACGAGTTCTAGACCACACTTTTGAATTTGGATAAATTGGGGGAAAATTGAACATTTTTGGATTTCACCATGAATGAGTTTTTCTCTTTTTATCTGTCTTGTATTTGTTTAGATGTATTTATTAGGTTTGTTTCAGACTTCTTTTTTTTTTATAGGAAAGCAAACTCTGAAGCAATGTCAACAAACTCCGAAATTTGTAGAATAAAGACCCTTTCTTGTCCGCCTCCTCTAGCTGATTTTTATGCTTTTTTGTAGAACAGTAGGATGACTATCAGTGGAATAGTCAGAGAGAATAAGTAAGGCCTTCCCAGGAGTATGTGTTTCTGGAATCATCAACAGGCTCTCCTGACATGACACTTGAATTTCAAAGTATCTTTCAGTGCTGTCATTCATGGGTCTATATTAATAATGTCCAAATACTCTATAACTTAGGAATTCATATTAGCTACAAAAACACATTCTGACGGAAAAGCAATCATGGCTTATAAATATTATAAGTTCTGGCAGCTTATAGGCTAGGAGAGATGGGCTGAAGCACACAACCTAAGTGTGTGGTGAGCTAGAACATAGCTTTGTGTGAGCACACTGTGTGATGCTCACATAATCACGAGGCCTCCAAAGGATGCAGTTCTTATAACCTGTTCCTCTTAAGTGACATATGACTGTGTTTTGTCCTTAAGACCACATGATGACTTGGCAAAAGCACTCTTTCTGCGGTCCTTGATGAAGGTTGTTTCATGGTTGCTTGTCTCTAAAAGGAAGTATTTACAAAAATATTTATACCACAGGAATTAGCCTAAAATAGGAAAGTGGCTGTCCACAGACCATCGGGAAATTGCTCAAAGGTAACCTTTCATGCCCAGCTTTGTGTAAATAGAGCCTCTTTCTGCCCCCCTTGTAGTCACACACACACACACACACACACACACACACATACACGAGTCAGTGGGAGATGTGTTACAGCTAGTGAGTTAGCTGAAGCTTTACTGTTAGTGATAATTTAGTATTTGAAGCACCCGCTCTGACTTCTGAGATGAGGGGCAATGCCAGTTATTTGCTCCTTTATTTTGTTGTTATAAAGATAAAATAACAAAATACAAAACCACCCAACTCCACTCATGCCTTAAGATAGAAAAAGCAAAGCAAAAACCAAAACAAAATAGGATGTTTTCCCAGTGAGGTTTTACTTTTTTGCCTTAATGTTCATCTGAGCTGTCAAAATAACTTTATTCCAGTGTTTATTTTATTTACTTATTTCTTTTGTGGTTCTGGGGACTGACAAAAATTAGCTTAGGGATTTCATGAGCTAATTGTACTGTATCATTGAGCTGTACCTCAGTGCCTTTGTAGTAATATTGTGAAAATGTGCACATGTTTGTAAGTACAGCCCCAGGTATGAATAGTATATTTGTTGAGGTCAGAGGACAAACTTGACTGCTAGTCCTTGCCCTCTGCTTTGTTTGAAACTTCCCTGTCTTATGACTGTTGAGGGCCCCAGGCTAGCTGGCCTCTGAGTCTCAGTGACTTCCATCTTTATCGTCACATCACTGTAAAAGCAGCAGGGTAAGAGACTCATGCCACTTTGCTTGGCTTTGTGTGGGTTCTGGGGATTTGAACTCAGGTTTTGTGCTTGCACTATAAGCAGTTTAATTACTGAGCTATCTCCCCAATCCATTGCCTTTAAAATCTGGCCCCAAGTGGAAGTTTAACATCGATGCATGATCTTATGATTGATCACATTAATTCTCTTACTGAATGCCGCTGTACAAATCATGCCATTTTCTAAATGTCTCTGTCTTAAAGGCTCTGATTGCTCATATAACTGTTGAAGAAAAGACTTCAGTTTCTGCGCCTGCCACTGAGTGGACATTCCTTTTCTTCCCAACACCTCCACACCCCTAGTGCAGTGCTTTATGGTAATTTACTTTGTTTGGTGTATCATTGGGTTTGAAAAAAATTTACTACTAGTTTGTGCTGACCAAGCTTAGCTATTTAATTGCCTGGTCAATAAGTTATTCTGATCTCATAACTGCAATCACAAGGTCACCTTCAGTCTTCAGTGGAGAGATTATAAGTCCAATATTTGGCTATTTTAAAAGATCTAAAGCAGAAACAAAAGCAAAATGACTGGAACTGGCTCCTTGAGACACATAGGATTTATTCAAATACCACCAAGTTTGGTCTGTAGGGAGTGTAACTTGGGCAGCAGGAGTCCTGGACACTTAACAGACAGAGAGAACTGCCTCTAGTCTCCTTGTCATTTTTGCCATCTTGGTCAAGTCATGTGACTGTCAATTTCCTAAGCTGATTAGTGAGGAATTGGACTAGGTGGCATGGGTATACTGCTCTGTGCATTGCATGGTGAGAGGAAACCATTCCATCCTTAAGATTGCCAGTGTCTAAATCCTGTGAACCACCCTACCTCATACTGATTCCACACTCTTCAGAGACAGGGTCTGTGGCAAACTCACTTGTTTGCCTTCTGAAACTTGCTGACCTTGTAATGGTGTTGTGGGGATCTTTGCTGAATCTGTGTTTGGATAATAGTTTGAGTGCTGCTGCAGTAATTCTCTGTTCTCCATAAAAACTTTAAGGTGTGTGACTTGTAGCAGCTTACACAACTGAGAACTGGTGCCTGCCCTATATATTGCTGGATCCTTGAATCCTGGTGCTCTAAAGAGACTTTTTTGCTGGGTTTTTGTCTCCAAGGAGATCCATGTAGACACTATAAATTTGTTTACTCATCTGAGTCTTTGGAACAACACAGGCATTCAGTTCATTTTTGTATAAATAACTACATTATGGAGGTCTAATAATATGCTATGTGGTAGATCCATTAAAATGTGTTTTTTAACATATTTACTATATTTACTATATACATATATACTATATACTTATGTATATAATATACTACTTATACATAATTATAGTTATGCAACCATCACAACAGTTTTAAAATAGTTTTCTTCTATAAATATGAATATTATTATTTTTTTAAAAATTAATTGAATATTCTCTGTATTTACATTTTAGATATTATCCCCTTTCCCCTCAATCCCATCTCCCCTCCACCTCCCATTGCCTCTATGAAGGTGCTCACTCTCCCAACCACCCACTCCCACCTCATCGCTTTGGCATTCCCCTATACTGGGAAAACAAGCCTTTGTTGGACCAAAGGCCTCTCCTCCTATTGATGCCAGACAATGCTGTCCTCTGCTGTGTATGCAACTGGAACCATGTGGGCTCATTGGTTGGTGTTTTAGTCCCTGGTAGCTGTGGTGGGTTTAGTTAGTTGTGTGGGGTTAGCTAGTTGATAATTTTGTTTTACCATGGGGTTGCAGACCCTTTCAGCTCTGTCAGTCCTTTTCTCTAGTTCCTTCATTGGGGTCCCTGTGTTCAGTCCGATAGTTAACTGCAAGTAACCTCAGCTGTATCTGTATGACTCTGGCAGAGCCTCTGAGGGAGCATCTTAATCAGGCTTCTGCCAGTAAGCACTTCTTGTCATCAGCAATAGTGCTTGGGTTTGGTGGCTGCATATAGGATGGATCCCCAGGTGAGGCAGTCTTTGGATGATCTTTTTCGAATCCCTGCTCTCTATTTGTCCCTGTATTTTTTCCCATGAGTGTTTTGTTCTCTCTTCTAAGAAGGACTGAGGCATCCACTGAAGAAAATTATTTATATGCACATTTTTTTAAAGGAGACTTGGGTAATTGGGTTAACAGCTAAGGTACAGCTGTATAAGCATGAGGACCTGGGTTTGATCCCCAGAACCTCTGTAAAGAATCCCAGGCATATAAAGAACACTAGTGATCCCAGTCCTGGGGATGTGGACATCAGCAGGTCCACAGGGCTCAATGGCCAGCCAGCCTAGCTCAGTTGGTGAGTTCCAGGGCAGTGAAAAACCCTGCTTCAAAATGCAATGTAGTTTATTTCTGGATTACACTTGAACACGTGTACCCCCCCCCCCACAGAGATTGAGAGAGAGAGAGAGAGAGAGAGAGAGAGAGAGAGAGAGAGAGAGAGATACCCAGGCACACACAGAGAGATACACAAACAGAGACACACACCGACACACAAAAGCAGACACACATACAGACACCCACACAGACATACAGACACACAGATACACTCCCCCCCACACAGATACACAAACAGACACACACACACACACACACACACACACACACACACACACACACGAAGGACTGTAGGCATGTCCTCAGGATTATAATCTGAATTTAATACTCAGAAAACTAAGGAGGTACAAAAAGATCTCCAGCTATTAGTACCTTCATCACAGAGCCCATTGCTTTTTCATAATTTTGATAGATAATTGAGATGTAAAGTGGATACGACAGTATAGGGGATGTGTGTGTATGCCACGTGTTTTGTTTTAGTGCTAGGGATCAAATGTAGGGACTTTTGCTCATGAAGCATGATCTGTTCTGAGATGCACCTAGGCAAATGTGTAGACATTGGAAAGTCTGGGCAGGTACACCCGTGGTACAGTTGAGGTGATACACATGCCATTACCCCCCAGAGCTTTTGTTGGTATGAAGCTTGTGCAAGATCTGCTTCCTTAGACAAGTTTCCAGTGTGTAGTGTAGTGTTACTAACTACAGCACAATGGCATGCAGGGGGCCTCTGGAACTCAGCTCACTCACACACCTGAAACTCTGTTTCCCTCAAATAATGGTTCCTCTTCACCCTTACCTGGGTCCTGGAAACCACCATTCTAGCAACTCTATCAGTCTGATGATTTTTACATCTCTGGTGTTAATAGTCTGGCAACAGTTTTCTTTCTGTGACTGGATTGTCCTATTTAGCTCAATGTCTTTTAGGTTCACCTGTGTAGTTGTGGATGGCAGGGCATTTTCCTGGGACTTATAGGTGACAGAAATGAAAGTATATTTGGTTTCTATCTCTATTTTCTGACTCACATCTTCTGAAATTCTTGGTATTCCTAAGTTGTGGGAGTCATATTGTAGGTTATTGGGATGGCAAGGCCTGGGGATTCCTACATATCTGGCTTCTGAATGGGAGCTGGTTGTAAGGAAAGCCACCCATGTCATTAGAAGATTGTGGCTTTGCTGTTGTGAGGGAGAGGGGCCCAAAAGATGAGTTGACAACCAGAGGCCAATGCTGTGAGCAATCACACCAACACAGAGCAGCTGTAATGGTAGCCATTCCCACATTCCTATGCATTATTCCATCTGGCTGGTCTCCAGCATCCTCATAATGAACGAGAAGATGTAAGCATGATACTACCCTTAATCCTGTGGTTTAGGGACACTTTGTTTACAGCCAGGTCATGAGAATGTATTTGCTCCTAGCATCTGAGGTGGGTCAGTCTCGATGCCCTGCACTGTCTTCACGTAGACAGTATCCACTAAGTTAGACTGTAGGACACCTGGCACGAGAGCTGCTTACCGTGGGGGGAAAAACCCAGATGTGGCCCTGCACAGCAGTGCTCTGTGCTTTATGCTGAGTCCGAAGTGGGCTATTTGGAAGCACCAAGTATTGAGAAAAACATTTTCTCCTAGTCAGATGCATTTTCTTTTATCCATTCATCTCAACCCATTTAAGAGTTTCTTGTCTTGGTTGTTGTAGCACATGCTTCAAGGGATGCAGGTGTGTGACTGTCCATGATCCCTAGAATGCAATGCATGGTTTAAGTGGCTGTCACTTGAAGGCATCTTTACTGAGTATTTGGCATCCAAGCCTTCCCTGAAATAGTGATAATTTGTGAATTTGAGTTTTATTTAAATATGAATTATAGTTTTGTACAGTGTTTTTCAACAATCCATTGAAATATAATTTACATCATCTCTCCTCCCTCTGACTTCTCTCCCATTTCTCTCCCATGCTCAGCACCACCTCTCTGCCAAATCCAGGAACTTCTCTTCTGTAAACTGTTCTTTTCCCCCCTGTAAACTGGCATCTTAGATTAAAGTAAGTAGAAGCCTCATTCAGATGCCACCAGCCTTCCTTTCCTTTAATGGGCGGGGACACCGTTACAAAATCAAAGTTGTTTTGGACATGTACAACACAGCACAGCACACACCGAATACCCCCCTTTGCCACTGTCCCCACTCATGGATCTGTTTCCTCCCCACAACATTTCTCAGAGTTTATGTTAGGATGGGGTGAGTCACTGTGTAAGATGAAGATTGAGGACATTTTTGTATCAGTAATAGTGTAAATAACAAAGTCCACACGCTGCTGAGAAGGCATTTGTGAACTGGGCTCTCAAGTGGCTGGAGAAGGGGAAGATTAAGCACCTCACCCTGTGGGCTCAGTGCCTGCTTTTACTGAGACAAGGTAGGCACACTACGGGCTGAGACGGGTGGAGCTGGGCCACTCAGCTTTCCATGTTGTTGATAGCATTTCTACCTTTCAGAAGACACTGTGTCTTAGGCTCAAGCCCCAGATATAACTTATCTGAACCACTTCCATTTGAGGCTGTCTGATACCTGAGGTAAGCTTCAAGGGAGTCATTTTTGTTATCATTGAGATGTGGAAGTGGATGTGTCTGATAAGATTTGAAAACTTTCTGAAGATGGTAGTTGGAGGAAAATTAAGGTGGACTTGGTCATGGCTGGTGGGGAGGTTGGGTCTACTTAGGTGTGATTTTTATATTTCCAATTTCAAACTAAGGAGACTTTTAAGGTGACAACGGGAAGTATTGTGGTTAAATGGATTGATCTGGGTGTTTACATTGGGATACCTGGTTCTTAGCTGTGGCATGGTTTTAGGAGGTTTGTGGGAGGTGGGGATATAGAGGTCATGAGTTGCTGATGGGTATATCTTGAAGTTCAGAGCTGGGTCCTGCTTCCTAAAGTATCTTTGTCTCTGCTGTTTGATCTACTAAGGATGTGAAGAGCCCCAGGCTTGAGTTCGCAGTATACGTTCTCCATTCTCGGCAATGAACTCCACCAGGCCAATCTTCCCATGAGGCAAGATAAGTCCTCCCTCCCTTAAGTGACTTGATCAGGTGTTAGATCACAGTGACACAGTGACGGAAAAGTAATCAAAAGTGGTTTCGGGTTTCCCAAACCAAAGAGTATTTTCTCTCTCGGTCTCCCTCCTTCCCTCTCTAGTACAGACATGGTAAAGCTACAGTTCATCAGCCCAGACAGTAGGGGCATAGCGCATTACCACATGCAAAGACTTCCCCAAGGCTCCCTCTGGTCAGTCCTTCCTTGCAAATAGAAGCTCTCTACCAAGGTTGGGCCAGTGGAGAGTGGTGTGTCCTCAGTCATTTGACCTATATTCTTGTTACTTCCTTTTCTCCCTGGCTGTTTCAGACTCCTGCCTCTATTTCTGTATTGCTGTGACTGTCTCCTTTTCAGAGATGTGTCTCTCTTATCACCCACTGCACTGCTAAACACACACTCCCTGGAGTAAATGCTTGTTCAGAGCACTTTCTTCCAAAATCAGGTGTTAGGAGAATTTGTGACATAATTCTCAGTAAAATTTGTCTGTTATTCTATCTTTGACAGACTTTGTATTTAGCAAGACTTGGTACTAAGGAGTATCCCCCCCACCAACAAACTAATCTGTTAAAATAATAACATGCTTATTTTTTCCTTGCTGGTAAATAATAGCATAAATCATTTTTACTTTTAAAACTATTCACCAAGAATTTTCATTTCTGATGATTCAGGAGTGGTCAGATTAATGTGATAAATGGGGAAAAAATACAAACCTCATAGAAATTTGGCTTTTACCAAACTTTGTCTAAAATGTCAGAATACATTTTTGCATCTCCTGTAGGTCATTGTATGGCAAGGAAGGCTGGGTGTGTTTGGGAGCACTGGGTGATTATAGGTGAAATGACAGAGGCCACTCCATCACTGGAGTAAGAGCAGAATGTATCTTGTGACTCTGTGGGTGCTACATGCCATTGCAAAGGAAGGTCAACCCTGCTGCTCTGTTCTGGAACACACACACAGACACACACACACACACACACACACACACACACACACACACACACATACACACACACACCTGGATATGACAACTGAGCCATTTGACTTTTTCCTTCTCCCAGCAGGCTGCCTCCCAGCTCTGTCATCCAGAGTCAGTGCTGTCAGCTCCTCATGCCTTTGTGGGTGGCCTCTGTCTGACTTTTGTCTCTGTGCAACATTCTCCTCTCACACGTTCTTCAACCCCCTACGAATCCATCATAGATGGGGAACTATCTGCTGTGATTTTCAAGCAAAATGAGTTTATTTCATCTGAAGCTTTGAAAGAGAAGGTGGATTCTTTCACCCTGAGATCAGAGCATTTGGTGGTTAAGACTGGGCCAAGGTTGCTTGCGTTGCTAGGGGCCCTGGTCTGCGTCAAGGATGAGAGTTATGGGGGTGCGGCGGGGAAGTGCAAGTGAACAGGCCACCAATGTGTGCCTTCACTCCCAAAATCTGATTGGAGAGACCTCCTACAATTACTGGGTGGATCCAGGGCTGAGGACTCCTTGCAAGGTGGGGTTAAAAAATGTGTTTATGAAGGAGCTAGTCGTGCAGCATAAATGAATGTTGAAATAGACCAGAACAAGGAAAACAGCCCACCAGCAGATAGCCGTAAAGACTAAGGTTACACAACAGAACACACACTTTGCCCTGCTCATCCCTCTCTGAACTCAGGGTCAGGCCCCGCCTGAACCTTGATTCCCAGCTGGTGTTTGCTTGCTCCAAACGCTCTTCCTGGTTTCTCACCCTAGGCTAAAGCCAAGGAGTCATTTCTCACCATCTCTTCTTTAATATTTATTTCCTATTATTTGTGTGGGATGGTTGCCTTTGGGCTTTCTAGACAGGATGCAGGTTTTTCTTTGACATGCTAGACTTCCTGGGAAGAGGACCAGAGAGAAGTTGAGAGGGAAGGAACAGAGAGGAAAAGGTGCTCGCCAGAATTTACCATGGAATTTTTAGCCAGGAAACCTCAGAAAACCTTCTTCTCACCCTACAGTCTTACCACTTCTTTGAAAACTAATTGATCTCTGTGAACACTGCTTTGAGTCCCAGTCTCTGGCTCCATGTGAGCTTCCTCTAAGTATAACACCAATTGCCTGCTATTCTACACAGAAATTCTGAGATCGCAGTGTGCGGGGCACCCAGACTTCACAGACAGATGCGGTGCAGATGTTCCTGGTTGTGGAGGGATCCATTTGCAGAGGCAGTTCATACCACACTTTGCCAAAATTTGTCGTGGTTTCAACAAGTTTCCCGCTCTGCAGGGTATTTGGATCAGAGTGCCAAAAGAGAAGAGAGAATTTTAAGAATTTCACTTTCATATCAAGATGATTCAGATAAGTATCCTATTTCCTGTCACTTTTTCTTCAATATTTTTATAATTTTTAAAAAAAGAACTTGTATGTTTTGATCATATTCATTTCCCTACTCTTCCCTAACTCCTCCCAGGTCAACCCCATTACCTTCCTACTACCCAACTTCATTTCTTTTATCCCCCCAATAAACAAAACAAAAAAAGATAAAACTAAAACCATATGAACTCCAATTTGCGTTGCTGATATACTCTTGGGTTTAAGACCATCCACTCAATGTGGTCAGCTTACCAGGAGTCATACCCTTAAAGAAAACAATCTGCTTCCTCTAGAAGCCATGGAGTGTCTATAGTTCCTCAGTTGGGGGTGGGGACCATAGACACCTCTCCCTTCCTTGATTGAATGTAGACTGGCTTGATCTTGTACACATCTTGTGCAGACAATCAATGGTGCTATGAGTTCCTAAGTATAGTGGTTCTCTCATGTACAGAAGAAACACAGTTTGACTCCAGTCCATGCTGACTTCTGATTCTTAGTCTTTCCACCCCTTCTTCCTTGATAGTCCCTCAGGCTTGGGGAGGGTTGTGATACAGTTGTCCCATTTCTGGCTGAGTGCTTCATTGAAATTTATTTTCTGCACTTTAGATAGTTTAAGGATAAACAACAAAGATGTTTAGAAAAGTCCCATAGAAACCTATAATTGTGTGTGTGTGTGTGTGTGTGTGTGTGTGTGTGTGTGTGTGTGGTGTGTTATTGAACCTGCCTTACACAGGGGATTAATTTCACACCATAAGTTGTTAAATTAAAAAACCAATTCAGTGTCAGAAGTAGGGTACCTTCCCCCAAATCATTGGTCAGAGGTATCTGGGAGATCACCAATACGACGTCGGCTATTGCTGTTCTTGGTTGCCTACCCAAACTTGATGGTAAGTTTAGCACAAACATTTGTCATAGGACATAAGAATCAAGTTGGTACTAGCCAGGAAAGCTTTTTCCTGCTGGCCAGCTTTTATAATACGGGAAGGTGCACATAGGTTGTTAGGGAAACATTTTTAATGTTTTATATAACTTTGAACCATGTAAACTGTAATAATGAGCAGTGTGACACTATATGCCCAGAGAATACAATAATGGCACAAGTGTTATCCAGGTAATCAATCAATTTCTTGCTTGTATTTAAGATTCACCACAGAAGGAAACAAACAGGCCTAGACTGTAAACTCGGCCACCGACCCATGGTTGATGTAATAGGGGGTGAACCTACCACAATTACTTCAGTAATGGTTTAGTGTGGCTCTTGACTCATCAGGGCAGATTTTTTGTAGTTGATTTATAAATCTATAATTTTTTATAACATTTAGAATACTTTAAGATTTTTAACACTGCCTATTGTAATACATATAGATCTTTTAGAATAAAGTACCATCAGGTTCTTATTAATTTATAAGATAAAGATAATTTGGTGAAAATAATTGCTAGTGAGAGAATTAATTTCATTAGGATTTTCTTATAGCAACATTTTACATTTTGAATGAGGGCTGGGAGATGGCTCAGTCTATAACATGCTTGCCTTACAAGCATAAGAATGTGAATTCAGCTCCCAGGTCAGTGAGAGTCCTTATACCAAAGGAGGTGAAAAGTGTTCCCGAAGGTGACAATCAGGATTGTTTTCTGGTTTGTAATTGTGTGTGTATGTGCGGGCACACACACACACACACACACACACATACACACACACACACACATACACACACATACACATACACACACACATACACACACACACATACACACACACACTCACACACACATACACACACATACACACACATACACACACACATACACACACATACACACACACACATTCACACACATACACACATACACATACACACACATACACATACACACACACACTCACACACACATACACATACACACACACACATACACACACATACACACACACATACACACACATACACACACACACATACACACACATACACACGCACGCACACATGTGCACCCACATTTGGAATAAAATAATCTATAAAGACAGTATTAGATATACCATCTTTTAAAATCAGCTCTCTGAATGCATGGCTATGACATTAAGCCCAGAGATTTCTTCAATCCAGCCATTTATAACTTTTGTTGGCTCTTTGCAAGGCTCACTGTAAACTCAGAGACAGAAATATCCCCAGAGAAGCCTTTTAGAATCATAACAAAAATGAAAAAAAAAAGTGAACTTTTTTTTCACACATTTGAAGATCCATGCTAGGTAAACACAACAAGGTGTGCCTCTCATACCCGACTTTCCACTCCATCCTATTAGCAGGAGCCGTGAGAAGAGGAGGAGGAGGAATACTAATTTTCCTATATCCTATGGTGGCTATAAATACCTTCATAAATAGGGCACCTGTTTGCAGGAACATTTTTCGTCTATGTAATCCTAGAATGATTAAGCCAATGGAAAAATCTAGAAAGAATAAAATCCTAAGATTTGGTACTCTGTGGGAAGTACACTGGAAAAAACAGTGGTCTTTTAAGTTGGAACCCCTTGTGATTTTGTGATGCTGTTAAAACGTTTTAGTAATAAGGAATACAAAGGGAAAGATCTATGCTGTTTGTCTGCTTGCTGGTGTTTGTTGACAACTCTTCCAGCATTTTCAGATGATTTAATAAAATATTCATCATCATAGATCTGAGTGCAGGTGTGTGTGTGTGTGTGTGTGTGTGTGTGTGTGTTTCTTTTCAGTGAAGCAGAGGTTCAGAACATTTATTAGAATTTCATTTTTGTTTGTTGAGTTTTATTTTGTTGTTTTCAATACAATGGGATAGGACATTGGAGTGTCTTGGTTTGTGTCAGATCAGGTACATCTTTGGTTGATCCAGGTCCATTATTTGTAGAACCATCCAATAGATTCTTAGAATTTATAACTTGAAAAACATGTGGTTGCTATCAAAACTATTAAGAAATCCCCTTTTATTCCTCCAGGACTCCCTCCTCCCCACCCCCAATATTGTCCACTTAACCATATATCATTTGTCTGTCCATGAGTCCTAAGCAACAGAGTCTAAGCAACTACTTGAATTACATTTTTCTTTTTGCTTTTGTGCTGGGAGAAAATATAGTTAGGTTTCATGCTTCACTTCTATAGTAAAAATAATAATTAAATGAGCAAATACTTATTGACTACTTATCAGGTCTCTTTTGAGGTGCTAAGTGAAAACTTTATATAAGCCCTTTATTTAATTCTTAAAATGGTTCTACCAAGAGCTGCCAGAGTCATGTTTACCTTACAGGTGACAGAGCTGAGGTCAGAGCCAGTTGGTTAGAGTAGGGAAAAGCTACTTCGTGGAGAATTCTGAGTTCAAATCCAGGCAGGCACCATGTGTGGTCACTCAGTCTAGATTTTCTGTTACAAAATGTTCCTATTGCTCTGGTTCTTTGATTCTTAAGAGGTCAGCTGTGAAAAGGCCATCTGCTGGGAAGCCCTTCAATTTCACTGTAAAATCAGATGTGGCATAAGCAATCAAGAGAAATATAAGAACCAGAGCTCATATGTAAACTCAGCCCTTGTTTCATTCGAATGGCATGCACGCCCCTCTCTGTTTTTAACCCTTTCAAGGTCTAGTTATCCCAAATTTCTTCCTACTTGTCTGTAAAGATTCAGTTAACAACTCCTGAACAAGCAAAGTGTTTGAATGGTAAACTGTGAATATTTGAATTGTGCATATGTAATCGTCACCAGGGTAACACAGATGTGATCTTTGTATGCACCAAGGCCATCCCAGCTAACCCGATTCAAAAATCTCAAACTAGAAATATATCAAGAAGATATCAAAAATATCAAATAGAAAATGCATCTCACACACCTGACCTGCAGACCAGGCTAGGTGAGCATCATCTTAGCAGTCTATAGAGGAGCTTCTCACTGCACAGCTGACTGGATAAAGTAACATGCACTGTTGGAGACTTTCAAGTGCAGTTCACGTTGAAAAATCGCAAGGCAAGGCCTGTCCATCCATGCAGTCACATGCCTGTGCAAGAAGACTTCTGCTAAAATAAAATGTAAAGACACATTGCACTGTGACCCCTTTCCTTCTGCTGCTTTCTGCCTCTGGCTGAAGAAGTCATTATCCTGAGGGTAGAATGACTTCTCTTTATTCTTTTGGGTTCATCTCACATAGTGATATATCAGTAATCAGCATAGTCTATTCTATGATTTATTTTTATTTTTTTTATGTATGTGTGTGTTGGGGGGGTATGTGCATCAGATACCCTGGAGCTAGAGTTGCAGGGGAATGTCAGCCTCCTGATATGGGTGCTGGGGACAGAATTCTGGTCCTGTGGAAAAGTAGGGAATGTTCTTAACCATCAACTCTCTAGCTTCTGTTTTATGCTCTAACATGTGCACAAATGGTACTATATTATTTTGACACTATTTTCCCCTCACAGTAGATTATAATGTGGTATATACAAATACAATTTATGTCAACAACTGTAATGGTCCATTCTATGAATGATTGTGGGCTCATTTTCTCTTTGGGTGAAAACTTGCTTTTACTCTTGCTGTTACTAATGTTTCCTCATCAAGTGATCTCACACGTTTCTGGAAAGATGCACTTTGAAGACTTCTACAATAGGAAAACCCGAGATCCAGTGTTCTGGGTGCTGCCTGGATCATCCCAGGTAATTTCCACTGCTTTGTTGTGCAGCCATCCTGTTCAGTGTTAGAGACAGCTTGAATAAAGGTGAACATCTTTAAAGTGAAGCAAACCAAGTTCCTCTGACAAGTGGCAGGGGAGTCCTTCCTCCCAGTCTTCCCACCGCATCATCAGACTTAGGTTTCAGATTAAGAACTCTCACTGGTTACATGGTTTTGGGTATAAATACTTCTTTTTTTTACTGCCTTTTTACTGTTGATGGAGTCCCTGCCTTGGTTATGTATAATATCTTTTCTGATACAGAATTTTTAGTTTTAGTATTATCATTTATATATTTTTTTCAATGATTGTGATTTTTGACATGTTGTGTTAAATAAATTGTCCCATGATACAAGATCATAATGAACATCTCCTATGCATGGTACACTCTTCATATTTAGTACTTTAATCTATCTTAAATTCTTTCTGGAGCTTATATTAGACATTTACTGAAAGGAGATGAGGGACTGGGGTGGAGACTCTTGCAGAGGACCTGAGTTCTGTTTACAATACCCATGTGAGGGGTGCCAGGACTCCTTTCTAACTCTAGGTCCAGGGTTTCTAACACTCTTCTGGCCTCCATGTTCATCTCCTCACAGCTCTAGGGGCATTTCTACACATATACTTTTTTGACAACCAAAGTTTATTCCTTGGACCCTACAAGATAGCAAGAGAGGAATGAATTTGGAGAATGGCCCTGTGATCTTCATTTGCATGCCATGATGTATGTGCACACACACACATACACACTATACACATATACACAGTACACACACATACACACTATACACATATGCAACTCTGTACACACATACTATACACACACACTATACACACACTATGTACACATTATACACACACACACTAAAACAGGATGGGATGTCTGATATTAAAGTTTTTTAAGACTTGGCACTTGTAGCATGAGAGCAGAAAGGAGGCTCCTGGGTGAGAGAGTACAAAGAGACCCAATGATGAGGGGAAATGGTGGGGAGCGGGATTGATTAGAATAAATTTGTTTGAAAATGTCATTGGAGCCAAGTACTTTATATATAAATTAAAATAAATAAATACAAAGTATTTTATGATTCAAATATAAATGGAAGCCATTTGTTTTAGTCTCTGTGTTGACTATAATTTTTGTCATATTTCTAGTGTTCTATGTCTCTATATGTGCCTTATTATCAATTTTCTTAGCTTATACAGTTTACTACTATTTCATAAACTCCTATGTTATCTGTATTCAGATGATTTAGAGTTTATATTTTAATGACTTCTAGTTTATTCTTCTAAGTATTCATTTGTTTATTATTATTTTTATTATGGCATTTGTATCTACTTAAGAATGTATTTAAGTATGTCCTTATTATAGTGCCTATAAAACTTTTTCATTTTCTGTGCAACCTGAGACGCTATCCTTCTCTGCAGACTGGACTGTGCTGTTGGAGCACATCTCTATCTGTTTGTAGCTGTGAGCTCATCGTGACCATCAGCTCCTCCATCTTCCTTACTCAGTAAGGTCGAGGACTGATTCCTACAGTGTAGTTTTATAACTGTTTTTGTGCACAGTTCCAGGAAAAGGACTAATCTTTATGTTATTTATTGAATGTAGAAGTTCCAGACCATGTTGGTAGGCTGGTTCAAATTCCAAGCAAACATTGCAGTCTGGAATTTTATAATCTTGGAATTTTGCTCCTTGGGCTAAACACAGGAGACTCTCCGCCCTTTTGTGAGAATCTGTGGCCATGTGTTCACAGATGATGAAGTCTTCGGGGGTTTTCAACTCTGCTCGAGTGTTGGTTCAAACTGTACATTTATAACAGGACCAAGGCATTACTGCATATAGCTGTATGGGTTTGAAAACTTGAAGTGTCAAGGTAACAGACACTGTCATGTCTGCCTGTAGTCCAGCATTTCTTAATGTTGGGGACATGCTCTAAGAAATGCAGTTAGGTAGAATAGGAGCAGTGTGCACCTCACAAACTGAGATGGTCACAGTGTCATTAGGCACTATCTTCCCGCCAGACTACACATTTGAATAACATTTATTTATATAACATTTAGTGACTGGTATGTTATGTGGTTATCATTATATTTTATGTCTTGAACTATCTTTTTTTTTGCAAATGAAATCAGCTGTTGTATAATAGTTTGGGGCTCTTCTCTACGACACCATCTCTAGGTATTTGCATGAAGTACTTTGTAGGCTCTAGGTTACCAGATTCTGGAACACCTTTTCACTGTTTTCAGGGGTGATAGACCATAGGCTGTTTTACAATATGAATCTGTTTTCAGGAGGTGGTGCTTCCATAGGATTTTTGACTATGTGAAGTTTAAGGATGGCTCTGGCCAGTTTGGGGGACCCTGGCTGCTGTGGAAAAATTACTGCAGTCCCTAGCAGAGAACATGTCTCATCTTGCTCACTGAGTGTCTTTGGTCCCTTTTGTCTCTTCAAATGGAACAAATAAAATCTGGTCCTCTTCTATCATACCCTTGTTTCAAATGGCGAGTCCTGTACATCTTTCTTCTTTTTAAATCTACTATTAAGATGTAATTTTTTTTTCTTGTACCTCCCAGTCACAGGTCAGCTTTTAAATTTTTCAACATTTCTTTCATAGACCCCTTTCCTGTCTCTTTCTTTCTTTTGACTTCATTGTAAAACCAGTCTGATCTGTTACGGAAACTAAACTCAACTTTTCAAACCCATTCTGTTCCACTTTGATTATCTAAGCACACAGAACTCCTAGATACGTCATAGTCCAGGCTTTTAAAACAGGTTAGAGTTTGAGTTCATTTTATGGAGTTCTTTTGTTTCATCAACTTTGTTCATGATCATCATTTATCTTCCTTTTCAAAATGTACCATGTTTAGGAGTTTACTGAGTGAGAAATCAGACTGGAAACAAGGCACATCTCTATGTACTTGGAATCCTTCCTCTGCCTTCATTTTTCTGTCATTTTAAGCAAAAATGTATAATCCCACCACAGTGCTGCAGTTCTTGTTGCTGGAATGTAAAGTCAGATTCTCATATAATTTCCAAATATTGTGCTAATTTGAGGTAACATAGAAGGGGGTGGAGTGACTTTTGAAAGGCACTGGACAGAGAGCAACAGTGTGAAGAGTGTCCACCTCATTTTTCCTTTGACTTGAATTCAGGTGCTTAGCAAGGAGATCACCTGTATTAAACAAGTCAAAACCAAATGTCACACAAACCCTGAAGTCTGTTTTGGTTTTAGTTATTTGTTTGGTTCATGTGTAAGTTCATGTGTATAGGTACAGCACACATATGCATTAGGCACAGGGGAGTCTTGAGGTCAACTGTTTTCTTCAATGGCTTTTTAAAATTTAGTGATTGATTTGTTGGTTGATTTAGACAGGCTGTCTTACTGAATCTGGAGCTCATGTAATTGGGTAGGCTGGCTCCCCAGCAAGCTTTATGTGTCTCCACAGTGCTGGGATTACAGATGTGTTACCACCTCTAGCTTTTTACCATTGGCACCAGGTATCTGAATTCACATCCTCATGCTCATGTGAAAGGCATTTTCTGGCTGAGCCACCTCTGCCCTGTCCTCACAAATTTCTACATTTTAAAGGATTCAAGTTCTAGCCTCCTACCCTACACGTCTACCTAAGAAATAGGGCAGACAGTTACATAGTATCTTCTATTCTGGTGGTTAAATCCCTCTGCAGAGAAAGAGCCCTTTTCTCTCTAAAGAAAACCCATGTTTCAGCTGCCCTGGCCTGTGCCAATGCCCCCAGGCATATTTCTAAGGTTCTAATTTGCCATCCTCTTAGTTAATGCCCCAAGTGACCAATAATCCATGAATCCAGCCTGTTAAGAAATACCACGAGCTCCAAAGCACTGTAAAGGGCAGAGTCCCACCCCAGCTGAGGCCCTGCAGCTGAAGCTCTAAACCATCCCTTACTGTTGTGGCCTCCACGAGTGTTTTATGTATTCCAAATGACAGTTCCCAGGTAGTGCTTAAAGGTCCCAGTGTGTATGCTGGCTACTAGAATGTCCACAAATACACTCTTCTTTCTGACTTGAGCTTGGATCAATTGTGGGGGTCAGCTCTGTTGATAAGGGTGTTGGGTCATGTTTCACCCTGAGTCACACTCAGCTACCCAGGCCTCAGACCTATGAGAGAGCAGAACAAAACCCTTATGCATGAGGTTGCCCAGTCCAAGAGACAGGAGTGGTGATCTGACAAGAAGGGGGCAAGATTAGTGTTCTAAGTCTTTCTATAACTCTTATGGGTTAGCTGTTCTTTCTTCTCTTCCATGGAAAAGAGTAAGGAGAGAAACAAAGCCAGTTTGTAATTATTTGTGTGTGTGTGTGTGTGTGTGTGTGTGTGTCTATCTGTATGTATGTATGTATGTATGTATGTATGTATGTATGTGTGTGTGTATGTGTTGTGGTGTGTAGTATATGGTATATGATGCGTGTATCTGTTGTGTGTGGTGTGCTATATATGTGTATGTCTGTGTATGCATATGTGTATATGTGTGTATGTATGTGGGGGTATGGGCATGTATGTGTGGTGTGTGTGTTATGGCATATGGTGTGTATGTATATGGGGATATGGGTATGTATGTGTGGTGTGTGTTGTGTGGTGTATAGTGTGTATGTATTTGTTGCATGTTGTGGTGTGTGTGTATGTGGTGTGTGCACATGTGTGCATGCCTGTACACCTTCACGGAGGCCGGAGAAAGATGTTGAGTATCCACTGTTGTCGTTCTTATTTGTTTGTGACAGGGTCTTTGTGAATCTGGAGCTTGTTGTTTTGGGGTTAGGTTGGTGTAGATTTATGTTAAGTTGATACATGTTTGAACAGTAAAGAGGTTGGTGGAGAAAAGGTAGGAAAACAGAAGAGGAGGAGAGATTGAGAAAAAAATCAAGATAGAGGTCGAGAAGAATGAGCTGAATCCGGGTGGACATAATTGGCATTAAGTAGATATAAATATTTTAAGGGATTCTATAGGTCTTTAATCTCATATAGAAGGGCAGTTTGTATCTTTGTCAACTAGATATAATCATATTGTGTAGAGGGTTTGTAGATTAAGAATTTAATATATAAAACAACCATGAAAAGCTATCGGGACTTAGAGTCATGTTTGTGCCGGGCAATGTCCACCCGGGACAGAAGTAACAGAGCAATCAGAGTGAACTGCCTGGGAAGGGAATTTCGTGGAGAGTGTGGCCTGTGGACCGTGTGATAGTCCCTGTGCTCAGCTCCACACTAGAGCGGCATCTGGGGAGTGAGACCTCGGGGGGCTAATAAAGGGCTAAGCTGTTTGTTTTATTAGTCAGTGCAACAGGTTGGTTGTCCAGAGAGCCTCAGGAAACCTATTTCGACCACCACCCCCAGCACTGGAGTTAGGGGTATTCTTGCCTCTCCTTCTCAGTGCTCCTGCCCACGCCCCAGTTTTTATGAGGTGCTGAAGATCTGACTTCCGGTCTCCATGCTATTGTCACAAGTGCTCTTCTGCACTGAGTTGCCCCCTCAGATCCAGGAATGTTATTTTAATGGAAGTCTTTGTTAATGGAAAATCAAGGAATTTGAGAGAGAGACAGAGAGAGAGAGAGAGAGAGAGAGAGAGAGAGAGAGAGAGGGAGGGAGGGAGGGAGGGAGGGAGGGAGGGAGGGAGAGAGAGAGAGAGAGAGAGAGAGAGAGAGAGAGAGAGAGAGAGAGAGAGTGTTGGGGAAGGTGGTATTTGTGTGTATGTGGGAAATGTTTGGTGGGTGTCTTCCCCAAGAATTATACCTTATATGGTTCTTAGAAGAAAAGACTACAACTTTCCAGGATGTTGTAGAGGATTTGAAACATTCTTGGTTATTCAGTGTCTTGCCCAGTTTGTGTTCAAGCACACTGTGTTCTAGCGTAGATTAATCAAAATCAGAGCTACCTCAACTGAAGGTCTCTGAGAACCAGCACTTTGGGAGTTGGTTTTTTTTTTTTTTTTTTAAGTTCATTTTGTTCTTTTTCAACTGTTTCCAGGATTTTCCAACTCCAACATATGCTGCTGACAATAGGAATTTACATATGTTCTTCAGAGCATGATGTCTTCCAAAAGTCAGTGGCTGGGCAGGCCCATTCCTCCACGCTGTACAGGTATGTACAGACTTCTAATTTTAACACTCCCAGGCTCAGCAGAACTCTTACTTTTTCTGAGGCTTGATGCTCATCTTGGTTTCTATATCTCCTGCTTATAAACCAAATGGGGTTAATCAATTAGCTAAGACAGAAGCTAAAACCTCAATAGATACACTTTAACCAAATTCAATTGCTCCCCATGCCTGGGCCTTTGGCACAATGTTGGGATCACAAAATGTAGTGAAGATGGTGGCAAATTATTAGTTATGGAGCATTTGAAGGCCAAGAATACTTACTAAACCTCAGTGCTTTTGAAATAACAACATTAATAATTAATACTAATACTACTATTAATAAATGATAATTTCAAAGTCTTGTGTTCTCAATAACCTGCTTCAAATGCAGGGTGGCTGCTGTGTTATCACTCTGTGTTCTGAGCGATGGTTTATGGTGGATGGTTTCATGATACATTCCTGAAAAGTCTCCAGATTTCAAATATACACTATAAACTCCTTATGAAAGCTGCAGCACCGGTCTGTTTTATAGATGGTGCCACACCTCCTTCGGATTAAATAGCCCTGCTCATTTTCCTGTAATCATTTAACGATAAAAGATGGTTATAAAAAGCCTCTCTACAAATATGAACACTAGGTTCTTATCCAGTTGATTTAAGTATCACCTCAGATATTCACAGTGCTTTTAAAAATCATTTATATGAGTTTAGTGTGTCCGTGTTTACTGTTGAAGAAGATGAGATTGAGAAAAATTTAAAGCACATATATGAATGCATAGAAACCGTCAGTAGATGCTGGTGTGGTTCATGCAGTGAAGAGCCCACAGTGGCATGGAGGGAAAATAGGAATGGAAGAAACAGATAAAGACAACTTTAACCCCAGAGACTCCCCATGAAAGAATTTTAGGAACCTGAGGGGTCCTCAGGTCATACTTTGGAAAATGCTGGCTTGAATTTGTTTTTGTTGTTTGAATTTATTTTTGTTTCTTTACATTAAAAAAATTAGTGTTGTTTAAGTTAGGAGTTTCTATTGTGGCAGTGAAACACTCTGACCGAAAAGCAAATTTGGGAGGAAAGGATTTATTCAGTTTACACTTCCAAATCACTGTTTGTCATGGAAGTAAGTCAGGACATGAACTCACAGGGTAGGAAACTTGAGGCAGGAACAGATGCAGAAGACACAGAAGTTGTTGCTTACTGACTTATTTTACATGGCTTGCTCAGCCTGCTTTCTTATGGTACCTAAGACTACCAGTCCAGGGTAGCCCAACCTACAGTGGGCTAGGCCCTTTCACAATAATCACTGGTTAAGAAAATTCCCTACAGATTTGCCTGCAGCTCTCCCTCCCTCCCTCCCTCCCTCCCTCCCTCCCTCTCCTTCCTTCCTTCCTTCCTTCCTTTCTTTCTTTCCTTCTCTCTCTCTCTCTCTTTCTCTCTCTCTCTCTCTCACTTTACATCCTGATATCAACTCTTCCTTTCCTTCCAGTCCCCCTCCCACAAGGTCCTTCCCCCACTACCCCCTCCCCTTCTCCTCTGAGATAGTAATACCCAGGGGTATTACTCCATTATGGCACATCAAGTCATTGCAGGACTAGGTGTACCCTATCCCACTGAGGCCAGACAAGGCTGCCCAGTTATGGAAAGGGGGATCCACAGGCAGGCAACAGATTCAGGGACAGCATCTGCTCCAGTTGTTCAGGACCCACATGAAAATTAAGCTGCTGCATATCTGCTACATATGTGCAGGGCTGGTGGGGTAAGTCTAGCCCATGCTCACTCTTTGGTTGGTGGTTCAGTCTCTAGGAGTCCCCAGGGGTCTATATTAGTTGACTCTGTTGGTATTCCTCTGGAGTCCCTATTCTCTTCGGGTCCCTCAATCCTTCTTCCAATTCTTCCTCAAGACTCCCTGAACTCCATCTAATGTTTAGCTGGGGGTCTTTGCATCCATTTCCATCAGCTGTTGGGTGGAGTCTTTCAGAAGACAGTTATGCTAGGATCCTGTCACACATGCACTTTTGGGTCTGGGTTCCCTCATTTGGATAATATTTTCTAATTCTATCCATTTGCCTGCAAAATTCATGTTGTCCTTGTCTTTAATAGCTGAGTAGTATTTCATTGTGTAAATGAACCACATTTCCTTTATCTGTTCTCCAGCTGAGGGATATCTGGATTGTCTCCAGTTTCTGGCTATCATGAGTGAAGCCTGCAGCCCTATCTTAATGAAGGCATTTTCTTAATTGAGGTTCCCTCCTTTCAGATGACTTTAGCTTGTGTCAAGGCGACAAAAATCTACCTAGAACAGTGTGTTTGTGTAGGTGTGATTAAGAGAATGTGTGTTTTGGCAATCAGGCACATCCATGGACAGCTAGAAATGACTTCATAACAACCAAGCACCTTTAAAGCCAGCTCTCTGAGGGACCCAGCAATGAGACACGTCATCTCTGGTAGCCCAAGAATTGACAATGTTGATCTTCCTATGTCTGTCCCTTTGCACATGTGACAAGGGCCATCACATGGCCCTTTGCAAATGCACCACGAAACACCCTACACCCTCCCTCCCCAATTCTCTCCTCCCTCTCCCAGAGGCTGCCTCTATTTCCCCTCCCAGTAAACCTTCTACATGAGGCCTTTTGCATGTGATTTGTTTGGAATTCGCCACTTCTTTCTAACAGTGTGTGTAGGTGCACTCAGAGTCCAGGGGCAGACATCTGGTAATCCCTCTATTGCTCTCTACCTCATTCTCTCAAGAGTGGATGCCTCACTGAACCTGGAGCTCCTTGAGTTTTGCCTAGACTGGAGGCTGTCATGCCATGTTTTTGTTGATGACACGTCTAACACGTGTTACAGGCACATGGGGCCCACATCTAGCTTTTTATGTGGGTTCTGGTGCCCTGAGTACAGGTCTTTATTCTTGCATAGCAAAGCTCTTTCCTACTAAACAACCTCTCAAACACTGCTCATTTATTTTGTATTTTTGAGAGTAGGTCTTGTGTGGCTCAGGCTGGCTTCAAACTTTGTAGCTGAGGCAGGCCTTGAACTTCTAACCCTCCTTCCTCTACCTCCCAGATGCTGACAGACATTCACTCCAGTGCTCTTGCATGCCATGCTACTGTTTAGGATGTACCAATACCCTTTGCTTGGGCTTATTAAGCAATCAGGCAGTGAATAGTTTAAAAACTGTAGGTTCGAAGTGTGGTTTTAGAAAGCCAAAATTGTCCTTGGCTCCAATTCTCTCGGTTGATAGGTGTGCGGCTGTGGGCAAATCTTGCCAGTAATCAGACCCTGGGTTTCCCGAGTGAAGTGGGAGCATGTGTGGTTAACCGTGAGGACATACAGGGACCTGTGATGGAACTAAGTCATGAGAGGTCTTCAGCACTGATATCTGGGATAGAAGAAAAACAGAGCCAAACACTTCTCTGCTGCCAGGCTCCCCCATCCTCCCTGCAGGGAAAGGGCTTTACTGATTACAGTGGAATGAGAAAGCAAGTGCTCCAGGGAGGGATGGCTGGGAGAGAGGTGGAAGGCAGCTTTCAGCCTCCCCCTCATCCTGTGCCCTCTTTCCCTATAGTGTTTATCTTTAAATGCTTTGATCTAAAATGAACCATTCACTTCCAGAGTCCAGGCATAATTGTTTCTCTCTATTTACACCGTGTTATTTTGTCAGATGAAGTTTTGCTGCTGTTAATACGGTAAGGGGAGGTCTTAACTCTTCTCCTCCTGACACCTGCCCCTATTTTGGGCTCCTGCATCTCAGGTGCTTTTTCGAACTGTTTGATCACTTTCTTTGCTCCGAAGGGGTTTGCCCTTGAACCCGGGTGCCAAAGGTGCTTGAGATGACTTCTTGATAAGATGTGATCCAGTACCCTTTATCATTTCCTCTTAATATTAAGATTTTGGGTCAGCCCTGTGGGGCAGCCTTTGTTTGGAACCTTCCTCTAGGTTTGTAGAAAAAGGATTGGCCTTGTTCTGACGCCAGCAGAAACTATGGTGGTGGGCTGGACACTTTTCTTTGTTGAGTTATGGGACAGGTTCAGTGTGTGGGAACCTGGGAGTCAGAGGCTTCCCAGTTTCCCCAGGGGATAGGTTGACTCTCCTTCAGCTGCCATCAATTCTCATGATACCTTCTGGATTTTCTTCCTCACCTAGTGCCTTGGATGCTGTATTCTTGCCTACCTTTGTTTTCTAGCAATTCATGTGAGCTAAGCTTGCCTACCTCCCCTCCCCTTCCCTACCCTTCATCTCTTTTCTTTCCCAAGGTTATCAGCCATTTTGTGTTATCTTTGATGTGTGAGGAGAGCTTGGACATCTTGAGCTATTTGTGACACCCAGGGGAGGATGGGGGAATCCCATGTCCTTATCATCTTGCACAGTTACTGCTCTTTCTCCATGGACTCCATGTAAAATGTACCATGACTACCACTCTAAGCGCACTTGGTCTATAAGAGGTAAAGTGGGACCCTGGATTCAAAGAACAATTAAAGTTACATTTCTTCCTGTGCATAAAATAGGATGAACTCAGGGGATGAAAGTTCCAGAACATGAGTTTCTTTCTCTCCTCTGGACCTGTTGCTTTCCTGCACTAGGTTGTTGGTGCCCAGTGGTGTGCTGTGTCCTTTAATACCACACCTTCCTTTTAGAGGCATCTGCTGTTTGCACTGTATCTTCAAATATGCTCTGGTTGAGTAGCTAACATAATTGTTAGCCAAACATGACCAATGGTTATGAGCAACCTAACTGCCATGCTAGATCAGTGCTTCTCAACCTTCCTAATGCTGCGCCCCTTTGTTCCTCTGTGGTAAGCCACAACCATAAAGTTATCTTATTGCTATTTCATAATTGTAATTATGCTACTGATATGAATCATAAGCTGTGTTTTCTAATGGTCTCAGGTGACCCCTGTGAAAGGGTGATTGGAGCCCCAAAGGGGTCAAGACCCAGAAATTGAGAACTGCTGGTCTAGATTCTTAACTGCCTTTGTGTTGGCTCTGAGCACCCGACATGCTTGGTATCATTGAGAGCTGAGGTTTTCTGGTCCCAACATTGTTAAAAGCAAGTCAAAGTCTCTGTGCTTTCTCCCTTGAAGAAAGTCACTGAATAAGATTCTTATTTGGAAAGTACCCGTGGAAAGATGTATGGAGAGTATAATGACATTGCATTCAAGTAATTGCATACAACACACAAACACACACACACACACACACACACACACACACACACACACACACACAATGGTGTCATAAGAAGAGAAGACATGGTGCTTAGAGAAGTAGCTGGGAAGGACCCTGCCCTCCCTGTCTGGTTCCCTGCATGGCTCTATCTTGCTACTGGCTTAATCTATATGTTCCTGGTGAGCTCTCAGCTTTCATTCTCCTGGAGTCTAGCATTGCTTAGTAGTCTTCTCTCCTTGGAAGGGCCTCAACTTCAGTGATACACTACACTCAGGGAGACCATGCTGTGATATACCTTCTGCTCCCCAGAACTTTGGAGTTCCAGGTGACCATAGGGAGTAGTATCAGGCTGGATTGGTCCTGTGGTGGAGGTTGTGCAAGGGTCCTATTCTTGTTACTGGTTCTGGTAACCTGTATTTGTGGCTCACCATTGATCTCTAATGCTATATCAGTCACCAATTGATTGTGGTGCTGGCTTTCAATTGTCAGCTTGATAGGGTGCAGAATTGCCATGGAAATAAATCTTTGCTTACACCTCAGAAGTATTTTCTACATTCAATTACTTGAGATGGCAAAAACCATCTTAGAATGTGGCTAATGCAATTCCACAGACTGGGTCTTAGATTGGATAAACAGGAGAAAGTGAGCTGAGCACCAGCATCTCCCTCCCTCCCTCCCTCCCCCTCCCTCCCTCCCCCTCCCTCCCTTCCTCCCTCCCTTTCTCCCTCCCTCCCTCTCCCTCCCTACCTCTCCCTCCCTCCCCCTCCCTCCCCCTCCCTCCCTCCCCCTCCCTCCCTCCCTCCCTCCCTCCCTCCCTCCCTCGCTTCCTGGCTGTGGATACATACAACACTGCCTTCTTTCTGCTACTAGACATCCCGGGCATGAAGGACTGAACACTCAGAATTCGAATCCAAAATAAAGCCTTCTTTACTTAAGTTGCTTTGTCAGGCATTTCACACAGCCATGAGAAAAGCAATGGATACAGGTGCCAAGTCTGATCAACCCAAAAGACACTTGATCATGGCAAACTTTCCTCTGAAACTATCTGATCACAATACACACATAGCCTTGGAAGCATGTCCCAGGGAGAAAAATCTGTACTAAGGTATGTGTTTGTGTCTCTAACCGAAACAACCTTTATCCTACCTCATCTACATGATCAGAACACTGAGCACCTGTGACTCATGTGGAGGGCTTCTCAGAAGTGTTTCAGACTGATCTGCTGCCTAGACCTTCATTGACTTCCCTTATCAAACCCCTCATGTGGAAGGAACAAAGCAACCTGCGAACATTGGCCCTGTGTTGCGCTTGTTCTGATAGATGCATGGCCCCAAGTGAGGGAATTTAATACCCCATCTTTCTCTCATGGAAATGAAGTGATGTGAAGTGATAGGTCCCAACAAAGGGCACTGATGACACCACACTCACCACCTTTTGAGGAGCAAAGCTGAATTTTAGATTCCACAGATTAGTGATAATGCATGAAAGGATGAATTGTGGCTTCGGGGGATGGGGAGAACGAAGCCCTGCTGAACCAGAGCCACTCCAGAGCACAAGGCTCTGGCTGGGAAGGGGCTGTGGGGGCAGGGAGGGGAGAGATCATCACTGTTTTAGAAGCAACATGAAAGGGCTACTAAGTCAGCATGGTTACAGAGATGAAAGCAGACACCAGGACTGCAAACCCAGGTGAGTCTTGTGCTGCAAATTCATGCTTGATGCATCTATAGGCAACCTACACTTTGTTTTATAATGCTCATTTTCTCTGGAGATCAATCTAGTGTTGTGTTGCTGTGAAGCAGGGATGAATATTAAAGAAATTTCCAGAATCAGCTGAACTAGACTTACAAGTTCATGGAACTTTCCAGTTGGTTGGTCCACACAGCTCCCACAGCAGTGCAAACATGCTGAACCTGCCCTCAGTATGTCAGAACTTGGTCCTGTTGAGGAGCAGGAGATACTCTTATACTCCTGAGCTATCTCTATTATCTGCACCCCATGTCTCCCAGACATTATATACAATGATGTGTAGAGACAGGTTGGCTTAGTCATGCTTATAACATGGCTCAGTTTCTAACACAGCTGGAAATGCACCCGCTGCAGAGTCCTTGCTAGGGCTATTGAGGTGAAGCACATAGTATTTGCATCCTGTAGTTGTCTTTACTTAAAGGTTTCTTTGCAAGAAGAGTGTGAGGAAGACAAAGTATGTGGGAGTTCTCTTAGAGAGTAGATGGTGATTCATTATGAAGGAGAAAATGTGTTGGAGGAATTTTCAGAGGAAGCAATGGATTCAGTATTTTATTTGTTGAATCTGGGACAGCCGGTTGGTTGGTTTTTTTCTTCCAGCATCAGAGTGGAAGTTTAAGACGAAGAATTAAATCTCAGCAACGGAGCTTATAGTTTCAGTGAAGACTTCCATTCATCACAGCAAGATATTGCCTAAGATCATTGCCTGTCTGCATACTCCAGGCTTGCTCTCACAATTTCAAGTTCCAGTCTTGACCTCTGCTCTATGTGACTGACTCTGTTCACAGATGATATAGATGAGGAAGGAGCACCACAGTCATTTTCTAATGAGCTCATCTGGTCTGTGAAACTGGAGATTCGAAGAACATAGAGCGTAAAGCTGGGGTCAAAGCAGCCTGGGTCCTGTTAGGTATTGCTACTCCGTGGATCCTTGGGTGTACCTGGTAGCTCTAGGATGAGGGGCTTACCTTTTTCACTGTCTTTAAATCCTTTCAAGATCTGCTTTCTGATTCTATATTTAATAGTAATTGACTCAGTCTTTTTTTTTTTTACAGTCACTCAACATGTTTTTAAAAACATAGTTTGGATTTATTTTACCCTACATATACAGATGTTTCGCCTGTATGTGTGCAGGTGTATCATGTATATGCCTTTTGGATCCTCTGGAACTGGGTTTATGGACGGTTGAGTTCCATCATACAGATGCCACATGGGTATCAAACCCAGGTCTGTTGCAAGAGCAACAACTTAACCACTGAGACATCCCCCCATCCCTACAATGTTTGATAGCTGCTGTCTATACCCTAGGTATATTCTGTATTCAACTTGCATTGCTTCATACTATCAACCTTGGGTATTAGCAAACCATGAAACAACTTTCCTCCCATTCACTATTGTAGGGGTCTGTGCACATGGGGGTAAGACACAGGAGGCATTGACCTTGCCCTTGTCTTCTCCATTCCTCTTCTTCTGCTCCAGGGACAGAAGAGACCTACTTATGAGGTTCTTGCTGCTCTGACCTGTGAATATCAGATACTGTCACCTTCCACTGTTTTTGCCTTACACCTGAGAGCTGTATTGGACCATGTCCAGGATCAGTCACCACGATGACGCAGGCACTTTGGAGGTCACTAAATGAGGTCTTCTCATAGCCACTGTTCACTCATAGCTCTGTCTAATACAAACAATGATGCATTTGTTGGAGCAGCTTCATTTTCTTGTACAAGTGGAGGGCTGTGAGCACGTCTTACTTTGATGGAAATGTGGTACTGCATTTACCTGTCCCTGTGGAGCAGTGTGACTGTGTTTACATAGTGTTAATACAAAAGCACCAAGACAGCATAGCCCTCAGCTCTGGGATCCCTTTCAGGGAGAGTTTGGCTCAAATTTCCTTAATATGGTGCCATTGTAGGGTTCGGACATTATTTCTACCTATCCCAATTTGTTCATGGTAATATGTGAAAGCAATACAAATGCCCCAGATTTTCAGGTCTATGAATAAAAGTGGGCAGATATTCCACACGAGAGCATGCCCAGTATTCTTTTATTGGCTGAAAGGGGGTCCCTGTACCCACATATATTAAAGTGTGCACCTGCCTTCAATAAGCCTGAATCAGCATATGTAAGTGAACTGCATGCCAAATTTGGCTTGTAAATCAAGAATAAAAAGAGCAGACGTGTTTCTGGGCAAGGAAAAAAGTGAAGAGGCTCAGTGGAGATTTGTGAGCTGAAAATGATCAGTCAAGCCCATGAAATCCTCTGAAATAGCCCGTGAGGTTGTAGTAGTTTTCAGATTTCAGAGAAATAAAGGAAAATTAGCTAAATACTCCAATGCTGCCCAGAGCTATGATGTCATATGCATTGTGTAATTTAAAAATCCCTGTTCTTTCTACCATCATGGGAAACAGACAGCAGATAAAATCCATAAGTATAGCTGTTGGATAACCCACTTAATGCTGGTAGAAAACAAAACAACCCATCTTGGCACTAGACTGAGTAATAGCTCTGTCAGTAAAGTGATTGCTGCAAAAACATGAGGACCTGAGTTCAAATCCCCAGCACCCAGGTGAAAAACTTGAGCATGTAATTAATACTAGTGTTGGACAAGCCAACACAAGTGTATCTCTTGAGTTTTTTGGCTACTGGCCTAGTCCCATTGGCAAGTTCTGTGTGAATGAGAGACTATGTCACCAAAAACAATGTAGATGCCCCTGAGCAACATCGGCAAGCTTGTCTTGTGCTTTTTATATGCGCGCGCACACACACACACACAAAACATACATGATCATGCACATAACCATACACATGAACACACATATGATCACACACAGATATTCATGCACCGAACATAGTGTCCTTATGCATTCCATTGACCCAGACTCAGATTCTGTGAAAGGTTATAGGATTGTACTGAGTAATTTCTGTCTGTCTGTCTATCTGTCTCTGTCTCTATTTCAATCTTTCTCTCTCTGTCTCTCTCATTTCTCCTTCTCAGTCTCTCTTTCCCTCTTTATTTCTCTTTCTGTTTCTTTCTTGTTTATGTGTGTGTGTGTTCTTGGACCTGGGACCTCTTGGTATACTCTCCCACTGAGCTATAATCCAGACAGCAAATAATTTCTGATGCTATGTCTGTTTGAGGAGGTGTTAAGAGAGGAGGGATAGAGGGGAAAGTAGAAGGAGAAAGAGAAGGAGGAAGAGAGAATGAGCTGGAGAGAGAGGAAAGGAGCTAGAGATTTAGCTGTGTGAGGCTTGGTGTCTGAATGGCATGGATTGCAGACATAGACATAATTTTCCAGGATTGGAAGAAGACAAAGGGGGAGGCAGAAAGCACACATCAATTGCTCCCAGCAGCTCAGTGTTGTAAGGCATATGCAGGCTACTCAGTGAGATGGAATTGCTTGGAGGCCAGAGACCAGATGAGGGTGGGCTCCGCCAAGGAAGGGAGAACAACACCTGACACAGGCTGGATTTGCTCACCTATGCTGAGCCACCTTAAACTGCTCTGTTTTATTGACATTGGATTATTACAGAGCACTGGGCTCCATGACAACATTGCCTATGACTTATACTTAATGCTGATACACTGTGCTTCAGCCTTGTCCTTCCACAGCTCGTTTGCCCGTTTCTTACACCTTGCCTTCCATTAGTCCCTCTCTTCCTTCCTTCATTTCTCCTCAATCCTACTGTTTTTGTCATATAGGCATAATATTTGTACCTATATAACATGTAGGATTTACAAATGAGAGAAAACTCGATGTCTGAGTCTGACTTAATTCATGCACACGAGATTCTTCTGTGCATATTTCTCCTTAAGTGAATTAACTTCATTTTTTCCTTTAAGGCTGAGTGAAATTCTGTTGTTCATATATACCACATTTTCTTTATTCATTCCTCCGTCTGCCTACCTAGGTTAATCTCACAATTTAGCCACTGTAAATGGTGCTTTCATAAGCACTGGTATGCAATATCATATTTATTGACCTGTGGTCCTGTAGGCAAATGTTTGGGAGTGCTGTAGTTTGGTTGTACTGGCTGGTTTTGTGTGTCAGCTTATCACAGAGAAAGGAGTCTCCCTTGAGGACATGCCTCCATGAGATCCAGCTGTAAGGTATTTTCTCAATTAGTGATCAAGGGTGGGGGAGCATTGTGGGTGGAGCCATCCCTGGGCTGGTAGTCTTGGGTTCTATAGAAAGCAAGCTGAGCAAACTAGGGGAAGCAAGCCAATAGGTTACATCCCTCCATGGTCTCTGCATCAGCTCCTGCCTCCAGGTTCCTGCCCTGCTTGAGTTCAAGTCCTGACTTCCTTTGGTGATGAACAGCAATATGGAAGTGTAAGCTGAATAAACACTTTCCTCCCCAACTTGCTTCTTGGTTATGATATTTGTGCAGAAATAGAAACCCTGACTAAGACATTGGTCATAGGGGAGTGTAGTTTTAGTTCCTTTAGAAGCCTCCATTTGATTTTCATAGTGTCTGAGCTACTCTACATTTGTCCCAGTGGTATATAAGTGTTCCCGCTTCCCTCAGCCTCCCTAGAATTTGTTATTTGTTTTCTTAATGTCATTCTAACTGAGTTGATACTGACTCTCAGTGTAGTTTTAATTTGGATTTCTATCATAGTTCATGATGTTAAACATTTTTTCATGTTTGAAGGATATTTATACTTTACCTTTTGAGATATGTCTGTCTGTCTGTCTATCCACCCCCTCTCTCTCTTGTATTGCCTGATTTCCTAGTGTTTACATTTCTTGAGTTCTTTATACAGTCTATATATTAATTCTTTATCAAATATGTGTTAGTGAATATTTTCCTTATGATGTAGACTGTATCTTTACTGAATTGTGTAATGAGGTCCATCCATGGGTTTATTGTATACAGTTCATTGAGATATGTTCCTTGTATTTCTACCTTCCTCAGGGCCTTAATATTGAAGAGGTGATGGGTTTTGTTAAAAGCCCTTTCTATATCTATTAAGGTGATCCTGGGGTTTCTGTCTTTGAGTTCCTTTCAGTGATGCATTGTAAGTGTTGATCTGTATATATTGAACCATCCTTGCATTCCCAGAATGAAGCCAACCTGATCCTGATAAGTGATCTTTCTTTGATGTGTTCTTGAATTTGTTCATAATCATTCTTCTGTCATCTACTGATTTGTGCTAGAGATTTTGAGCCATGAGATGTGGTCTACTGAATCCCTGACAGGAACTATACCGTTTTCAGTTCTGAGTTCTTAGTAAGGTCAGCTGGAAGATTAGGATAGGGACCAGATGTTGCATGTTCTTGTTTATGGTAAACTAGCTACTCCCAAGAACATTTCTTCACACCACCCCCTCCCAACCTGAGTCCCCAGACTTTATTAATGTTATTGAAAGAAGCTTCCTGGGCAAACCCAAACACATTCTTTGTCAGCCTGTGCTAATTATGTTTATAATTACCAAATACAGTTTATGTCAAGCTCTGGCTTGGAAAGTTGGTACAGGCAGAGGGACACATCTGTGGTGGATTCCACATGTGGAATTCTAAATCTTCATTCCTTGTTTTTATTTTCTCATCAGGAAGATGTTAACAGACTTTCCCAGGCTGAGTCTCCTTCAAGCTGTGCATGAACTTACAATCCTCTGCAGAGGACATGGGAGGCAGACTAGGGACATATAATGATCAATGTCCAACTATCTTTGGTCTTACATTAGTGATAGTAATTCAATATATGTGTAAAGTTGTATTGGAATGTTTTTGATTATTTTCACAGGGTAGTTATTTGGTTTTAAAGCTGGTGTCTTATCCTGAAATTGAGAGTTAGGGACTTTCTGAATCTTTGTCCAAACTGGTTTTTGGCTGGCCATATGTAAATATAATGAAAATGATGCACAAAGAGGAGATAGGTTTAAGATTAAACTCATTAAAGCAGGCTTTATGCCTGCAGGAATTTGAATATAACTTGCAAAGAAACATGGTTTGACTAATTGTTTTAAGTTGTTGATGTTTTAATTTTATTTTGAAATTTCATTTTTAATATTATTTCTATTTTTAATTTTGTGTATGTGTCTGTGTGTGCCTATGCACATTCAAATGCAGATGACTTTGAAGGCCAGAAGAGGACATTTGGACCCCCTAGACTTAGAGTAACTATGGGTGTGAGTACTGGAGACTGAACTCAGGTCCTTTGGAAGAGTGGCAAGAGCTCTTAAGCATGAGTCAACTCCATAGCTCTAGCTGTTGGTGTCTTTGAGTCTTTGAGCTAAAGAAGGCATATGCTGCAATGCAGTGGCTGCTCTCTCATTCCAGTGTGTGGTTACTGGTATTAGCCATAGCTAAAAGAAGTCACAGAAAACATGATCAGGAAAGGCTTATGTTGGTGTAATTGCCTTTTGACTAAAATTCCAGCATTTATGGGAGGCAGGAGAATGTTGAGTTCAAGGTCATTCTTGGTCTTATAGCAAACTCTAGGTCTGTCTGGGTGTGGTGGTTTGAGTATGCCTGGCCTTTAGGAACTGGCACTATTAGAAGGTGTGGCCTTGTTAGAACAGGAGTGGATTTGTTGGAGGAAGTATGTCATTGTTGAAGTGGCTCAAGTCTCCTGTTCCTGGTTTTGGATCAAGATGTAAAACTCTTTGCTCTTCAAGCACCATACCTGCCTAGATGCTGCCATGCTTCCCACCATTGTGATAATGGTCTGAATTTCTGAGCCTGTAAGAGAGCTCCAGTTAAGTGTTTTCTTTTGTAAGAGTGACCTTGGTCATTGTGTCTCTCTATAGCAACAAAACCAACACTAAGGCACTGGCTTATATACATCTTTTCTCAAACCAGAAACCAAAACCAAAAGTCTCTTGGACCTGTTGGTATAGTTCAATGGCAGAATGCGTACCTAACACCAGCACAAACAAGACTCTGTGTTCCATCACTAGCACACACACACACACACACACACACACACACACACACACACACACATTTTGTGACAAAATGTGAATGACACAAAGGTGAACTACAGATTTGTGACACCAGCACAGTTCTCCTTAAGCTTCGCCTGTTGTGACAAGGGCATAATTAGTGAATCTACCCATTAGATTAGTTATACTTTAGTATCCACAAAGATCCAAGAGCTGCAGCATACCGAAGTCTGCATAGATTTGCATGGAGCCCATGAACATCCTACAGACTATTAGTTCTTCCTAGGTTACTGCAATGACTACTGTAAAGAGTCGCAATAGTTGTTGTGCCTACTATTTAGAGAATGATAAGAAAATCATCTGTGCTGTTCAGTTTGGATTGCTGGCCATATTGCCTGGCATTGGAAAGGCATCAAACACTGTGTGGAAAGAGGTTAAAAACAGCCCGTGCTCCAAGTCAGAGGGTAGCAGTCATTTTGGAGAGAAATTGAGAAGGAAATGGTTAAGAAATATTAGAAAAGGGGCGACTGTCCCTTACATGGAACAGTCAGGATAGGTGTCCCCAGGCAGGAGACATTTGGTGGAAGTAAAAGAAAGTCAGCCATGAGAGTTTCTGAGAGAAAAGCACTTAGAACAAGGGGGGGCTGAGCAGCATTGGGAGGGGGTAGATTGCCACACAGACCCAAGCTTTTCTTTCCAAGGGGTAGAAGCTATGGGAGGCCTTGGAGGTAATCCTGGAGACCTGTGAGGGGCTGTTGTTAAGATCCAGGTGAGAGGGCAGAGTAATTGGATGATAACGATACAACAATAGCTAACTGGAGATTCAGCAGATAGATAGGTAGGTAGGTAGGTAGGTAGGTAGGTAGGTAGGTAGGTAGATAGATAGATAGATAGATAGATAGATAGATAGATAGATAGATAGATAGTTATTGCACATTGTCTGGGCATATGAGTGAAGGAGACGTAGACAGGACCCCATGGTCTCTAAGTCAGTTTTGAGATTCTCAGGTATGAAGTGAGGGTGTTTATGATTTGGGGACATGTGGACATGTCCAACCTCAGGAGGAACAGTTTGTATCTGCAATGATGTTATATGCCTGGTTTATCTCTGGACCCAAATAATATGGAAGGTGTGAGTAACTCAGGCTGAAAAATTAATTCTACTTGTTCAGTGATGTGGGGTGCTGTATGTGTAGGAGTGAGACCAAATCAGATTGTCCTATTTGCCATTCAAAAAAGAATTTGTCTATAAACACAGAAAGGTATAGCCCTCCAGATGTTTCGAAACAATTTGGTTATGTATTAAACATGTAAGCTACTGTTTGGGTCTTTGAAATGGGAATGAAAATGACTTCTTATTGTTTCTGAAGCCACAACAGGATCCACACGTGTTTTCAATGAGCATGGTCTAGTGGGCATTAAGTTCTAGCTATAAATTATTTGTTGTGAATGGGAAATGAGTCACCTGAAAGAGGCAAAAGGAAACCTGTTGCTGTGTCCATGTTCAGCCTTAGATTTACACACTGAAGACCTTAGGTTTTTTCTCACTAAAAATTCTAGATCTGTTCCCAATGCTGAAGGGGAGGGAAGCTAGGGACCAGTGGAGAGAGCAGAGCACAGGAAATCCACCAAGACTGCCTAGTGTGGGATGGCAATGGATAAGGAGGCCATTAAACTGTGGGGTTGATGGCCACTGCCACTGGCTCTCAGCTGAGCATTGAGCCTCACGTTAGAAATGAGAGAACCAGTGTGAGTTAGTTCTGCTCTGAAAAACACGAGCCTTCATAATTTCCTGTATTTGACTCACCCTTTGTGCTCATATATCGTGTGTGATAAATTTGGGAATCAGTCATGGAGGACACCGCAGTTGCCCTGATGGTGACTTTAATAAAGTTTCATTTTCTTCTCATTTGCGTCAGTGGGGTTGAAAAGGGTGGCTGCTTCTCTTCTGTATCCAGTTTAAGTCTCACACGTTTGCCCCTGCATGCGGGTTCACAGACATTAGCCTTCCTGTTTGGTGGGTTTGCCCATGGAAAATGCTTTCCTTCTATTTAATCTTTGGGTTCTACAACTCTACAAACAAGCCAGAAAAAAATCCTAATATTCTAGACAAATGGAAGCAAAAATACATTGTAATTATTTCTAAGCCTCTACATAAATCTCAGGAGCGTTTCTCAGTGTTTAGATGGCCAGCTAAATAGTTTCTATTTCTTCTCATTCACATTAGATTAAAAAGTAAATAAACAACCTGAATTTAAATAGCAGCCATCTCTGAAAATCCAAATAGCCATCAATCATCTTTATTCACAAATAAGGGACATATATATTACACAGATTTAAGGGAAGAATGAAATAAGTGTTATCATGGTTGATTAGTTACAAAATCCATAAAAAGCAAGGGCAAATTAGAATCAAATTTTAAAGAATTTATTTCATTTTTTTCAATTACATAAAAATTCAAAACAGACCCAGGAACCCTGTGGATTTGATTTTCAGATGGCTGTGCTGCCGTTAGTAGTTGGAGAGTAGGCTGAGGAAACCTTGAAGCAATCTGATGAGGTTTTCTGGCTGGGGATACACCCAGGCTGCCCACCTCAAGGCACTTTTGGCTTTTCCATTAGAGACACAGTCTGGAGCAAATGACTTTACCATGAGTATTTGTTTCTGAGCTGTGGGGCTGGGCTGGTGGCTTGGCAAATGCTCTAGTCATTTGCAGGTGCCCGTGGTTTCCATAAAGATCACACTGAAACATGTATGTGTATATGAGGAAAAAAGGATTTTGCTGTATGTACACCAGGTACATGTACCTACACGTAGCTTACTGGCACAGACATGTATGCATCTGAAAGCATATGACATATAGAAGTGTGCACATATTACACACATATTCATACATAGAAGCACAGCTACATGTGTGGACATATATGCAAAACCACATCTAGATGTATACCCATACATTTAAATACATACTTATGTCCATACATTTCTCATACAATCCTCAGTCTGCTGCACTGACATCATTTTTAATTGCATTACTGAAAAAAAATGTTCTGGAAGGTTGGAATTCATGTTCACAACAGAGTTTTAGAATTACCTGGCCCAAAGCAGGGAGAGACCCAGGTGATATGCAGACAGTCCCTGGTATGTGATGGACAAGGGACTGTTGATGGTGACGTGGAAGTATGCCCAGTTGCTGCTAATGGCAGTAGGTTACAGCAGAAACACTGGTGTGGATGCTGGATGAGCTGATCTCTCTCCTGGAGCTGTCAGGGATGCCTCCACTGTCTGCTTTCTCTTCTACTGATGGTTTGCTTTCATTGATGTCTTCAGCTTCCCAGCCAGTTTAATGTGGCATCTTTCTTCCTATATCCCTACCTTCCCCATACTGAGATGATGTTATTTTCGAATTGTTTATTGCTTGCTGGAAACCATTTTTCTACCCTTGCCCTGGTTCACAAAGAGCTCTGAATTCCTCCCATCCTCAACAACCCATTTGTAGAACCCTGGCTTCATCTCATCTCCAATAACTCTCAGAGGCTTGGGAGCCCTGCACCTCTATCTGTGGCTGCTTGCTCCCCAGGAGTATCCTGAAAGGATGAAGGAGAAGGTGGGGGACACAGAGGAGGTTGGGGAAGCTGGTAGAACTCAGCTCAGCTTCTAAATTCTGCTTTGCATTTCTTCTCTTGAGTTTGTTTTCTGTCCTCCTTTCTGGTGAAGCCAGGTTCAGCCCAGTGTAATTTGCATCTAAGGGAAAACTTACTAGTTACTGGCATCATGTCAACCAGCCATGGGTTTGAAAGACCCCAGGCTTAGTGCTCTGTGCCTCAGGGGTGCTAGCTCTACTGGGAAAGTGCTTAGCCACACACATACACACAAAGCCTGAACACCCCCTACCCCCTGCAACTAATTTCAGAATCCTAGCAGGTTCTGCCTACCTTTTTCATTTTTTTGAGACTTTATGTTTTAATCATCAGCTCTTCAGGGCTACCCTGACTCAAGAAGTCTAATTAATCCGAACAAGTAGAAAGGATTCTTTATCATTAGTGGTGGTAGCCTGGGAAGCTTCTTGTCCTAAACAGTCTACTTTTTACCCCAGCAATACTGGAATTCAGGGAATGCTTCTGGAGGGTTTCAGAGATGGAAGGGGCTTGCTCACAGGCTTCATAAAGCTGAAGAGGAACATGGGTAGAGGCTGAGGGGACCTGAACAGCTGCCTGTATTTGCCTCTGCACACTGGTTTCCATGAAATCGAGCATCACCCACAAAGACAGGAGAAGTACAAAGGAGCTGACAGCTTGTTGATGCACTGACTTTCATTGGACCTGTGACACCCAGCCAGATGCTACTTTATAGGGCTGTTTCAGACTCATTTCTGAGGTTTTGGGCCAACTCAGAGCACATGAAGCAAGGAGGTAGCTGGCTGCATGGATTCGGGCTGAGTAGCTACACTTGGAGGAGGTAGATAAGCACAGGTGTCCTTGCAATATTAAATCTCCTTCTCACCTGGGTATTGACTGTTTGAAGTAGCTTGGAGTTATATTTCTGGGGGAGACTTACCTGTTTTTGTTTGTTTGTTGCTTTGTTTTTTGTTTTTGTTTTTGTTGTTTGTTTTAGACACAGAACAAAGAATGTAAGCTTGACCAGGTAAGGATAAACGCTGGAATTCATTTCTAGTATTGATCATCAGGATGGGACTCTAATGCTCAGGGAAATGCCAGAAAAAGAAACAAAACAAAACAAAACAAAACACTATGGCCCACTCCCAACTAAATAAATAACAAAAAAACAAGAGAACTCCTGAGAAATTGAATCCTTAAAAAATGTAAAGCCAGTGTTAGGCTTCCATGTAAAGTTGTTCAGAGCTCTCTGGATCAACACCGCCTGAAACTGAAGAATATGCTGTACGTGGCTATTCCTTAATGTTTAGAGAATTGAACCCTAAAGAATTTGTGGAATCCAGGGAGGCTAGAGTTGGACTCATTTGCTCAGGCTGGAATCTAGCTGCACTGAAGGTGCCACAGAACCAGCCTTAGAGACCAGCAGGAAGACACAGTGCACCTAGGGAAACTGGCAGGAACCAGCCTCCACTACCCTTATTTCCGAAGCTGAGGCGTCTGAAGACTCACTAACACTTGCTGATCAGAGAAAAAGAAAGAAGTCAGTAGCACTTTAGAAGTCTTAAAGAAGAAAAGAGTTTGGTTTTGCCATGCTAACAATAGTAAATTACAGAAGACCGTCTGCATGGAGCCCTGTGGAGGGACAGAAAGGAAGTGAAGGAAGAGGCCAAAGCTTCTCTTCTACCCGTGTTTGCTGATGGCAGAAGTAGCATGAAGATCAACTAGTTTATGATGTGAACACCTTTCTGAGTCCATGCTGAATAAAGGAAATGATTTCCAGGAAGCCGAGGGTGGAAACGTTGGGCTTGGGCCTCATTTGGGACTGTGATAGTCAGGTCTGTTGTGAGCAACTCCTAAGCGTGTCCCAAAAGAATTCCTGAGTGGTTTTCAGTTGGTGTACACTCCAGATGTGATGTGAGAGAACTACTCAAGTCCAGCCCTAACACTGAGCACAGGCATCTGTACAGGAACCTGAGTTTAAAGCAGGAATGGAAAGATGAAAGGCAAGGCTGATGGGTATGGCCCATGGACACGGAGTACAACAGTGTTTCTGAAGACAGGTCCCCTGTCTTGCTTACTGTGTTTGTCCCTGCCCAGGTCAGGTTAAGAGGAAGCAAAGAGTGGACCTAAAACACTCATCTGCAATCTAGCATTTGGGAGGCAGGAACATGAGGCAACCTGGGATACTGGGAGATCCTATCACAAAGAGGAAGGAAAGAAAGGAGGGACCTATGCCATAGTTAAGTGGGTAAAGGTGCTTGCTGACAAACCTGATGTTTGAGTTTGGTACCTAACATGGTAAAAAGAGAGAACTAACACTCATGGGTGGTCTTTTGACATCTACATGCATACCCTAGCTGTAAACTTCCCCCAATAACTAACTAACTAACTAACTAACTAACTAACTAACTAACTAACTAACAAACAAGTAACTAACTAACTAACTAACTAACTAACTAACTAAAAGCAAGAGAGTACGCTAATGATCAAGGGAGAGGAAACAGACAGGCAGTCCTGCCTAAAATATTTTTCTTGGTTAAACTGCCTGCCTGCCAGTCTCCTTTTCTGTCTGTCTGTCCATCTATCCACACACCCATTAATCTATCTGAGACAGAGTATACTCACAGAAATCTACTTGCTTATTGACTTTGACACCCATGTATTATTAATATATTTTTTTTTAATTTTTGCTTCTACTTTTTAGGAAACTTTAAGAAATTCAATGTGATTTTTAAGTAACTTTTGCCTTAGATGATCTTGATTTCATTCCGGTGTGAGAAAGTGAAGTCTATTGTTAAGACAGGACCTGTGGCAGGAGTGACAGTCTATGACCTGATATAGCTCAAGCACAAGAGCTGGGACAGTAGATTAATAATTTATCTTCATCTATAGGTTTAAGTGAGACTCTGCTACATCCTGTGTGTGTGTGTTTGTGTGTGTATATCAGCAGTTGCAAAAGTGTGGTCCTTGAGATGGAAGAAACTCAGACTTTCATACTTCTAGTCCCCATCCCAGATCCTCTAAATTCCTGAGGTGAAATTCATATCTGGTTCATTGTTTGGGGCAATACTGATGCATGGCCGTATCTGAGAACCACCAGCAAAGCCACTGAGTATTCAGTTCTGTGGGTATGTGACCACCTGCAGATCTTGTTAAAGTGCAGCTTTCATCTTGCAAGGCTGAGGAGCTGGACAGGGCTGGAATTTTTTTCTGACATGCTTTCAGGTGTAGCCATCACCATGGATCCAGAGCACCATTAAAGTAGCCAGATTCTGAAAAGAAATGGCTATAATGAATATGTATCTCCCCTTGGAAATGGACAAAGAGCAACCTCAGCTTTGTGGAATTTGTATAAATAAAAATCTAAACAACAACAAGAATAGCAAACAGGACATACTCTCCTTGAATGGTCCTGTTAATGTTTGTGATCCTGAATGGAAGACCCCAAGGATCTGTCCATTTGTGTTCATTGTGAGTATCCTTTGGCAGACAGTACGTAATCAATAATTGTCACAGGAAGAATGAATGATGGCCTCAAGACCCTTCAAGGACCTAACCTGAGCTGTCATGTCTATGGAGGAAGTCAAGATTTGGAAAGCAAGAGAGAGACCCGAACAGAGACAGGTGACCCCAGAGACATGAAGAAGAACCAGAAAGTTCTTAGCACTTAATCCCTCTAGAGATGTGGGATGCTTTTGCTGCAGTCAATGCTTGGCTCACCTTCCTCTGGCTCAAACTCACCATTTTAATCAATTTTCCTGTAGCCAGTGCCTCTGTGAACTCAGCCCTAGCCGTTTTTGCTAAATCTCATCTACTCTCAAACACTTTCCTTAATTACAGTGAAGGTAGAGAGGCAAAGGCTTTTGCTGGCCAGGAACCTCCTGGGACTGCCATTGGCAGCCTTTGCTATAGGGAAGAGAGCAAGGAGAATTTGTCCTTGCCTATAGAGGGCTTCCTCTCCTCCTGCTCAGCATGCCTGCCTTCCTACACTTCTGACAAATAAGCCCCTTTCTCCCAACCAATTCCTTCACTCCTCCATTCTACTGAGCCTTGACTGTACATTTGTGGGTTAGATAGTATCTGCTAACCCTTGTCCACATCCTAGTGCCTCTATCCAGTGGCTTTCTCTTCTGATTGACAAGATACAGGCTGCTGACTATGGACCTTTTCTAAGTCTAAGGGCAGAATGGGTTGGAGAGTTGTAAGAAAATGGAGACATGCTATTGCTCTATGGTTTTGAGATCCAAACTCAGTCCTGATGCTGGGGTTTGGATCCCTCAGGGAGCACTGAGAACTCTTTTTGGTAAATTCCAGACTCTGCTGAGACTTTTTCCAGAAGCTGTTGCTACTGCTCTGTCTGTTCCCAGCAGTGACCCTGCCTTTTTGCTGATTCAGTCTGTGTACAGTATCCTAGCACAAACTTTTGGAGCCTTCCTCAAATCAGTTTCATTTCCTGTACATACATCCCCATTCTGTAAACACATAAGAATTCTTACTTTAAAAAAAAAAGGAAAGCTGGGTGTGGTGGCTCATAACTTTAATCCCAGTACTTGGGCAGGGGCAGTGGGCAGGAGATCTTGGTGTATTCAAGGCTAGCCTGGTCTACACAGCACATTCCAGGACAGCCAGAGCTGCATAATGAGATCCTGTCAAGAAAGAAGAACACCAACTATGCAACAACCAACCAAATCAATGGCATCAAAACCCCCAAACCACCACTACCACCACCACTAAAACCTGTAATGATTTTTCTATCATTGTGTTTATTTTTAAGACCATAAAACCCTTAGGAAGACAGCTCCTGCTCCTTTACCCCTCTGGAAAGAAGTGAAGTTGCCCTGGCATTCTTTGTGAAGCTCGGCAAGTCAATTCAGGACTTCTGAAGTTCACTCTGCAAGTCCTGTCTGGAGTGCATGTGAGAGTCTGGTGTTGGGTTGCAGGACACCTCCCATGGTGTAACATTAGAAACATGTCACACTGGGATAGAATGCAGCAGGCCTGGCTCATCAGCCCTCAGTGCATGGAAAATCTGACCTCTCTCAAAGACAATGGCATTAGGCCTCTCCAGCAGTTTCTCTCACCTGTTTTGCATGTTTTCTGCAATGTGTCTATAAAATGCCTACGCATCAATGCTCCAGTGCGAACAAGAATGTGATTTCACAAGTAGAGAAATACTCAAAGGAATGTTCAACAGTCAAAGACCAATCTCCTTTCAAATCCTTGGGACTGTTTTTAAAACCATGTTGTGTAGACCTGGATGCATTCGAGACATGCTCTGTAAATGTTCCAGTTATCCTTGTGTTTACTGTAGTTGAACAATAGTGACTTTGTAGGTCGTTCCCTTGCAGGGATTCTGAGTCTCTTCCTTGTATTCACATAGATACTCATGTTGCCAAGAATCATTCTGATTTTACAAAATGAAGAGCAACGTTGCTGATTTCCACAGCAGCCAAGTCCCTGACTTGCCAGGCCTTTGTGGAGGAGAGAGTCCACACCCACTCCTCCTGCTGACATGGCATCTACAGTGCAGAAAGTTCAGAAAGTGACAGAGTGACTTGCTTGCAGAAAGCCGCAGCAAGGACAAGGCCAGGACAAGCATGGTGCCTGGGTGAGTGACTTCTGCTGCCACCCGGGTGCTTAGCATGTTGGTTTGAAAACACCTTTGACCAGGGCTTTGTTAGGACAGCGAGATGCTGAATTCTGGGGTTCAGGCCAGCTTGGTTATTTCTCTTGGGTTGTCCCAGCTCTGGCTTTTCTATTCCTTCTGGACTTTCCCTCAGGGCCTGCTTATATTTTCAACTATGCCATGCCCTACTCATTAACTTAGACTTTGAGAAACAAACAGGAAACCAGCAATGAAGAAACCACCAGCAGGAAAGTCACCTTCCTTCCCTCCTTTCCAGGGACCTTTTTCTTCCCCATCTCGATCAGTTCAGGGATTCAGCAGAAACAGAAAGCTAAAGTGACTTCATACATTAAATATAAGACTTCTCGGAAAGAAAGCAAGCATACTCTTTGAACAGGGTTCCTCATCCTAGCTTCATAACAAATAACTCCCAAAGGCTAGAGTTTAGCTTGCTGCTTTTACATTCAAAGGTCTCGCCATTGGGTATACCCCAGTCCTGTGACACAGATACCTTCTGTTTTTCTCCCAAATAACTTTTGATGTTGTTTGCTTCCTCCCCTCTTTCGTGTGCAGTGGCTTCTGTGTGGACTGGTCTCACTGCACACTCAGCAGCTTTCCTGAAGCCCTGTTTACTGTCTGTCTGGTGTGATGTTATCCTGCCTGGTGAATCCAGCTCTTACAGAACTTTGTACAATCAAAGCAGCTTTCACATTTCCTAAGGATGCTGTCTTTTGGGTGATAATATAGTTTAGAATTCTTTTGTAAGAGTCTGGAAGGAGGCAGGCCATCTGCATTTGTTTGCATGTGATGACAGTTCTTCTAGATGGATTTATCCTGAGCTTGAGGGATAATTGGACCAACTCTTTCTGAGGAAGCATGGTCCACGGCAGAGGAAATGTCCTGGGGCTGGAGACTGGGGTGGAACAGCAAGGCTGGCTAGAAAAGAAGGGACTTGAGCATTGGTGGGGAGTCCTGAGTTGCTTCTAGGCCCATTTTCACATTTTTCCACAGGAGATCCTGATGATATCTATGAGCTTCTCTCTATTCCTTTCCCTGTTTCTTCTTCCTATGTGATGTCTGTCCCCATACTCCCTGCCCCCCATGGGGAGGGGTACCACTGAATCTTCTGTATCCTGGAGACTTTATCATTCTGCAGATACAAGGCTGGCATTTCTTAAACAAGACTATGACAGCACGAGGAAATCAGCATATATCAGATGGCGACATCATCGGCTTGGCACAGTCTTGTAGCTGGCAGCTGGATAGAACCTGTACTGTCTTTTGCCATCTCTGGGCTGTACATTTGGCATTTGGGACCACATAGGCTGGGCTGGAGCTCCATAGCTGTGGTGCTTCTGTGCCATGTTTGGAGGGGGAAGAAATGGTGGTGGAGGTAGCAGGGGTGACAGTTGCTATGACAGCAGCAAGGAGTTCATAGAGTCCACTCTTTCTGGTTCCTTCTTGAGTGTCCTCTCTGCTTGTACTTTTGTGAAATGCTTGTTTACATGGTCATACTGACACTCTTCTGGCTCTATTGCTGGATGCCATATGTTTTGATTTGGTTTTGGTGGCACAGACTTTATTGGTTTTATGATGCTGAGTTTCTAGGCAGACCCTTGCAATGGTGTATGCTGAGCAAGTGGATTCAAGGTTCCTAAAAAAATGTCTGGCATATCTCTCAGTCCTGTGGGTTACAGAGGGATGGGCAAAAAGCTAGTAATAATTAGGAGGTGGAAGGAAAAATGAGACTAACTTTCCTCTTGGGCAGGGCATAAGAAGCTGGACCAGTCAAGGGTTCTGTCTATTCTTGGATGTCCTTCCATTGGACATGGGCCAAGGAAGGGTGGCTTTCTCTATTCACCCCAAGGCAGGGTAGTAATACAGAAAAATGCAGAGACTATGATAAGGGAAAAAGACCCTTCATCCTGGAGTCTCCTTGAAGTCCCTTGAAGGCAGAGGGTCAAGGATTACAACACAGTTAACATTTGCTGTGAAGGTTGCCCACATAGACCCAGTGGGTGAGTCTTAGATATAGAAGTATTTCAAATAAGAATAATTGTTAAAATAGACAAAGACCATGCTTAAAGCCTAAGCATTTCTCTTTTCTGGGATCTAAACCTATAATTTTCTAAGAATTTCATATGAAATCTCATTTAAAATAAAATACATGTTTCTACTCTCTTGCACAACTCTTGTGACCCATGTTTGTAAAAAAATATTTATCTCTATTTAATGCATATGTGTGCTCCTGTGTGTGCATCCCACAGTGTGTGTAGAGGTCAGAGCAGAAATGGTGGGAGTCTGTTTTCTCCTACCACGTGGGTTCCAAACAAACACTGCAAAACTTGGTGACAAACACTTTTGCCTGCTGAGCCCACTGCATGGCCCCCATGGTTTCATTTGATCAAACTTCGATCTTACCCAAGTACTTCCACAGTCTATCCTCCAATACCACATCAAAAGAGGCAAAAGAAGTAGGCAGAGGGTCTTTGTTTAGATATCTTTTGCACAATTTCACAACATTCAAAAGGTCTATATACAGTGTTTGATAAGAAACTCCAGCATGAGTGTGCTGAGAGCCCATACCCCCATGTGGGTGTATTGCCCTTTTTTCTTGAACACTTCTAGTAACCACACTGCCTCCATTTTTGTTAAGATCCTTTCTTAACACTGGCACATTTTGAAATTCTTCTCAGTGGTAAAGTTAAGAATTCCTGTTTCTCAAGTGGAAGTCTCTGGAAGAATGGTTTAGGCTGCCTTAGGCAGGAACGTGCATCTGTCTCCAGCTTATGCCCCATTGCCTATGACTCTTACATGACTAATTCAGTACTGAAGTGTGTTTCCTGGGTTCCAAGAGTCCTAAAACCAGGCAGGTCCAGAGGATGACATTCCACCCCAGGCTGGGCAATCAAGAGCAATGAGTGCCAAGCAGGGAGTTCTCTGTGGAGCAGGGCCTCTGTGAAAGCCTTTCAGCCCTAGAACATGAGTTGCATAGAGCTAAGGTGGGAGGAGGAGAGGTAAGTAAATTTTTCTGGAATAATAAAATGTCATCAGGCCAAAGACCCATGCTTGTTCTGTGTGAGTAGCCCTCATGGCAGCTTACCGAAGGACTGTACATAGGTGTTGGGATGGTTGGCAAAGTCCTCCATCTTCTGTGCCCAGAAGGACTTTGTTTCATGGTATTCTTTGGGGATGAAGAGAAGATGGAAAAGTCCCACTGGCTGGTAAGGCTGTGTGGTTGTGCTCTGAGCTGGGGAGTTTCCCGCAGTACCTCCAGCTGTCTTCCACTGCCCCCACCCCAGTCTCTGTTTTGGATTCTGCAGTTCTCTGTTTCTCTGCCTTGCCTCTCAGTCTGCAGGTGATGGTTCTCTTCAATGGCCACTTATGTCAGGCCCATCTTACATGTACTCACCATAGAGCTTCCTCCAGGAGCCTTTCCAGATGCCCAAACCTGGCAAAGTGGTTGCTAATGGATTGCAAAAACTCTTCCTCCAATCACTGAGTGAATATTTATTAAGAAATCCTCATATGCTAACCACTTCCAAAGCAAAGTATAAGTATGAGAGAGAGACAACTGGGTTGTAAAGTCCAGAAGAATGTCAGAACCATCATTGTCAACTTCCCCCTTCCACATTTGCCCCTCTGCAGAGTGCATGAAGCTGTCTTCTCCCTTTCGGGTTTGAGGCTCACCCAACCGATCCACCTGAGGTTATTTCGTGACTAAATGACATGTTCATAAGTAGACTACAGCCCAGAGAATGCACAGAACATGCTATTTGCTGTCACACTCCAGCTGGGATGTGCAGGATAACACATGTTGTAGTTTCATGTGGTTTGTGGCACAGTAGATTCACTGGCACTACGTGATGTCACTGGGCCACAGGGACTTTTGAGCTCCATTCCAAGTCAATGGGACCTTTGTGATATTTGACATCATTAGGTGTCACATGATCGTAGAGGAGAAGGATTTAGAAACCAGGATTTGCTTTTTAATGTGGTAGCAGTATAAAACTTAGGTTATACATGAAGTTGGGAATTCTATTTTTTTTAAATTAAAAAGCATATTTTATTATTTTATGTGTTTGGGTGTTTGCAAGAATGTTTGTCTGAGTGGCACCTGAGTGTAATACCTTCAGAGGTCAGAAGAGGACATTAGATCCCATGAGATTGGAGTTATAGATGGTTGTGAGCCAGTATGTGGGTGCTTGGAATCAAACCCAGGTCTTTTGGAAGAGCAGCCAGTACTCTTAACCACAGAGCTACTGCTCTAGCCCTGAAGTAGGGAATTACTGAATCTTTCTACTAACCTTAGTATCCTCTTTTTTAAAAAAGATGATGAGAAAATACCCAGGTGTTCATTTATAAGATCAAAACATTTGCTGTCCTAAATGGTGCTCCAGAACAGTACTATATTTGATGCTTCATAGGGTTCCTAGAACACAGAAGGCTAAGTAGACACTGCTTAGTGAGTAAATTCAGAAATTAAGAAGTAAACACATTAGTAAATATGAACCCAATATTTTCAAGAAGCATAATGATGAGAAAGCCAAGTTTTCAGTTCCTTTACCACATACTGCATGTAGGTATATTTAAACACAGCTTGGATAAGTAAATATAATTATGCATGTCTGTATGTAGTGTATATGTTTGTGTGTGGTGCAAATATGCTTGTTTATGTTCTTGTATGTATGTGTGCATGTGTATGTGCTTATGTGTTTGTGTGTATGCTTGTGCTTATGTGTTTGTGTGTGTCCTTGTGCATGTGTGTACTTGAGTGTAGTGTACACATGTCCCTATGTGTGTGCACCTGCATATCAGTGCTGATGTTGTGAACCCCTAGGTCATTTACTTAGTGAGAAAAGACTCCCTGAATGCTCCATGCTATTTAACAACCCCCAAAGTACTTAGGCAGAAAAACAGACATGTGCTAAATTGCTGGTTTGCCTTGGTGTCCAGTCTGTAGCATGGCAGATCCTTAGGGTTCTGTGATGCTTATGGCAACAGCCAGCTCTAATTGTGTCTGGAACAGACACATCATCATCGCTCTAGCTAAAAATTGTACTTTAAATTCAGCTGGAGAGTAACTTAAAGTTTTTGCTCATGAGGTTTGCGACAGCTACCTAGATATTATACCTTATAAAAGAAACAACTTCTAAAGAAATAAACTGCCCATCTGTGTTTTTTGTTTTTTGTTTTCTGAAGTGCTTCTCCTGAATGCTGGGCCAAGAGAAGTGGAGGGAGGCTGGGCTGTCTTCTCTTCAGGGAGAGGTAGGGAACATAATTAAACAGGGAGGTGGGTTGTTGTGGGAGTTTAAGAAGGGTAGCTTATCATGCTTCCAGATTCAACCTCTGCAGAAGTGAAATGCAATCCCAAGCATTAGTTATTGACAGGGGACAAATACATCCTGATGCCCCGGCCAGTGTGAAGTCATCGTTATTTTGGACAGGGCCAAGCTGATAAGAGGGGCTCTTTTCTCAGAAGAATGTCTTACTGTTTGAAAGTTCTCAGTGAACTCCGTGGGATTAAAAGAAGAATAATAAATTACTCTGGCTTTATCCTTTGAGTATCTGCTGAAAAGATCAGCACGTGGTGGATATTGGATCCTCTTTACTTAGTTTAGACGGGTGAGGAGAGCAGTGCTGTCAGGGGAAACATCACCCAGAGCAGGAGCTTAGCGATGACTTCTTTCTGCCCAGGACAGGGCTCCTTGGAAGAAAACAATTCCCCTGCCTTATGCCCTCACCCAGGGAACCCAGGACCCATGTCTGCATTCCTAGACCTTTCTGCTCTGCTTCTGCTTCTCACAGGCGTATGGAGAATGTCTGGGGAGACACAGAAAAACAACAGCTCAGGAAAACATATGGCTAGGGCTCCCCACAAAGGCAGCCAATAAATCCTGAGTCCACCTCTAGGGGTCTGTAGCCAGTGATTCCTTCACCTTGTCTCTCACAGCTGACCACGCTGGTAAAACTGAGGCAGCAGGGCCTTGTCTCTACCACCGAGAGAACCTTCTGCCCCTAAACCATTTGTCTCCATGGGAACACAAGCTCTCATTCTTCAGGAATTTCTGCCCATCCCACATCACAACACGGTTGTGAAAACTGTAATCTAAATAAACTGACTTTCCCTCTGAAGCACCAGCCCCAAGTGTCTACTGATAGTAGTAGAAAATGGACTCAGACATTCATTTTTTTCCAACCTTTATTCCCTTATTATCTTTTCTAAGAAAGGACAAGAAGAACATGTGCATTTGAGTTTGGGTGAAAATGTTACAAGATTTTGGTACTTGGCTACAAAAGCAAGCATTTCCATGGCAGTTACAGAGCAGAGTTGGACAAAACTCTATCATTAAGTTGGAAAGTATGAAAAGACAGATCTCAGCAGAACAGCCCTTTGATTTAGTTCTCACTCCCTCCCCGTCTTCATTTTCCTTTATTATACCATTGATGGGCTCATAGACTTTTCATGTAAAGGATTCTCATAACAACATCTTCAATGAGTTCCCAGGCATGGCTGAGCCTGTATGTTAAAATGCCACAGTTGAATCTTTAGCTCTGCCTGAGATAATTCATACAGCCTTTACACAAAGCATGCTTCACAGTCAGTTAGAATGGCACAAGCAGGTGACCAACTTCATTTTGCTTTCCTCAAAGAAAGAATATCACATACTATTGAGAAGGGAGAAGGAGTTGGGCTGCAGACTCCACAGAAAGACACAGTGGGGCTTTTTATCCGTGCCAGGCTAGTTCCATTAAAATCTCCACTTCAAAACATGCAGACAAAAGCACATAGAGGTAAGCATAAAGCAGACGCTAAACAGTCCAAGCCAGTTGTAAGAATATTTTAGTGCCTACTTTAACAGAGAAAGGGGTGTTAAATGCAGAAATTTCTGGGCCTTCTGCTTTGTGGTCCTGATTGTAAGGTTGGAGGTAGCCTTAGAATCTGCATGTTTCCTGGTCCCCAGGGATGATGATAGAGTATTCCCCAGATGTTGGCCTTGAGCTTCATGGACACACTTAATGACAGATGACAGCTTGTGTCTGGACCTTTTCGGTAAGGCCTCTTTGGCCACTGGGTGGTTGGTGGGATCTGATAGGTAGTGAAGACAAGAGCCTGGAAACCAGTAACAAATAACAGTCAGATTTAGAGAGAAAAGTGGGTGTGTGGACCAGTATGAGGCTATTTCTCTTGTTCATATGCTGTTCTCACATAAAGTCTATCTTCTTGTCACTCTGGCTGTAAGGAAGCCTAGTCCATGGAGAATTGTGGACATGATGTGTGCCCGAGAAACATTGCTCTATACAGTAGTGTCAAGGAGCCATGGTCAACCCTGGGTCAGGCACACTGAAGCTCTTTGACAAGTCTCACTATCAAGATATGCAGGAACTAAGACCTCAACCACAGACATCACTGATTCTCAGAAAACTTTATGTTATATAGTAGAATTAGTGTGGTTGCTTAGGAGAGACACATTTGATGTGCACGCTTCATTTAAGTTCTCACTATGGTGAATGTTTGTGTGGTCTCTGTTCCCACTTCTTTGCACAGGGAGTGGCCAGCAGACCCTTGTCACATCGGTGCCCTCCATGCTTGGGCTTTCTACTTGCTCCAGCTGGCTTGGCAGCATGTTGCCAAGCGATGTGTGAGGACTGACATGTCTGCTGGAAGGGATTGGTGTCAGACTGGGGTGTGACTTTTCAGTGCTCTTCTTGGTGGGTCTGGGTGTTGTGGCTTTATTGACTAAAAAGGACAGTAAGAACTGCAGCAGCCATGCTGAGACCACTAGTTCCCACAGGACTGTCTTAGTCTCCATCCAGTAGTTCCTCCTAAGTTCCCTTAGAACCTTTCCACCCCAATCAATCAAACACCGCGGTTGCCATCCAAGAGCACCTGTCTCACTGGCCTGTGAAGCTATGCACAGACTTCTTGCCTTCCTCACATCCCCCTTGTCAGCCACCACTCCTTGAGGACCCTTACATGGGGCTATGTTAGTCCCAGTGATCCTGTCAAGTCCTCTGTCTATATTCTTCTCTATCTGGTTTGTGGCAGAAGATCTGTCTCTCCTTCACCTTCTCATCCTTGCAAATCCAAACAACTCCACAGAGAAGCCAGTTCCATTAGTTGCCCTAGAAGAGACTCAATATGTCTTACCCTTCTCTCGCCCCTTCCTTCCTTCCTCTCCTCCCCTCCTCTTCCTTCCCTCCTCTCCTCCCCTCCTCTTCCTTCCCTCCTCTTCTTACCCTCCTCTTCCTACCCTTCTCTTCCTTCCCTCCTCTTCCCCTCCTCCTCTGCCCTCATCCTCTTTTCTCTTCCTTTCTGGTCTCTTTGTGCTTGATCCTAGGGCTTCATGCATTCCAGGCATGCTACAGCCCCAGCTCCCCTTTTACTTCATTTTTTGAGAAAAGTTACTCACTAGGTCTCTCAGGCAGGTTTGAACTCCTGCGGTAACATTCTAAATCTCTGGGATAACTCAGACCTGCACCATTGCCTGGCTGCAACTTTCCTTTATAAAATTTTATAACTATTTTTTTGTATATTTGTGGAATTATCTGAATAACATCTGTCTTTACTTCCAGCTGCAGAAAGTAGACTCCTAGTTTCATTAGGTCAGGATGCCATTTGTAGGACATCTGTTGGGGGTGGGTGGCAGGGTTTGGGGAGAAACAGGGGAGGATAGATCCGATCCTGAGAGGGATTTAATAAAAAAAAAGTGTGGGGCATAGACTATGCATACTTCCACATCTGTGGCACTAGGGATGTTCCTGGCATGGAGCTGTAGACTCAGGAGCTGCACATTGAGTTTGTAGCTACCTATCTTAAAGTCACCATTCCTGTGATTAAAAAGCCATTGTCTGAGAACAACTTGTGGAGAAAAGGTTTATTTCAGCTTACACTTCCCCATCACCGAGGAAAGCCAGGCAGGAAGTCAAATAGGGCAGGGTCCTGAAAGCAGGAGCTGATGCAGAGGCTATGGGAGAGTGCTGATTTTTGCTCATGGCATGTTCAGCCTGATTTCTTAGTGTTCCTAGGATTACCAGGCCAGGGCGGAGGATGCCATCCATGATGGTCTGGACCCACAGGCAAGTCTCACACAATCAGTTTTTCCAATTGAAGTTTCCTCTGTCAAACTGATATAAAACTAGCCATCAGAATATTAGTGAAGTAAAAAAAAAAAGCCACTCTATAGCCAAGGGTTTTCTGTTCAAGCTTCTGCCTATTACATTTTCGTCAGTCTAGATGGTCTCATGACAGATCGAGACAGTGTAAAATGGAGTATCGAGCAGTTTTAAATGGTTGAGGGGGCAGTGACTTTTTATCGCACATATATTGAGGGTACAAAGATTGGGGGAGAATGCTCATCGGGATTTTTTTTTAAAGGACCACTTAGGTTTTATAATTCAACATTAGAAAATTTTCTAAAAGTTTGAGTGGGTTCTATTTTTATGCAGTCAGAGAAGCTTCAGTGACTTTCAGAAAATTCTCTCATGCATGTCTGATTTCCCAGCTTTCTCCAATAAAAATTGCAATGTCCTCTTTACTACAATGGTAGTCACTTTAAAAAGATTTAAAATTTTTAGTTTTAATTACTTATATGTGTGGGTGTATATGGTTGGTGTGTGTTCCCTGTGTACCTGTGGTATCCAGAAGAGGGCAGCAGATCTCCTGGGGCTGGAGTTGTGGGGCATCTGAGTTGAGTGCTGGGAATTGATTCTTAATGGTCCCCTCAGATTTCTTTATAAATGAATTAACTTGGCTCTCAGAAATATTAATGAGCTCCCCTTGGGCCATTTCTGTCATCTTTTAAGACTTCTTTCATGACACTACCAATAAAAACATAGTTTATTTTTTGTTTGAAATGGAGAATAGCAGAAGTATATCAGCTTAGAGAAGTTTAGGAAGTTTTGGCAAATCCCTTTCTCCTAAGATTCCAGTTTAAAGCATTTGACATTGTTGCACATTGATTTCCGATGCAGGTGAGGTCTAACCAAGGATCCTCTTGGACACAGATCTTCTTGAACCTGGGTTTTAAGTCTAGCTTTGACATACAACTGTTAAAAGAGCTTTGCATGAGACTCTTTGGCTTTCCTTGCTTGTGAGACTTGGGTTTGAATGTGTTTCTTTGGGTCACTGTGAGGATTAAATGAGGTATATGGGAAAATGCCTTACCCCCTGCTTTAGTTAGAGTTCTATTGCTGTGAGGAGACATCACAATCATGGCAATGCTTAGAAAAGAAAGTGCTTAATTAGGTCTTTCTCACATTCCGAGGTTTAGTCCATTGTTGTCATGGCAGAAAGCATGATGATATGCCAGCAGATGTGGTCCTGGAGAGTTCTACATCTAGACTGGCAGCTGGCAGGAAGAATAAAACACTGGGCATGTTTGAGCATTTGAAAATCCAAAGCAAGATACCAGTGACAAGAAAGACCACGCCTACTAATTCTTGTCAAGTAAACTATTCCTTAATGGCTAAGCATTCAACTATATGAGCCTATCTGAACCACCACACCTTCAAACACAAATATTAATACAAATCATTAAATATCATATAGTAGCCTTTATTCCTGTTGAAAGGGAATATCTTACATCTAAATAGTTTCCATTTAAGTAATTTCAAATGTGTGGCAGCCAAAGACTCTGTCTCTCACCACTGTCTCCTCACTTGCTTCCTGTTATGTTCATGGGGGTGAATTAAAACCCACCTGCAAGCTTTCTCTTCAATCAGCCTGTCTTCCTAACATTTTCCATCTTGGCTAAGTCAGAAACCAAAGACAACCTGTATTCACTTCTAGGTTACCCATGTAGTGGTCTGTTGATGGTATTTTAATAACTAACCATGATTACAGTCTGGCCTTCTCTTTGCCAAGTCCCCATGCATAGCCATACCTCAGTGGCTAGGAATAGTAGAGATAGCTGACAGATTTTTTTTTTTTAAAAAAAACAAATCTCAAGATAAGCCTAGCAATTAAAGGCTTGTAGAGGTGTTGTACTACTAAGCTTTCTGGTGTGAAGTATCTGTATACACATCTTTATGGTTTCTACAATGTTTTGGGTGGATATTTCCCAAGGATCCACATGCAAAATTTGGTCCTAGGGTGGTGCCACTGGACAACAGTAGCATCTTTAAAAGGAAGGGGCTATCCAGGGTCCTTGGATTGTTGGGTGTTCACCAAGTGATCTATGAGAAGGTATTTCCATCTGGTTTGCCAGGTGAGAATTACAACAGTTACCACCCACTACCAGTGGGATGTTTACTGGTGCTCTTAAGACCTAGGAATTCCTGAGCAATAAATGCTCCTGTTACTCCTGGCAGGCTGTTTAGGAATGCCAAGGTTTGTATTAATGAGATGGCCCCTGGTGATTATAGGGCAGTTTCAGAATGGGCTCTGGCACACAATAACCAAGGGGCTAAGTCAATCTGACTCCCCAACCTCTGAGGGCAGAAGGGGAGCTGAGACTTGAGTTCACCCACATGGTTAACCATTTTGTCAATCAGACTAATAACTCAGGATACTCAGAGCTCCAGTGACTCTCTGCTCTATGATTCATGGAGCCATAGAAGGAGTGTGGTATATACTGAGGGAACTCTCCATGTGCGTTGTTCAAACTGCCTGATTCTAAGTCGTATGCTGTTTTAAGTTGTAAGATGACTACTAAAATCATAAGAATGGTGTTTTCCTGAGTCATACACATAATGATCCAATCAGAGCGGAAGGGACTTCTGAGTTGCCTCTGGTTCGCTACAAGGGATGGTGGCCTGGAATGGTATGGATGCCAATTGGTATCTGAAGTGAGGTAAGTATTCTGGAGACCTGAATCCTGGGGCTGTGTATTTTACCTGTGATGGATAACATTGCTTGTCAACTCAACAGGATCTAGAGTCTCCTAGGAGACAGGTCTCTGAGCATGAGTATTAGGGCTTATTTAGATTAGATTAGCCTCTGGGCTTGCCTGTGATAAATTACTTAGATTAAATCAATTGAAGTGGGTAGACCCACCTTAATAGATAGAGGCACAGTTCTATCGGCTGTGAAAGTGAGTTGAAGACAGACAGTATTCACCATTCTTGGCTTCTAACTGGATGGTGTGCATATTGAGGGCAGTTGCCTCATGCTCTTATTACCATTCTCTTCCCATCATGATGGAAAGCACCTTGAAGTGTACTTCAAACTTCTCCTTACATTGTGTTTGTCATAGTATTTTATCATGAGTAATTAATACAGCAAGTATGCTTGCTCCAAGCAGCTAGCTCCCTAGGCAGTTGCCACAGTCAAACCTTATGAGCTGCTGTTAGCTCTACCTCCTTCTTCCTACAGTGCCTCATGCTCAGCTGGGCTGAGCTGCTTTCTGCTCATCTCAGGTTCTCAGTATCTTTCTGCCTTGTAGGTAACCCTTTCCTCCCTTTGTAATAGCACGTTTGGTCTATGAGTCTGGCTAATGCCTGCTCCCTCCTTGTGGACATTTTTCCCTTACTCTTCCTATGCTCTTTGCCTTTGCACTCCTTCAGCATTTGGGATGATTGCTTATTTTTATAATCTAGTCATCCTCAGTTTCCTCAGACAGTTGGAAATTCACAGTTGCTTCTGCCCCTTGTATTTAATGGTGTATTTGTGTGTAACACATGCCCAGCCTCCTGTGTATAATTTTATATCATCTCTAGATGAGCTGTATTACCTAATGAACAGTTACTTGGACTGTATGAGACATAGTGACAAGAAAACAAAGCCCAAATGTGTTTAGAACAGATGCAACATCTCCTACCATTTTTGATCTATGGTTGGTTGAGTCTACAGACATAGAACCCAGGAAAACAAATAACTGACTGATCATTGTTTCCAAGCCAGATAATAAGACTGAGATTTAATCTTAGACTTAACATTAAATAATATATGAACTCTGCTTAGCATAGTAACAAATATTATAAGGCAATATACAACAAATAATTGAACAATGGGCTAAAAAGGCACTTGACTTGTCTTTACCTGGATGTAGACGGCAAACCTTAAGAGTCCACAAAAGAGAGTGGTAGATACGGGAGGGATGCCATGGGATGTTAAATGCTTTCATCTCTGACTGAGCTGGTGAGAACCATGAAGCTATGTGAAGGCATTTAGATTCTCAATCTTTTCTGGAAGGTCTGATAGCAAAACACCCTTACAGAATTTAGAATTACCTATGGGACACACACTTCCTGGTGTGTCTGTGCTGGTATTTCCAGAGAGGATTAACTGGGGAGGGAAGACATACCTTGGATGTAGGCCATACCATCCCATGGCCTGAATAAAAAAAGAGCAAATGAAGGAAGCCAGCTGAGAGACTTCTCCCTGACTATGGACATAATGTGGCATGTGGCTCATGTCCTTATGCCATGATTTCCCTGCCAGGATGCAGTGACTATCTCCCTACAAACCATGAGAATCAAAACAAACTCTTTTTTCCTCATGTTTTTTCTTTGCCATAGACACAAGAGAAGTACATAATATGGAAGACTTATTTCACGTACTCTGAAATAAAATCTGACAGATCACCTTAGTTTCTAGGATGAAAAGGAAGCAGAATGAGAGGCAACACCCAGGTGTTGAGCCCAGTTCCTGCATGAGTGCATGTCCTAAGTGTTTCTTTTTAAATTCCAGTTAAAAGTCTCGGCATGAATGCATTTGTTTACTAAGTTATACTTTATTGCAAAGAAAGATGCTTGGCTTTTTTTGAAGTATATTTTCAGCATCCCTTCCATCCCCCCAGGTTTTCTAAAGAATATCACTGCTAATAATGAACTTGAAAATTCACCAATGAAAGCCCATGATAGATTCTCTCTTCCCTTAGGGACTTTAAATAAAATTATTTACTTTGTATTTTATGACTATGACCCACCCTAGCATGCTTGGGTAAGTTCCAGAAACCATTTCCAAGCAGACACTTGCAAAGCAAGGAACAGACAGGAGCAAAAGAAGCACATGCCTGGTAGGTGTTTTGTCTCTCATTAGGAATAAAGTAGAATTCTGGGAATCATCTCATGACTCTGTGACTAGTAGAGATTCATAGAAAATTCATCACAGCCCCAAATGTTCTAGTCTATCAGTGTTAGAAAACATCAGTCAATGCCATGTTCAAGTGTCTCTTTGACATGATGTGATATCAAAAAGTTGTCAAATAGAAATATTCCTGTGGAAGTTGAGAATTGGCTATGTTAAGGTGTCAAAGGTTGATTAGAAAAAGTTGGAACCTTTTCTTCTAGGACTCCTACTATAACCTACCACATAAATTACATTGGACTGAATTTTGTGATGTTGCCAGAGTCTATAGGTCACAAGTTTTGATTTATTTATTCATAAATATATAAATACTGCACAGCATTATGAATATATAAATGGTGGCTACAATCTCCATCTACTCTGACTTTTGTATTTTTTGAAATAATGTGTGTGAAGTCTCAGAGCAGTGCTAGCATGCAGAAAGTGCTTATTCATTTGTGAATAAATTTCTACCTATAAGAATAAAAATTACCAAGGGTAAATTTGACATGTGAGACATGGCCAGGTGCCCTGGCACATATCTTCCTATGAAGGAAAGAGAAATGAAAGACAGTCCTGGGAGACAATATCACACTGAAAGTGAAAAGTGACTGTTCTGCTAACAAGGTAATCACTACCAGAGTTTACAATTCTTCAACCATGGACTCCAATATACTCATGTGCTTCATATGGCATTAGATCAATGACATATTTAGATGACAGTATTTCATAAGATACTGATCATGATGAAATATTCCTGTGACTTAGTGACATCAGAGCATAAGCGTTACTCTTTGGTCTGATGACATGGGTATAAACAAACCCACTTCACTTGCAGTCATGTGATGACATAGCAGCAAAGTTATCTACGGTAAATATCTACCAACATGATCAATGATGAAGCTACCACTTATGCAGTTACATTCCATGTCAGCAATGTATAGTGAGTTATCTACATTCATTATCATTGTGTTAATTACAAAGATCTTCATAATGAAGCACTGTGCCATGTTCTTTCAGCAGCAGCCTCAGACATTTCGTTTTTATAAAGCATTTTGGTGGAGACCTGGACTATGGAGGTCTGGACAAGATCATTCTAAAATGTTCTCCACAGTGAAATTAACCAACAATATATTTCTCAAAATAGATCCTGGACACTTAAATAAGACATTTAAATTGTCCCGATCTTGAAGGCGAAGACTTGGGCAGCTGGGATTTAAGGGGATGAAGGAAAAGTAATGTTCTTTATCTCTATGCCAGTGAAGTCCATTCGTGGAGCTTCACATGGGGAAAGACAATTGGGCTTTTACTGTTCAGGAGGAAATGCCTGAGCCCTGGTCTTGATTCCAGTGCTGTGTTGTTTATTTAGCTCCAAACATATTAATTGTTCTCTGTAGTGCATTTCTTACCTTAAGTGCTTGTTAACATTCTAGAGAAATCTTATGGATTTGTTTAAAGATGATTTCAAAGTATGTTGAGTTCTTTAAAGTATGCTGCTATTGTGAATTGGAGGAAAATAAGATTGTGTAACCCAAGACAACTTGAAAGAGTTCAGCATATATTATGGGATAATAGAAAGTAAAGATAAAAGGCCACAAGTTTATAGTTTAGCGACTAGTCCATCAAACACTGATGTCCCGAGGTTACAAAAATAGGTCAGAGGGCCTGCAAGTGACAACAAAAGCTGACTTCATCAGTCACTGTGTCCCAAGTTCCCACCCTGTCTCCTACTATCTGCGTGGAGGCTGGTGAGCCTTGTCTTCAGGTTACCTTGTTATTGATGCATTGTCTAATGAGATTTTACACATATTTAGAATGAGAGCATGCTAAAAATTTTCCCTCTGATTAGGGCTTTTGTTCTGGGTTAGTATAATGCTGATATAATTTGACTTGGAAGAAATGATATTTATTTGTATAATGCCATGATTATTCTTCATTGCAAACTTATCTGGATTTGGAATTACCTAGGAGACACACATTTACATGTGCTTATGAGGGTATTTCTAGTGAGATCTAACTGGGGAGAAAAGACATAAGTTTGGCACCACCATGGGCTGGGATATTGAACTGAACATAGAGAGAAAAGAAGGAAGCCAGCTGAGTGCCAGCATCCTTCTTAGCTCTTTTCCTCCTAGTTAGTCAAGATGTCAAGAGTCTCAGCATATGGCCCTGCCACTGTGAATTCTGTCATACCTTCCCCACTGCGATGAACATTGTCCTCCTACACCATGAAATAAAATTTAGATTTACCTCCTTAGGGTGCTTTTGTCATAGCAAGAAGAAGAGTTGCCCACATGTGTAGTGATATAATGACTCATTACACATGATGCTTCTATATGCAAGTATTCAGAAAGAGCGTTTGCAAGGCAAACACCTGAAAGTACATGCAAATAGTATACAGTGGTATACAGTATGAAACATCTGTTGACCAGTGGATGCACTTGAACTTTTGTTTTGTAACCCTTCCAGGTAGGTTCTGTTATGAGGGTCTGAGTGATTCTGTAGACCCCTGCCCCAAGGTCTATAGTAAGTAGCAATCAGCATTATACTACCAAGGGAAAAGTCAGAATCTTGAGACTTAAGACTTGTGACTTAGAAATGGTGAGTGAAAGCCTGAGGCTTCCAACAAGAGTACACACAACTGGGAACATCTGACCCATCTGGAGCCTAATTTTGTCTCTCAAAGGGTAGTGTAGAGATGATAATTTCTAGAGTTTTTTCAGCTGTCTAATGACATTTGGCTCTGGGCTGCTGCTGTCTTTGTGAGCCTAGTGATAGATAGCTTTAAACATTTGTTTCTTCATATGACAACATGGAAAATCACTAGAAAGAATGGCTGGCAAAGAGCTTGCAATACCAGCATCTGGTGGTGACACAGCACTGAGGTAAGAGTTTGTCCTCTGGTGCTCTCATTGGTCTTGACAACTGTGAATGAGGCCCACTTCACAGCTGAGAAAGCTGAGGTTTAAGACACACAGCATTTTATTACAATCACATAGCTGCCAGAATGCTTCAGATAAAAAGTATTTCAGATACAGAATTTTAATTTTTTTGATTTACATGTAACTATATGACATGTTGACACCAATCCTAAGTCTAAACACAAAACCCATTTCTATCTCATATGTATTTTATTCATGCTTAAAGGTGATATTTAAGTAGCAATTTTAGTTCTTTTTTGTGTATGGAAGTAAGTGTGATGGAGTGGGAGTTTTCTCTGTGGAACTGTTCTAATGAACAGAGTCCTGGATTTTTAAATGGTGGGGTTTGGGATGCTCAAATTGCATTTCACAGAGTTGTCAGAGTACAACCTTCATGGCTTCAATACCAATCTTCTTTCCATGCTTGCTCTGAAGAGATGGACCCTGTATCTGATTCCAAAGCATTTACTGCTTTCCATGTCTTTCTATGCTCATATAGGGCTCTGGGCCTTCTGGTCTACCTGACTCTGGCTATTGGGTCCTTTCAGTGCTGTCTTCTATAGTCTCTGCTGGGTTCCTTGGTGAAGTTTGGGGATCATATATATTAGTGACCCTTCTGGGGTTTTTTGTTTTGTTTTGTTTTGCTTTGTTTTGTTTTTCTACTGTCCTATCTAGGAATTGAATAGGACCTAGTACATGTAGACAACTCCTCCTCCTTTCTTCTTCTCCTTCTCCTTCTTCCTCTTCTCCTTCTCCTTATTTTCCTTCATCTTCCCCTTCCTCTTTTTCTTCCTCCTTCTCCTCCTCCTCTTCCTTCTCCTTCTCCACCTCCTCCTCCTCTTCCTCCTCATCTTCCTCCTCTTCTTATTCTACTTTTGCTTCAACTCTTTTTATAAGATAAAATTCTGGTTCAGAATTGATATTTGCCATCTTGCCCTAAGTAGAGGCCCAGTTTCAGCTGTTTTTCTGTAATTGTCCTTGGACAATTGGAAATGATGTGAAGGATAGAATTATTCTTTCAGTTTCTGAAGCCAGATTCAAGGCTGTGGCTGCTCTTTTCTTCTTCCTGATGTTTCCTGCCTCTTCTGGAAATGGAAGCATTGGTTGAATAGTTACCCTACAGTTTTGATCTGCTTGTCCTTCTACAATGCAGTGAATGACATCATCTCTACTGCAGTATAGACCTAGCAGTTACTCTTCATCTGTGCTTAACATTCTATGTATTGTAGAGGTTCTGGAGCTGGAGGTTGATGACTAGTGTGCCCCGATACTAGTAACCTCTCTGAGACATGCTAGACTCTACATTTCTATTTGTAAAGAAAGGATCAGAACACGTCACAGTGAGGTCAGCTGTGGTATTTGTACTGAGACTATCTGTGCATTTTGATACAGAGGTGAGCCCAGACTTTGTTAGAGAGTGAGGTTTGGAACAAGTTGGAAAAAAAAGAGTGTAGACTCAGGGTGCATGAAACTTCAAGATGAACAAATAAGCAAGGGGAATACTTGCTTCTGTTTAAGACATATCACACCTTTGGTATATGGAACACTGTGAGGGTATTATGTGGCTTCAGTGTATAGAGTGCTATGAAGTGGTGCTTTGTGGCTGCTATGTAAAGAAGTAAGGAGAGCAAAGGGAGAAAGAAAGAAAGGAAGGAAGGAAGAAAGAAAGAAAGAAGGAAGGAAGGAAGGAAGGAAGGAAGAAGGAATAGATGGGTGGTAAAGGGAAACAATGAAAAAGTGAGATAAAGAGGGAAAAGGAGAGGAAGGAAGAGATGAAGAAGACAGGAGGGAGAGATGTATGGAGGGATGAAGGGAATGGAAGAAGGAAAAGAAGAGGAAGAAGGAAAGAAAGGAGTCAAGAAGGAAGGAAGAAGAAAGTAGAGAAGGAAGAAGTGAAGAAAGGAGAAGAAATAAAGGAGAGGAAGAGATAGCTGAGGCTGGAGCCCTGAGAGGTTCACAGGGAACGTATAACTTTGGGAGCCTTTTAGACCTATGCTTATGTAACAGATTTGGTGGCTGGCTTGCTGAGTTCTGGGTCCAAGTCACAAAGCTCCAGAAAAGCCTTTGGAGCAACATTCATGAGCAACAGGAGTTTTAGGAGAAGAATGGAGAATGCCAGGCATAGAAAAATTGAATTTTTATGGAAGAAGTAGAGAAAAGCATAGCTGTTCTTCATATGGGTGGGAGTGGAGCTGCCCAAAGAGGTGGTTTAGCTGTGAGCATCATTATAGCATCAGTGTAGAGGAAACTGGTCCAAATTCACTCTGTTCTCCTCAAAGCTCCCCAATCCACATTGCTGCAAAACAATGCCTAATTCTAACTGCACACCAGTGTCCCATGGAGCAGCAGAGGCTTGCTTAGGTCAAGAACCCAGAGGACACCTAAATCACATGGCCCAGATATTACCTCTCTTCAAAGGAGCATGTTCAATATAATTCTCTAGCTTCCCAAATAGCACAGGACATAATTCTATGTAGCTATTTTCCAGTGACTATTGATCAGTTCATCACCATTACTTACAAAACTGATATAGACAAATTGTATTTCTTCCTATATAACTGGCTGTAACCCTTCTACCTTAAATAGTAAACCAAAGACATAGTAGAGTTGAGGGATGGCACTAGGTGACCTGGGCTCAACTCATAACAATGCCTTTTGAGCAAGTATTTACCCTTTCTGTGTTCAGCTTTTTATCTTGCAAGGTAATTGATTATTAGTCTCTGATTGGAGACCGGACTGTGGTCAAAGGAGCTAATTTGTGTGTGTGTGTGTGTGTGTGTGAGAGAGAGAGAGAGAGAGAGAGAGAGAGAGAGAGAGAGAGAGAGAGAGAGAGAGAACATGTGCACAAATATTTTCTTGAATGGTCTCTTACTGGCCTGGGGAACTTGCCTGGTAGGCTAGCTGGTTGACCAGGAAGTCTTAGGGATCTGCTTGCCTCTACCCAGTGATAACATTACAAATACATTCCATAATAGCTGATTCTCTCATTTTTAATGTGTGTTTCAGGATTAAAGTCAGGTCCTCATGCTTATAAGGCAAACATCTTATGTACCAAACTAATCCTTAGTCAGAAAATTAACTCTTACACTATCTTCATTGCTGTGGTCCACAGCCTAGCACACTGCCTTCCTTTGGGGAATGGGAGGCACATATATGAAATATTCCCTCCAAAAATCTGAAAGGGGCAGCCTGCCTCAAAGAGGGACTACTTGGTAGAGGTCATACTATAAGAACTAATCTGCTCATTGTTTGGTAGAACTACTGAAAGTGTTCCTTCCTTCCTTCCTTCTTTCCTTCCTTCCTTCCTTCCTTCCTTCCTTCCTTCCTTCCTTCCTTCCTTTCTCTTTCTTTATTTCTTTATTTCTTCTTGTTTTGGTTTTCAATGACAGGGTTTTTCTGTATTGCCCTGGCTGTAATGGAACTCATTCTGTAGACCAGGCTAGCCTAAAACTCAGAGATCTGCCTGCCTCTGCTTAACAAGAGCTGTGATCAAAGGCATGTACTGCTGCCCCCTGCCTAAAGTGTTCTTTCTTAATGGAAGGATTTGCTGTGAAACCTGGAAAAAATAACTCTCAAAGATTCACCAAACCTAGTTAAACTAGCACCTTGGTTCCAGTGTTGGTTACCTGCTCCCAGTGTCCTGTGTTGGGAATAAAAGCCTATTGGCTCAGTTGCTAGGTGGGAGGAACTCGAGGTCAGAGGGTCACTATGGCTCTCTGCCATTCTGTTTTGTGAGGGTGGAGGTAGAAATGGGGTTTGTGCTTTTTTGCATTTTAGTGCTTTGTAGATACATTTATCTTGGTACAACCGGAATGAGTGGGCAGCCAGGGCTGTCTGCCAGTAGGGGAACTCCCTCTTGGCTCTGGGAAGTCCTATATTTGGGTAGCACTGTTCAGTTCCTCTTGCATTCTTTAGATCTATGTTTTCTTTCCTTTGTAAAAATCATTTTTATTGGATATTCTCTGTATTTACATTTAAGATGTTATTCCTTTCCCCCTCTCCCATTTCCACTTCCCTCCCCTTGCTTCCATGAAGTTGCTCCCACTGTCAACCACCCACTCCCACCTCAGCACCTTAGGATTGGCCTACAATGGGAAAACAAGCCTTCACTGAACCAAAGACCTCTCCTCCCATTGATGCCAGACAATGCCATCCTCTGCTACATATGCAACTGGAGCCATGGGTATCTCCATGTGTACTCATTAGTTGGTGATTTAGTTCCTGGGAGCTGTGGGGGGTTTGGTTGGTTGATAATGTTGTTCTTCCTATGGGGTTGCAAACCCTTTCAGGTCCTTCAGTCCTTTCTCTAGCTCCTCCATTGGGGTACTGATGCTCAGTCTGATGGTTAGATGTAAGCATCCTAATCTGTATCAGTATGTCTCTGGTATAGCCTCCAAGGAAGCATCCATATCAGGCTCCTGTCAACAAGCACTTCTTGACATCAGGAATAGTGCTTGGGTTTGGTGGCTGCATATGGGTTGGATCCCCAGTTGGGAAAGTATCTGGATGACCTTTCCTTCAGTCTCTGCTCCACACTTTTCCCCTGTATTTCCTCCCATCAGCATTTTGTTTTTCTTTCTAAGAAGGACTGAAACACCCACATTTTGTTCTTTCTTCTTTTTGATATGGTCTGTGAATTGTTTCTTGAGTATTCTGAGCTTTGGGGCTAGTATCTGCTTATCAGTGAGTGCATACCATGTGTGTTCTTTTGTGACTGGGTTACCTCATTCAGAATGATATTTTCTAGTTCCATCCACTTGCCTAAGAATTTCATGAAGACATTGTTTTTAAGAACCGAGTAGTACGCCATTGTGTAAATGTACCACATTTTCTGTATCTATTTTTCTGATGAAGGACATCTGGGTTCTTTAAGCTTTTCGCTATTATAATTAAGGCTACTATGAACAAAGTAGAGCATGTGTCCTTGTTATATGTTGGAGCATATTTTGGGTGTATGCCCAGATGTGGTATATCTGGGTCCTCAAATTTTTTGAGGAATGGCCAGACTGATTTCTAGAGTGGTTGTATCAGCTTGCAACCCCACCAACTTGGAGGGGTTCTTCTTTCTCCACATCCTCACCAGCATCTACTGTCACCTGAATTTTTGATCTTAGCCATTCTGACTGATATGAGGTGCAATCTCAGGGTTGATTTGATTTGCATTTCCCTATGGACTAGGGATTTGAACTTTTCTTTAGTTACTTCTTAGCCATTCAGTATTCCTCAATTGAGGATTCTTTGTTTAGCTCCATCTCCCACTTTTAAATAGGATTATTTGATTCTCTAGAGTCTAACTTCTTGAGTTCTTTGTATATATTGGATACTAGCCCTCTATTAGATGTAGGATTGGCAAAGATCTTTCCCCAATCTGTTGGTTGCTGGTTTGTCCTATTGACAGTGTTCTTTGCCTTACAGAAGCTTCACAATTTTATGAGGTCCCATTTGTTGATTCTTGTTCTTGGAGCATAAGCTACTGGTAGTCTGTCCAGGAAAATTTCCCCCTGTGCCTATGTGTTCAAGGCTCTTCCTCACTTTCTCTTCTATTACTTTCAGTATACCTGGTTTTATGTGGAGGTCTTTGATCCACTTGGACTTGAGCTTTGTACAAGGAGATAAGAATGGATGAATTTGCATTCTACATGCTGACTTCCAGTTGAACCAGCACCATTTGTTGAAGATGCTGTCTTTTTTCCATTGAATATTTTTAGTTCCTTTGTCAAAGATCAAGTGATCATAGGTGTGTGGGTTCATTTCTGGGTCTTCAGTTCTATTCTACTGATGTATTGGCCTGTCTCTATAACAATACAGTCCAGTGTTTATCACGGCTGATCTGTAATATAGCTTGAGGTCAGGGATAGTGATTCTCTCAGAAGTTCTTTTATTGTTCAGAGTAGTTTTCGCTCTACATTTTTAAATTCCAAATAAATTTGAAAATTGCCTTTTCTCTATGAAAATAACTCTATAAAGAATCGAGTTGGAAGTTTGATGGGGATTGCATTGAATCTGTAGATTGCTTTGGGTAAGCTGGCCATTTTTATTGTATTAATTGCCAATCCATGAGCATGGGAGATCTTTCCATCTTCTGAGATCATCAATTTCTTTCTTCAGATACTTGAAGGTCTTAACATACAGATCTTTCACTTGCTTGGTTAGAATAACACCAAAGTATTTTATATTATTTCTGACTATTGTGAAGGGTGTTGTTTTTCTAATTTCTTTCTTAGTCTGTTTATCCTTTGAGTAGAGGAAGGCTACTAATTTATTTGAGTTAATTTTATATCCAGCCACTTTGCTGAAGTTGTTTATCAGCTGTAGGAGTTCTCTAGTGGAATTTTTGGGTCACTTAAGTATACTATCATATCATTTGCAGATAGTGATATTTTGACTTCTTCCATCCAATTTGTATTTCTTTGACCTCTTTTTTCGGTCTGATTGCTCTGGCTAGTACTTTCAGTGCTAGATTAAATAGGTAGGGAGTGAGTGGGCAGCCTAGTCTAGTCTCTGATTTTAGTGGATTGCTTCAAGTTTCTCACCATTTAGTTTGATGTTGGCTACCTGTTAACTGTATATTGCTTTTACTATGTTTAGGTGAGGGCCTTGAATTCCTGATCTTTCCAAGACTTTTATCATGAAGCAGTGTTGAATTTTGTGAAATGCTTTCTTAGCATCTAATGAGATGATTATATGTTTTTTCCCTTTTGAGTTTTTTTATATAGTGGATTATGTTGATGGATTTCCATATTTTGAACCATACCTGCATCCCTGGGATGAAGCCTACTTACTTATGGTGAATGATTGTTTTGATATGCTCTTGGATTTGGTTTGCAAGGGTTTTGTTGAGTAGTTTTGCATCAATGTTCATGAGGAAAATAGGTCTGAAGTTCTTTTTCTTTGTAGAGTCTCTGTGTGGTTTAAGTATAAGTGCAATTGTGGATTCAAAGAATGAATTGGGTGGTGTTCCTTCTGTTTCTATTTTGTAGAATAGTTTGGAGAGTATTGGTATTAGGTCTATGAATGTTATGAAGGTCTAATAGAATTCCACATTAAACCCATCTGTTTCTGGACTTTTTTTTTTTCTTTCTTTTTTTTTGGTTAGAAGACTTTTGATGACTGCTTCTATTTCTATAGGGGTTAAGGGACTGTTTAAATGGTTTGTCTGATCCTGATTTAACTTTGGCATTTGGCATCTACCTAGGAAATGGTCCATTTCCTCCAGATTTTCCAGTTTTGTTGAGTACAAGCTTCTGTAGTAGGATCTGATAATTTAAAAAATTTTCTCAGTTTCAGTTGGTATGTCTTTCTTTTCATTTCTGATTTTTTTCATTTGACTACTGCCCCTGTACCCTCTAGTTACTCTGGCTAAGTGTTTATATATCTTGTGGATTTTCTCAAAGAACCAGCTCCTGGCTTTGTTGATTCTTTGTATAGTTATTTTTGTTGTTATTGTTTTGGTTTTTGTTTCTACTTCGTTGATTTCAGCTATGAGTTTATTTCCTGCAGTCTGCTTCCTTTAGCTATATTTGCTTCTTTTTGTTATAGAGCTTTCAGGTATGCTCTCTCCAATTTCTTTTGGGAGGTACTCAGAGCTATGAGTTTTCCTCTTAGCACTGCTTTCATTGTATTCCATATGATTGGGTATGTTGTGCCTTCATTTTCATTAAATTCTAAAAATTCTTTAATTTTTTTCTTTATTTCTTTCTTGACCAAGTTACTAAGTAGAGCATTGTTCATCTTTCATGTATATGTGGGCTTTTTGGTGTTTGTATTGTTATTGAAGACCAGCCTTAGTCTATGGTTATCTGATAGGATGCATGGGATTATTTCAGTCTTCTTGTATCTGTTGAGACCTTGTTTGTGACTGACTACATGGTCAATTTTGGAGAAGGTACCACGAGGTGGTGAGAAAAAGGTATATTCTTTTGTTTTAGGATGAAATATTCTATAGATGTCTGTTAAATCCATTTGGTTCATAACTTCTTTTAGTTTCACTGTGTGTCTGTTCAGTTTCTGCTTCTATAATCTGTCCATTGATGAGAGTGTTGAAGTCTTCCACTATTATTGTGTGTGGTCCAATATGCTTTTAACTTTAGTAGAGTTTCTTTTATGAATGTGGGTGCCCTTGCATTTGGAGGACAGATGGTCAGGACTGAAAGTTCATCTTGATAGATTATTTCTTTTGATGAGTATGAAGTGTTCTTCCTTATCTTTTTTGATAAATTTTGGTTGAAAAATCAATTTTATTTTATTTGTTCTTAGAATGGCTACTCCAGCTTGTTTCTTGGGACCATTTACTTGGAATTTTTTTTCCAACCTTTTACTCTGAGGTAGTGTCTGTTTTTTTCACTGAGATGAGTTTCCTGTATGCAGCAAAGTCCTGGATCCAGTTTAGGTATTCAGTCTAATAGTCTATGTCTTTTTATTGAGAAATTGAGTCCATTGACATTAAGACATATTAAAGAATAGTGATTATTGTTTCTTGTTATTTTTGTTGTTAGAGGTAGAATTATGTTTGTGTGGCTATCTTTTCTTGGGTTTGTTGCAAGAATATTATTTTCTTGCTTGTCCTAGGGTGTGGTTTTCCTCCTTGTATTGGAGTTTTTCCTCTATTATTCTTTGTAGAGCTGGGTTTGTGGAAAGATATTTTGTAAATTTGATTTTGTCATGGAATATGTTAGTTTCTCCATCTATGGTAATTAAGAGTTTTGCTGGATATAGTAGTAGCCTGGGCTGGCATTTGTTTTCTCTTAGGGTCTGTACAATATCTGCCCAGGATCTTCTAGCTTTCATGGTCTCTTTTGAGAAGTCTGGTGTCATTTCGATAGGTCTGCATTCATATGTTACTTGAACTTTTTGCCTCACTGCTTTTAATATTCTTTTTTTGTTTTGTGCGTTTGGTGTTTTGACTATTATGTGAGGGGAGGAATTTATTTTTTTTTATTTTACAACTTTATTTTACAAAACAAAGATAAATGTACAGATTTTAAGCATTTTTGCATAAAATTATACAATACATTTTTGTCAGTACTTTTTTTCAGATTTTAAGATAATTTTTACATGAAACTATATGAATATATATTTTTAGTCAGTACTTGATTTTTTTAATGGTTTGATAGTATGCATTGAAAACTTAATAGTTATGAGCATAAAGTACATGTAAAACAAAATGTAACATGGAAATAGTCAAAGTTTTCTTGTTGTGTAAAGATTTTTTTTTGTTTTGTTTTCTTTATTTCTTGGACTTCATACAGTCTGTGAGTTGTTTCTGGGGGAGTGCAAGCCTCTGGGGTTAGCATCTCACTATCAGTGACTGCATATTATGTCTGTTCTTTTGGGACTGGGTTATCTCACTCAGGATGATATTCTCTAGATGCAGCCATTTTCTTATGAATTTGGTTAAGTCATTGTTTCTGGTGGCTGAGTAGTATTCCATTGTGGAGGAATTTCTTTTTAAGTTCAATCTATTTGGAGTTCTGTAGGCTTCTTGTATTTCTTTCTTTAGGTTAGGGAAGTTTTCTTCTATATTTTGCTGAAAATATTTACTGGGCCTCTTAGTTTGGACTCTTGCTCTCTTCTACACCTATTATCCTTAGGTTTGGTCTTCTCATTGTGTCCTGGATTTCCTGGATGTTTTTGGTTAGAAGCTTTTTAATTTTTGCATTTTCTCTGACTGTTTTGTCAACATTTTTATGGTATCTTTTGCTCCAGAGATTCTCTCTTCCATCTCTTATATTCTGTTGGTGATGCTTGCGTCTATGACTCCCACTGTCTTTCCTAGGTTCCTTAACTTCAGGGTTGTCTCCTTTCGTGATTTCTTCATTGTTTTTATTTCTGTTTTCAATTTCTTCACCTTTTTGTTTGTGCTTTCCCTTAGCTCTTTAAGTGATTTTTGTGGTTTGTGTGTGTGTGTGTGTGTGTGTATGTGTGTGTGTGTGTGTGTGTTTCCTTTTTAAGGACTCCAGCTTGTTTGTGTGTGTTCTCCTGGCTTTCCTGTATTATTTATGTTATTTATGCACTTCTCGAGGATCTCCATTATCATCTGAAGTATGATTTTAAATCTAAATCTTGTTTTTCTGGTGACTTGAGATATTCACTATTTGCTGTGGTGGGAGAACTGGGTTCTGATGTTGCCAGGTTGTCTTGGTTTCTGTTTCTTAGATTCTTGAGCTTGCCTCTTGCCATCTTGTTATCGGTGATGCTGGGTGATCTTGTCTCTTACTGGAGCTCATCTCTCCTGTGGGTCTGTGAACCTGTGGTCTCTGGAGGAAGATTGCTCCTGAGTGGTCTGCTCTCTGAATAGGCTGTGAGTTCCAATGGCAGTACCCAGTCCTGATGCAACTGGGCTGGCTCTGACATTGGGCTGGAAGTGTCTGTTTCCAGGCAGTACCACTACCTGAGCCCTGAGAGTTCCAGGCAGCCTCTGTCAGGATAGTCAGTGGAAAGGGAGTGTGAGAGCCCTCCTGCAGCTCTTCCGGGCTCCCAGCAACCTGCAGGTAGGCCTACAGTCCTGATGAAACTCTAGATTCTCTCTTCTGTCTCTTAAATTCTGTTGGTGATGCTTGCATCTACGACTCCTGATCTCTTTCCTAGATACTCTATCTCCAGGGTTGTATCTTTTTGTGATTCCTTTATTGTTTCTATTTCCATCTTTAGATCCTGGATGGTTTTGTTCAATTCCTTCACCTGTTTGGAGGGGTTTTTCTGTAGCTCTTTAAGGAATTTTTGTGTTTCCTCTTTAAGAGCTTCTACTTGTTTGCCTGCATTCTCCTATATATCTTTAAGGAAGTTATTCATGTCCTTCTTAAAGCTCTCTATTATCATCATGATTTGTGATTTTGAATCAGAATCTTGTTTTTCTGGTGTGTTGGAATTGCTGTCTCTGACTTGAGCTTGTCCCTCCTGTGAGCTGTGAGACTGTGGGCTTAGGGGTGAGAGTGCTCTTTGGTGATCAGCTCTTTGCAGGCAGGCTTTGGTTTCTGATGTCAGTGGGATGGCCCTAGCTCTGGGTGCAGATGGAGACCCAGAAGGCAATATTTTCTTTCTTTTGCTCCACAGTTCAAAGGAGGAAAGACCAAAGTTTGGTTCTCAGCATCCACATGATGGTGCACAATCATTTGGTCCGATGGATTTGATGCCTTCTTCTGACCTCCACAAACACCAGGCAAACACATGGTTGTATAGATATAGATGCAGGAAAAACACACAAAAGAAAATAAATAAATCTAAAAAAATTTAAACAAAAGAATATTGAGCTTTGCCAAGGTTTAAACAGTGATCTCTAACTCCATCCACCTACCAAATTACCTATCCCCAAGTGTTCAATTTCTATTCTCCAGATCTTCAGAATGAAGATTAACTGTGGTTTTATTAGGTGGCTTTGATCTTAAACAGCATATGCCATTCTAACCTCGGTCCAGGGTCCAGAACTGAAATAATAGATGCCTTTTGCTATATTCTGTCTGTGGTGCTTTGTCATGACAGGTTAAAGAGATTATTGCAATAGCAATCTACCCATAAGTAGAAATGGCTTACTGCTAAGATCGGATAGGAGTAGACAGGCTTTGTTAGCTTAGGTCCTCCTGGCCACATCTATTCATTCTAAACCAAAAGTCCCACAGCCTCAAGTGCAAACATAAACAGGACACATCTGCCCTCCCCACCTTCCACCCCTAACAGGGAGAACTTTGGCCCATCAGGGAAGCCACCAATTAAAGACTGAGATTTTGGCCACATACCTTTTTAACTTGTCACACAACCAGCACTAACCATGACTTATAACTTTACGTTTGTGGGAAAATATGTTCTAAATTCCCAACAACAATTTACAGATGCATTTTTGGACCACAGCTTGTTTAAATTGAGGGCAGCCAGTATTTGTAGATTTCTCATCAACACTCAAATTGTATATACTTTTTACAGACACACCATGTAGTTCAACCTTTTTCCTAATTTGGACCAATCTTTCTATAATTCATTGTAATTGCTGTACTTAATTGTCAGATTGAGTACATTATTTTAGAGAACTTTGCATATATAAGTAATAGGCTCAGGAAATTCTTTTTATGACATTGTAAATCTCTATTAAACAGAGAGAATGGAAAGCTGTATTATTTAGTGTTTGAGATGCTGTATCGTATTGATATGAAAATACAATGAAACATGGAGGTACTAGTGAGAGAGAGTCATGCTTTCCTTAGAATTTGCCATGAACCTTTGCATCCCTTGCTTATATTTTAGTTAATGTGATGTTAGTTTGCTCATCTTAGTGTGACAGTTAGTTCTTGCTGTCAACTTGACTGTCAACCCAGAATCTTCTAGGAAGAAAGTCTCAAGGAAGGATTGTCTGCAGTGGTTTGGTCTGTGCTCGGCATGTCTCAGGGGGATTGTCTTCATGAAGTTACTTGATATGGGTGGACACAACCTACTTTTGTTTGCAGCTTGCCCTAGGTGTGGGAGAGGGGTGGGTTGGAGTTCCCTGAACTGTATAAACATGAAGAAATCAGTTGATTATAAGCAAGAAATCAAATGATCATGTATGTATCCCTTTTTCCCTGCTCTTGATAGTAAATGACTAGGGGGGGGGAGGGAGTGGTGGGATCCCTGGGTAAGTGACTTCCTGAATGAGTATGAGCAGTTGACATGAGCATGGCCAGGTCAAGGATATCGAACACCCAGACCCATGGGAAAGTGGCAAAGACTCTATTCTTGATCTGCATGTAAATGTTGACAGTATGTGCATAAAATATCCAACATGGCTCTCTTCCCCTGGATATTTGTAGCCAGAAGACCTTTCCCTTACAGAGACTGCTCCTACTGAAATTAGCTAAACCTGTTTCCTTGATCCAGCTGTGTACCATAAACCTGCCTGCTTGTTTATCTGTACATAATAGCCACATCTCCTTGTTTAGCTGCATGCAATAACCCTACCTCACTGTTTAACTTTATATAATAAACATGTTGAGCTTCTGAGTGGCTGTGGTTTCTCCCCAGAGACCCAGTCCACCTGACCTCTGCTTTCCTGTGTGTTTGTTCTGTCTTCATCTCCCCATTGTCCCCAGCCAGTCCCTGAGGCCACACAAGGACGTGGCACTGTTGGAAGTTCCTGCCTTGACTTCTCCATGGCAATGAGTTGTATAATCTGAATTTGTAAGATGGGATGACCCTCTTTTCCTCTAAATTACTTTTTGTTTGGGGTGTTTCCTCATAGCAACAGAAATGAAAGCAACAGTAAGCTGTTTCCTATCAGCATAACAAATATCTGTGATCCTCAGCTTCTGAGATGAAGGTTTATTATGTAACATGATGTTGGGGTTTTAAGCTGTGACTTTAGCTTTGAGTCTTTCTGAGGTCAGCATATGAAGGTGTGAGAATGAGGCCAGGAGAACTATTTACCTCTTCTCTGGGGAACCAAAAGAAGGAAGAAAAAGGGCTTAGGGACCATAGTCCTTGAAAGGCCATGCCTTCAGTAACCTGCAACCTTCCATCAGATTTTACTTTCTTAAGACTCTGTCACCCTGGGAACAAGTTGAAAGCACCTTAGGACTCAGACTGTAGTAGTAACTTATACATGCCTATGTTCAGGGCAATTGTACACTAAGCAAGTTTAACAATATGGCCTAAAGTCAAATAGTTTAGTATTCTTAACTAGCTCTATCAAATCCAAGGTCAGATTTCACAAAAACAAACACTTCTTGAGAGCCTACTCTGTGCCTTTCCTGACTTAGAGGAATGAAATAAGACCATAGCCCTCACAGGCATTAGGGTTGATTTGTAGTCACCAAAGGAGTTCCCTGTAATGCCCATTATTTCTAGAAATAATAAAAGATGGTCATCTAAAATGCTTGGCTTGACCTGTCCTCAGTGTTTCATGAATATTTGTTGTTATTGTCATTATTGCAAAAAAAAAAAAAAAAAAAAAAAAAAAAAAGAAAGAAAAGAAAAGAAAAGAAAACTCCACAATCGGTCCTTTTTTTTTTTTTTTTTTTTTTAAACTTATTTCTCTATTGTCACCTTCAGGGTAACACTTGTAAAACTCAGCATTAATTATTTACAGGATCTATAACTGTCTTCCCAAGTGTTTGGTGACTACAGTAGCACCTTCTCACAGAGGGCTAAGAATAACCAGCTGTTCTCCTGGGTAATAGTGTACTGATCTTCAAGTGTCTTTGTGATTCAGATCTTGCATTCTATTGTCTTCTTTACAGCTTTGCTGATGAGGATATCCTCTGTGGTTCAGGGGACTCACTCAGGTTTGAAGACTTCCCATGCCTACCTGACACTTTTTGACAGCATTAGCTAAGTCAGTCACAGGGTTTTAAAGAGGAATTCAGCAGGCTCAGGGTTCAAGCCTATTGGATGCTGTTTCAGTTACAGTTTAAGGAAGGAAGGAAGAAAGGAAGGAAGGAAGGAAGGAAGGAAGGAGGAAAGAAAGAAAAAAGAAAGAGAAAGAAGAAAAGAAAGGGAGTGAGAAAGAAGGAAGGGAAGGGAGAGAGAAAGAAGGAAGGGAAGAGAAAGAGAAAGAAAGAAGGAAAGAGAAAGATAGGAGGAAGAAAGGAGAGAGAGGGGAGAGAGTGGAGAGAGAGAGGAAAGAGGAGGGGAATGGAGAGGAAGAGAAAGAGAATATTTACAGCTTAATGCTGAGGTCCAAATGGATGAGATTCCTGGCAGGGCTCCTGGGATGTGGGTCCCCTTACACTCACTCTGGTGCTGCATGCTTACAGGGGAACAAGATTGTTTGGAGTGCTCTAGGGTAAGGGAGCAAACACATTGGGAGATGGTTATGTCATGCGAATATAAATTCCAACCTATTTAAAAATTTCCTTGTGGCAGCTCCCTGCAACTCTGGCAGCTGACTAACCCCTCTAGAGGACAGGGCTTGACCTCACCCATGGCTTTCTAAATGTGAATTTGTGCTAATCCCAGCCCCCACTGTAGTGTACCTCATTGGGATGCCCCCTGTCAATTCCCTCGGATTCTCTAACAGTTGGACCCCATTAAGGCCTCTTACATGGCTACATGGGCACCATCTTCCACCACTGATAGCCTTATCAGAATGACACCCAGGTTCATTCTTACCATGAGGCACCCAGGCAGGGGGATGAGGGGAGAGGGGAGGGTTCTTGATAAACACTGATGTTGGTGGCAGAATAGTATTTCTTTTCCTATGTCTTCTCAGGACATATTACCATGGATGAACATCTGTACTTGCCTCTTGCTTTGGCAAGAAACTCCTTAATCAACTATGTAAATATGGCCGCTTGTGTTCTATTGGAGAAGGGAATTGTTTAAAAACTGTTTTGCTTTTGCAGAACTCATATATTTACCAAGTCTTATTTCTTCCATTTCAGGGAGGTGAAGGCAGAAATATGCCAGGACAGTGTTTGAAGGGAGGATTGTCACAACAGTGTGGAAAAGAGGAGTGTGAGACAAAGCTGTTGAGATTCAGACATTTTCTCTATGTCCCTAGCTAGCTGTGGTGACAAGGTAGGGTATAGATATGTGAATTATAGAAACCCCTGAGATGAGGGCTGGCCCTATATTTAGAACCATTAAATTTGGAGGATGTGGGAACATAGACATAGAGCTTGAGGTTGGTGTATTTCTTCAGGGGACCTGATCTAATTATCACTGTCTAGTTTGGAGTCTCTCTCAGAGGTTTGTTATGCTTGAGATCATCAAACCAGGCTGCCAGCATGCCTGTCTCCTCCCTTCCTTGGTTCCATACTCAGCCAAGATGGCCATCACACCTCTTGGATGCCCAGGAAGTACAACAGGGTCTGTGCACAGTGAACTCCTAGTTATTGTCTATGGGAGTAATGGATAAAGGGAAGAGGAGAGTATGAAGGGGAAGAAGAAAAAGAAAGGAGAGAGAAGAAAAAAGGGAGATGGGAGTAAAAAAGAAGAAAAGATGGACACAGAGAGAAAGAGCTGTGAGGAGGGAGGGCCAGTGAGTCTGCCCTTCCAAATTTCCCTTCTTGTGAGTCTCAGATTGGAGAAATCTATCATGTGCAAAAGAATGTATTTATAAAATGTAAGAATCTGAAGCATGTGTGGAATGAGTGTGCGTGGCCTCCAGCAACCCCTCTGAGTGCGGTAAGTCACCTCATCGCTCACACACCATTTCCAAGGTGAATAAAATGACGCATGCTCTGATTTCACTGTTAGCCATACGCGTGGATCTGCAACAGCTGGCGTGTTGAATGGCTCCCTAGAAGAATATTCTTCAGTGAATCTGAATTTAGGAGATTCAAATTTGTGTGTGTGGTGTGTGTGTATGTGTACATGTTGTGTGTATATTTGCTTGTGCGCATACGTGCATGGGTTTGTACAGGTCAGAAGACAACCTTGATCATTCCTCAGGAGGTACTGACCATCTTGGTTTTTGTTTTGTTTGTTTGCTTTCCTTAGGTATGATCTCTCACTGGCCTGGAACTTGAACTGGCTGGCTAGTGAACCCAGGAAATACATTTGCCTTCACCTCCCAACTGGGATTAACAATTCATACCATCATGCCTGACTTGTTCTATGTGGATTTCTTAGGCTCAAACTTAGATATTAAGTCTTCCAAGACAAGAATTCTACCAACCGATCTGTTGCGTCTGCCTTGAAGGTTCCCATCTTGAATTGAAGGTCAAGAGAGAGACATTAGGACATCAGATAACTAAGTATTCCTGCTGGACTCTCGGGTCTTTGCTGTCCACTCCCATGCTACTGAGCCAAATCTTTTCTTTTGGAGCCCTCAGAGCTGTTCTAATATGGGAGTGGGAGTCAGGTATCCCAGGAATCAGGGACTCAAGGCCCTAATTTTCTGGTGGCTTGCTCCTGATCCCGCCCAGCTGGACTTTTCAGTATGGCTTGCCATAAAATATACTCAGCCATAGCTCTCTATAGCATATTTCTTGGTGTCTCTGTCTGTCACAATGTGGGAACAGACAGGAGGATCCCAGGCAGATAATTTAAAACATTTGCATCATATATCAAAATAAAAAAAGATATTATTAATTAAAAACAGCCCTACTGCATGAATTTTAAAACTAAATTCTGACTTCAGTGACCTCATTTGTGTTCTGTGTACCCACATTGACTTCTTCCACTGGCTTCTGAGGCTGTCACTGCATTGCTGGCTGCTGGGAGCTTTGCTGGGAGGGTTTGCGAACTGAGTTAACATGAAAGGGTCTCAGATGTTCCTGCTCAGATCTTATCGGAGCCCATATTTGTCTCTGTATAGTACAGAACTTTAAGAAGAGAAATTTGATATGGTAAAAAAAACTCTCCAGGTTTCCTTTAAGAGCTCTTCAAATACCCATGGAATGTTTAAAAATAAATGGTATTTGTCACAGATGTTCCAGAATGATCACTGTCATTGGTCAAATGTGTTACAAGGTCAGAGAGAAAGGTCAGTTTCTTCAGCATGAAGACTCTGGGTGCCGTGAGCACTTAAATCTGTGGAGTTTTTTGTTTTTTGGGGGATTTTTTTTTGTTTTTTTTCTTTTTTCAATCCATGTTCCATTAGTGGTTTGGAAGTGTAGGGCTGGAAGTCTGAGCTGCAGTTGAGGTCACTCTTCAAGGAAGTTTTTTTTATTCATTCATGGATGCCAGCTCTTGGTTGAAGATATGTGCTTTGTGCTTTCCAATTCCAGCCCCAGTGTGTGTGTGTGTGTGTGTGTGTGTGTGTGTGTGTGTGTGTGTGTGTGTGTGTGTGTGTATGGGGTAGTGGTGGGCTCCAAGTCTCTCAGTGATTCAAATAGAGGGAAAGGGTGGTGGCATCTTGCTCTACTCCAGGGCACCTGATTCCAGCCTTTGGATTGTTAAACAGTGCGGCTGGGCACACCTTGTGTTGATTGACACAGCTGTAGTTTCGTACATCAATAGTCTTAAGCATCCTTTTGCTTCAAAGCCGGTTCTTTTCAGTGCTCATAAAGGTAGAAAGAGCCCTTCTTTCAGGTAATTAGGGGCTTAAACTATACGTAGGGGAGCTGAAGCTCAGCAGCGGTGAGCATCTTGGTGGGTGACAAAACCACTTCCCTGACCCAGCCTGTAGCCTTGGTGGTGGTTTTCCAAAGTCTTTTGCCCAGCCTGAGAGCTGAAAGCTTTATGCATGCTATTCAAAAGTATAGATCACTAAATAAATAAAATAAAATAAACCCCAACTCCTGGAATCTGCTATTCATTGCCACAAAGGTATTTTCCCTTGTATTGCTTGTCCAAGGACAGTGGGTTTTATCACAGACTCTGAAGAATAAAAGAACAGATTTCATCAGTTGTCACCTTTGGCCCACTCTTTTGCCACCTGCTGACTTTAAGAAAGAATTGTCTGACGACAAGGATTAATGTGATGGCAGATTCCATTGCTGCTGGATGTTTGGGATGAAACTTGATCATTCCACATCACATTCCTCCTCCTCACCTGCTCTGGAAAGCAAATTGAATTCTTTAAGGGAAAATTCAGTCCAGACCAGAACACTCATAGCACCAGCCCCATCACCCCTGAAAATGCAAGGCACTTGCAAAGGGCCAGGGTTTCTCCTCTGGTTTCTGTATGTGGCATGGTTTCTTCCACTGAGGTCCAGTTTCAGATGCTTAGTAAAACCCACATAATTTGAGGCTGGCTGCCCTGAAGTATTTAGGAGCCTGCAAGTAAATTTCTCACACCAACTTCCTTAAGGATTTCTCTGGAGCACACTGAAGCTCTCACCCACCATGGAGTCATACAGTAACAGTCTGTGGACTGATCTCTTCAAAGCCAGCCCAGCTGAGTATGTCACTGGTGCAGCTTGGGCAAAAGCTCATCCCGCTGTCGCTATCTGGAAACCATCAAGTCTAACATCATGTAAATAGATCCTCCTCTCTCAGTCCTAGTCCTCTCTCCAGGTCCTTTTCATATGTTATATAATAAGGACATCACTGATACATTTTTGCTATAAAAGCATCCAATTTCAGAATTTTCCCTTAGTATATGTATGTAAGAATATATGTATGTGTGTATATATGCATGTATGTACCATGTATACATGCATGGGTATGTGCACAAGTATAAGTGTATGTATGTGATGTACATATATACAAGTATCTGTATGTATGTTAGAGGACAACTTCAGGTGTCATTCTTCAGGTGTCTTCCATCTTTTGTATAAGACAGGGCCTTCCATTGGCTAGGAACTTCGTTAAGTCCAACACACTAGCTAGACAGTGGGTAACTAGGAACGCTCCTGTCTTCATTCTGACCTTGTCATCTGTGTGATTACACTGCAGGCCCTCTTGCAGGCTTTTTGTGTGTGGGTTCTGGGGAATCCTCACTCAGACTGGTGTGTTTTCAACCAAGGTCAAACTCAAGTTCCTCTCCTCCATGACTTGATCCTACTGACAACTGACATTTTTTTCTTTCTTTCTTTCTTTCTTTCTTTCTTTCTTTCTTTCTTTCTTTCTTTTTTTTTTTAGCTTCTCTGCACCTACAGTCTGCTATACAGGCTAGAGTGCATGCTTTTGTGCTGATTTCTGGAACTAGTTTTCTCCCAGTTAAACAACAAGGTCCGTAGAATTCGCATGATTCATTTCCTCTGTGTTCAGGGGAAAGCAGGTATTGCAGTTTGGCTCTTACATGTTCCCCAAAACTCATCTGTTAACGGATTTTTTTTTTTTTTACTCAATGCAGTTACTGGAAGGAGGTGAAACCTTTACTACGTAGGACCTAGTGGGAAAATAGTTAGAGCACTGGGAATGTGCCCTTCAGTAGAATACGGAACCCCAGACAATGACCTCCCTTATAGATGTCTTTTTCCTCACATATTTTGTCTCAACAGTGGAAAACAGCTCAACACAGTACCACCTCACATTCACAGCAGTCACTGGTTGGTTTATTAATTGGTGAATTAATATGTGCACTTTGTCTAATGAGATTCTGTGTATAGATATTTCTTTTCTGCTTGTTGACAGCCTAATCTTCCCATTAACATTGAAAGTTTTTTTTTAGGCCACCTCTGTATTACTCTGGTCACACTTAGCCCCCATCTCTTTCCACAATCAAATGTTTCAGGTTCTTCCCACCAGTAGCTATCTTCCAGGTTTGCATATGCACACACCCCCTGTACCACATTGTTTGAAATACTCTCCACACCCTTGTTTATGAAGGCTTGCAGGGTGCCAGCTGTAGGCAAAATAGCATCCACCATCTATATAGCAACCTTGTGAGCCTACTACGTGCCTCCTTGTGAGCCTACTATGTGTGTTCTTAGGTTGCTGTCATTCATTTTCATGTCTTATTTCTACTTACTAGGGATGCTCCATGAGAGCCAGGGCCTTTCTGATGTACTTTTCGTATGCTCCACCCCGGGCACAGTGTCCCAAACAGAGATGCTTCAGATTTTTTGCTGGAGGGAACGGTTAATTGGGCTTGCATTGTTAGATGGAGTGTCAGGGAGAGGATTCATGGAGGTGATAAAATAAGAGCCATTCCTCACTGGACTGCCTGTAGGCCATATGGCCACCTTCAAGCTTATGACAAATAAAAAAGAGGGGATGCTATTCCCAGAAGACTTTCCATCTATTGAGGAAAAAAACAAAACAAAACAAACAAACAAAACAAGTCAACATTTGGATATGTGGTGGGACAAATGACACTTAATGTGTAGTGACAGATTGCTTAGGCCTGTTGAAGCTCTTAAACTTAAATTTGAATTTGTAATTTTGTGTTCTTTCTCTTAGAGCAAACTTAGAAAAACATAGAAGGAAGGATTCAGGATGATTTGGGAGTCAGTACCAGTTTGAATCGTGAACATATTTTGGGGGTTATTCTGAGCATCATCTGTAGCCTGGGCTGAGAGAGGGAACTGGGACCCAAGTCTTTAGTATTTAATATCTCTTTCATATTTGTTTTCTAATTTACTGTCAACTTTGAGAGAAACTAAATCAGGCCCCCCACCCTCACAACACAGATAAGAAGTGTGCAAAGGTTGAGATGTGCCATCATTCCCAGAGGCTCTAGGGTTCCATCTCAGACATACATGAAAGACCACATCCATATCTGCCTGTGAACGCAGCATCAGAAACATTTTCTAAGGAGTCTTCACAACCCACTCATGAAACAGCAGTCTATATGCAGATGTTGTGCATGATACCAGCAGAAGTCATCGGGCTTGTTTCATTCCTCCCTCCAATTATGTGCCCAGCCAGAGGTGACACAAACTAAAGTCATCTGAGAGGAGAGAACCTCAATCAAGAAAATGCCTCTTAATTTAACTAGTGACTGATGTGGAAGGGACCAGCCCATTGTGAGTGGTGCTACCCCTGGGCAGGTGGTCCTGTGTGCTATAAGAAAGCAGACTGAGCAAGCCATGAGGGGCAAGACAGGAAGCAGCACTCCTCCATCACCTCTGTATCAGCTCCTGGCTTTAGGCTTCTGCCCTGCTAAAGTTCCTGTTCTGGTTTCCTTCAGTAATAAATTCTGATATGGAAGTGTAAGCCAAATATGCCTTTTCCTTCTCAACTTGCTTATTATGATCATGGTGTTTCATTACAGCAATAGAAACCCTAACTAAGATACTCAGGCTCCTGACTAGAAATAGGTAATAATGGATACAGCTTTTCTTGAAGTCATGGCAACAACTAGAGCTGTTAATCATGTCCTCAACTTAAGGTCTAATCATTTTTTAAAAGACAAAGAAATTCCCAAAAAGATATGTGTGATGGTTTTGTACATGCTTGGCTCAGGGAGTGGCACTTCTCCTTATTGGAGAAGATGTGTCCTTGTTTGAGGAAGTGTACCACAGTGGGGATAAGCTTTGGAATTCTCCTCCTAGCCATTCGAAAGCCAGTCTTTTCCTAGCTCCCTTATGAACAAGATGAAGAACTCTGAGCTCCTCCTGCACCATGCCTGTCTAGATGTTGCCATGCTTCCTGCCATAATGATAATGGGGCTGGATCTTTGAACCTGTAAGGCAGCCCCAATTAAATGTTGTCCTTTATAAGAGTTGTCTTGGTCATGGTGTCTCTTCACAGCAATGAAAACCCTAAATAAGCCAGTATTGGTAATTTTTTCCCTGAGGGCAGGGGTGATGTGTGAGACAAGTGATAGGTATTTCTGAATAGACTCATAGTCAGACCCTGGCTGCTGAGGACTGCTTTGCTATGGTCACTTTTCTGAATTTATATATTTTTTGGCTTTATACATAGCTATCTTGGCTTTACGTTTACATAAGTAGACACATTTTTCAATGTTAACAGAACTAGCCTTAACAGACCCTACGCAGGAGCTGGGGTCAAGCCAGCTTGCAAGTCTGACATACAGAGGAGAAGAGTGGGATGTGGCTCTGCCATTCTTGGTCTGGGAGCAAGTGGTAAGCTGACACTTTTAGAGTCTAGTCAGGATATGTAAGAGGAACAAAGGGGGAGCCACACAAGATAATGACGTTCATCACAGCTCAACCAGATGGATTAGTAGGCTAGAAAAGGTGAAAGATAAGAGAAAGACAATTAAAATGAATTTCAAATCTATAAGTGAAGCTTTGGGTTTTATGGAATGGACTTCATGTAAAACAGAAACTAAACAAAACAAACAAATAAACAACTTCCTGCTTTTTGATGTCTCTCTCTCTCTCTCTCTGTGTGTGTGTGTGTGTGTGTGTGTGTGTTAGATAACTGCAATGGGCAAGAAAAGTGCTTGGCCCTAAATGGGAGGTATTTTCAGATATATTACCTGCACAATAGGTCTCTGTGGGCGATCTGTATACTTCTATGTCATACACCATTATAACAACCTGGCCAGGATACCATCCAGACCCACAGAAACTTTTAGTGTGGTACTTACTAGGAAATCTTAAGACTTTTGCACTGTTACTATACCACAATATAGGAACCCATAAACTTGCCAGGGAGGAGGCTCGCTAGTCTTTCAAGCCTGGGATTGAACTAGATTGTGCATCTTGATGTTAACTTTGGCTGGATATGACCAGGAGGGTGTGCATATAAGGGTATGCACACTCATGTCCCTTAGAGGGGTCAGAAAACCTCAACTGTTTAGCTATGTCATCAGGTGTTTAGGTAGGTACTGCCACTTGATGCCTGATTGAAAGCTACACTAAGTGATCATCAAATTGATCTCTGCTATATACTTACTCTTAGGAGCATCTACTAAACATGTGTTTCTGTTTTGTAGAGGCTGAATTTTGCTGTTTGGACAAACTAACAGCCAGCCACCCAATTCTGTTAAAATAACGTGCATTGTGTGAGAAGAGAAGCAATTTTACATGTCTCAATATGCCTTCATAGTTGGTTTGATGTCTTTTTAATGTATGGAATATTGGCACATTGTGATCTGAAAGCCTTTGGGGTAGTTGTTTTGGAGGTGAGCACTTCGGAGAGAAATGAATGATGGGCAGGCACAGCCTTGGACAGCCAGCTCTGAGTTAAATGTTCTCTGCTTGATCTTGCCATTTTATTTGTAAAAAGGAGAATGGAACACAGGTTCCTTTACTATCTTGCAAGAAGCACACCAGAAATAATTTCATAATCCTAAGGGCCTGCTCTTTCTCCCTACTTTGCTTAAGCCTCCCTGCAGCTTTACACAGGGCTTTATTCTGCCTTGGCCTTCCTTCCACATATCTGTAAGTTTTTGCCTTTAGAGCCTGCCACATGCCCGTGTTCTAAATTTCCCTGAAGTTAATCTCTTTAAGGAGGTCCTTCTGGGCTGATAGTTATAGGAGCATTCATAGTTTCATTATTTGAATGGGAGAATTAGGTCCTCCTTTTTTTAAAAACTTGTACAATGGAGCACCCTATGAAAGCATGCTTCTCTTTGTATCTAAATTGTGAAATCATCTCAAGAAGACTATTAACACCATCCACATGCTCTTGAAAGGACAGTGAGGGGTAAAGAATCATTTACTTATGAGGTCACTGGTATGGCAATTATAGTCACCTGCTTCTAGAAGTGTTATAGGCCCCAGATCAAGTACATTGACTTGGTCTTTGGCATGAATTCTGAGTTTTGATGCCATTTCTATGATTAGACCTGTTTAAGGCACTCCTTGTATAATATCTCACCCAAACAATTTCAGTATCATCCTTTTTCACATCTTCTGTTTTGGGGGATGTAATTAGATTTATTTATGAGTTGGAGTCAGTTTCTTTAGCTTTGGTTAGGATTACAACCAGGGTGGGCTCCAGTCAAAACTGAAAAGTTGGCATGGTGCCTCTCTGGGCTACTTTCCAGGTGTCCAGAGCCTGTTCTGATTCACCTGGAATCATATTGCCCACCCATCTGGACCAGACATTGTCCTGTGCTAAATCCTGCTTTATTCCACAGTTCTAATCCTTCCTCCAACAAACTTCCTTTGTTTATTAATTTACTTCCTTTTTTAATTAATTTACTCCCTTATTTAACAGATACTTTGGAGCTGATATTAGGCAAGAGATGAACACTCCCTTCCATTCACATGCAGTATGTGTTAAGACCTCTGGTGTTTTGTGAAACTTCTATTAGCTCGGAGCCCACATACACTGTTTCCTTATATGCTTATATTCCTATGGTAAAGTTTACCAATTAGGCACAATAAGAGTGAGGTCAGAAAAGATGGCTTAGTGAGCAAAGTACTTCTGTGTAGCACTGGGGGTTGAGGAAAGCTGGCCATGATGGTTTGTACCTTTAACTCCAGAGCTGGCATTGGGGGCAGGAGGGTCTCAGGGGCTCACTGGTCAGTGAGTACAGTTGGAATAGTAGAAGCTTCAGGTTCAGTAAGAGACCAGTCTCAGATAGATAAGGTAGAGAGATGATTGAGAAAAAACATCAGGATGTCTCTCTGGTCTTCCCACATGTCTGTGAGATGAGCCTATTTGCACATATATGTGCACATACAAGCATATGTGTGCACATGTGCACATGTGTGCACATGCACACACACACCCACACCCCCCACACCTTTATACACACCTTTATACCATTCACTCACACACAAATTAACAATAGTAACTACCAACGGAAACAGAACAACTTCACTACACAGTGCAATAAACATTGAGTGAACATGATTTCTCATAACATTTTATTATTTCTTACTACATTTTTAGATTATGACCAAATATAGCAGAGAATAAAAAGGCAACAGCTGAATCCTTCTCAGCCACTCTGAGTTAGATTACAATGACTAACTCATTACCATCCAACTAGGCCAGGAAAGTAGGGGTACTTTCCTGAGGAGAGGGGAGAGCCTACTACATAGGTGGGAGTGGTAGAAGGAGAAGGACACTTGACAGGAAGCCCTCTGGTGGGAGGTGGGGACAATGTTGGGGACTTTCAGCAGGAAGCCATGGAGGCTGGGGCAAAAAAACTGGATGGGCTGGTGCTCAGATGGCTCACTCTTGATCAGCTTTGGAGGTGTCTCAGAAATATTTGATTCCTTTCAGTTTTGTTTTAAGCGCCATTTAACTTTTGGATCACCAAAAGTTACAAGGTAATTAGATTTTATTCAGGAAAGATGATCTTGTGGTTGGCATCTAAAATTTCAACATGGTGGTGTTGGGGATTTAGCTCAGGATAGAGAAGCTCAAGGTCCTGAATTTAGTTCTCAGCTTAAATAAAAAGGAATAAAAGCAAAATTTAACACTATGCATAGAATGTTTTTCTTCTGAATACGTATTTATAGTTTTCCTTTCCAAGGTTTAGAAAGGTTAGGATTCTTGGGTCAGTTTCTCAAGAATAACAGCAACTTTGGATTGTCAGTTCTAATGTGGTAGGGATTCTCTCTATGGTGTGGGAAATATTTTTGTTTCTTCCTAGCTCATTCCCTACTTTGCCCATCTTTTGTTGTTAGATATTTCAACAATGTCCAGAGCATTGACTTGATTTCCCTCTTCTGAGCTCACTTTGGTAGGTTTTTATTTTAAACTGTTACATTCAATTATGGATATTTCCTAAGAAACTTCCATTTTACTTTGGAGTTTGTTAAGAGTAAAAATATGTTTGTCATCCTTCTCTTGTAGTCAGTTTCCTGCTGTCCTTATTAAATGTTTATCTCTGCCCCATGGAATCATGACTCTACATAATGAAAAAGAAATAAACTCTGTGCTGTGGCTTCACAGACTCTAACAATGGGGATGTTCTGTAACATCTTGTTACTTTAGGGTTTCAGTGTTTTGCATTAATAAATTTATTACATTACAGCAATGCATAGCACACCAACTATTCCTCCTTGTAGTAATCCAGCTCTAGGCAGTGTGTCAAGGTTTAAACAGAAACAGTTCCCAAGCCTCATGAGTGCAGTTGGGGGTGCTATTTTTCCAGACTGGGGAACCTTTGAGAGTAGAGTCCTTCAAACCATAAGTCCAAATAAATCTATCTTCCCTTAAGTTGCTTCACATGTTTGGTAACAGGGATGAGAAAAGTAACTAATCTAATATGATATTAATTTTCTGCTCCCCTCCTTTTTGTTTGAGGATGTGGCATGGTACTCTGTTTCTACTAACTGTTAAGACAAATGTTACAACACTTGGCTTTTGCGTATCTGAGTTTTGGTCCAACCTCCTTTGACATTATCAAGATAATCTTATACAAACAACTTGATATAATCTAGAGTCACCTGGCTAAAGAAGTTTAGTGAAGGATCATCTAGATCATGTTGGTCTGTGGATATGTTTATATAAGATTATCTTGATTATGTCAACTGAGGTTGGACCTACCACTGTGGGCAGCACCATCCTCTAGGCAGGGGATTTTGAACTGTGTAAAAGAGGAGAGCTTAGCATAGGCATGCATCCCTGAATTCATTCTTCTCTGATTCTTGACTATAAATATAGTATCACCAACTGTCCAAGGTCCTGCTGCTATGATGTTCCCACAGCAGTGTGCTAAAACCTGAATCTGTGAACTCAAATAAGCCCTTCCTCCCTTAAGCTTCTTTTGTCAGGGCATTTTATTATAGCAACAGAAAAGAAACTAGAAGAATAGAATATTTCCTACAAGGAAGAAAAGGCCTCCTGGGTTTTCTTTTGCATGCAGGGTCACAGACCAGGGATGGATCATTGGTCAATTAAGTTTACTCTAGGGGTGTCTGTAAGGGGGTTTCTAAGAAAGGATTAAGTAAAGAGGAGGACCCACCCTGAGTGCGGATGGTACTGTTTGTAGGCTGGGGATCCAGATGGAGTAAGAGCAGGTGAAGGAGGAAGCAGTCTAGGGCAAGTATTACCCTACCTGCTACCATGATGATGAACTTTGCTTTACCACAACAAATGGACCTCTCTGAAATCCAAAGCCTGCATAAATCTTCCCCTACTTAAGTTGCTTCCATCAGGTTCTGTCAAAGCAACAAGAGTCTGACTGTAACAAAAATCCTTTCTGCTTGAGTTGCACATGGATACAGACTATGGGAAAAAACTGATCTATTCATAAAGGAAAGGGAAAGTAAGGAGGGTGGGCAAATAGCCCCGAAGATTTAATAATAGTCAAAGCTTATCCTGGTTTTCTGGTGGCAACAAATGTAATTTTACAAAATATAGAGGAGGTATCAGATGTATTTTGCTTTATGCACAATTCACATGGCATCTAGTGAGTTGGAAAGCATTTGATATTGGTGTGTGACCTGAGACCACACACGGTTGACAAAGCCAGGCCACAGCCATATGAATGTTGCAGTGTGAAGCATGTCACTGCTGCAGAAGAAAGAATCTTAAAATGCTGAGTTTAATAGCTTTGTTATGTTTCCTTTTTCTTTGTGTGTGCAGGTACGCACATGTGTGCGGAGACAAGAAGTCTTCCTCGATCACTCTCCACTTATTTTTGAGACAGGGCTGTCACTGAACTTAGAGTTTACCAATTTGACCAGAGTGGCTAGCTAATGGGTTTCAGTGATATTCCTGTGTGTCCATCCCACCCCTTAACTTACCTCCATGCCATGAGCTCAGCCTTTTCTTTTTCTTTCTTTCTTTTTTTTTTATGTAGGTCTTAGAGACTGAACCTGGGTCTTCATACCATTTGACAATCACCTCCCTAGGGCCCTTAGCTGAGCTTCCTCCTGGGATTTATGGGGGAAGGAGATGTTGGCTCCTTGAGGAATAATGTCATACCAGTTCTTGAAGATGCCCTTCTTTGCAGGCTGGAGAACCTGAGAGGAGAGAGGTGCAAGTCCATGCTGGTTCACAGGACTACAGAAACTGGGCACGTTCTCCTTGCTGCTCAGCACTAGTTAGAGATAAATTAAAGCTCATCATTCACCAGACATTTTGTGTAGAACTCTGGAAGGGAGCTCCCGCTTTGGTTTCTAATAAAGCCTGTGGCCACAGGAATATGAGGAAATTTTGTGGTTATGTTTTATTTTCTTAAAAATTCCCCCAAACCCCTTGAACACAAATTAATTATGTTGTAGGTTTGTAGTATAGCTTCTGACAGCCACAGACTTCTTCAGCTTTCAAGCTTCTGTTAACTCAAAGGAGGAGGAATGTCTGCAGATCCTGAGGCCCCTGAGCACCACGGGAATCTTGCCAATGTCTGCTGCCTGCTACTGACCAAGGCTTCCGCTTAGTCACAGGGTTGGGGCCATGAGTCACCTATAATTTTATGTTTCTGAAAGTTTCACTAAGAAGTCATTTGCAAACACTCATCTTAGTTCTGTACCATGCTTTTTCTTACACTCATATTTTAGACTAAAAGGCCTTATAAAAGACCTAGCCTACAGGCACAAAATACTCACTCCAAACAGTTTTGTCAAGACACTGATAATGTTTTTTGGGTTTTTTGTTCTTGCTTTTTTAAAAATTGTTTCTTTAGTTTAGGCTAAAATTTATTTAACACATTAAACTTTAGAGATCTTTTGGTTGAGTACAGAAGCCGAGCCCACAAGAGTGCTATGTAAATCATTCACTACTGACCTGTTCCCACTAGACCTATACTATTTTGAAGCTTTTTCTTTCTCTTTCTTTCTTTTTCTTTCTCTTTCTTTCTCTCTCTCTCTCTCTCTCTCTCTCTCTCTCTCTCTCTCTCTCTCTCCCTTCCTTCCTTCCTTCCTTCCTTCCTTCCTTCCTTCCTTCCTTTCTTTCTTCCCTTCCTTCCTTCCTTCCTTCCTTCCTTCCTTCCTTTTTTCCTTCCTTCCTTCATTTCTTTCTTTCTTTCTTTTTTGAGGTGTGGTTAAGGGTTTTAACGATTGACCACTAGACTCCTTTTTCTTCTCTCCACATTATTTATTGAAACTAAACAATGCTAGGACATTACAGGGCTATCGGATTTCAACCTTGGTGATGGGACAAAATGATAATCCGAGAGGAAGAGTGCCTAAATGACTCTGAACTGTGACTTGAAAATTTAGAGTCTGGAGAAGTGGAATCTAAGGAATCCTCTGGCAATCTATATGAATCCTACTAAAGATGGCATAGTCATTTAGACTGGAGCAGAGTCTCTGTTCCTTTACTGCACTTGACACTGCTTTTTTGTCTCCATGTGGGCAAAGGTGACTTAGTTCTTTTATATCTGTAGCTTCTGGGTCACTATGATTTAAACTTACCCAAGAGGATAACTCAAAAAAAAAGGAGATTTACTTTGGCTCTCAGTTTCAGAAGTGGCAATCCAGGAAGCAGAGATATCTCTCAGACAAATTGTACTGGATAGCTTTTAGTATCAACTTGATACAAACTAGACATCTGAGTAGAGGTAGCTTCAGCTGAGGAATTGCATCAATCAGATTGGCCTGCGGTCATGTCTGTGAGGAATTGTCTTGATTGATGAGGGAGGGCTCAGTTCACTGTGGGTGGCACCATCCTTAGGCAGACAATCCCGAGCTGTACATGAAAGCCAGCTGAGCATGAATCAGAGAGAAGAGCCTGAGAACCAGCAGTGTTTCCCCTTGGTTTTTGTTGCAGTTTCTTCTAAAGTTTTTGCTTGATTTCCATCATGATAAACTTAGAAGAGTAAGCTAAAAGAAGCCCTTTACTCCCTAAGTTGCTTTTGATAGCAGTATTATACCTCAGAAGTAGAAACTAAACTAGAACTCTAATCCAGCTGACAGTTAGGACTAACCACTACACTTTTTCCTCTTTCCTTTCTACACTGGCTGGCAAGGTTAATATGACTACATGAATTTGTACTTTATGGAGTTCCTAGAAACCCAAGTACAGCAAATGAATGTTAAGTAGCATAATTAATGTTCTTAGTGACTTCTGTCCAGCCTCGGCCTATGCACACGTTTGTTTATTTAGCTGCTCAGTCTAAGTAAATGCTGAGCAAAGTGATGAATTGATTGTATTACTTACTATTGAACAAGGCCATTTGCAGACTCAGGAAAGCGTTTTCCCCCTAATAGTATCCACATGACCGTGGACATGGCACTGTAAGTAGAGACAAAACCAGAAGATGGTGACCATAATAAAATAATGATCTGAAGCCCTGTGTAAGACAACATCTTTATAGATACTGCTGAAATAGATTCTTATGGAACCTACCTGAGTTATCAGTTCTGTGTATGCCCATCTGATGTGTCTGCTTATGAACAACACTTTGACAGGATTTGTCCAGGGTGTTCTTTGTGCTCCTTCCCCTGGGTGTGACTTCATTTCAAAGAAGGTGCATAAGTTTTCTCCATAGAGGAATCAGCATATCCAGGTACTTGGCTAGGTTGCATGGACTCAGTGGGGATGGGGGTGGGGTGGTTAATGAAAAGAAGACCATCAAAGAGTAGTCACTGATGCATAGTAGACCCTCAATAAATGACTTTCAGAAAAGATAAGGACATTCCAAGGCCTATTGGAAAAGGCAGGTGACACCCAATGAGACCTAATGTGTTTCTGAGAAGTTTGGAAACTCATTCGTTTAACAAAATGTCTTCAAAATATTATTGAAAATAAATACAATTATGTTGCTGGCATTTCTCAGTGGCATTCTTGTAAGCTAGCAATTTTATTTTTGCCTCCTGGACTCTGAAGCTTCCTTACAATCTAGCCTTAGATATCATGCTTCTCTTTCAAGCCAAGTGTGCAGAACATAATTTGAAAAACAGAAGGAGGACAGAGGTGTAATGGAACACCTTGTCTCTATGATATACTTACGTAAAACTTTATAATATTGTTACCATTACTTTTCCTGAAAATCAATTTTGTGGTGTGTTCCCTTAGCCTCTTGGGGGACTGTTTACAAACTCATGGTCTCCATTATCTTCATGCCTGAGTATGGAAGTGTCTGGTCACCATGGTTCAAGGCCTGAAGTTTATGTGAGGAGTTTACTTTCTCCTGTTTCACAGCCACCAGCATGGACCTCACCCTTCACCCTTTGCTTAGAACATCTGTTCCACAGGCCATGAAACATGGAGACTGGACACTGTAAAAGCAGCAGAGCATTTGGCAAGGTCCACCCTGAAGTGGTTCATTTGAGAGCCTAGAGGTACTACCTGCTGGTCTCTAATGTTTCCCCCTGATAGATGAACCATTGTGTGTGGCTTTGCCTCACTTAACTGGTGTATAGCTTCATAGTAATTTAATCTTCCTAGGTAAAATGTTTCTTTCTCCCAGTGGCTCCATGGAGTCCACTGTCATTTCTTGAGTGTCATTAACTGTCAAATCCTATTGTAGTCACTCAGCTGTTGGGTCAGGATTCAAAATGACCCAGAACAATGACTATTTTAACTCTTCTCTTATAGAACCTACCACTCCCAGTGTAGCCGCATGAATTTTGAATAGATTTCTTAGGGTATACTGTAGTGACAATTTTGGGATTTTGTTTCTTCAAAAAACATAGAAATATTATAGGAATGTGTTTTCATTTTAATCCCAGGTGTGAGATATGGGGCTGATTTAGATTGTCCACAGCAGCCAACTCTGATTTGCCTTTTGCTAGAGCAGGGGCATGATTTTGCCAGTTGCAGATAGTTTCTGTGACTTTGTGATATTTGGAGTTCTGGGGATTATTCAGAGGGTATATAAATGCTAGGGTCCAAAGTGGTTAGTGGGTTATTGGTTAGTTTTTGGTTGTTGTTGGTTGCTGTTGGTCCCTGTTGGTTTCTGTTGATTGTTGTTGGTTTGTTAGTCATGAGCAAAGAAGAATCAAGAAGAAGAAGAGGAAAAAGAGGAAGAGAAGGAAGAGGAGGAGGAAGAAGAAGAGGAAAAAGAAGAACCTAGATATCCTGATGGTAAATATCAAACTTGTCTCAAGGAACTTACACCCCTAATCAGCAGGAAGTAGTCAAGCAATAAAGTTGCCATCTTTCTGACCTCTGACTTTATTCAAGAATCTCTTTTCTTTCCCCTCTATCCTTTTTCTCTCTTATCAGCGATAGGAGGTTGAAAGGATGAAGAGTGGAAGAAAGGAGAACCCATAAAATAGCAAAAGACTGGCTACAGTATACTCTGTGGCTGTGGGAAGATTCCACACAGGGGCTTATTTTTAACAACGAAAATTCCTGGCTTTAGTTCTGGAAACACTGATTGACCAGATTGGAAAGGACTTTTGTGTGTAGAGATGGAGTCAAAAGAATGCTTACAACCATTTTCAGCTTGTAGAGTGCTTCAGATATGTGGACTTTAGGCTTCCCAACATGTTCCACCTTTGCTGTAAATGCTACCAGGACATTTTATCTGAGGTATTGCTTATTCATTAGGGTCTCTCTCTCTCTCTCTCTCTCTCTCTCTCTCTCTGTGTGTGTGTGTGTGTGTGTGACATGCACGTGGGCGTGGGTACCCAGAAAAAAGTGCCATAGTCCCTTGAGCTAATGTTACTAGCAGTTGTAAGGCACCTGTCATGGCTGCTGGGAACCAAACTCATATCCTCTGGCAGAGTGGTAAGTCCTTAACCATCTCTCCAGCCCCTAGGTACATCATTTTAAGCACTATGAATGAGTCTAGGCAGGCTTGCAACATCTGATTTATATAACTTAAAAAATTAAAATGTTTTCTACTATTTTAATTATGCACAGTTAGTAGCACAGAGTAATAATCTGATATATGTAAATAGGGTGATTTGATGATGTAAAAAAATCAGGGTGATTACCACCCCTGCTTTTTAAAGCTTATATTTTATTAATCCATAACAAACACACATTTTCATGTGTGCAGAGACTGGTCAGGCTAGAGTAAGTGTCCTTCTCACCTTTTTGTTCTTACTGTGTTTGGTATCTTTGAGCCCCTATCTTCTAATTACTCCTGGGAAAGAAAACAGATCATTGTGATCTACCATCATCCTACCAGGACTTCTCTCTTTGGGCTGTGTCGATTCGGAGCATTATTAAACTTGAGCAACCCATAGACACCCTCCCCCTCCCAATGCTTCTCCACAACCAAGGTTCTTAAAAGTTTTGCAGTCCTTGTCATGGCCTCTATTTATTTATTTTGTTGTTGTTGTTGGGAAATTCAAGGTCCTCTTTAGCATACTTGAGACATCTAGACAGCATCTCATGCATGTTGAGCTCTTTGAAGTGACATTTTGTGTAGAGCTGGCAAGAGAAAGTCTCCCCCAACTAAGCTGAGTCACCTTTACCTAAAGCAGGCCTGGGCAGCTGTCTCCATTTCCCTGTGGGCAGGACCAAGGAGGTTCAAAGTTGAATAGGAACCTTTGTCAGAAGGAAGGACTTGTAAACATCACAATTAGTTTCTTCCAAGCACCATTCTGTACCTTAAGTGCTTGCACACAGCTGTACAGAACAAAGACCCCGTCGTTCCCCAGGGACGATAGTCACTCCTGTTCTCTGATGAACAGCAGAGGTCTCTGAGAGGCAAACTGATATGATGGGTAGAAAAAGAACCCCAATCCAGCTTCCTCCTAGAACGGGTCCTGCTGTTTCATGATGTTAGGTTTTAGGCTAGAGAACAGCTTTGTGGGATGTGATCAATGGAAAGGACAGTGTGCAGCCATTCCTCAGAAATGTGTGCTTCCTCAAGTAGTTTATACTCAGCATACAGGGAGGCAGATGGAGGCTCAGAGGGAGAAGAGGACTAAGGATGGCTGGAAAGTCAGGATTTGTTTTCCTTTTTTTGTAGTCCTTTGTGTTTCATAAATTAAAAAGAAAAACAAAAAACCCTGACATGTTCCCCTTGGCCACAAGATGAAATTGTACTTTTTTTTAAAACCAGAATTAAAAAAAATTCTCTCATATAGTGCAACCACATTTCAACAGCAGTCCCCCCCCCCCCCCTTTGACAGAACTGTTTCTCATCTGGGCTTAAAGGCATGCATCCAACTACAGTTTTTAAAAAGTATATTATCACTTTCAAAAACTCAGCTCAAGGCCAGGCATGGTGGTGCATGTCTATAATCTTAGTACTTGTGTAGCAGAGGCAGGAGAATCAGGAGTTCAAAGACAACCTTTTCTACATGGTTTAAGGACACCCTGGGCTATATGTGAGCTTGAATTGAGACCAAATGGGGTCAGATCAAGGCACAAATAATGGATTACTAAGAAAGTCACCTGTGCCATAACATAAAATATGCAGGTGAGTTCAAACTTCATAGGTTCTTTTTCCTGATGGTCTGCTTGATCCTGGCACCAGCCAGGTATTCCAGGCATCATCTTCTTCTTGGTGCACATCTGGAGCTCTGCACTACATGCTCCAGAGTCTGGCTCACAGGATTACTTGAGGTAACTCCTCTTCCCACCCGACTCCCTAGACAAAATCAGCAGCCCATATCACAAGATGTCAGATTCTGGCTCACATCTGCTTGTCATCATAGATGAGTGTTTAGTTTATGATTATGCTGTGACATCCAAGGAAACAGAGATTTGCATACTCAGGCACCCCCCCCCCCACCCCAGGCTGAATATTTGCATAGGGAAGGGGCAACAAAGGAAAGGGAAAAAATGGAATGAACCACTATGGCCAACCTTATTCTCATTATTCTTAAGAGCTTTTAACATGTGAGGGATAGAGGGTGGCACAGCCAGGCAGCTCCTGTCTTGAAAACAGTCTTCCACAGCCACAAGTAAGTAGCAAGTGTTTGCAAATGCTTGTTTAACACATCTCCCACAGCCACTGCCACTACTGTGAGCTTCTACAGATGAGGTTGTCTCCCAACAAGAACTCACTTACCAGGTGTCTCCCTGGCACCACACAAGGTTCCTGCTCTGACTTCCAGCCTCCAGAGACATTCCAAGCTTGTGAAGCAAACAGATAGAGCCAGATATACTTGGTACATAGCCTCAGGCCTACTTGCTTCCATATACTTACAGGAAGTAGGTTTGAGAAAGCATTGGAAGTGAACAAGAGTGAATTTGGTACTAATAGCACAGAAGTATGTGGCTGAAGGCACTGGCAAAACTGCCCATCTTCCAAATATACTGAAGCCCCCAGAAGCTCAGATCCCTGTGCTGTGCATCTTGATAAAGGTTTTTCACCCATCATTATCAACCCCATGATTCACATCAATTTTGCTGTTTCTAAGACAACACTGACTATTGGAGTGCTTTGAGGGTTTGTGGTGAGCAGTAAAATATGAGGATACTCCATTTACTTAAAAATTATATACGTCAGCATTTAACGACACACACACACACACACACACACACACACACACACACAGAGAGAGAGAGAGAGAGAGAGAGAGAGAGAGAGAGAGAGAGAGAGAAACAAGCCAGCGATGATTAATATCAGTAATGGCTTGTTTTGCTTACTTTCTGAAGTAGTTACTTGATCTTCTCTGTTTGAAATAGAGAAATTACAGCAGGAGATGCTAATACCCTTGCTTCTGTAGTTCAGTGTTTCTCAGCCCTGGTGGGGTAATGTTTTATTTTCTGTGGAATTAATGTGCAATTATTAGTTTGAAGTCAACAACGTAAATGTAGATGAGGCTTTGGATATGACAGTGCAGAAAAACTTCCCTAAAGTAAAGATGGCTGCTCGAAGCTCATGAAGGCATGGCTGGTGAAGCGCTGATATGTTCACGTTCTATAAACTGTGAGGACGTGCCACAGAGCTTTCTTTCAGGAGAGAAGTCACTAATGTGTTTAATGTTGGCAATTTTTATTTTCTCTTTGGGAAAAGTAAGAGCAATACATATTTGCAGACAGGCAGGAACTTTGACAATCAGCTGGGGTAGTTGGCTTGATATTAAGTTAGATATGTGGGGAACAAACCAGCATGAGACATTTCTGGGGTAAGAGTATCAGGGGGTGTAGTTCTCCTGAAGATCTCTATGGAATGGCTAGTCTAGGCACTTGTTTTTCTTTCTTTGATAGTAATGTGACTCCAGGAGCCATCAAAAGCTTTTCTATTTGGGTGAGTTGGGTTGTTAAAGGGCTTTTGCTGTTTGCCCAAGAACATAAATTTGTCTCCAATAAGAGGGGCATATATTGCAACTAAATGGTGTAACCATATGATATGTGTGACTTTGAATTGAAGATCTGAGCTATGGAGGAAATGGTTAAGAGAAGCAGTATGTATCATTCCAAAATGGACACTTATGGGTTAGGCTGGTGGCATTGGACCAAAAGAGAAACTTTAGTGTCCAAACATGTGCATGAGATTTTCTTTCAGGGGGTATGCCAGGGGATGCTATGTCTTCATGGAGAACTTTGGTTGGTTAATTGCTGCCAGTGGGTAGCAAGAAATAAGGATGGTAAGAATAGAGATCAGTGCAAACCAGGCCCTCCCTGTCAGATGGGCCATAGAATGTCCATCATTGCCCTGAAAGGTTTTTCCCTAAACAAAACAAAGTGGTAAAAACTCCTCCATGCATAATTAGCATTAGCTCATTCAGGCTGATGAGCAAAAGGCAGTTGTTGAAAACTGACATGTTAATCTAAAAATGCTCTGTATAGTCTAGGGCAGGAATTATCAAACTGAAGACCAGGGCTGAATACACAGCCTGCTGCCACCTGCTCTTGCAAATTCGGCTTTCCATGCTCATCTGTTTCTGCATGCTGTGGGGCTGGTTTTCCCATGACAGACAGCAGAGTGTAAGAGCCTCAATAGAAATGTGACTTGCAAATCGGCATCCACCACTTGTTTTTATTTTATTTTTTTTTCAGAAATTTGTCTACCTATGTTCTGGATTTGCTTAACTCCATAGAGATAATGGTGTGAGCAGCATTTAGTCATCTGTCTTTTTCTCGTGGTCACAGGTTTTAAAACATTGAAAAAAAAAGAACAAAACAGAAAAGAGTCGATAGTAAGGAGAGAACGTAACTATAATGATGTGTTTTGAAATTTTGATCAATGTTCTTTTGGCTAGCATTCCATGTTTAAAAAGGGCAATTTTCATTCTCTTCTGGATACGGGTCTCCAAAACCCAGAGTCAGTCACTCTCCAATATCTTGTATTTTGCATGAGCCTCATGTGAAATGTTTCATGTTCACATGTAGATACCAGCTTCTTTATTGGCTGTAGAACCTCACAACAGTAACTCCTGGGTCTTTGGTTTGCCATATAGAGAAAGACCCAACATATCCCCCTTCTCAGCATCATAGCTTCAATTCAGAGAAAGGATATTTCTAGAATGGAAGTAGATGGTTCTAGCTTTCTTCCATTCTTGAACAGGAAGAGAGAATCTTCAGATAAAGACAAGCGAAGACCCTTCACAGGGGTAAAACTTGCCAGGACTCTTTATCCCCCCAATTTCACCCTTAGTAGTATATAGGAAAGAAACAAGGATAGAGGAGAAAGAGGAATTAGGAAAAATGCTGAATCTTTTTTTTTCCTTTTTTTCCCTTGACCATAGCTACTAACAAACCACAACTAACCTCCTCAAATGACCAATGTCTTGGGGCCCTTGCATTTATCTACCCTCGGAAAATTTTCACAGTTTCAAATGTCACACTATCACAGAAATTGTCTGTAGCTGGTAAAACTATGCATCTGCTAAAGCACTAGGCAAATCATCCTCAGCTGCCGCAGACAGTCTGTATCAGTACCACATCCATCCACATGGGATTAAACAGAAACACTTTCTTATAATATTCTGTGTATTTAGCAAAACCAAAATTCCAAAATATTCACTACACCACAAACTACAGAGAGGGGCTGGTCTTCCATAGACAGTACCAGGTTATATGGTTTCCAGTATAGTCACACAGGTGCCAGGCATGGAGGATGGAATGGATGCCTATTCTAATTTTGCTTCTGTTGTTGTGATAAACATCCTGAAAAAAAAAGACTTGGAGGAGAAAGTGTTTATTTGTGTCAGAGTCTGTTCTTGTGAGAGTGGGGGTGGGGTGGGGTGGGAAGGTGGGTAATAAATAAGCAAAAGAGCTTATCACACCACACCAAGGAACAGAGTTAAGGAATGCCTACATACCTGTTAACACCCAGCTTGCTTGCAGCATTTACATAGTCCACAGTACCAAGCCTAGGAAATGGGTCCTGGACACTGGACTGGCCTTTCCCACATCAATTAACATATTAAAGACAGTTCCCTATAGACAAGCCCACAGGCCAACTGGATCCAATTGAGCTACTGTTCTTAAGTCATTCTAGATTATGTCAAATTGACAATGAGAACTAACCACCAAGCCTTCCAATTGAATTGATGCATCTGGCTTAGTTTTGCAGCCCTGTGAAGCATCATCAGAAACAATTGTGTCTGACTCACTCACGGCATCTCTTACTTCAGCATAGTGTGAGGCACACCTTGTAGAGACCTGATGAGACTCTTTCTTCCAGGTATATGGGATAGAGAGACATTTTCATACTGTTAAATTTTGTTTTTTAAAATTGAAAAGGTTTACCTTCATTTGACCTGGCTAAAACCAAGAGTAAATCTACATAAAAGTTAAAACTGCTATAAAATGACAATAATCAAAACTAGAAACAAATTTATTTATTTTTATTATTTTACATACATTATGTATATGATGGTTTTGTCTGCATGCAGGTTTCTTACAAAAGTCAGAAGAGGTTGTTAGGTCCTCTGAAACTGATGGTACAGACAGTTGTGAACTATCTTGTGGGTACTGGGGACTGAACCTAGTTCCATTGTAAGAGCAGCAAGTGCTCTTAATCACTGAGCTATTTCTCCAGCCACATATCAGTGGGGTTATAGGTAGAAAGTAGAGATTCATTTCTAAGAGACAGATATTTCTCCAGTGCCTGGGCTGAATGGTATAAGCCTTGAAGAGGATAACTCATTTGTGTTTGGTAGTCTGTGGCTACCAGGTTTCAAAGTTCAAAAGCACCTTCAGTCACAACAGTTTGGGAGCACAAAGTTGTTGCAAATTAATATTCCTAACTCATATGTAAGAGCTGGGAGCTGAAATGAAATTCAAGTGAAATGATGACATGAGAAGTTCTTGTCTCTCTCTGGACTTTTTGTAATTTAATTTAATTTCATTCTAGAAAGTTCATCAGGTATATTGATTATCCTGGATAATATATTGGATTCAACTGGATGCTGAGAAGCTGAAGTGAAGGTAAAGAGAGAGAAGACAGAAGAAGAAGCATGGGTTTCTGCCTCCTGAATGATTATGTCCATAAGAAAGCCAGGGGTGTGGTATGCTGCTCTGTGTTAACCATGAGTTTCAGAGAGATCACATGAGAATTAAGTGTTAAGGGCTGGAGAGATGGCTCAGGCATTAAAGGCTAGACTCACAACCAAAAACATAAGAGAATTAATTGTTGAGACTCTGTTCCTGTAACTAGACAGAATACTAATGTAGTTTCTGCCTACTTGTCTCTCAGGACTTATGAGCTTCAACAACACTAACAGCCTATTATAAGCTAAAAGCAAAAGCGGAGTAAAGGTGCCATGGCTAACACTGGAAATCAGTATCCTCTTAGCATATGAGGCCTCCTGCAGGGGTTATTTTCCTTCTTGCTATGATTTAATACCTGGCAAAAAGCAACTCGAGGGAGGGAGGGCTTATTTTAACTCACTGTTTAAAGAGTATGTCCCATCATGGTGAGAAGAGAAAGCATGATCTCAGACATGTGAGGCAGCTAGTTACCCTGTGCTGCATCTGTTGTCAGAAATCATTGTGTGAGCAGGAAGTCAGACAGAGTTATCCAACTTCAAGGCCTTACTTCCTCCATAAGACTGACCTCCTAATGACTCAGCAGTGTCCAAAAGGAGTGCTCATGGCAATCAAATGTCCAGATACATGGGCCTGCAGTGGTTGGTTCACATCTGAACACAACAGTTTCATTGAGGACTATCCCCTAAAATGACCCACACACAGCGGCAGTGGGGACCTTCTCCAGCAGTTTCTCTGAACTGTGAAAAGAAGGGATGGCTTAAGGAAATGGTTATGGTTTTACTTTTAATGTTGTTGACAACTCTGAATTGCTTGAACTCTTATCCCAGAAAAAGAAGCTTCCTTATTTCAAAGCAACAGGACTCAGTGCTACCAGCTCTGGGCATCGCAACCTGGGCTGATGCGACTAGTATGTGTGCTTTGTCCTCAAGGATGAATGTTTTCTATAATTTTGTTAGCCCTTGTAGTGGGCTCTGAGAGCCCCAAAAAGGTGTGTTCTACATGAAGTCTGATTACCTATTGAGCAAAGAAGACAAGAACAATCCAGAGTGATTACTCTGGAAAAGCACAAACTGCGTTGTTGCCAGAGTTTTTATTGGCAAGTGGAAAAGCAGGGTTTATCAGGTCTGTTTGTGAAGCAGGGAAGCTTTTAGCTCTGACATCTTCTGTTTAACCAGAGAGTTTGATTTTTCAACATCTGTTCTGTTGAGTCTCAGAAGTCTCTCGATGTTGGAAGTCTCCGAACCAATAAAAATATTTTAACGGGTCTTGTTGTTCAATGCTTAGACTGTACAGAGTGCACACAGAATTCAAGGAGAAAAATATATTTTTCAAAATAGATTGTGAGGAGGTTGATTCCTTTTAAATCTGGAAGTTTTAAATTTAGGGAACTACTTCTTCCAGCATGGTTGTGTGGACAGCCATTGGGAGAGACTTAAAGTTACAGCATCTAGTTATTGCTGGAGAGTGTTTCTTACATGTTGGGGAGTGTGAATACAGAATGACCATCCTTACTCATACAACCCGAGGTATGGCATGCTTCCAAATCCAAAATGTTCTGAGCACAGACATGGTACCACTGGAAAATTCCACATCATACCTCAGTGATGAAATTCAGGTACCTTAAAAATATCATAAAATTACCTTCAGGTCTGGTACATATGAAGTATAAATAAATTTCATGCTTACTCTTGTGTTTCCTATCCCTCATATATAAGATACATGAAAATATAACCAAATCCTAATATCATCACATACATGTCCTGGGAGGGGACATACCACAGTGCCACACAAGCCTTTCCACTTAAGATCAGCCTCCAGTTGTCATGGGCTGCATGCTGTTAGGCTTAGGCTTTGCATTTGCTTGTTGACAGACGTAGGTTGGAGGGTTAGGGCCACAAAGTGCTCTAGTTCGACTTGTATCAAAACTTCTTATTCAGTTATCCTATACAATGAATTAAAAATGAACACAGAGGCTACAGGTGAAACAAACAAACAAACAAACAAACAAAAAAACCCAAGAAATGGATCTAGTACCATCTTATGTATTTCACAAACTTTCCAAGGCTATTTCTTAGCCACAGCGAATGTCTTACTGAGGGCCTTAAGCTTTCTAGGCTAAAGGAAATGTGCACATTTAAGTATGTGGTGCATTGCGGGGGGGGGGGGGGGGGAGCATGCTTTGTGCAAAGATTTTTATCTTTAAAGTCATCAGAAAATAAATGTGGGGAAAGCCTTTGTAAGTTTGGCATCTTGTGAGATGCTACTAGCAGACAATACTACTCAGTTTTAAAAGTTTCTTTTAAAAGGCAGGAGAATCCTTGCCTGTTGAGTGGTCTAGTTACTTGGAAAGACAAACACATTTGTAAACATGGTGAAGAGACTTAAGGGGAGATTAATAGTATCTGCCATCGAACCACCAAAGCAGAATTATGTAACAAATTACCCAGATAAAATAAGTAACATTGCCCAGAAGTCCTACAAAGAGAATGTGTGTGGGTGTCAGAATTATAGAAAGGTATATAAACTTCCTAGAGGTGGGTGACCTGAGAGGACCCTATGACAGTGAGTTCAGGGAGGTGGAAGGGGCTGCCTCAAGGGGAACAGAATGAAGGGAACATATCAACCACTTCATGGAGGGAGACCCATACTACTAATGGGTATACAGAGATGGACAATGGAGGTGCGTTTGGTGTGAAGTAGCAGAACCTTCCTCATAAAGCTAACAAGTTCTGGGTCTTAGAAATGTGGAACAGATCAAGGCATGTTTCACACAGGAGAATACCAGTGACAGAGAGGTTCTCAGAGCAGCCATTCATCCATAACCCATCCTGGACAGAGCACCTATGTTAGTGACTGTCTTCCATGTGGGAAGCCTGAAAGTCTAGACTTGCTTGGGAGAGTAATCCTGGAACAAGAGGAACAAGGAGGCAGGATGTTATAGGCCAAGACCTGAGGGCTAGACAGAACCACAAATGATATTTTAGATTTCTACCAGGCTGCCATCTAAAGTGGGAAGGCCCATACAATTATTGGGGGTGAAGAAAACCTAGGACAGGTGGATGAACATCTTCTGTATCTTTCTAGAATATTCTTGCTGGTCGGTATTTCCTAAGAGATTGGAACTTGGGAATGCAAAGAACAATCAGTACTATGGACCTAGAACTGTGGTATGGTTCTTGAAGGCCCGTTTTATGGTTATTCACTTGATGGTACACTCCCAAATGCATCAAAGATCAGCCCGAACTTAAATCAAGTACCTATTAGCCATGGCCACACTGTTTTGGAAAACCCCTCCATTTTTGTTAAATGGTGACAATTTCCTAAACAATGGTAATTAACATCCCCAGAACTGAAGTAACTGTTTTCCTAGATTCTTGCCACTCCCTACTGACACCTGGTAATGGCTGGCCCTAGAGGTGTTTATCCCTGGCTGACATTCCTTTACCTACTGCTTCTCACTCTGATCTCTCCTAAAAATGCTGATCTTGGACTCAAACAGGAAGCTTTGGTCCTCCTCTCCCTTCCTTTATTTCTCCCCATTGTAACTATACCTGCTCTGTAGACAGACAGTGAGCCCTGGTTTCCTGATACAGACCCCAACTCCCACTTCCACAGGTTTTCTCTGGTAAAACCTGTTTTGTTGTAGAAGCTGCTCATTTTCTTGTCTGTCTTTAGCCCACCTTTCGGGAATCCACATGCCATGCACAGTCCTCACAGATCTTCTTGCTATGAGCACAAGGTAAGGGTAGCCTTAGGCAAGTCACTTCCTCAGATATGGCAGGAACCTCCAGAAAAAGTAAGAGTTTACCTACCAAACTTAAATTTCTCCCACCAACCCTAAACTCTCACACTGCAGTTCTTAGCTACTCTCAGTCCACCCACTATCCTGAAAGGCTCACAGTCATCCTATTTATAAATGCCAACAAGATCTGAGCCTGCTCTTCTGTTTGAGAGGCCAAAGCCCTGGCAAGGTGGCATTTGCCCTCATGGGAGTCAACAAATAGGGTTCCTGCATCGGAGGTGATATGTCAGAACAGGAGTGGTTGCGGGGATGTGCCAAGAAGAAGGAAACAAGCTTAGGGCTTCCATCCTAGGATGTAGAATGGGCAGAAAACAAGTCTAGGGAAAGAGAAGTCACAGCCTGGGAAGAAGCATTTGCAAAGTCCATGTGATTCAAAGCTTGCTTTTAAAGTGTAGAAAGCACAATCAGGAAGAAAACCAAACCAAATACAAATAGGCATGCCTGAGGGAATGTCACATGACATGCAGCATGCAGAAGAGCTATGAATCACATCTCACAGCTCTACAATATATACTCTACTGTCCTGCAAGAGTCAGTAACGATTGTCACCTTGTTAGGGTTTGCAGTCACTTAGGAGAAACACTGCTGTGGGTGCCTGTGAGGAAGCTCCAAAGAGAAATAACTAAGGGTGGGAGATCACCTTTGAAGTGGGTGGTGCAGACTATGGAGATTCCAACCCAATGGAGTGGGCGGGCTTTGTGCTCAGTGAATATTTATTTATTTGTTCCTTTTTGTAATGGGATATTCTTTGTATAACATTTCAAATGTTATCTCCTTTCCCCCCTTTAACATCCTCCTCCCCTTGCCTCCATGAAGATGTTCCCTCTCCCAACCATGCTACTTCAGCGCCTTGGCCTTCCCCCATACTGTGTAAATGAGCCTTCACTGGACCAAAGGCCTCTCCTCCCATTGATGCCAGACAATGCAATATCCTCTGCTAAAAGCAGGCAATATTTTTTAAGATTTATTTTTATTTATGAGTACACTGTAGCTGTCTTCATGCACACCAGAAGAGGGCATCAGATCTCATTACAGATGGTTGTGAGCCACCATGTGGTTGCTGGGAATTGAACTCAGGACCTCTGGAAGAGCAGTCAGTGCTCTTAACTGCTAAGCCATCTCTCCATCCCTCAGTGAATATTTCTATAGGTGCCATTGCTGTCCTCCAATCACCACAGCTTTCCCAGCCTTGCAGTGATAACTCAACACCAGAGACTGTTCAGGTAAGGATGGGGACTGCTAAGGCATCCAGCTTTGTGGACTCAGCAGCACTAGGTTCTTAGTCTGGCTAGTATGTAGTCATCATTGGAACAGTCTAATTCAGGAAGCCAGTCGAGTGACTCCCCTTATACATGCTGTACATATTCCACTGGCTCTCTCCCCATGGAGAGCCTTGGCTACTACATACCACTGCATGCTTATGACAATGGAAAATCCCCATCACTGAGTGCCTGATGGCTTAGAGGGTGTGGAATATGGGGAAACAAACTCAAAGCTGCTGAGACTGCAGAGTGGTATATCCATAGTAGAAGATGCTAGACAGTGTCTCATAAAATCAAACACACTCGGATTGCAATGAATACAGATCATACTCGGGACTCCCAATGTACACTGAGTCCAGACCTGCCCCACTTAGGCCAATAAACTGGCGCTCTTGTAGATGAGCTTCCAGCCCCTATAAAAGGACCCCAGAGAGCTGCTTGCCCTTCCTGCCTTATGAGGTGGAAAGACAAGGTAAGTGGAAAACTTGTATGCTTCTTCCTTTGAATTCCCCTGCAAGCTGATGTTTAAAAAATGCTTAATTAATAATAAAACCAAATGCAAGATAATTATTAGGTAATGAGGTAAAATACTGGGATGAGGGTGAGAGTGAATACCAGGTGGTATGAATCATATGCACCAAGCTTTTTGTCCAGGTGAAACTGCTTGCAGATTCGGAAAAACCCTAGATGCTGTGGGGACCTTAGAAGAGCCCCAGGGAGAGAGAAAGGACTGGTGGCTGATGAGACACAGGGCTGCTGAAGTAGAGAAAATAGCACAATGAAGTCCTGAGTGTGGAGTGGGTTCCTCAGGAGTTTCTGCCCTGTGGAGAAAAAAGTTGAGGGGGAGGGGCCTGATGCCCACAAGAAAATAGAAGGGCTCCCTAGGAGGCAATCCATCTTCTGGAAGTGAAGGGGTAGTACAGCGAGTATCAGCAGGCCCTTAGGATGCCCCAGAGCACACCAAGGTTTGTGTCCTTCCTGCCGACCCCAGTGCTTGATTTATAGAGCTGAGCACACAGTATTGAATGGCTAGCGCTGGGTGCACAGTACTAATGCTCCATGCACAGTAAACTCAGGGAGCATTTGCAGAGTGGTCAGAGGGTGGGGAGAAAGACCAAGTCTTTCTAGTCGAATGGTCTCAACTTACAATGAGATTGCTTTTCACTTTCAGTGTGGCATGGCACCAGAAATTCAGCACTTTGTTATGAATTAAGCTTTGTGGTAGAAACATTTCCCCGTCTTCAGGCTAATGGAAGTGTGCTGAGTATCTCACATGTAGGTGTAGGGCAGGTCAGTTTAAGCCAGGGCACTTGGAAGGTTAGGCAGGCACAGTGCAGGTGCCCTGGATTTCAGCTTATGTTGGGTTTCTTTTTGCTTACAAACCACACACAGCACAGGAGCCTTCCCACACCTCAAAGACAACAGATGGGATGCTGTGGGCTGACTCTGAAATGTCAGGACAGCACTGCTCTCCATAGCCTCAGAGAACCACAGCATTCATCCCAACTTGGTAGAAAAAAAAAAGAAGAAAAGAAAAGAAAAGAAAAGAAAAAGAAAAAAAAGAAAAAGAAGAAAAGAAAAGGCTCCAAAATATGTTTCATTTTTATAGCAAAAGGCTCCCAGGAAAAAAGCAGCATGACTTTCAGTGAAGTGCATAATGACCCTCTTCGTTAGTTTTTAGCAACTTATTAGAGTATGGGGGGGCAGGATTCTCTGTGAATAGGGGGAAGAAACGTACAGAGAAGCAAGCCTTGGAAGCATTCTTGCTGACAGCGTAATCATAGTTCTGCCCTGGCATCCCAGAGCAGAGGGCCAGGCGGCACTCCTGACTTCAAAGACACTTTCTATTCACAGCCCTCCACTGTAATTCCTCACAAAAGGGGCCTTTGAAAATCACATTTAACATATTGTATCCCTCTAATCCTTCATGTTTGGGCCTTCCTATAATTTGTGCTCCAGACATTATCCGTTAAAAGCAAATTTTAAAATATAAGATCAAAGTTGATGCTGGTTACTGAGAAAGACAATTTGAATCAGGTCACATTTTGGTTCACACACATTTTTCCTTGTTTGCTTTCTCTTTGCAGGGACCCGACTTCCTCAGATGTTTTGGCTTGTGCTTAATGCAGTCATTATTGTTTTCCTTGGGTCTGGTGTCAAGGCAGAGCTTTTAGGATGTGCTTTTTATATATGGTCCATGGAGCCCTCAGGATTTCACTGAAGGGTCTTGGGTAGGATATAGGGATGGTGCACTTGGAGACAGCAATCAGAGACCTTGATGCCTTTGTATGGTTTAACTTAGGAATAGGGTTCCCTTCTTATCAAAGTGACAAGATGGGTGAAAATTTGTGCACATGTGTTGAACTTCCACAGATATCAGCCATACAGAGGTGTGTTCCCTGAAAACATCTCAGTGGTCTTGTTCTTGTTCCAACTTAGAGGCCTCGTTGCTTTAGATCAGTTTCTAGCTGCCCCAACTCAGATGCCCGATTTAAGCTATTGGAACCCAGGAGCTAAACAGATCTTCAGTGTGCATCGAAAACACCAATGTCCTGGACTCTTTCCCCCTCAGCTGTGAAAGACAACTTTCTCCAGCAGAGGAAACCCAGGGTGCAGGACCTTCCTTCTGCAGTCCTACCTCAGACTGTCCTCAAAACAAATCTCCCCTTCCCCACCCTGTGTGTGTGTGTGCATACTCATGTACTTCTGCACAAGTTCACTAACAGTAGTTTCTTAGATTTCACTTGAAAAGACTAGACTATAAATGTTGTAGCAAGCACAAAGGGAAGTGAAAGGGTTTGAAAGTATTCCGTCTGGATATTTCAGATCTGGCAGGGAAGGAAGTAAAACACTTACTCAAAGACCTCTCCCTTAAGGTGCAACTTAAAACAAAACAAAACAAAACAAAAAACCTCCAGCACAGGCTAGAAAGTTCATGGGTTTGAATTGAACTAGGTGTGAGACATGTGGAGTCTGGTAAAGAGCTTGAGTTGGTCTCGTCCTTTCTAGCCAGTTATCTGGGGAGTGTGGGTGGGTTTTAATCGCTCTGAACCTTGGTTTCCTCTGTAATGTAATGAGATGAGTAAATGATTTTCCATCCAAATGAAGATGTTGGGAGAGGAGTAGGACAGAGTGAGATTGAGACTGAGTGTCACCAGGGTTCTGTTTGAAACCAGAAACCACTGTCCAACATATGCTGCCCAGCGCTCGGTAGTACGTGGGCAAAAACTTAGAATACTAGGAATCAGTGTGGATTCCAAGAAGAAAATGTACTGATGGTTTTAACACCCCCTCCCGCCCCGTGTGGGGAATCAGGAGTCACTTTCCTGAAAAGAAGAACATCAGTTCCAGATCTGGAGTCATCAGAGAAAGACCCCCTGGAACAATTTGCTGGAATGATCTGAGAATCTGGAGATGGCAGGAGCCTTATGGTGGCATAAGTACATACAATAGTGTGTGTGTGTGTGTGTGTGTGTGTGTGTGTGTTAGTTTAGAATGACACAAGAGAGTAGAACTTGGTAGTTTATGAGGGTAGAAGTAAGGCACCTCAGGACACATACTCACAGGAAAGCCATCTACAGTGACACATCTCGGTTCTAAAAACTTCTATGGTGTCAAAGCTATGGCTGACTTAGGGGAAGAGGCAAAGAATCTGAAATAGTGGGCTTGGCCTGGTAGACTGGTGTCTGGGAGGATGAGGGGGTTTCTCTCTGGGAACCAACCCTGTTATCTGCGTGACAACTAGTCTTCTCACAGTGTGCCAAGAGCCAGATATGGTCACTACACTGTAGAGATAGATTAAAGGCCAGTTGGCTTTGTTTCAGGAGACTGCTCACTGTGGGCTATTGAGAGACTGGAAAAATGGGGACATAGTTGATTTAGAAGATTAGATTTCAACTGCCTACTCACCATTTTGGAAGCCCCAGCTGGGTCTCCTTTTTCCCTGTGTCCTATTCACAGACTAGTTGGACCAGGTGGCACTATTCACTTCAGAGTGACTGGAACTCATCATCATGATATCCCCAACATTAACACAGCCCAGAAAAGCCTTCCTGATCCTATGATAACCTTTGCCTTTTCCACCAGTCACCTGTTCCTTCAAATTGCCATGTGAATCGTTTTGCTTTGAGATTTGAAAGTTTTTTTTTTTTAATTTTAAGATTTATTTATTTTATGCATTTGAGAATACTGTATCTATCTTCAGACACACCAGAAGAGGGCATCAGATCCTATCACAGATGGTTGTGAACCACCATTTGGAAATTGAACTCAGGACCTCTGGAAGAGCAGTCAGTGTTCTTAACCACTGAGCAAACCTGAAAGTGTTACTCTTTAGTTTATGTGTTTATCTGCTTCTGACAGGAATTGAAGTTTGAGACTGGCATGTGCTGGCTTGTAATCTTAGCACTCAAGAGACAGAAGCAGGCAGGTTGCCTAGGAGTTCAAGGCTGCTCTGGATACATAATGAGTGTTAGGCCAGTCTATCTAAAACAACCCCAAATCAAATAAACAAAAAAGGCATTTTAGTCTCTTTGAAGAAAAGATTATGCTTGTCACGGTTGGTGCTTTATTCTGTGTTTCAGTATTGGCATGCCTGAACCAATGATTTTGAAGTTTAAATTAAAGAAAAGAAAAGAAAAGAAAGAAAGAAAGAAAGAAAAAGAAAGGGAAAGGGCATGTGTCTTTAGTGTATGGTGCATATACAGGCAGGGTGAGTGCTTGTTTGTGCAGTGTGAATATGTACAGAGGACATGTGTACAATGTAGCAGAATATATTGTTGTGGTGGAGTATGTGTGTGTGTGCATGTATGTGCAATTTCTGTCTGTGTAGTGTGCAGACAGCATACATAATGCATGTACAGTGTATGTATTTCTGTGTAACATGTAGTATCTACCCATGGCATGTATATATGGTGTATACAAAGTATTTTGAGAGGATGTATACATGTGAATCATGTATTAGTGCATGGATGTATAAGTGTGCATGTGTGTGCCCTTTGAGAGATGTATGTGTGAGACACACACATGCTTGTGGCCCACAGTTCCAGGACTCAGTTGATCTGGACAAGACATACATAGTCTTTCGAGGTTAGCCTATCACTGGAGCCCATGGTCCTTTTGTGGCTATAGCCAATGCAAGGCTCATGAGTTCACATGCTGAGAGACACACGTGTCAAGGCCACGGAAGGGACACCACTCATTACATCAGAAAGTGGAGACTCTGCCACTCTATGGACTCTGCTTAGAGCACAGGGTGCGGCAGCTCTGGACTTGGAGTTGAACAAAACCTCCACTCACACCATCTGTTTCAGTAACTAAATAAGCAGAACATATAAATTTAAAAATAATTAAGAAGACACACACTGGGCAATCACTTACCCATTTAGGAAAGTTGGAGTGATGTAGTATTATGCTCTAAGTATCTCAGTTGTTCCTAATTGATCAAAATACCCTGATGTTTATAGCAAATGAGAGAGTGATTCAGAGTGAAATGAAGTCAGCGAAATGCCAGAAGTTTCTACATCCAAAACAGAGACACGGCTCATATGTTCTGAAATACTTTTGTCCTTAGGAAATGTTTATGAAAAAATGAAAAAGGATATGCAGAGCCTTTGAAAGGAGAATCAGACAGCAGGAATAACAGGAACACTCTTGACTCTGAGCGTGTTTTCAGTCTTATTTGGTAATGACACCACCATTGTGTTTGAGAGACTACTCAGAAAACAAAACAAAACAAAAAGTTGCAATTATGACACATTAATTTGTATGTGCAAAAAATGTCAGGAAGTTGAAATGTTTTTAGAAAATTTGGCACGGTACCATCTGATAAGCTTTTATGATAAAAGATAAGTAATGCCATTGTCTCAGAACATGCTAAATGTATGCACACACATTTATAAATCAAACTGAATCTAGACTCTCCACTCTAATCAATCTTACAAACTTATAGTGTGACACAGAAAACTAGCACCTTGACCAGATGATGTTAGCAAACAAGTAGAATGTGTGGGTGTGGACAGGACACTGCCACTTAGCCTAAGGGCTCTGTGTGCCTTGGTGTAGTGACTGCTGATTTACCCCAAGACTCAGTGTCCCAAACCTCTGTTGGGAAGTCAGCCTCAGAACCTATTTCTACCTAGTGAGAGCAAAAGAGGGTGTTGTGCACAATGACATTGGGCAAAAGATGTGAACAGAAGGGTTCTTGTGTTCCTACCAGATGCTGTACTATGCCACTATTGGGGACGTTGCTCTTTCCTAGGAGAATAGAGACAATTATAGACAGCTTCCAACATGGCTCCCAGGGAGTAATCTCCCACCTCTCTTTTTGAAACCTCCTCCTCCATGTGTGATGGACATGAACATAAAGATGCTTGGAACAAATAGAATATAAAGGGGTTGTGAGTGGTCACTTCAGAGACTACATTATAAAATACCCATGGCTCCAGACTGTCTACAGTTTTCACATTCTCTGAATCTCTCCTTCTGGGGAGCAGTAGGCTTTTGAGCTATGAACTGCTGTCTTGAGAAGCTAAAAATGTGAGGAGTCCAAGGCAAACAGTTAGCAAGTGCTACTGTGTGGCCTTGCAGGCCAACCCCCTACCCAGCAGAGCTCTCAGAGGACCATATTTGCATAAAACACCTTAAATAAAGTTGCTGGAGAACCAAGGTAACTGATCTGCAGAAACATGAGGATGATACATTTGCTTTATGAAGCCTGTAGAGTTCGGAGTAGTTGGCTATAAAGAAACAACAAACACGCAACATTTAAGACGTGCCATGCTAATGAGTCCATTTCTAACCATAGTGCTAAAGACACTTATGGTATTGGTCACCAAGCATACCAGGTGGTAAGGCTGGGCAAGAGCTGACCCACTGTCTAGGAACAGACCAGTGGACATCATCCTTGCATGTGACACAGGCTTTGAGGCTCCCTCGCCCCCAATCTTAGTCTTCCTGTTTATAAAATGGCATCTGGTGATAAACCTGACTAAGTCTATTCTTTAAAACCCCAGTACTCATAGGATCAAGGTAGATCACAAGCAGCAAGAAGCAAATGTAGAATCAGGGATGGCTCCTGACATTTGATGTCAGAGCAGTTTAGCCAAAGAATCATGGGTGTGCTCAGTATCTATAAACACTCTTGGCCACATAGTATTGGCTGGAGCAGAGATTTGAATATGGAATGTTACTCAGAGACTAGGCATTTGGCTCCTTGTGAGAGATATGAAGAGGTAGGCATGAAGAGCCGTTCACCATTTCTACATGGTTCCTCAGAATTAGCCTGTGCCTAAGACTCAAGGAGCTCCTGCCTTGTTCTGTAGGGAATGACACAGACACATGAGCTTCCTCTCTCCTGGCCACTGACCTCTAGTGCTTGCTTTTCCCTTTGGTTTGGTGTTTCTGTCCTCTGTGCCTGGCATTGGTTCTGACAATCACTACCCCCTACAGGTTTCCCAGCAGAGTGGGAAAGCTGTATGTGTGGGCAGAGCCCTTAGGGCCTTATGGTGGTTGATCAGCTTTCTCTGGTCGTTATTGTACCTCTGTGGGGACCAGACCTAGGGGAGTCCCACAAGCAGGTTCAGGCCAGAGTAGCAGTTCTCAGTGAGACTAGATGAAGCTGGTCTTGGTTTAGTTTCGCCCTATTTCATTAGAAGAAAAATAGAGGCTACAGCCTTGTGTCTATATAAACCTCTGTGAGTATCAGCCTTTTAACTGCCTGGAGAAGGAATCTCCCCACCAGGCACCATGGCTTTCCAAATGTTCTCAAATGTGTTTTCTTTTACTTGGCCACTGCTTCATGAGATAGAGAGAGCCTAACTCAATATTTATGGTGAAATGTCTTCAAAATCGTTTGAAATTAATGGGTCAGGAAGAAAAATGACCACCATGTAATCTTCTCTTTCTCCATCTGCCTGCCTCTCCCTCCTCTCCAGTCTTCTGTTTTCTTCTCTTCCAAGTCCTGAGCTGGTGGAGCTGTTCCATTTCCCTTTGTCCTGCTTTGTTCCTGAGAGGTGTGCCTCAGATGTTCTAGGGAAGCACATCAGGGTTCCATTAGAAATGGCGGTGTTTCACCATGTGGAAACATTGACTTGGAATTTATTTTTGTATGCTTTATGCCTGATGTATTTAAGGTGCTTAAGGTGCCCTGGGGCTTCAAGGTGAATGAGTGAAATGACAACAGTTAAATGAGATCCAACTGAAAAAGTAGATGCCGAGGAATGCAAACCAGTGGTTGGGAAGGAAGCCAGCTGGATTTACTAGTCAGCAATGAAAGTCAGGGACCAGGGTGGTGTCCTTGTCTCTGAAGGCTCTTCAAGGTGGCTTAAGTGTGTTTCCCTCCAACATTCCAACTGTACACAAAGATGAAATTCTGTGGTGGTTGCACTGACTCTAGAACTTAGAACATGTATCATCAGCCTCCATTTTTTTTGTCAGGTATGCAGCTAGGTAACTTCACTCGGGCCAGGGAGGCAGGGGTGGCCCATAACTGCTGTGATGCTTGATTCTGTAAGATGTCTCCCAGATCACAGTGGAAATGTACACACACTGCTGTATCAATTTTCCACAAAGCATCAATGGTTAAGGGTCGGGATTCCTATCACCATAGATGGAAAACCCCATGCAATGTCTTGGTAGTGAGTTAACCAGCCTTTGCAAGAACTGACTGTAATTCATGCCGGGTACTGGGGAAGGTGAGGGTGTCAGTGAGCTGTGGAGCTGTAGATAGGACATAGAGGAGGGGTATGACTAGTGTTTCTTCTGATTATTTTGCAGAGGTTGGTTCAGGCTGAGCCCTCACTGGCCTAGGTAATACTCCTGGCTGATGTGAAACTTGAAAGTGGTTTTTCTGACTTTGCTCCAGCTCTCCCGTACAAACATCAACCACTGCAGTATATGTTGTGTAAAAGAACACAGTCCCTGTTTTCTAGGAAGGTCACAGGCCCAAGGGCACAGGTGTAGGGGTAAAAGAGTAAAAGGTTTTCTTACATCTTGTCATGGCAAAGGTCCTAGAGTGGATGGCTGAGTCAAGAAAGACTGAAAACATGTGTGCTTACCTAATGTAGAGTTGCAATGACTTGGAGTAGTCATTGTGTAACACAAATCTCAGGCCATGAAATCTAGTGAGGTGTGGACTTTTGGCAGAAGTATGGGTGGACAAAGGGGGCTCTCTACAAGGCATGAAGACTGAGTGAATTAGCAAGGCCTATTTGGTCAGGTGCTTCAAGTGTCTCCAGAGGTAAAGGTGAATGATGGCCCCTTCCTCAGGCCATAGGAAGGGGTCCTAAGGGTCCTTGTGATTCCAGGGAGAAAAAGTGACAGTCAAATGGGGATTTTCTTGCCCTGGACATTTTCTTTTGTATCAAAGAGACATATTTAGGGTGGTATGTCCTGAACCTCCTTTGAGCAGACTATTTCAGGGTTGGGAAACACCTAAAAAAGGTTGCTTTTAAACATTAGGGAGAAGAACTATGGTGTAAAAATGGGGTGCTTCCTCTAAAACGCACATTGAAATATGAGTGTTATGTGGATATAGCACTCATGGTTGGGAGGAGTGGCTTTTGAGAGATAACTAAGTCATGAGGGTTAATTGTAAGAAAAAGCCTAATTCTCAAAAGACAGAGCCAAAACTTCAGTGAAGGTTGTTGCCAGGAAAGGCTCACCTTTACATTCTGTCTCTTCTCACACATGTTTTCTCTTGTAGTTTCTGTAGAGTTGAGGCGACTCGAAGCTTTCCCTGAAGCTAATAGATTCTGGTGCTATGCTGTTGAACTTTCCAGAATGCAAAACCATGAGCTAAAGAAACCTTTTTCTTTTATAAATCATTTGGTGTTGGGCATTCTGTTACAGTAACAGTGAGTATGTTAAGATAAAGGGCTTTTAGATGTTGGTATTCTACAAATTTCTCAGGCTTTCCAACTGAATTGTAGCTGAATCTTGACAGTTTATTACTGAGGACCCTAGGTAGTTTGGTCTAGGATAAAGACAGTAGATTCCAGTAATCCTGTCTCTGCCTCTCTTGGAGTTGGGTTTGCAGGTATTTGTGGTGACATTCTGACAAGTGCTGTAGAGCATCTCTCCAGCTTCTTCCTCTTTTACTTCTTTAAGGCTCAGTTCTAGAGGAAGACAATAGTGCTTGCTTGCTCAAGGAGGTCCATTGCTCCCACACATCTTTAACACAGAACCCTGAGTCTACATAGTTGTCCAACTAAACTGAGGAACAAATGGGTGTTTTCATTTCCAAGTCCTAACCATTTGCAACTTAATCATCAACTTTATATTTAATTTCCATCCAGTGTGCTGTGATGCTTTCTTGGCACGTCATTCATCTAGCTCAGACCCTCTGAGCATGCCTTTGTGGTATGTGACTGGTTTCTTCTTAGCTGGGTGTGGTGATTTACATCTGGGCTGTCCCATCCTGTGTTGAATGTATGGTCCCTAATGCAGGGCGGTGATAGTTTGAGAGGTGCTGGGAACTCCAGCAGATGGGGCCTGCTTGGGAGAAGTGGATCACTGAGATCAGGTCATTGTGGAGAATCTTGTTCCTGGTCCAAACCTGACTGCCCCAAGCTGAGGAACATTTTTTTTTTTCTACATCCTTTTCCAATGAGAGACTGAAAACTCAGAGACTACGAACAACAGGAATCTTTCTTTAAGGTAATTCGATTGAGCATTTCTTCACAGTGATGAAATATGAAACCCTGGTGTACTTTGGTATTTGGAACTGACATTTGCTTCTTTGAGGTGTTGTGCCACATGTGAGTAGAAGGGAGGATCTATATTTGATGTATTTCATGACTGTGGAAAAGTGAGGTTCAATGAAGTTAGGAGAGGACACATTCAAGAGAAAACCAGCCAGACTCATCTGACAGAGCCTCTGGGATCACCTTGCTGCTTATATGGGGAGCTGTGACCTCCAGGAAAGAGTTATCATGGTGGGTCCATCTGGACATGAGGCTCAGCAGGGGAGACACTTTACCTTCCCCTCTGGCACTCTAGTTTCCTTACAGTTTTTCTCATCTGTCACTGATGTCTCCAAATGAGGTCCTGGTAGGTGACAGTAGCCGTGATCCTAATGGCTAAAACCATGGGATTTTTGAGTTCATAAAGATTTTGTTTAGACCAATGGAAGCCTGTGGGTGTGGCATTTGCCTTCTGAGGCTCCTGGTTTCATTTCTGAGGATTAAAAACCTGGATCTCCTTATTAAAGCCTTGGATAGTTCCAGTCTTGCTTTTTTTACTGAAACCTGTAGGTAGAGTTGTGGCTGAGGTTTATCTCATATCCTGTGACACATGCTACCCTCTTCTGAAGTAGAAGGTATCACTGTGAACACGCAGAGGTTCACAGACAGCAGCAGCAGCAATGAAACGAGATAAAATAATAGTTGTTCACACTCTGTGCTGCTCTTAGTCTAGCTCCATTGTTGCAGTTCCACATCCGGGGGCTGAAAGAGAAAGCCAGCTTGAGCAGGGATGAGCAACCGTACAGGGGCTGGGGCAGGGGGATTTCTTGCTATTGTCTGACTGCTGTGGAAATCTCCCAGGGGAGGTTCAATTTCCATATAGACAGGGATAAAGTTTTATCAGACTTCAGCCTTTCACACAGGAGGAAAATTTCTAAGCCCATGAGAAGTGCTGATATGTCTATCAATTTTCAATTTAGTAGGAAAAAAACCCACTAAGAATATTTATTTGAAAAAACTAGCTAAAATCAGATTTAAAAAAAGACAATGAGTTGTTTCTCCAACTTTTTAATCATCATGTCTTTTGTAGAGCAAATTCCATTTCATTATTAAGTATTTGGGAAGCTTAGTTAGTAAACTGTAAACCCTGACCTCTTAAATACATTGTTTTGTTTTATGAACAGCTTGACACCCTTTGCTTATTTTATTGTGGGGTCACCTTATTTTAAATTGTCTGACAAAGGACAAGAATACATGCTAGATGAAAAGTATGCAAGCAAGCAAGAATGCCATGAACATTACACCGTTGTTCTAGCTTCTTGTGAAACCAAAGAGGGTTTTCCCCTACTTGCTTATGAGTGTTCAAAAATGTGTAAGAATATATTAATTATAATAAACAATTAGCTTCAGTGAGTAATGCATTTTTAGGAGAAAGGTGACTGTATGAGATATGCCTTTTGAGACAGAAGTAGTGTTGCATGGGAGGATGAGGCAGGGGAATTGCTATTGGCCTATGTTTAGGCTTGGCTATAGAATGAGTCTATTTTTGAGTATTCAGGCATATCACACACTTCAAATAGCTTGAAGAGGGGAAGATGATGCAGGAGGAAGAAGAAAATGGTGCCATGGGTTAACGGTCAAAAGAGAGTGGCCCCAAGGGCTGCCCAATTGAAGCTAAAAACAGCCCAGATGGAACATAGTAAATAGTAAGTAATACCTTGGGTGTATCACTAGGAAAGTAGATTCTAATAGCATGGAAGGTAGGCAGCTGCCCAGCTATTGTGCTGTTTAGGGCTTACTGTAACTATAAAGGCTGTGAATGTGTCTTTCATCTGGGAACTCAATATTCAAGTGGGGTAGAAACCCTGGAATTTAAGTAATTTCTACAAAACATTCACCATTTTACAGTCTCATGATGAAAACAGCCACCATCTGTTTTCTCTGATGCAGACTGGACCGAGTACTATCCTGCCCCATGGTGCTCATCCCTGTCTGTGTGGCACAAGGCAAGGGGGTGATCTTCTTTCCTAGATGTCAATGGAATTTCACTCCCCTACACCCAGCCTGGTGATCTGGGAACAAACAGATTTCTGATTTTGATTCCTTTTCTGTAAAGGCTGGAAGCAAATGTTTCAAATACTGAGCTTTTCTGAATTTTGAAACATTTATGTATGAAATAATAATGAGTTATCTTTGGGATGGGATCCAAGCTTGACATGAATTTTGTTCATGACTGAATCACTTTCTTCACTAGCCTGGTGGTAATTTGGTCCAGTATTTTTGGTATTGTATTTGGTTATAACCTATGATGTTAGACATGGAATTTTTTTTACCCACGATGGGGCCATGCTGTCACCTAAATTCTGCTTTTGGATCATGGCAGACTTCACATTTTTGGGGTTGGAGGTGATAAAGCCTTGCTGGGTCACCAAGATCCCGGGACCAAGTATCATCAGAGTGCACCTTCTTGGTGAATGTTGGCATTACTCTAATAAATGTGAAAACACTGGGAAATGAAAATAAAATTTGCCTCTGATGCTGTGGGCATGTGTGTTCTGAGTTATAAGCTCTCTGTAAACTAGTTATCTTTATCCTTGATGATAGTCCTGTGTCCCCACATTATGGAGCCAAGAACAGCAGGTCTGAGAGGGAGAATGCTTAGGGGATGAGTCTGCAGAAGACAATGCTGGGCTCCAGATCAGCCAGAAAAGACATCTGGCTCTTGTAGAGATGGGCAAGCAAGACAGCAGGAAGCTGTTTGCTAAGAGTGTGAGCAAGAACTTCCAAAGTCACTGTAGCCATAAGAAAGTTGTTTGCTCAGCTTCAAATACCTGACAAGATCTCGGAGAACACCAGAAGAGCTCCCCAAAGACTCAGCTTTGAGGTGGAGGCAGCTGTGTGCTATCAGCAAGAAACCACATTTCATAGGAGGATGGATGGTAGGGTGTCTGCATCAGCTCCTAGTCCTGTGGGTGGGCCCTCTACCTGTATCACTAATTTTACTTTGATATAATGTTCATCGAAATAATATACAACTTGAAAATGATCATCAAAATGACTCTAGGCTAGAATAAATGTGCCTGGAAGACCTGGCTCTCCACAGGCTATGCATCTGTATCTTCCAGCAGTGGTTCTGGCTTTAGTCAGTTTCCTGTCACCATAGGGAATACTGAACAATAGGCTCATATTCAGCTCTGGGACCTGTGTGGAGACAGAACATCATGGCAGGAATATGTTATAGAACAAACTCTCCACACATAGCTAGGGTAGAATAACCAGTTAAGTTCTGGTTATTTATTAATCTTCACATCACCGCATTGGCTGGGATCAAGCCTTTAATACATAGGCCCTTGGAGGACACTGATCTAAACTATGTCACCCAAAGTGAACAATAATCACTAGCTACTTGTTTCATGCTAACCAAACTGGAGTGGGTTGCTTTTTAAGTAATGAGATGCCCTGATCTACTCCTTTTGTGTGGAATTGAGAGTAGAAATGTATATAGTCTTGTAGTCTTGGATGTTCTATACCTTTATGCACCTGTACCCACAAGCACCACTCATGTCCACACAGAGAGGGGGAGCCTCTGTTGATGATGGAGGGGGGAAGGTTTTATTTTTTTTCAGATATCCAATATTTCTGTAGGCATTTCCACATTATGCAGCAGCTACTGCCATGTTTGTTCCCTTCCTAGCCCAGAGCAGCTTTGTGGTCTGTGCACTCTTTGCTGCATCTTGTTGTATTAGCTAGTTTTCTCATGTGGTGACCATGCTTGTCAGGAAGCAGATTAATACAGGAGAGCTTTCCCTGGCCTTACTGTCTAGGGGTCTTCAGTCCCCTATTATAGGAAGACATGGAGCCAGGTAGGTCCCTGGTGGGATCTAGTTGCAGCTGCTTGTGCACTTCTCGGCAGACAGAAAACAGAGAGGAGGGAAGGCTGGTACACCTCCTTTAATTCCTTTCATTTTGTTCCCTCTGGGACTCCAGCACATTGTGTAGCCTCTCACAGTCATGGTAGGTTTTCTCTGCTCAGCCAAAACTTTCTTGAAACATCCTTACAGACATTCCCAGTGGTTTGTCTCCTAGGTGACTCCAACTCCAGTCCTACTGATAACAAAGATAACCTCCACAGGTACATACGGAAAAAAAAAGTTTTCCAAATTACTTTTGCCATTGGGAGAGTAGTTTTCCTCTAGGCCTCATGCTTTGGTGTTGCCCCTGCTCCAAGGCCTTTCTTGCTGTCTTTCAAGTCACCTGAAAGCAGGTGTTGCTGAAGTGTTTTCTAAGTGTGTCTGTAGCTTTGCTTGGTAGATATCATGCCAGAATGTCTGCAGGCACTGGGAACTCTTATCTGCGATCGTCAGGCACCCTCAGAAGTTTCCTTTTGTGATATATTTTTCAATCAAGGTGCCTGCAGTCAGCCCATCCTGAATGGCCTTTAAATTCCCTCTAATCGCTGTCATGCGGGTTGGCAAAGGACATCAGTGACTTTGACACTTTTGAGACTTCAGATGTCCCAGAAGGGCAGCAAGAAAGAAAGTTTTAAAAATATTTTGACCTTGAGGCAAAAATAAGTGACTTTATTTTTTATTTTTTATTTATTTTTTTATTTTGGTCCAGATTTTACCAGGTACATTCTGAAATTCAAGAGGAAAAAAAGATAGTAGAGGAAGGAGATGTGGACTTACCCTAGAAAATCCCAGTGGACAGCTCACTCTGGCCAATGGGGTCTTTGTCCAACATGAGTGATAATTGAGTAGACATTTGTATTGGACTGTTCATAAGGGTTTGGGGACTATAATATTTTGTATATATCTGTATGGACAGAGAGTATAAGCATGGGCCCCAGGGGAACATAAGATGCAATTAACCACACACAATGGACAGAGCTTGGGAGTGACATGGGAAAGATGAGATGTTTAGAACAAATAGTTGAGTGGTTTGAGTTGAAGTAGAACGCTACTTCTCAGAAGCATTATGGGAGTTGTGGGGAGGGAGTAGTAGGTTAATTAAAGGGGTCCTTTGCTGAGTCAACAGGAAAGGCCAGATATGGGCCCAGATGTGGTAATGGGCCTGCAACTAGATGATGAGACTTCAGGGCAAGGGCCTCAGAGAAATGCCTGTGTTGAGAGGGTAACCCAGGAGGTCTCAGTTTTCACCTCTGGTGTCCCTGTCAAGTAGCTATAGAGTAAGTTGCCCATATGAAGTGGCTCATTATGGGACTCTTCAGGGCATCAGAATCCAACAAGACAAACCTCACTGCAAATCAGCTACAGTATCCATTGTTCTCTCTTCTCTCTTCTCTCTTCTCTCTCTCTCTCTTCTTTCTCTCTCTCTCCCCTCTCTGTCTCTCTCTCCCTCTCTCTATCTCTCTTTGTCTCTCTGTCTGTCTCCCCCCCTCTATGGTTAGAGGATGTGTGCACGGGAAGGGGAGGGGTTGCTGGTCATTGCTGGACAGAATCTGGTAAGTCCAGTGGGAAAAAAAGAAAAATTTCAAAGAACTAAGTGTTGTTGGTTACAAAACTTGATTTTTTGTTTTACAAAACCAAGAACACACCCTTGACAAGATCCTCCTCCCCTGTTTTGCTTCAGAAGTGTCTTATTCATTAAATAGTTGTCAGGTACTTACTCATGTCAGAGGATATGCTGGGTGCCGAGAGTATAGTAGCAAGGATGAGGAGCACTCTTCCATTGCTGGTTTTACTGAAAGCTGGTACAACCACTCTGGCAATCAATCTGGTGGTTTCTCAGAAAATTGGATATTGTACTACCTGAAGACCAGCTGTACTACTCCTGGGCATATACCCAAAACATGCTCCAACAAGGACTCATGCTCCACTACGTTCACAGCAGCTGTATTTGTAAAGGCCAGAAGCTGAAAACAACTCAGATGTTCCTCAATGGAAGAATGGATACAGAAAATGTGGTTCATTTACACAATGAAATACTAATCATCTATTAAAAATGAGGACATCATGAACTTTTCAGGCAAATGGGTGGAACTAGAAGATATCATCCTGAGCAAGGTAACCCAGACCTAAAAGGACATGCATTGTATGTACTCACTGATAAGTGGATATTAGCCAAAAAGTACAGAATACCCAAGATACAACTTACAGACCTTATGACGTTTAATAAGAAGAAAGGTCCAAGTGAGGATACTTCAGTACCACTTAGAAGGGAGAACAAAATAATATCAGTAGACAGGGGGAGGGAGGGAAGAGGGTAGGAGAGGGAAGGAGGAGAGGCAAAGGGAAACAAGATTAGGTATGGGGAATCAGAAGCCCAGAGATCCAGAAGAATGGTTAGAAATGTGCAGCTGTGGAGGTAGGGGCAGGGTGAGGAAGAACTTCTAGAAAGTCCCAGAAATCTGGGGTGTAAGAGGCTCCTAAGACTCAGTGGGGATGACCTTAGCTGAAATGTCCAACAGGAGATGGAACCTGAAGAGACCACTTCCAGTAAATAGACAGGGTCCCTAGTAGAGGGATGGGACCATCCACTTACCTTCAAAACTTTTAACCCAGAGTTGTTTCTGCTTAAAAGACATGCAGGGACAAAGACAGCACAGACTGAAGGAATAGCTATTCAGTGACCGGTCCAACTGGGGATCCATCTTAGGGGCAGGCACCAAACCCCGACACTATTACTGATGCCATGTTGTGCTTGCAGACAGGAGATAAGTAGCATGCCTGTTCTCTGAGAGGCTGTACCAGCAGCTGACTGAGACAGATGCAGATACTTATATCCAACCTTTAAACTGAGGTCAGGAACCTCTATCAAAAACAAGGGGAAGGATTAGAAGAGCTGAAGGAGATGGTAAACCTGTAGGAAAAACAACAGTGTCAACTAACCTGGACCCACAGAGACTAAGCCACCAATGAAAGAGCATGCAGGGGCTGTTCTGTAGCCCCTGGCACATATGTAACAGAGGACTGCCTTATCTGGCCTCAGTAGAAGAGGATATGCCTAATCCTGTAAAGACTTGATGCTCCAGGATAGGGAGATGCTGAGGTTTGGGTTAAGGTGAGAATGGACTGCTGGGTGGGGTGGGGGAAGCACCCTCTCAGAGGCAAGGAGGAGGGATGTGGTGAAGAAGTCTAGGAGGGGCACTGGGAAGGGGGCAACAATTAGAATGTAAATAAAGTAATTTTTAATAAAAGAATTTCTTCTAGTATTAGTTCATCAATAATTTTTCTTTTGAAACCTGTGAATATGTATTGAATGTTGTTAAAAACTTGGCTACATCTTCCCACAAAAGCCTTAGATGACCTTTGTGTGTGTGTGTGTGTGTGTGTGTGTGTGTGTGTGTTGATATTAAACCAACTTGAACCCTTACAGTTTTGGTACAAGGTTTCTAGAAGTGCTGATATCACAATGCAAGTCATTTTATGTATTTTTTTTAAATTAAGAAACGTTTTATTTTTTAAAGACAAAACAAATGCATTAACACACATCCAAATGTCACAGCAAGCACTTATTGGGTTTGTAAAAGAGAAAACTGCACTGTGCTGTCAAATGAAAACCAAAACCATTGTAAGAACCAGCACTGCTTATGGTGACATGGTACATGGACAACCAAGAAGCCACTGCATGTCTTCAGCTGTGGAAATGCGTGAGCAGGTGAAATAACGGAAGGTGGAGTGGCCACAGTCACACTTCCAGACCCTTCCCCACTTTATGTGCTCCTGTTCTGCCCTGTTGATTTAGTCAACAAGTAAATGTACAAAGAACTTAATATCAAAGAACACTTCCAAAAGTCAAAAACAGATTCAAGGTCATGGCTAAAATTACCCCAGAGGTTGGGGGAGGGGGCTCTCAAAAGCCGTATTTCACAAAATGCCAGGCACTAAATCTAGTCACATGTGCTTGCAGTAGAAAACACTGATCTTAATAGAGGCTGTTCTTCTTCATGATGCGCAGGAACTCCTGCTCATTGACCTCACCGTCTCCATCTCGGTCAGCTTCATCGGTCATTTACTGCAGCTCCTCATCTGTCAGGTTCTCGTCCAGCTCCTTGGCCATGCGCTTAAGATTCTTGAACGATATTTTCCCAGTCTCGTCATCATTGAGCAGCTTGAAAGCTTTCAGGATTTCTTTTTTGGTATCTTTCTCAGACATTTTTTGAGTCATCACTGTCAAAAAGTCACCGAAGTTCATTTTTCCTGTTCCTTCTTTATCAATTTCACTTATTATTTTCTTGATTTCTTCTTTCTTGGGTTCAAAGCCCAGGGCCCTCATTGCCACCGTTAGTTCCTTGATGTCTATAGTTCCAGTTCCATCAGCATCAAAGAGATCAAAGGCTTCCCGGATTTCCTGTTTCTGTTCTTCAGCAAGTTCAGGCTTAGGGCTCATCCTTTTTCTCTGGGCACTGGATGCCATGTTCGTCTTCTTAAAATTAGAGGCCATCACCCAATGACTCTGCCACCGGTTGTTAAGGCAACAGCATACTCTCCCATTTTCTGTATTTCTTAGTTTTGCTTATTAATGCTCTGCTCAGGATGCTGGAATCGATACTCACTAAGTACACTGTTGTCATTTAGGGTGAAGAATAACTTTTGTGTTTGCCTTTGGTATCAAGGTAATGTAAGCTTCGTAAACTAAGCTTCTTCAATGTTCTCTCTCTTTCTTTCACCCCTCTCCCTCTCTTTCTGACAGGATCCCACTATGTGGCACAGGCTGGCCTTGAATCTGCATGATCCTCTGCCCTCACTCTGATAAGTATTGGCACTACAGTTGTACACTACCACACAGTCAGGATAGTAATTTTGGCTTAGTTGTTGGTGGCTTGGTTGGAATTCCAGTGACCAATAATGTCACTGGAGTCTGTATATTTACTTTATTTCTGAAGAATTTTTTTTCTAAAATAACTTTTGTTTACTCTGTTTCTTTGAAACAAGTTGTTTTCAAACTCACTGTTCTCTTGGCCTGACCTCTGAGTGCTGATAAGAAACATCCCTGTCATTCTGTCTTTCAATACTCTTCTGCTTCCCAGTCCCTTTCCTTCCTTCTGGGACATGAGTTACACACATATAAGACCTCAAGTGACTGTCCCACAGTCTGTGATTCCCCCATGCCACTAAAAACTTTTTTTCCTCTTTGTGACACTTTGCCTTCCATTTTATCAATCATTTAGTACCTATGCTTTTTAGTTCACTGAGCATATCTTCACTTTCTAAACATCTAATATTTCCACCTAAGGTTTTGCATCTGCCATCTTTCTCTTCGCTGTGCACACATCCTTCCTCAGGTCCTCGTGCACAAAACGAATAGCTGTAATAGCCATTTCAATGGTTCCTCCAATGATTCCATCACCAATATTTTTGTGTTCATTTCCAACAAATATTTTTTTCTCTTGACTCTATGTCATAGTTTTCTGCTTTATGGCATGGTTGGTGATAAATTTTATTTTTGTGCCGGACATTGTGAATTGGGCATTTTCAGGTGCTGGGATTTTTCTTTCTCCCTTGAGCAATGTTTGATTTTGAGACACATAGCTATCACCACCCTAATCCTTTGGAGCCAGACATTATAGTTTAGTAAGATGGATTCAAAATGTCTCTAAGTTGACCTTGCACTCCTATAAAGTTTGGAAGGAGGGAATAATTGAGGAGAGAAATTTCAAACCAAAAGGAATAAGGGCACCTGTTGATCTGGGGAATTCCCAACCTAGAAGCTTGCAACAATTAAGAGAGCTATCAGGAAAGCTTTGCCAATGCACCTAAAAGATCAAAGTCATAATACTTAGTGACATAAAACAAAAGTGCATCTACTCCTTTCATTTTGCTAAATGGACATATATCAGTCTGCTTTATGAAGGCATCTCTCTCTACCCATAGGCTAGAGCAGTTCTCAGTCCCCACCTGGGAAGCTTTTCCAACATTCACGGGGGTGGGTAGACAAGTCCCTACTCTTAACTGATGGGCTACAGATAATGATAACTGTCAGGGAAGGGAGAGTCAGTTCTCCTCAGGAGTTTCATTTCTGGTAGATTCACCATGTTCCAGGGGATGACTCTGTACCCATGCATATATGTGTAGGTTTTGGACTCAGTGGGTTATAATTTTTTTAAAGAGTAGGATATGAGTTGGAGGGTAGAGGTTGTGGCCGGGGTTTCATGAGGCTTTGGAGGAGGAGGAAGTGAAAAAATTAATATGAACAGAATGCATTGCCTGCATGTATGAAATTCTTAAAGAATAAACAAAATATTTTATTTTTAAAAAGATTAAGTGTAACTTAGCAGAATATAAAAATAGAAATGGGATTATCTAGGAAGGTCCGTGGGAAGTCTTTTTATTTATAGAATGAATCTTTATAACATGTTTGGGAAACCCACAAAAGTTTAGAGATAGTTTAACATGAGACACACTCTCAGCTCAGGAGTGACTAGAATAAGGAGAAGGCAGAACACAAGAGTCTATCCATTCCTAATTATACCAGAGAGAAACAAGCTCAGAAAACTACTCAGTTGTGTCCACAGACTTGTTTTCATGACAAAGAAAAGAAGGGTCTTAGGCAGTACCTTGGGATACAAAAACTTGTTTCCAGACCTTGGAAGTACTTAGAATTTTCTTGGAGGGTTTTGCCAAATTGTTTTAGTCTAATGAAACCTTTTATTTCCATCTATTTTCTCCCTTTGTGAACCAGAGTATCTACAACTTTTATGTATTAACTATGTATTAACTAATTATTTGAACTTTAAAAGCCCTTACTGGGAAAGAAGTATAGATTCTTTCAAATTAAGTCTCTATCCATAAGCCATAGTGAGCTTTATACACTAACACACACACACACACACAATGCATGCATCATAAAAATATAGATGTGTGACTATTTATGTGGTATGCAATAACGTTTTGGTCAACAATGGATCACATATACTATAATGATATTCCCATAAGTTTACGCTATGGAGCTAAGAAATTCCTATTACCTTGTGACACTGTAGCTGTCATAACACCACAGCAGGGTGCACTGCACTTGTGTGTGAGGTGGTGCTGAAGTCAGCAAGCCAACTGCACTGACAGTCACCTTAAAAGGCAGTGATAATGTGCATCATCTTGCATGATGAAGGAATGCTACCTCTTTGTGGTTATTGTAGAATGTTTTCTTGTTAATTCAAAAGTACACTTATTTAGGAAAGAATTTTGCGATGAAACACTACCGTGTTTCCTTAGAAATCATTGGTGTTTACCATATTTTGGTTGCATAAAGGCCATGAAGTCAAACCTGGACCATGGATATTTCTGAGGTTGTTCTAGGATATTGTGAGACTAAACTGTCCAAGGATCCATTTTATCAGAACCATACCCATCCTTAAATGTTTCTCAGATAAACTTTCTTCTCTTCTAAACATAGAATGTGTTTACCCAGTTCACATTGTACAATATAAACATTCTTAGTATTGTCTGTTGCTCTTTTAGAATTTGCTTAATCATTCTTAGAGTCTTCTATCTCTTTCTTTTTTCCCTTCATTTATGGCATGTTGCCTTTTTACTCCTAACACCTTTGTACATGCCCCTCTATCTGGATGGCTTCTTTTCCCATTCTCAACTTGATTGTCTCCTACTTAACCTCCAGGACTCAGCAAAAATAATGTTGCTTCAAAAATGTCTTTGTTTCATTCCAAATATAGTTGGGCCCCTCTCTTATACATATTTCATTTTTATGTCTATATCTTAGCTTGTAGGTATTATTATTTATTTGTTCAATGGTTGGTTTCATGTTGGACTTTGACCTAGCTCTAATCCTAAGATACCTTATCTTAGGATCATGGCTGTTTTTCTCATTCTAGTAAGATGTGTGCATTCCATGCATAGCTGGTAGTCATAGTTAATCCTTGACTCAGGAATAGATGTTATGATTGCTGTTGATTACCTGGGAAACAAAAGCTTAGAAACATGAAATGGGAGGAAGTCAATGACTTGAACACAACAAGGCGATAGGAAAAGGCTATACTGAAGGCACATGCTGTCCGGGTGTGTCTACCTGGGCTTCTTGCCTGTAAATGTCATGTTGAGTGGTATCTGTGATGGTTCTCTAAATTTTCTAGAAGAAAATTGTTATTGTCATGATTTTTAGAACCTCAGTTTGACACAATAGTTTTCCTAGCAGCTGAATGTAATATGAGGGAACAAAGACACTAGATTTTGGGATGGACATGATCCAGAAGCAAACACATGGTCTATATTATCTGATTTCTAGATGCATCTATTTTTAAAAAGCACAAGTTTTATTTTTAAAACTACATTAAAAAAACTTTGTTACTTGAGAGTTAGATTCACAAAGGTGACATTTTTACACCAGGACAGTTCAAGGGGAAAGAATATTTAGAGAGGTTTGAACTCAGGCTTTAGACAGTAAGTGGCTTAAGGTGGATGGGTTCTGAATGAAATTAGAGTCATCAGTTTAACTGGAATTTTGCTTTTCAGAAAGTGGAAAGCATTAAAATATAAATGAACAAATTTCTTGGACAAGACCAAAGTAAATGAAAGGAAATGTAAT